>NC_065535.1:26320781-27520781 GCF_932294415.1 Quercus robur | reverse complement strand
CTCTTAGCATCTTTTTTAAAAAAGAAAAATAAGTTGGATAGTTGCAGCAACTACGAGTTAAGACAAGGAGAGCAAAGTTGTTGGCGCTGCGAGGAGAACTCATGGTTACATTATCTCTCTTAGCATCTTTTTTAAAAAAGAAAAATAAGTTGGGAATTATATTTATGTAATGGGTTGATCGAGTTACAAATCTGAATGATTAGACGTTATTATTCTTTATTTTTTAATGAACTTTTTGTTGAATCTTTCATTCGTTTGTTGTTATTTGGCCTAATCCTGTTGTTGTTTGGGCAATTTTTATTATTGTTATTTAAGTTTTTATTTTGTTTTTGTTGAATCTTTTGTTCATTTGTTGTTGTTTGGGAAATTTCATTTGTTATTTTTGTTGAATCTTTTGTTCATTTGTTGTTATTTGGGTTATTTTGATGTTATTTAGGCTAGTTTTTATTATTTTTATTTGGGTTTATTTTTATTTTTATATTTTTTAAAGGGTTTCTTTTGAGGATATATTTTTTTAAGGGTTAAGGATTATGTTTGGGGGACCAAGATAATTTTTGTGAGAAATGTTACGTCCACAACAATTTCACAACAAATTCTAGGTGTCAGTTTGTTATTGATGGATTAAAAAAAAATGATATCAATGGTAGGTCCATTGAAAACTAGTAATAGTTTGCCACTTAAGATTTATTATAAAATTATTGTGATCCTTGCATTACTGTATTTTTGTTGGACACAAATACTTCGGATTTTCAAGTCAGAGTGTTCAATATTTTAAAAAAATATACTAGTTTAAAAATAATTATGCATATAAAACATCCTGAAATGCACGTGGAGCTGCCCCTGGTTGGTGGCACAAACCCACTGTCAGTTGCCAAAACCAGCTTCTTCACAGCTAATCAAACCCCTACTGATAGTGATGCTCACTTAAACAATGCCAGAACCTGATATCATCGACTATCCCTCCAACTCCCAGTCACTAGCAAACCCCACTTAAAACTCCGTTTGAAGAAGATACCTAGGTAAAAAGAGTTAAAACTTCTTTTTCTTTTGAGGAAAAAAAAAAGGAGAGAGAGTTAAACTTGGCATATAAAACTCTCACTTTTGTGAAGTCAACATAAATAATTGATAAGTAACCTTATCCCCCAACCATGATATGTCACTTTAGATGAAAGACCTTTGCCATGTATTTACCAAAGCTCAAACTTTATTTATAAGAGAGAAAAAAGAATGAAAAAAATAAAAGGTTTTATAATGGATTTTTATTAATTTTACTACAACATGAAGTTTGATTAATATAAATCAAGTGCGAAGCATTTTCTAACTTCTTTCTCTATTCATTTCATTGAATGCAACAAAATGACTAATTTAAATATTTGTCAAAAAAATTCAAGACTTTCAATTTCAAATTCAAAGAACATGGGTCAGTTTGAATTTCACTCAACATTCAAAGAAATAGAAACTTAAAAAGGAAGGGCAAAAATGTCTTTGATTATTGAGTAAAAAAAAAAAGAATTTAATAAGCCGACAAAGTTTGCTTTCAAATTAGTTTGGAAGAATCTCCTCCAACCTACTATGTAGCGATTTATAAAACTATACATGTATATTATTTAAATAAGTCACATGATTCATTTAAAATATATATATATATATATATATATATATATTACTAAAACTATGAATAGTCTCTTCAATCACTATTAGTGTTCTAAAAAAAATAAAAATCACCATATAAGAAGTTGAAGAAAGTAGTGGCGGAGCCACGTAATGTAAAGATACAAGTATAGTTTTAAAAACCAGATCGGACTAGCCGGTTTAACCAGGAATTAGACCCTCAATTGGTCCAGTAAAAACTATAAAAATTGGTGTTTCATTAGCAAAAACCATTGGTTCAACCAGTAAAAATTGAGATCCAGACAATTTTTCAATTCTTTGATCGTTTTGGTTTTTAAAACCATGGATACAAGTTAAGTGGATTTGAATTTTTCTAGCCTAACAATACATGGTAATTAGCTATTCGTTAACATAGAAAATATTTTATGCAAAGATAGAAGAGTTTAAATTTACAAAATGAAAGGTTTTTGAATTATAAATAGTTCTAATTCTAATGGCTAATATTATCACTTATCTTATCACTAACTGTAGGACTCTTTTTTAATTTTGAGGGATATAACTTTATCACAACCAGCGTGAGTTTGAATTTCAGTTGAATAACAATTCTTATCTGTAACAATTAATTAGTATTAATTTTTTTGTAAGAAAGTCTAAAATTATATTTTATCTTCATGTATATAAGTGATGAAGTGCAAATCGTCAGTCTTGTAGGTTCGTCCACATGGAGCCGTAGCTTCGTCGGTGTCACTGTGAAACTGGTAAGGTCGCTCCCTTAAGGTGGACACCGGTGTGGTGCCTGCCACAACGTCTCCGATGCCAAAGTCAGTATAAGAGAACTTTGAAGAAATAACAAAGTATTATAATAACTAGAAATGCTTTGAGGTGTGTCTGTGTACCTTGTGTTGGTGTTGTGAGGGCTTTATATATGCTCCCACAGCCCCTAGCCGTTGTGGTTGTTAATGTGGTTTTAATGTCTCTTTTGGTAACGTCTCATGCTTAGTAATGTGTGCCTTAATGAGGCATCTAACGGTCTGTACAGCTGGTCTTATAACCGCTAGGGACATTATTGCTGTATTGAATGTTTTTGTTACCTTCGTCAGTGATATGGACATGTGGTTAGTTCGTCTCAGAGGACAGCCTCGTCAGTCTCGATGAGGTCGTCCAAGAAAGGTGATTTCGTCAGTCCCATCAGATGGTGAGTTTGTCAGTCCCATCAGATGCCCCCCAGGTTCTGTGGTCGTCGTGACGTGTTATGACGAGCACCAGAAGATGAAAGGTTTCCTCATCAAGCACCCAACTGGAGCGAATCTGGGGAACCTTGATCTTGAGGTCGTAGACAAAGAAATCTTGAGGACGTCAGTAACTTACATCCGTCCAGGTGGAATTTTGTTACTTAGCCAGTTTTTTTGTGACTTACACCCATTGAAGGGATCTTGTCATTTTTGGCTTCGTCAGTAAATTACATTCGTCTAGGCGGAATCTTGTTACTTAGCCAGGTTTGGCTTCATCAGTAACTTACATCCGTCCAGGTAGAATCTTGTTACTTAGCCAGTTTTTTTGTGACTTACACCTATTGAAGGGATCTTGTCATTTTTGGTTTCATCAGTAACTTACATCTGTCAAGGCGGAATCTTGTTACTTAGCCAGTTTTGGCTTCGTCAATAACTTACATCCATTCAAGCGGAATCTTGTTACTTAGCCAGTTTTTTTGTGATTTACACCCATTGAAAGGATTTTGTCATTTTTGGCTTCGTCAGTAACTTACATCCGTCTAGGCGGAATCTTGTTACTTAGCCATTTTTGGCTTCGTCAGTAACTTACATCCGTCCAGGCGGAATCTTGTTACTTAGCCAGTTTTGACTTCGTCAGTAACTTACATCCGTCCAGGCGGAATCTTGTTACTTAGCCAGTTTTTTTGTGACTTACACCCATTGAAGGGATCTTGTCATTTTTGGCTTCGTTAGTAACTTACATCTGTCCAGGCAGAATCTTGTTACTTAGCCATTTTTGGCTTCGTCAGTAACTTACATCCGTTCAGGCGGAATCTTGTTACTTAGCCATTTTTGGCTTCGTCAGTAACTTACATCCGTCCAGGCGGAATCTTGTTACTTAGCCAATTTTTGTTTTTTAAGCTGCTCGGTTTGCTCGTGCTAAGTCATTGGCTGAATAGTTTTTTTTTTTTATTGCTTTCAAAAATGAATACAACTGTCTGTTACATCTATTGATGGTACTTCTTCAAGTGCCCAATGTTCCATGGTTGCGGTAATTTTCCCCGTCTATGGTCTCCAAATGATAACTGCCTTGTCTGGAGTAATGGGCGACCTGGTAGGGTCCTTCCCAGGTTGGGCCGAGTTTCCCTTGGGTAGGGTCTTTTCCACATCCTTTATCACGGCTAAAGCATATTCAGCGTTCATGTACTTCTGTGCCTTCAGGAGCATCTCTGCCATTGTCTTTGGTGGATTCTTCGCAAGTGAAGCTACGAGATCTCTGGATCTCAGTCCTACTTTGAAGGTCGTTAGTTGCACCTTGTCATCAGCTTCGTCCACCTCTAGAATCTCCCAAGTAAAGCGTTTCACGTACAACCTTAGGGTTTCCTTCTCTCTTTGTCTAATGGTGAGTAAGTGGTTTGCCGGCCTCTTTGGACGCTACCCCCCTATGAAATGACGCAAGAAGGCATTGCTCAATTGCTCAAAGTTGTCCACGGATGATGTCGGCAACTTTGTGAACCATTCCCTTGCAGCTCCTTTGAGAGTGGTGGGAAAGGAACGACACAATATCCCATCAGGTGGCTGTTGAAGACCTAACGTCGTCTTGAAGGTATTAAGGTGATCTTGAGGGTCTCTGAGTCCGTTGAACGACTCAAGCTGAGGTAAACGAAATTTTGACGGCACGGGGCATTGAAATACCGCCGCGGTGAAGGGTGAATCTGTGGCCCTTACCATTCTGTCTACGCTTCGGTCTGTCTTTTCCTTGATGGCGTTTCTCAGTTCGTCCATCTCCTTCCTCATCTCTCGAAGGAGGTTTGAATTCTGTTCGTCTGGAGTAGTTGGTCTTTGATGAATGCTCCTCCTATGGCTATCCCCTTCTCCTTCCACGTTATCCTTGGATCGATTCTCCGCATGTTAAGCCTACTGAACCTGTTGAAGCTGTAGCTTCATTTCCTGATTTTGTTTGGTGAGTTCTTCAATGGTGGCTGTAAGAGCTTGAACTTGCTGGGCCAAGGCTGCGGAATCTGGATTGGGTTCCATCTGAACGTAGAAGTTGATGGAAACTACGTTTTCAAATATGAATCTGAAAATATCGTTCCCACAGACGGCGCCAAACTGATGAAATGCAAATCGTCAGTCTTGTAGGTTCGTCCAGATGGAGCCGTAGCTTCGTCGGTGTCACTGTGAAACTGGTAAGGTAGCTCCCTTAAGGTGGACACCGGTGTGGTGCCTGCCACAACGTCTCTGATGCCAAAGTCAGTATAAGAGAACTTTGAGGAAATAACAAAGTATTATAATAACTAGAAATGCTTTGAGGTGTGTCTGTGTACCTTGTGTTGGTGTTGTGAGGGCTTTATATATGCTCCCACAGCCCCTAGCCGTTGTGGTTGTTAATGTGGTTTTAATGTCTCTTTTGGTAACGTCTCATGCTTAGTAATGTGTACCTTAATAAGGCATCCAACGGTCTGTACAGCTGGTCTTGTAACTGCTCGGGACATTATTGCTGTATTGAATGGTTTTGTTACCTTCGTCAGTGATATGGACATGTGGTTAGTTCGTCTTAGAGGACAGCCTCGTCGGTCTCGATGAGGTCGTCCAAGAAAGCTGATTTCGTCAGTCCCATCAGATGGTGAGTTCGTCAGTCCCATCAATATGGTTACAATCCTAATAGGATAACTGTGTGTGTCTATATATATATAAAACTTTTGTATGTAGTTTGTTCTCAGGAATTTTTTTTTTTTTTGAATAATTAAGGTGAGTTTGGCATCAGCTTTAAGTTTTAAGTTTTAGTTTTTAGTTTTTATGTACAGCTTTTTAAAACCTCACTTTTTCAAATTTTTTCAAGTTACAAATATATTTTAACACACTTTTAACAAAATATTTTCAGCAAAAAGCTAAATAAACCGTTCCCAAAGACAAATTTTTGTTCGGCCCCCAAAGACAAATTCCTAGCTCTATCTAGATATGGCAAAAAGGGCAAGTTTGGTCGGGTTGACCCATATTTTTTCAAATGATTTTTTTTATGCATTTGCCTATTGGTAAGTCATGCAACAAATTACTTGGTGTAAAATTCATTACTTTGAATTAACCACTCATATTAAGAATGAGCTTGGTTCAACAAATTAATATTTGTTCAATACTTATAAAATTATAAAAATCTCAACATTGCTAACCAAAACAAAATAACACAAAGGAGTCTAGTCTACATTTTGAACATCTAATTAAAACAGATACATAAGTTTCATTTTTTCACAATATCGACATCCTAAAATGTAAACTCATTTTATAATCTAATATCAATTGTGGTTAGCACTCTATTTCAATTTAAGAAATATATATCAAAATTTGATTGTTTACTTATTTATATATGGTTTTTTTTTAAATATATATATATATATATATATATATATATAATGTCATTATTAAGGAACAAAATCCAAGGCATATCATCTTTTATTTTGGTCATGGATTGTTGAAAAATAAGCATAAGCATCCATAATTTTTGCCAAATTTCATCGATATACTTCAGTTTCACTTTTTTTCACACTTATAAATACTTTTCATATATGTCTATATATAATGTCAAATATATGTTTCTAACTTTACTACAACCAGATTATCTTATCACGTATTTTGTTATTTAGTATCTAAATTTTTTTACTTATCACATTATTCAAATAACAGAATTCAATTTGTTTGTATGCAACCAGATAAATGTCTCAATTATTTTCTTGAGACCATTGTATTTAAATAACATTATATATATATATATATATATATAAAATATTTTAATGACGTTATCCCAAAAAACTGATATTTTTAAAAATAACTAATAATAACGTACATTATATTTGTCAATTGAGTTTGAGTTATACACTATAGTTCATAAAAAAAAATTAAACAAATATTGACTTTTTTTTGTTTGCCCAAAACCAAAAAAAAAAAAAAGGTCGGGTCATGGGTTAAATGGGTCAGTGTTTTTTTTTTTTTTTTTTTTTTAAATTCAAATTTAGGTCAGGTAAGTGAATATTGACGCATTTTGCCATATTTAGCTCCGCCATAGAGAAGAAGACAATTCTAAATCGATTTAAAGCTAGACTTTTTCCCTAAAAAGCACTGTCATGGTCCTACTAATTGATATATTCTCGTGAGAAATTCATACCTTATACTTCAAAGAAGTATTTAAAGTTAATTTTGTTGACGTTTATTGAATACTGTTGTGAATATGAGGGTCATTTTATGGGTTAATCCCTTTTAGTTGCCGCACGTAGGATGAAGTTAAACTTGCATGTCACTTATCAACCATTTGCCAACAGTTCCTCTACTTATTGTGGTAGTGATATTTATAACAGAGTGCAGCAGATCACATGGGTGACACAACGTGGACCTGACTTGAAAGTTGAAGCCCACTAGATTGGGTGGGTGGGCCAACCAGGCCTTGGATGAAGCTTTAATGATGGATGTGATATATATATATATATATATATATATATGCGCCCTTAGCACACACATTAAACTTTCTATTTTTGAAAGTATTTTTTCAAAAATTAAAAAAAGTATCAATACTTTTTCAATTCCTGAAATTTTTTTTTTCCAAAAATAAAAATTATTGTATACCCTTAGGACACACATTAATAAAATCCTCTCTCTCTCTCTCTCTCTCTCTCTCTCTCTCTCTCTCTCTCTCTCTCTCTCTCTCTCATTTACTTGAAAGGAAAGATTTGAACATTAAATGTTTTTATTTTATCAATAAATACCACTTAAGTTATAAAACTCTATTAAGTTGTCAAACAGCAACAGGTTGACTTACTTTAGATATATTGCCTCATTATATTAATATATGAATTAAGTACAAATATTCACGTCCTTCAAAAAAAAAAAAAAAGTACAAATATTCACCAAAGAGGCATTAGGAACTTCCCTTATTAACAACAACAACCACCAAACCTCAATTCTAAAATTTAGTAAGCGGCATGTATTAGAGATCTCTATTACCTCTTTAATTGGCGATTTTTTTTTAATTACTCTTACTAGTGTTATTTTAAATATTTCTTTATCTTTTTTTGTTCACTCGACTTGAATTAAGCTACACTTCCATTATCATTTGAAAAATGGTAATTCATACCTTCTATTTTTATTTTTGTTATATAATAAAATAAAATAAAATAAAAAGGTAAGAAAGCATGTACGAAATGAGATAAGACATGGAAATAAGGGACATATGTATCAGATGAGATGAAGTTACTTTGTTTTGGAAGAGATGAAGAGATAATGATCAGTCTATAAAGGTATATAACTTGGGGTGTCAATTTTGATTTCCGGAGCACCAAGATTCAGGATATGCTGCGCTAATAATAACTAAATATTATGATGCTGCAGAAGGAGAAAAGTCTCATCACATGGCCTTCCACTCTTTGTATCCTTTGAAACATGAAAATAGGGATCACATTCTCAAACAAAAAGGAAATAAGGTTGCCATAATAGAATGCAATGGAATATATAACTAAAAGAAATTTCAGAATAAATAAAATATATCTCATTTGTAAAGTATTTTATCGAGTCCAAGCTAAGCAAAGTGAGAGAGAGCGGAAGAAAGAGATATTATCACATGGTTTTCTAACATTTTATTTTATCCTACCTGACCTCTCCACTTTGTTTCCTTAATTTTATCACTTGTGATTAAGAAAGTAGTGTCTGGGACCTTCCTTAATTAACAATGTGGAAATCCTATTCCTCCTGATAATAAAAACACCAACCAATCTATTTTGCTATCTGCCATGTGCTCCAGTCTGCACCTATTTAATTAATTAATTAACTAATAATATTCTTTTATATATATATGAACTTTATTAGATGCATCACAGCAAGTAAAGCTACCACATCATTCACACAATCAAAGATGCCCATAAATAGATAGATGCATATACACATAATTGCACATGAATTATGAATTTGGAGAGTTTTGAAATGTTCTTAAAGGCTTAAAGTTAGTAGTAATCGAAAGGCTTGATTGTACCTTGTAACAAAAAAAAAAAAAAAAAAAAAGGCACAACAAAAAAAGTGGTGAGTGTGAAAGGAGAGAATAAGTCGGCCAAGGTACTATATAGTATATATCGAAAAACAATTATTTAAAAAAAAAAAAAGCACATGGTAGGGCACTTGTGTGGTCGATATGAGTTGGATCATTATTGTGATTGTGAGAGAAGGAGCTGCATTTGCACTTAAGAAACCAAACCCACGTTGATATAAGTTGGCAAAAGATGATGTTAGTGGAATTACTGGAGGGCATTTATTTGATGTTATAATAGTAACACTACTGTTCCTACTTTGTCAAAGTGCATAGCCCCATTATTACATTTTCCCTAGGTGCTTCCATTTCTGTCCTATTGTTTCTTCTATTTCCTTACCCAAAATATTATAGACCACTCCTTTCACCGAATTACAGAAACATACTTATTTTGTAAAGGACTAAAGGTAAAAGATAAATCTGGCCACAAACTTTGAGGTTCATAACTTTTATGTCGACCAGGAAAAAAAAAAAAAAAAATCTGCTGTAATTATGAGGCTTGAAATTCGATACTTCGGTTTTGTTTTTAGCTAAATGAGTCTCTTTTAATATTGGATGGCGGAGAAGTATTAATTTTTAACATATTCAAGCGGCAGACAACTAAATAAGCTGTAACAATTAACAAAACTGCCAAAAGCGAAAGAATTCTCAAGTCTATATGAAAGTATAATTTTTATTTTTGAAGTATTCTTTTAGCTTGTTTTATATATGTATTCTTGCTTATGAAGTTAATGGAATTATTATGTCTCCATGAATTATTATTATCATTATTGGTCTACATACTCTTCAGTTGTTTTGTTAGTGAAATGACTGATAGAGAATAGTTGATGTTTACACGTTATATATAACTTTTCATAACATGTGGTCGACGAAGCTATTTAATCTGGAGAAAGTGATAGGTATTAATGGAAGCATTCAACAAGTTTGATTTATATAATTTTTATTGTCTTTTTTAAAATTTATATTTATTTTTCTTTTTGAAAAAACCTAAAATTTTTATATTTAGGGTATTAAAATGTTTCATTGTTAGTTGCATCTAAGATTTCTAAAAGAACTATAATATTTAATAACGTAATTGAAAACAATTGAGAAGTATAGAATAAGCGAGATCTGTTGTACACATTATCATAAATAATAGAAGATAAATAAAAAAATGTAAATAAATGGAGCAAAACCTTGTAAGATTTTTCATTATTGATTTGATATTGTTTGGTATAGAAAACTTCTTATTTTAAATCATTAAGTCATTACAATTCTCCTCAACAAGTTTTTATATATTTAAAGTGGAGCATATGTACATGGAAGAAGCTTCATACATATATATATATATACTTAAATTAGACTATAGTAGAATTATATTTAAGATTAAAAAAAATAGAGCATATGTTGCCTCATCATCAATGCCATCAAAAACATCTCTCTCAAAGTTTGTAATTAAAAACATTCATCCAATTATTTCACACAATCAACTCTTTACCGTATATATAAGCATAGAAAAATATCAAAATTATAGTTGATATGGGTAAAATCAAGTCAATTTCATAAGCAAATACACTAATAGATACATAATATTAGTGTTTATTTGTTATTCTCTTTTTAGAATCGTATCCATAATTGATATATATATATATATAATCAACCTCAAAACTTTTTAAGAATATAAGTTTAATTTTTAAAATAATTGATAACCTAATATGAATTTAAATTAACTAATGAAGAGTTTAATTGAACTTTTCAATACTTGAACAGATATGATTAAGAAATTTACTATTCAAAAACTAAATAATAAAAGACCTAAAATAAATCATTTCAATTCATCAAGTAAAAACATACTATAAGCATGTACTTTACTGTCTAAAAATCAAATAATTGTAACTAAATTTAAGAATTCATGACTTAAGTTTTTTTTTACTTATCTCGAAAATGTTCTTTCTCCCTCTTTTTTTTTTTTTTACTCTTGTTTGGTAGTTCCAAACTTTCCCAACGGTAGGGAGAAGAGGGAAAGGGGAAGGTTGAATGGTTATCAGGTTTTTTTTTTTTTTTTTTTTTGGTCTCAAGATCATATCTAGAAAATAAATTTTCTATATTTTCTATTCAAAATTGCAAATTGATCTTTTTTCTGAAGAATACTCATAATTGATCCTACAAAATTTATATTTAGTGGGTGCAATTATAAAAAAAAAAATTAAAATTCTTCAATAACTCAAATATAACATTTTTAATATATATAAAATTATAAGAATTTTTCTTTGACACATGAGAAATAATAAATATACAATCAAAGTTACCAACAAAATCTTATAAACCGATAATGGTAAATAGTGTGATTAGTCACATCAATAATATAATAAATTAAATTTATAATTACATTTTTTATATTGTGTTCAAAGTTAATACATTAATTATAAGTCATGCAGTAAAACCTTTTTTTTTTTAGTAAATAGTAATACTTATTAGAACACATACGAAAATAATAATAGTTACAAATGTTAGGCTTTTTTGTAGTTGTACTCTGATTATGTGTATTATAAACCCGATTTAAAATATTATTATTATTTTTGTGTGTGTTCTAAAAAGTCATACGGTAAAACTTATAGCTAGTAAACCTAACATCACTCACAACAAATATATCCCTATAATCTTTAATTATAAATAATTTTTCCTCTAATTTGATCCTCCAATTTCAAAATCCTAGTTTTGCCCCTCCATCTTACACGTGAAATTACACATGAGTATAGTATTTAGATCAGGATTCAAAAACTTTTTTTAGAATAAAATTTTATGATTATTTCTTAATGGCTTGGTTATATTTGGGGTAAAATCATAGATATAAGAGATTTGAGCTAAGAGTTAAACCCTAATTTTTTTTTAATGCCTTTTCAATATATTTTTTTTATTGATTATATTTATTACATGATTTCTCTTGCTCCCTACATGTGACCCCATCTCATTAATAGCTCATTTAAGAGTGATAAAAAGAACACTTTTTCCCCTTCGTCTTCTTCTTCTTCTTCTTCTTCTTCTTTTTCCTGTCAATTGGTAATTATAATTTACACTATGGGATAACCTTGCCCAGGCAAAATCCTTCATTAATCATTGTGGATTGAACACAGCTCTCCCTCCTGTGGATAGGGTCATTGCTTTGGATGAAAGAATAAGAGGTTATGGATTTTTAAATCCTACACAAATTGAAATGTCTAGCGAATTTGCTCTCTCTCAGGTATCAATTTGGAGGATCACAGTATCCAAGAAAAATGAAAATTTTCGTTTCATCAGCATCACAGTATCCAAGTCTATTTGTTTTGTAACAAAATTAGTAATAATTTTGTAACAATTTTATTTTAACAAAAAATTGATAGGCTTTAAATTTTCTTACGAACAAAAAATTAGTAAGATTAGTGTTGCCCCGTTAGAAGCCAACTATATATTGGAAATTAGGTGTAGGAGGAGGTGAGGATGAAATTAATTAACATAACAAATATTATAGGAAATGGAAAATGGTAGTAATATTATTACAATTTGAATATGAAGGACAAATTTCTGGATACCCCCAGTTTCTTTCTTCATCCAAATCAAGAAGAAGAAAGAAAGAAAGAAAGAAAGAAAAGCTTAAAAATTAAGAATAAATAAATAAATAAAAATAAAATGAAATGAAAACCTGAAAGTACAACATGTGCTTCTTTCAAAACTACCTTATCTCCTTGCTCGTGTGTTTCTCTCATGATGTTGCTGCTGCTACCGGGCAAGCTTATTTCTCTGTCTCAATTCAATAATCCATTCCTCCCGTTTTACCTTTGAAACGGTTTATTCACCAACAAATCAATAAATTAGAAAAATCTAGTACAAGTGAAGTGACTGCATTGCCATCCAAAGATTTCCCACCTTAATTAACGTACACATGTATATTCTAACTCAAGGTACCGGACAAGTAGCAGAAGATGTTAGCTAGTGATCATAGGAGTCAGAAAGAATTGGATAGGAAAATAATATATTTTTTTCTTTTCCTGACACTGAAAGGAGGAGGAGGAGGAATTAAGGTTATCATAATGAGGATTTCAACACAGACGTTAGCTAGCTAGCTAGGTATCTTCTCGAGCTTCTAAACACGTACATACATTTATGGTACAGTTTTGGCGAGGACCTGACCTGACCTGACTTAACTGGGTACGAAATCATGGCTGCAAGGGCAAGGACTATTGAACCAAGGCCAAAAATGAGGGAGGTCCATTTCCTCCCCCATTAGAGGACCCTGTATTCTGTCTCTGAAATTCTATCTTATAGCTCATTTTGCTTCCCACTTCTAATTCTTCATTCTCATCATCTTCATCCTCGTCCTCTTCTTCTTCTTCTTCCTCTTGATCATCCATATTGTCGCTTTCAGCTTCCTCAATTTTGTCATAGTCTTCTACTATTAATTGTTGCTGACTTTGATGCTCCTGCTGCTCCATTAACTCCTTCACAATGTCTTCTGGCTTCAAATTTCAGTAAAACAAGAATCAGCATATTTCTCTTGGAAAAGCCTATATAATGCCAATACTATTTTATTTCTTAAAAGTAAATAATTAAACTATAGGGATTGAGTTTACCTTCTTGGATGCCCCTCCAATTCCTTCTCCAAAGAGATCTTCTGGCAAACCTACATTGCTTGACTGGGTCTGGGCCTGTACATGTGTACTAGCTCCATTTTTGTTTTCAGATGCAGTGGTAGCAGCGAGTGGTTGTTGTTGCGTTTGTGGAGTTGGCATAATTGCTGCTGCTGGGGCATCACTTGTATCTTGTTTGATGGTCTCTTGTTGTTGTTGTGGCATATTTTGGTTAACAAAAGTAGTGCTGGTGCCGCCGCCACCACTGGTAGAGCCGCCGCCAAGTATCTTTTTCCGGTAAAGGGCATCTAGTTCGTGAAAGTAAGGACAGGTTTTGGCATCTTCGGGGCGTTTCTTGTTGCTTTCCTTCACCTTTTTGTAGTACTTATTGATGTTTTCCCATTTTTCCTTGCATCTCTTCGGATTCCTCTTGTAACCCATCCTGTGCATCCCAGCTGAAATTTCTTCCCAAAGTGGACCTTTGGGCCCTGCTTCTTGGTACCTTTGTTCAAGCCCACTCCTCAACTTTATAAGTGCAAGAACTTCTACCTTGGGCCATCTCGAGGATGATGTTGCTTCAAAGCTACCTCCTCCACCACTCATAATAATGTCCCGTGCCTGTGGGGGTACCTGTTGTTCTGGCACAGCCATCACTACTTGGGAGAAGTTTTGAGAATGTTGGTGAACTTGTTGCTGTTGTTGTGACTGTGATGGTGGCGGCGTTGGCGTTGGCGTTGGCGCTGGCGCTGGCACTGGCGCTGGCGTTGGCGCTGGCGCTGGCGCTGGAGTCTGCGTGGGGATAGGGGCTTGCTGCGACACAGGCGGCGGTGTTGGCGCAGCAGGAAAACTTGGAGGTGGTGCAGGTGTAGGTAATTGGATGGTCTGGCCAGTAATCTTTTGTAGAAAAGTAACAATGGCGGCATCCCTAGAAGTGGAGATAGCTCGGTCCTGAGCCATGACCTCGTGCTCACGGGCAAGCCTAGCCATCTCTTGCCTCTTCCAAGCTTCGTCTCTTATCATCCTGTCTTGCTCTCTTTTCTCAATGGCTTCCAGAAATCTTTGTTGCATCACTTCTTGCTTGTGCATTACCTGTTTCATTAGATTCTCAAAGAATTGCATCATCCTACGGGTGCCACTGCTTGATGATGACCCCCGTTTACGTTTGCGGCTGCTACCTACGTTAGATGGCTCCCCTTCTAGTTCTAGGCTCTCCTCATCATCGTCATCGTCATTGGTGCCCAGAGAAGAGGACGAACTATTAGATGAAAAGCTGATACCAGTGGGCAGCTGGGTGGTTGTTCTTACTACTGCAGCTGCTGGTGGTTGTACAGACACCACAGGTGCAGTCATCGCTGCTGCTGCTGTTGATGCACTCGGATTGGCAGGAAATATTCCGATAGTAGGAGGAGGAGCTTGGGTAACTCTGACGGATGAGATTGGCATGGGGTTGCTGATGATGCCTATCCCAGCTGTACTGGAAACAACAGCTGGGGTGGTAGTAGTCGTCGCGGGTGGCGGGGATATGAGGAAAGGTGAGGGGTTATTGCTGGTGGTGGCGGCACTGCTACTGGCAGGTGATGAGCTATGGAGAGCCTCAAGCTCGCTGAAGAACTTATAGCTTTTCCCATCTTGACGACCGGCTCGCCCTTCTTTTGTTCGCTTGTAATACTTGTGAACGTTCTCGAATTTTTCCTTGCATTTCTTGGCATTCCTTTTGTATCCCAGCTCCGCTAGCTTCCTGCGCACCAACCCCAGTTTTTACATAAAATAAACGCATTCCATCAAATTCTAGAGTATTATCAATTTCACAATTATACAAAATCATATCTGAAGACTAAGAAACAAAACCCACACTGAATTTGATAATCTAGTTGGTTTATCAAAGGTAAAAAGGTGAACTCCATACATAAAGAATGAGGGAAGAGAGAGAGAGAGCGACAAGTTTACTGTTTTTTTGTTTCCAATTATATTAACTATTTTAAAACTAATAAAAAAAAATAAAAGTAAAAGAAGAATTCTTCTTGGGATTTTCAATTTCCGATTGAAAATAGGAAAATAATATAGATAAGAGGAAAGTTTAGTGTGTCTAAAGGGGGATTGGGTGGTATACATGCAGTGGATCTGGGCCGCTCATAAAAAAAAATTAAAGAGAGAGAGAGAGAGAGAAGGATCCTAACAGCTAGCTCGTGAATTGTGAGGGAAAGAGATAAGAAGCCATGTGCATATTGTGTGCAAAATGAGAGTGGGGCGTGTGTGTTAGAGACAAAGAGGGATCTTGAGAAGAAAAAAAAAAATTGCTAGCTCTCATGAGTCCATCATTACTAAAAACTACTACCATTAATAAAGCTTTCAATGTAAGCTCCGGAAGACAATGCGTTTTAATGAAGAAAAGGATTTTTTTTTTTTTTTTTTTTTTTTTCTATTTTCTTAAAATGAAATAAATAAACTTGTCTGGAAAATGGAAATGAAGAAAGGAAGATAAGAAGAAGGTTGAAATAAAGTTGAAATGAAATAATAATAATAAATAAAAAAAAGAAAAAAAGAAAAAAAGGGTACCTAGAAACATCTTCCCAGAGAGGGCCCTTGAGAGTGGCATCACGGAAAACAGCGTCCATCTCCGACCTAATTCTGAGAAGTGCTAAAGTCTCTTGACGAGGCCACCGATTACCACCGCCAACGCCACCGGCTGATCCTCCTGCTCGATCGGCCTCATCCCCAACTTCATCACCTTGTAAAGGCATCAGTTCATCCAAATTAACTGGGGCTGAGGCTGAGGCAGGAGGTCGGCTGCTGATAGGAGAAGCCGCTTCTACTACTAGCTGACCACCACCACCACCACCACCTTGCTCGCTGCTCTCCATACCCATCGGGTTCGGGTTAGCTCCAGCAGCACTCATTTAGTACTGAGCTTTATTAGACCCTCCACCTCCTTGTTGCCTCTTTAATTTTTCAACACCCAGCTAGCTAGCTAGCTCCTCCACTTGTGCGCCTTGCACCTTGCTTTCCAAATTCTAATATATATATAATAATTCTAGCACCAGTCGCAGCAGCCACAAAATGATCAACTGGATCTTCTTCTCACTTTCGCTTCTTCCCTAAGCTTATTCATTCACTCACTCACTTACTCGTAATGTTGCTGGAGGTAAGAGAGAGAGAGAGAGAGAGAGAGAGAGAGCAAAAGAGAAGTTTTGGTGAAAGATGAAGATTATGGGATCGATGTTAAGAATGGAAAAAAAAGAAGAGAGTAGACAACTGGAAAGAAAAGAAAGCCAGAAAGTGAATTTCTATGAGTTAGTGCTGGCCTTCAGATTTGATCTTTATTCCTTTGTTTATTTTACTCTAATTTGGAACCAAATAAAATAAGATTTAAGGAAAAAGAAGCAAGCAGTAAAGAAGAAAGTGAAGATAAGCAGACGGGCATAATCATCATCATCATCAACTAGCACTGCACTGCACTGTCCTGCCCCTGCCCCTGCAAAATTGACTGAGAAAAGAAAGGAGAGAATGGGCTGTGGGGGAAAGAAAGAAAGAAAGAAAGAAAGAGATAAATGTAGAGAGAGACACAGAGAGAGAGAGAGAGAGAGACAGAGACAGAGAGAAATGAATGGAGATGACGATATTAAGGATTATGATGATTAAGAGAGAGAGAGAAAGAGAAAATGATAAAACCAACTGGATGCTGTGTTGTCAGCAGCTCTCACTTTGCAGCTAATAATTGTTAAAACCATTTACCAACATATATCTACTTTATTTTTTATTTTTTTATTATATAAAATAATAATAAAAATAAAACTTGTGAAAAAGGATATGGCAAACAATCCGTCACACACTCACGAGTACCCATCATTCGGAAATAAAAATCCAGTGCCACCCCATCTTCAATCATGTTCTAGTAAATTGACTAACACTCCATTTTGTTCTACGTGGCATCTCCATATTGGACTATGTTTTAACTGTTTCAGAACTGACAGCAGCAAAGTATTGCCCCCCTTCTCTCAAGGGACACACAACAGATTCTTTTTTCCTTTTCTTTCTTTTATCAAGTTCAAACTCCAAATTTTTTTTTTTCTTTAAACTACGCACTTCTTCAGTCGATCGGAACAAACTCGAGGATTGAAGCCCAGGCGAATCAGAATATGTCTACGCTCCAACTTAACCAGAGTTAAAATGTAACCCAAAATAGATAGGCCAAATGCTTAGATCTACCACAACTACTATTTTTTATTTTTTATTTATAATTATTAATTAATATTACTACTAAAACCCACCACACTTGAAATGAAAACTCATGAATTATTTTTATATTTTTCATATAATAATAGGGTAGTGTTGATAAGATCTCGAAATATCTTTATATCAAATCATTTTGTTTTATGTTAGATTTTTTATCAGCTTTATAGAAGGTAAAGATAATAAAGTTAACTTTTTGAATTTCACTTGTCACTTCAATAATATTTTCAATCACCTCATAAAATAAAATCTAGAATCTGATTAATGTATGATCACTTTTTCATTTTTCTATAAAAAAATTACTTAAATAGTTTCTCAACATATGCGCTAAAGAAAACCCAAAAATCTAACACTACAAAAAAATGTATAACTTCATGTGGCTGATTGGTGGAGAAAATATAATAAATCATGTAAAACTGAGTGAGTAACAATTTGTAGCGTCAAAAATTATAAGTTTGTTTGTAGTGGAGAACAACTCTAATCCCATATATGCATAAGCCGCATAACAGTAAGCTCAGCTGGGTGTTTGTGTTTGGTTGGTTGAGGAGGGCTTGGCTTAGCCTAGGCAGCGCTGGCTGGATCAGTGCTCAGTGGTGGTGTCAGAAGAGATGAGGTGACTTTAGTTTAGTTTTAAGTTTTAACAAAGTTGGGGTTGTCGTGTCGGCCCCATCTCCGCCTGACATGCTTAAATAAGTTCCATGTGATTGGGGCATCTTAAATTCCGTATTACCACCTCTTTTATGCCGAGGTAAACCAAACGAATAATCTCAATCATCTGTGGCTACTGGATCGGCTCCTATCAAATTCGGCAATTGTAGGTTTTTGTACGATTCACACATTTTTATTACGTACTCTCCTTCCACTAAAGTCACTTTCCTAATTCTTTAATCTTTACAATCAACTATGAATTGTCTATTTCATAAAAAAAAAAAACTATGAATTGTCTATCAAGTTTTTATTTTTTATTTTTTTATTGTACTGTATACATTTTATATCACATAAGCAAAATTTTCTTATTTCTCCCCATGTCTCGGATCAAGTGATTAGGATTACGAGATGATACAAAAGGGATTAATTTTCAAATATTGTCAAGTACTTTTTTTTATATATATATAAATAAATTATTTATTGTCAATCTCTTGTGTTTAGTGGGTTTTCAAACCCAAACCAATCCTAAAAATAAGTTTTTTTATTTCTCTGTTAAAAAATTTATGAAAACTAATATGTTCTATACGATTATTTTTGATATATTTGTCCTGACCATGGTAAAGATAAATAGACAAGTTTAGTGAGGTTTAGGTTATTCAAATGTAAATTCAATGATATTTAGTACAAGTTTTATATCTCAAATATTTAAAGAGATTTTTATTTTTATTTTTTTGAGAAATATTTAGAGTGGTTGATTTTAAAAAGTTATTATTATTAATCCCAAAGTATAGACCATTTACTATTTCTAGTCTGGACTATAATGAAGAGGATCCCCTTAGAGTTTGGAAAAGTGTAAGGGGGAGATGTTAAGAAAAGTGGTTATTAATTTTTATTTTTCTTTTTCATGATGAACTTCTCAAAAATCTTTTTGAATCAAGCAGTTGTTCTATACCTTATAATCTTTTAAAAATGAAAAACTTGGGTTTCAACAAAGATTTTCTTTTAGAAATGATGAATCCAACAATTAATTAATAAATATATATATATATATATATATATTAAAACTAATAAAGTGGAATTAATTAAGGGTTCAAAAAAGTTATAAAAAAAGAAAAGAAAAGAAAAGAAAAAGAATTGGGAGGAAAAGGAAAGAAGGTCAGAAACCCAAATCCATTTTACATTGAGGAATGAGGATGGATGGGAAAGGCAGACAAGAACAGATTGATACAGCTGTAGCAGGGGGCCCATTTTACATGAGGTGGTGGTAAGAACGTGCGTGGCGTTTCTCCCGGATTTCTGAAACCCCTAACTGCCAGGCATCTACCCCTTTGCCCAGTTCACTGCACATGCCCCTTGCTTCCCCTTTTTTTAATGTTTTATTTAACTCCCTATATATATATAATTTTTATTCCCATAATATTAATAATTTTACGTGTGAACAAGTCCCTGTGTTATCTCTTATTACAGTGCTGCTGACTGCACCGCCTGTTCTTTTTTTAAATAAATAAAAGACTAGGCTGTCCATTTATGTAGAAATTATATACTACTTACGGTGGAGTAGTCACTTATTCGTTATTTGGTTAAAAGACTCTCATCTATTTATATCTTTTTAAAATTGTCAAGTCAATTTATCAATTTTTTTTATTATAAATTGACTTGACAATTTTAAACATATAGAAGTCGTTTAATGGAATTGTGGCAAGAACGGAGTTAAGATTTTTTTTTTTTAATTTTTTATTAGAGATAATTACAACATGCTGTGTGGCAGGAATTTATTAGAGATAATTACAACATGCTATGTGGCAGAAACGGAGTTAGGACTTTTTCTTATTAGAAATAATTACAACATGTTGCTAACCCCGCAGCTTGAACCCTTTCCCCCTTAGACTCACAAACACTTTGTGCATGAGGAGGTGCCAATTCAGCTACAAGACCTTTGGCAGTTAGGACTTGGAATTAAGCATATGTTTAGTAGATTGTAATAGGTACTGTAGTATATAATAATTATTCTTATGGTTTAGCTAATAACTATTCATCTCTAAAAGAGATGTAATAGTTATTCCTTAGTAAGTGTATTAATTTCTAAAGTAAATATATTTCCAGATAAACAAACTTTCCATTTGTATATAACAATTATGAAAATAAAAAATCATAAAAAAATAACTAATCTCTCTTTCAAATTTAAAAAATATTATTTTTTAAGAAATATAATTATATAAGTAAGATATTTTCTAGAATATTTCTTAAGTTTGATTTAAAATGCTTTCATTCCATTGTCTTCAGAGTTCTATAATTGTGTTGTTACCAAACAAATGAATAGTAATAAGCATTACATTACAACGTCTTATATTCCTTGTAATACATATTCCTATTCTTATGTAATTATTGTTACAATCTACCAAATGTGCCCTAAGGGAGGTGGTTTTGTTGCCGACTACATGTTGTGGTTCCACCCTCTGGATTTGCTATTCAATCGCATATGTTTTTTTTTTAGTGTCTTTAATGAGTACTGTTGGGTAAGGACAAAATTAGTTTGTTTAAAATTTTTTAAAGGGCCAAGTTGTTTGTTTCGAGTAAAATTAGTTAATTGGACTTAATTTAAAAAAAAAAAAATTGCTATTGGTAATTTTTATTGTTGGGCTAATTTTTCTGGACTTGTATATTTTGTTTTAAATTTTAGATCTATAAATTTTTTATAGCCTTCAAAAGGAGTATATGCTAGAGTTAAAACCATTTTTATAAATTGCTGATGTGGTTAGTGGTTATTGTTATGTAAAAAAGTAATGTAAGTGGTAGGCCCAAATACGAACCAATAAGAATTTGCAACTTCAACGGTTTGTAAAAATATTACAAAAAAGTTTGTGACTATAGTATTACTCTCAAAATAATTAGTGATATTGTTAGGGGGTAAAGTGTGATTTTATAGAACAAAATTGCTAAAGTAAACCTCTTGACCTCAATCTAACTACACTTGGTTTTAAATTGAAAGTGCAGAGTTTCTCGAATATTAGGGCCTTTGGTGCAGCCCATCTCTAAATGCCAGCTTGTAGCTCTTCATCAGTCCGCTCCTATAGACATTGCACCCTATTTATTGGCCCAAACTGGGCTTTTAAATGCATGACCTTGCCATTGAGCTCGCATTCAGTAGGTCTTGGGTATAGGAAAACTGAGTTGGATTTCTAGCAAAATTGATGATGCTCTAGATCCCATTTAATTCTCTCAGTCTTATTATATTTATCTTTGTTTTGCAAGATTTGCCGATAATGAATAATAAAAAAATGATTTGGGTTCCATATAAATCCCTATAATCACTAAAGAATATCATCATCATTACTATTTACTTTTGACTTTGTCCTAATATATCTCGTAATTATTTGATTTTGACACTCAAGACCAACACGATAGAGTGTTAACTGTTGAGAAACTTCTAAAAAGAAGCAACCAGGTCCTTAATGGGCCGAGGCTTTGGGAGTTCAAGTTATAGAAAGTGGTTTTTGATGAACCAGTTATAGAAAGTTTGACTATGGGTACACATCTATATCTAATATTATACGCCTAAATTTATGTAAGCTTATTTAGATAATGTAAAATATGTTCCCTAATTAAATTCAACCATATAAACTTGAGATTATTTATTTATTTATTTATTTATTTTTTAAAGGAATATAAACTTGAGAATTGTAATTGATGAAGTGCAAATTCGTCAGTAATTGCAAACACGTCCAGACGGAGCCCAATCCTCGTTTACGTCACAGTAAAAGTAGCAATCCCTTAAGACGGTCATCGGTGTGGTGCCTGCCACAACGCCTCCAATGCTAAAGTCAGTATAAGAAGGTTTTAGGGAAATAACAGAATGTCAAAATAACTAGGAGTGCTTTTAGTTGAGTCTCTGTACCTCATGTTGGTGCTGGGAAGGTTGTATATATACATTCCCGTAGCCCCTAGCCGTTGTGGCTGTTATGGTGGTTTTAATGCCTCTTTTGGTAACGCCTCATGGTCAATGATGTGAGCTTTGATGGGCTTCCAACGGTCTATATAGTTGTCCCTGTAACCGTCCGAGACATTTATTTGACTGCATTGAATGGCTTCTTTACCTTCGTCAGTAATGTGGCTTATATTGTCGGAGGCACCTGGTTAATTCATCTGTCAATACTGCCTCGTTGGTTTGGATAAGGTCGTCCAGGGAAGTTGAGTTCGTCAATCCCATCAGCTACCCCTAGATTCTGTGGTCGTCGTGACATGTCATGACGATCACGGAAGATGAAAGGTCTATGGGCTGTATATGACTCTTGGGATTTCACTCCGTATTAAATGCATAGTGGCGGTGCCACACGTGTCGTGGCCACGTGGCATGTTCTGATTAGTGGAGTTAATGTTCCAATTGTATGACCCTTGGGTTTCTCGCTAAATTTCAGTTTTTTGAGCCTTGGTTTTAAACTTCTCCTCTCCTCACTTTTCCCTTTCACTTTTTTCCAAACTTCCAATCATTGCTCTAAGTGTTTTCTTCTCCAACTTCCCTCTGCAACTTTTCTTCGAGCTGGTGCGTAGCGTGATGGTGCTTCTTACATTCGCCCTCTTTTAAGGTACACTTCTCTTTCTTTTTCTTACTTCTTTTCTTTCTTGGTTGCGATAAAGCTTTTGATTTTTTTTTTCTTTTGTTGCTTTTGATTTTTAGGGTTTAGCATTCATCTCTTTTTTCTGTTTCTGGGTTTTCATGGTTGATAGTTCTGAGGTTAGGGTAGTGTGTCCCTCAGTCTCTTTCTTGTTTGCTCGTTTAGGGGCTTCTTTAGACACTTCCAATGCTTTTCTCCCTCTGATTGAGAATTTTGTTTTTGAGGGTTGTGGGCTAGGAGTTGTAGTGGGTGAGTTGTTTCCTGTACTCAGCCAATCGATCAATTGGTTTGGGGGTTTGATAGAGGAAAGGAAGAGGATATCTGAAGTGCGATCTAGTGAGCTTGAGACTGGGTTGTCATCTAACGACGGCCCAATGGAGGAAGATACAGCTGTCTCTTCCCCTCGAGAGGTTAGGGCTTTCCACACCCTCAAGGAGGTGTGTGGGCTGGATGCCGACACATTAGGTAGGTTTAAGGATAGGTTTTAGTTTCCGGAGCGGGTTAGGGTTCGTCTGCCCAATGAGGAGGATCGGGCTTGTCACTTCTTCCCTGGGAGGTATGCTTTTATGAGGTTGCCTTCGTCTGTGGGTTGAGGTTCCCCGTCCATCCGTTCCTCATGGAGCTATTAGATCATTTTGGTATTTCTCCCAGGCAACTTATGCCCAACTCATGGAGAATAGTGGTCAACTGTATGGGGATATGGCTGGCCGCTATAGACAGAGGCATGCTTAAAGTAGACGAGCTCGTCTACTTGTACTGTTTGAAAGAGTCCAAGGAGCACGAGTATTATGAGTTGGTGCCTTAGGAGAGGAGGACCAGGATCGTCAGGGGTCTACCTTCGTCTTTCAGGTACTGGAAGTCCTGGTTTTTCTTTGTGTCTAGGGACGACTTTGAGACTCCCTCCAACGAGATTTGGGGTGATCTCCCGAGGTTGCTTTGCCGGTGGGGAACCCCAACCTTAGGTGTGTAATTATTTCTTCCCGTCATTTGAGTTTCGTTGTGTTTATTTTTATTGCCACTAACTCCTTTGCTTATTGTTTTGCGTAGTTAAGAGACGGTCCAAGCTTAAGAGCAGGTACAGAGAGCGTGTGGAGAAGGAGATCGAATACGCAAAGTCAATTGAGGACTGGGACGATCTTGTGGACCCACGGACTCTTGCCTTCTATTGCCTTGGTCCAGAGCCTTCCGTCTTCGTCTTGCACAATATTGATATTGAGGAAAAAAAGAGTAAGTGTTAGGTTTGTCAGTATTGATTCCCTTGTATACACTTGGTTTTTTTTTTTTTTTACAAAGTGTTTTCCTCTTGCAGGAATGATGACTAAGTTTAATAAAGACATGTATGCAAAGATGAGATCGAAGAAGGACGAGCCATTGTCCAATCTTGGTAAGAGGACAGTGCGCGTTACAAGGATGGGCCCCCCCACTACTTTAGGTGCCCTCGTTGCTCCAGCTGTCCCCGGTACTAAGGTGACGAAGACAGCTTCTCCGACCACTTCTGTTGAAGAGATACCTACTCCTACTTCCAAGAGGCCACGCTTGGTAGGTAAAGGGATGGAGAAGGCTGACTCCCAAGCATCCAGTATCTGGGACGATGCTGAACTTGCGGTGGAAAGGGCACATGGGGTTGTCACTGCTGAGGACCTGAAGGTTTTCTCGAGTGTGCCTTCCAACGAGGTGGTGGCTTGTCACGTCCATAGACTTGTTCAGGTAAAGTACTTGTGCAATTTTGGTTCCTCTCCCTTATTTTTTATTTTATTTATTTATTTATTTTTTTAAGACTCCAAGTTTCTTTTCAGGTGCTGGGGGAGAGTCTTCACATTACGACGGAGTACCTCACTCAGGAAGCCAAGGTCGCATCTATGAAGTCCAGGATGGAAGCTCTGGAGGCGGAGAACTCCAAGCTAAAGAATTGATTGTTGCCATGGATGAGGCCAATACTCTGAAGGAAAAAGTCAAGACCTTGAGCGACGACCTCAGAGTCGAAAAGCAGCTAACTCTGGAAAAGGAAGAACATTTTTTGGCTGCTAAGGAGAAACTTAAGACTATTGCTGCCAAGGCCGTTGAGGCCTTCCAGCAGACTGACGAGTACAACACAGTACTATTCAGTTGGTATTTTAAAGGCTTTGAGCTCCTGAGGAGGTACTTTGTTAAGCATCCCACTAGAGTAGATCTACAGAACTTGGACTTGGAAGAGGTGGACAAGGAGATGGCTGCTGACGAAGCCTCCCAGTCCTCGGCTTCTGAGGAAGATGCTCCTAAGAGTGCTCCTGCTGGTGATGATGCCAACAATGCTTGAACCTGTCATTTTTTTTTTTTTTTTTTAAGTGAGCTGTGTTTTTGGGCCTTTTAAGTCTATTTTGAGAACAATATCTTCATTTTAATTTGAGGACAATCGTACCTTGTTTTGATTGCAACAATGACACTATACTGGTTGCCCTTTGATTTTGGGCTTTCACTTGCGTTTGTAATTCTATACTTATTTGCTTGTTTGTGTCCTTGTTTCTGTATGATCCTTGCTTGCTTCGTTCATTTGGCTGCTTCATTTGCATTGGTACATTGTACTTAGTTAAATTTTCTGTTGTGATCTGCCCTTTTGAAGGAGGACCGACTCGTCCGTAACTTGTACTTGTCTAGGCGGGGAATTGACTTGTACATCGTCAGTAACTTATTTTTGTATAGGTGGAACCTTGTTTACTTAGCCATTTTTATGACTTACACCTGTTTAATAGACATTGTCATCTTTAACCTCGTTAGTAACTTACATCCATCAAGGCGGAATCTTGTTACTTAGCCATTTTTTATGACTTACACCTATTAAGGGATTTTGTCATTTTTATGGCTTCGTCAGTAACTAACATCCGTCAAGGCGGAATCTTGTTACTTAGCCATTCTTATGACTTACACCTATTAAGGGATTTTATCATTTTTATGGCTTCGTCAGTAACTTACATCTGTCAAGGTGGAATCTTGTTACTTAGCCATTCTTATGACTTACACCAATTAAGGGATCTTGTCATTTTTATGGTTTCGTCAGTAACTTATATCCGTCAAGGCGGAATCTTGTTACTTAGCCATTCTTATGACTTACACTCATTTAAGGGATCTTATCATTTTTATGGTTTCGTCAGTAACTTACATTCGTTAAAGCGGAATCTTGTTACTTAACCATTCTTATGACTTACACCCATTTAAGAGATCTTGTCATTTTTATGGCTTCATTAGTAACTTACATCCATCACGGCGGAATTTTGTTACTTAACCATTTTTATGACTTACACCCATTTAAAGGATCTTGTCATTTTTATAGCTTCGTCAGTAAGTTACATCCGTCAAGGTAGAATCTTGTTACTTAGCCATTTTTTGTGATTTTCACATTACTAGATCTGCTTGCATTAAAATATTGGCTGAATAGTCCTTTTTATTGCTTTCAAGAATGAATACAATTGTCTATTACATCTATTGGTGGTACTTCTTCAAGTGCTTAGTGTTCCATGGTCATGGAAGCCTCTGCCCGTCTATGGTTTTCAGGTGATAGCTGCCTTGCCTGGAGTAATTGACGACCCGGTAGGGTCCTTTCCATGTGGGGCTGAGTTTCCCTTGGGCAGAGTCTCTGGTTGCTGGGGTGACCTTGCGTAGGACGAGGTCTCCTATGTCGAGTCGTCTAAGCTTCACCCTTTTGTTGTAGTACTCAACCATCTTTTGCTGGTACTTTGTCATCTTATTAGAAGCTTTCTCTCTGACTTCGTCCAGACAGTCCAAGTTGACTCGTAACTGATCGTCATTACTCTTCTCGCAGAACATCTCTCGCCTAATGCTAGTTACTCCCACCTCAACTAGGATTACTGCTTTGGTGCCATAAGTGAGTCTAAAGGGGGTTTCTCCTGTTAGGGTTCTTGTTGTAGTCCTGTAGACTCACAAGACATTGGGTAATTCTTCCGGCTAGGCCCCCTTTGCGTCGTCCAACTTGGCTTTGATGATCTTGAGTAGCGTCCGATTGGTTATCTCTATCTGCCCGTTTGCCTGTGGATTTCCTGGGGACGAGAACTGGTTCTTGATCCCTAGACTTGAACAGAAATCCTTGAAGCTTTGGCTATCGAACTGCTGCCTGTTATTTGATATGATCGTCCGTGGAATCTTAAACCTGCAAATTATGTTCTTCCACATGAAGCTCTAGGTCCTTGCTTTGATGATGGTTACCAGTGCCTCTACTTCGACCCATTTTATGAAGTAATCAATAGTGACTAGTAGGAACTTTACCTGTCCCTTACCTTGGGGTAACGGTTCGACGATGTTGATTCCCCATTGCGTGAATGGCCATGGGAAGGCTATTGTCGTCAGTCTCTCGATTGGAAGGCGTTGGACATTCCCGAACCTTTGGCACTTGTCACACTTCTTGACGAGCTCCATTGCGTCCACCTGCATGGTAGGCCAAAAGTAACCTATTCTAATGACCTTACTTACCAAGGATCTGGGGCCTGCATGGTCCCTGCAAACCCCTTCATGGATCTCTTCCAGGATATACTTAGCTTCCTCTTCATCGACACACTTCAAGTAGGGCATGGAGAAGCCCCTCTTTTACCGGATGTTATTTAGGATTGTGAATCTGGCTGCTCTCTTCCTGACCTTCCTGGCTTCCTCGGCATCCTGTGGGAGGTATTCGTCTTGGAGGAAGGATACGATTTGTGTCATCCAACTGTTTGTAGTCTGGATTGCAAATGTAGACACCTTTTCGATGCTGGGGCGTTTTTGGATTTCCATGTCTAAGCCCATGCTTGTTGCTCCTTCTGATGAGGCCATTTTTGTGATCTCGTCTACTACCATGTTTTGGCTTCTTGGGATCTGCATGAACTCTACCCTATCAAAATCTTGGGTTAGATGCCTTGGTATTTCTGCATTCTTTCTCCCTTTGCTTCATATTCCTCCTTTATTTACCCTATTACCAGCTTGGAGTCACTCTGAAGGAGCAGGTTCTTAGCCTCGTTAATATGCCTTCATACTTGGCCTTATTATTGGTGGCCGAAAATTTCAGTTGAACTCCGTATTTAAGCACTTCTCCATCTGGTGCGGTGATAACAACCCCTACTCCCCCCCTCTTCTAGGCTGACGAACCATCGGTTTATATCATCCATCGTTCTGTCTCATTGGTGAGGCTGTCATTGTCTGGGATTGTGAACTCGACAATGAAGTCTGCCAGAGCTTGTGCCTTGATTGCGGTCTTGGGGTGGTATTTGATGTCAAATTGGCTAAGTTCGATTGCCCACTGGACCATTCTCCCTGCTGCTTTAGGTTTGTTCATGGACTTTTTGATGGATTGATCCATCATTATCAAGATGAGATTTGCCTGAAAGTATGGACGTAGCTTGTGCAAGGCTACTATTAACGCAAATGCGATCTTCTCGATTCTTGGGTACTTGGCTTCTGATCCTTGAAAAGCTTGGCTGACATAGTAAACTAGGAGCTGTTTCTTGCCTTCTTCCCAAATCAGGGCTATGCTCATAGCCGTGGTCGACATTGCCAGATACAAAAATAAGTTTTCCCCTTCCTTGGATGGGCTTAAAAGGGGTGGATTGCTTAGGTAACGCTTGAGTTCTTGAAACGCTGCCTCACATTCGTCAGTCCAGGAGAACGCCTGCTTCAATGTCTTAAAGAAGGGCAAGCATCTATCCGTCGCTTTAGAGACGAACCTGTTGAGTGCCGCGATCCTTCTTGTGAGTTTTTGGACTTCCTTGACGGTCTTCAGTGAGGCCATATCGAGTATGGCTTGCACCTTCTCTGGATTTGCTTCTATTCCCCTTTGGGACACTATGAATCCCAAGAACTTTCCCGAGGCTACGCCAAAGGCACACTTGCTGGGGTTCAGCTTCATCGGGTACTGTCTAAGTGTGGTAAACGTCTCCTTTAGATTGTCCAGATGGGCCAGTTCCTGTTTACTCTTGACGAGCATGTCATCCACATATATTTCCATGTTTCTTTCGATCTGCTTGCTGAATATCTTATTCACTAACCTTTGGTAGGTTGCCCCTGCATTTTTCAATCCGAAAGGCATTACCTTATAACAATAGAGCCCTTGGCTCGTGATGAAAGCTGTTTTCTCCTGGTCTTCTTTAGCCATTTTTATCTGGTTATATCCCAAGAAGGCTGCCATGAACGTCAGTAACTTATACCCAGCTGTAGAGTCCACCAGCTAGTCTATCCTCGGCAGAGGGAAACTATCTTTTGGGCAAGCTTTGTTTAGGTCCGTGAATTCTACGCACATTCTCCATCTCCCATTAGTTTTCTTCACCAAGACAACATTTGCAAGCCATTCTGGATAGTACATTTCACGGATGAAGCCTGCTGATAGCAACTTGTTAACCTCGTCCGTAATAGCTTGATTCAATTCTGGAGTGAAGACCCATCGTTTTTGCTGGACAAGCTTCTTCTCGGGGTTCACGTTTAGCTTGTGTTCGATGACTCTCGGGGATATGCTTGGCATATCCTCGTGGCTCCATGCGAAAACATCCAGGTTCTCTTTAAGGAACTGGACAAGTCTCACCCTCATCTCGGGACTCAACATCATCCCTATCCTGGTCGTCTTTGTCGCTTCTCCTTCGACCAACTCTACTGTCTCTAGGGCTTCAACTTTATCCTCTTCCTTCTCCTCGATCATCCATGTATGGTTTTTCTTAGCAGCTAGCACGGCCTGGTAGCATTCTCTGGCCAGTACCTAGTCTCCCTTTACTTTACCAACACCATTCTCTGTTGGGAATTTTACCTTCATGCAATAGGTGGATGTGGCTGCTTTCCAGCGGTTGAGCGTTGGTCTCCCGATTATTACATTGTAAGATGAGGTGCAGTCTACTACCAAGAAGTCCAATTGACGAGTTAGCTACCTTGGGTGAGTTCCCATTGTAACTGTCAGTGTCACTATGCCTTTGGGATATACCCTGCCTCCACTGAAACTGACAAGGGGAGAGTCAAATGGGTGAGTTCCCACTGTAACCGTTAGTGTCACTATGCCTTTGGGATATACCTTTTTTCCACTGAAACTGACGAGGGAAGAGTCAAATGGGCGCAGCCTTCCTGGATCTAGCTTTAACTGCTAGAAAGCAGACAGGTAGATGATGTTCGCAGAGCTGCTACTGTCCACGAGGATTCTCCTGGTATTGAATCCTTCTATTGTGAGCATTATGACCAAGGGTCGTCATGAGGTTGCTTGACTCCCCTAGCATCTTCTTCTGAGAAGCACATGTCTCGGTCAGTCCGTCTTTGTTTAAATGGGGGCATCCTATGGACGCTGTTCACCTGCCTCTGATACGATTTCTTGAGGGATCTAAATGACCTACCTGTGGATGGGCCACCTGTGATCGTCTTGATCTCCTCGATCACATTTGGTGGGCGCTAAGATGTGTGATCCTCGTCATTGGGTGAAAATTCGCGCTGGTTCTTGTTATCACCCCTGAATCTACTGGATTCCCCCTTTTTCACATACTTCTGCAGCTTCCCTTTCCATATAAACTTCTCTATCTGTTCCTTTAAGTCCCTGTAGTCTTCTGTGTAGTGGCCGTGATCCTTGTGGAATCGGCAATACTTCTTCTTGTCACAGACGTTGAGGGACGAATGTAATGGCCTCGGCCATTTGAGGTAATGCTCATCCTTAATCTGTGCCAAAATTTTGTCAACAGGCATAACTAAAGGAGTGAATTTTACCATTTAAGGAGTTTTTTTGTCTTTACTTTTACCCCCGTCATTGGTTCGACAATCGAGATGCTCCCTTTTTGTCCTTTACGATCGTCCTCCTTCCTTCCCTTGTCTCCTGGCTTTTCTACGTCCTTTATAGCGGCTAATGCATCTTCAACGTTCATGTACTTCTATGCCTTCAGGAGCATCTCTGTCATCGTCTTAGGAGGATTCTTCGCTAGTGAAACCACAAACTCTCTAGACTTCAGCCTCACCTTAAAGGTCGTCAACTGCACCTTGTCGTCAGCTTCGTCTACCTCTAGGGTCTCCTGAGTAAAGCGTTTGACGTACGACCTCAGGGTTTCTATCTCCCGTTGTGTAATGGTGAGTAAGTGGTCCGCTGGCTTCTTAGGGCGTTGTCCTTAGATGAAGTGGCGCAAAAAGGCGTTGCTCAACTGCTCGAAGCTATCAATGGACGATGTTGGTAACTTTGTGAACCACTCCCTTCTAGCTCCTTTGAGAGTGGTAGGGAAGGAATGACACAGTATTTCGTTAGGAGGCTATTGAAGGCCTAATGTCATTTTGAAGGTGTTGAGATGGTCCTGGGGGTCCTTAAGCCCATCAAACAGCTTAAGTTGAGGCAATCGAAATTTCGACGGTACTGGGCATTCTAAGACTGCTGTAGTGAAGGGTGAGTTTGTTGCCCTGACCATTCTATCCAGGCTTCAATCCATTTCCCCTTAATGGCATTCCTCAGCTCATCCATCTCCTTTCTCATCTCCCGAAGAAGATTTGAGTTTTGCTTATCCGAGGTAGCTAGTCTTTGGTGGTCACTCCTTCTATGGCTATCTCCCTCATCCTCTTGGTTGGCTCTGGACCGATTATCCTCCTGTTGAAGTTGTTGCCTCATTTCTTGATTCTGTCTGGTCAACTCTTCAACGGTGGCCACTAGGGCTTGGACTTGCAGAGCTAAGGCTACAGAATCCTGGTTGGACTCCATGTAAATATAGAAATTGATGGAAACTACGCTTTTGAATCAAAGTACGAAAATGTCGTTCCCACAAACGGTGCCAAACTGATGAAGTGCAAACTTTTCAGTAATTGCAAACACGTCCAGATGGAGCCCAACCCTTGTTTACGTCGCAGTAAAAGTAGCAATCCCTTAAGATGGTCACCGGTTTGGTGCCTACCACAACGCCTCTGATGCCAAAGTCAGTATAAGAAGGTTTTAGGGAAATAACAGAATGTCAAAATAACTAGGAGTGCTTTTAGGTGAGTCTCTATACCTCATGTTGGTGCTGGGAGGGTTGTATATATACATTCCCATAGCCCCTAGCTGTTGTGGCTGTTATGGTGGTTTTAATGCCTCTTTTGGTAACGCCTCATGGTCAATGATGTGAGTTTTGATGGGCTTCTAACGGTCTGTACACCTGTCCTTGTATCCGTCTGAGGCATTTATTTGACTACATTGAATTTCCTTTGTCAGTAATGTGGCTAATATCGTCGGAGGCACCTAGTTAATTCGTCTATCAATACTGCCTCGTTGGTTTGGATGAGGTCGTCTAGGGAAGTTGAGTTCGTCAATCCCATTAGTAACTATATATACACAAGAATATTATTATGCTGCATTAACCAATAAATAACATTGTTAACTTTATACACGAATTGTGCTACATTGGCTAATAGCCCACATTTTTAAATATTACACACAAAGAAATGATAATATAAAACAAAAGTCATTTTTGATTTCTTCTAAATTTGACATATAATTTTTTAAAATCCACATTTTCCATCTCATCTTTTTAATATGTATCGTTAAATTGATTTTAAAATTACAAATAGTGTTAAACTATGTTAGGTTAATATGTCATGAGCAGTCATCTCTTTCTTCTGTACTTACAGATCAATTCATCTTGACTTTGACATATTAGCAAGTAAAAGATCTCACAAGGAGAGAGAGAGAGAGAGAACAAACATGGCGTGTGGTGACAAAATCTAGCGAAGAAAAATAATTGTCTTCAAATAATATCTAGTGAGGAAACAATTAATTCTCATCAAATATTAAAAAAAATTAAACATGGTGATGAAATCAAAATTTTGTCGCTATAGGTCATGAAAAAAATGGCACCACCAAAATTTTTAGGCACAAGATTTACGGATGTATATGGCGACAAACTATTTCATTTTGGAAAGTGAGATCTAGGGAGACGAAATTGGGCATTGCCAACTACTGATAAGAGGTAATGAAAAGCTAATATTGTTGCCCAATATGTAAAAAATTTGGTATCATTAGTGACAAAATAATTTTCCCATCACCTATTTGTCAAAAATAAAAGGGTGTGGGTCGAAATTGTTGGTCACGAAGAAGCAGATCCCTTGACCGTAGAGGAGATATCTATAATGGTTTTTAAGCCTAGATCTAGCTACCTAAAGAGACTTAGTATGAGGTCTTCCTCATCTCTTACGACTACTGTCTCATCTACTTCCTCAACTCAATATATCCTGCATGTCAAGGGTTAGATAGATGAGCTCAAAGATGCAAACATAAGGCATGAGGAAAAGATAGACTCGCAAAATACTCAAACAACTGGTATCATAAACTTTTTGAAGCAAGGGTTTCTATAACACTTTTGGTAGTGTTGGGAGCTCATATACTAGCTAATAGACTTTTTGGTTTTTTTTTTTCATGATAAAGTAACAATTGTAGATTTTTTTAATAATATTCATTGCATTTACATTGTCCTTTTATTTTACCAATGCTTGTTGTTGGGGACTTTGAGTGAATTTTAAAATTCTTCCCTTGCATTAACTTTTTTGAATATATTGTATTTTCTTGCTTTGCCCTTAGAATCATGATTAACACTGTTTGTTCTTCATTTTTCCTTGTGTTAATCGTATTGTTATAAGTCATCCATACCAAAATAAGAAATGCTTGGATACTTCTTTACTAATTGGGTCCAACATGGGTTCTTTATAGGATGAATTTTTACCAAAAAAAAGGTTGTGATGTTGATAGAGAGACATGCGAAGAGCGTAAATTTTACTTTTCTTGTTCGTGCTGCAGTTTTCTCAGACTTATCAATATGATAGTGCTAGATTATGATGTTTCTTAGCCTTTTATTTTCTTTTATGCCGTTAGTGCATCAAATTGTTGGAGCATGATTGAGATTTTTTAAAAGTATCAATGTGATAGTTAAGATGGTTCAAAAATTTGGTATATTTAGCAGTTTGGGTCCTTGTTTTTTCTTTTTTCTTTTTTTTAAGTAAAGGAAATTTTTGGGTCCTTTTTATTTATTTATTTTTAGTTAGCCTATTTTTTCCCCGTGGTGTGGGGTGGGGGTTTGGAATGAGACTCTTGTTTTTAGGGGCCATTGGTGAGCTACACAAACAACAGTTACAACACCCTCAAGTGTAAGAACATACGCTCACCAATAGGACTCATGGTTAAAGAGTTAGACATATTCGTGCATTAAATAACCCTTAAAAATATATCTTTACTTTCTACAACTTATCTTTAATGAGTTGTGGTGACTTAAATGTAAATTATGTACATTCTCAAAAAAAAAAAAAATGTAAATTATGTAATGATGTTATTATTAGTTCGAACGCATTACTAACAATAATTCTTATATTACTAACATAATTAATCTTTTTGCTCTATGGTCTAGATATATTTTTCTTTATCTTTGTGCAAATATGAGATTGGGAGCATAAAGACATTTTGTGTGGAACTACTTGAACTCATTTTTATTTTATATTGTTGTAAGATATCTTTCATCTTTTGCTGTAATTATGCTGTGAACAACTTACTTGCATGGATGGTTTGAAACTTTGAATAGTATAATTGTTTTTTATTTGCTTTTCGATTATGTGGATGGTTTGTTTAGGAATGCATGGTTGAAAATGAACAGATTAATGTAATGTAATGAGCATAAATAAATAAAAATAGAAAATAACTAAAAAAAAAAAAAAAAAAGAAATTTGGTGAAGAAAATTCGGTTTAGGGTTTAGAACTGAAAAATTAAAAATAATTGCTGACAAAATTTTTCTTCACCAAAATGTTGAAATAACAAAGTTCAAAATAAAAAGGAATTGGTGACTAAATTATTCGTTATCATAGATTTAAAAATAAAAAATAAAACAATTGACGACAACTAAAAAAATAAAAATAATTTGGTGATGAAATAATTTGTTGCTTAATCATTTGAAATGAGAAAAAAAATACATTTAGCAATGAAATATTTCGTTGCCTAATTTTGTTACATAAAAAAATTAAAAATTAAAAAAAAAACATTGGTTTCACATTTATTTTGTCTGCGAATACTTTTGTTTAGCAAGAAAAATATTAAGCAATGAACTAGTTTTGTTGCCTATGATTTTTTTTTTCTTTTAGTTATTAAACAATTTGGCTATTAATATTTTCATCACCAAGACATTTGGCAACCGAGTTTAAGCGAAGAAAGGTGTTTCGTCACCATATGTTTAGGCGATGAGATGAGTACATTCAATGATAAAAATTTTTGTAATATAGGCCTTGTATGTTAGAGAGAGAGAGAGAGAGAGAGAGAGAGAGAGAGAGAGATCCCTAGCTCACTAGGGAATTGACAACGCATTTTTTTTTTTTAAATTTATTTGAGAAACACACACACACACATATATGGGGGAAGAGGAATGAGATACAAGAATACACTCACACGCCGATACCAAAACTGCATGCAACAGTTAGTGTCGTGGAGTAAGTGATAAACCCCTTCTCAATATTACACCTTACCGATGTAAGATGACTCGACAACACTGAGTATATATATATATATATATATATATTTTTTTTTTTTTTATTTGAGAAACACACACACACATATATGGGGGAAGGGGGATGAGAGACAACGCATTCTTGAGATGAAGAGATGGAACATTTTTATTTATTTATTTTTTTTTGGAGAAAGAAGAAGAAATGGAACATGATAAATCTAAAAGGAAAACAAAATTTTTATAAAAAATTAGGGCAAAACTTAGGTACAATATCTTGAGTGCAATGTACTAGGCTTCTCAATTAAATTCATACATATGATTGTATTGACTAATAAAACACAATAAGCATTATCCTTTCCAAAGATAATTTAATTCAGTGCAAGTATGTATTTGAATTTGATTGAGAAACTTAATGTATTGCACCTAAAATACTATATATATCTAAGTTTTAGCGCAAAAAAATATATCTAGCTTTGATATAAGGTTTTTTAAAAACTTTTATGATATCAAATGAAAAAGAAAAAAAAAAAAAAAAAAAAAAAAAAGAAAGAAGAAGAAGAAGAAGAAGAAGAATTTTATGACAAAGACGTCGTGGCAGCAAGTTTTTGTAAATGAATCAAAAGGGCTGACTTTAGCTTGCATGAGTCTTTTTAGCAAAGAGAAAAGGACATGCCAAATAGAAAACAAAAAAAAGGGAATTTGTGAGTGCACGAGTAGTTAGGATGATGATTATGTGTGGGGTTAGAATATGCAACCACATGAAAAATGCATCAAATGACTAAAGACTCAATTCTAAATTCTAACGCGTGCCGACAATGTCAAAAGATAAATTATATAAGAGAATAGAAGAAAATATGTACCTTGTGTATTGGTTTTTTCAATTCTCTCAATTTGAACTACTAAATCATTTAAAATTTTAAACAACACGTCTTTTTAAATATTCTTAAATTTGTAATATTTAATTTAAATTATAAAATAAATAAATTTCAAATGAAAATGGTCTTATATGTGACCATAATGGTTCTGCAACTCATTAAATAGAGGCAAGAAATTTTCTCAAAATAAATAATAAAGGTAAGAAGTTTGATTCTTTGATGCGATCTAATTTAAGGAAAATAAATAGATTTTAGGATATAATTAAAGATTGTTAGATCATAGATGAAGGCTTCAGATAATATATATATATATATATAGATGAAGAGAAATATTTTAGAATCAAAGATTAGAATATTCACATCCAGTGCTTTGCAAAAAATAATACAAAAGCTATAGTGGTCTCGTAAATATACAAGACCACTAGCAATTTCATATAGTTAACTCACATTATTTTATTTCTCTCTCTCTCTCTCTGAATGGTGAATACTGTTACTAGTGACATGGGTGGCTAAAATGGTAATAAGGGCGCCTTGGTTGAAATCTCAGGCCGTATATGGGTTTGTATTGATGGGTTTTGTGACAGGTTGCAGTCGAAACTACAGTGACAAGTTGTTGGGTTTTGTGAAGAGTGAGTTAAAATTTTGGTGATGGGTTTTGTGTGGATACGAGAAGATGTAAATGGAGATGGTTGGTGACAAAATTGACTAGGGGTTTGGGTGATTTGACTTTGGGTTTGGTTTGAGCTATGAAGGAAAATATATTATTTTAAAATGATGTATTATAAAATAAAGAATAATATATTTTAAAATTCTAAAATGATTGGCTTGATATTTTACTTTTCGTTTATTTTATAATTTTAATGGTAGGAGTGAGAGATTTGAATAATATAAATATTTGTTAGAAAAAAAAAAAAACCTCATTGTTGGCACCTCTTAATTTTGGGCGATGTTTATTTAAAAGATTCCATTAATGTATGCCTTTAAGGTATATATAAAAGAAAAGACATGTATTAACAAATTTATTTTTAGAAAAATTTTATTAGGAATTTTCGATAAAATTTTTTTCCAAAAATAATATACTATTATGTGCTTTTAGGGCACACGTTAGTAAAATCTTTATTTAAATACTTAATTTTTTAAACTTTAAAATATAATATTAAGTAATGTTTTTAGTTAAAATTTAAAGTTACCAAATTGAAACTTTTCTCTTCTTGGCTCTCTGTGACTTTGGAACATAAAAGAAACCAACTTGCATTTTCCATACATAAAATTTAATCCTCTTAAATTTAACTATCAGATTTTTGTAGGAGATTTAATTTTTTATTACTTATTTTTTTCCACAATCCATCTATCTTTCTCACACAAACTTTCTCTTCTTACCTTTTTTTTTTCCTTATCATTGCCAACATGAATGCTTCTATGAAGGAGTTATGGAAAAAGTTCACCAGTCTGAAGAAGAAAAATGGGTTATGACTGTTAGTTCTGAGGAAGTGGCTCTCTCTAAACGATGAGCCCAATTTAGTCTTCTATTCAAGCTACAAACCAACAAAGATTTCAACAAGGAGGCTCTTAAATCTACTCTTCACCAACTCTGGTGGTGCTCTCATGGTGTGACTATTAAAGAAGTTGGGAGTAATTTATTTCTGGCTATCTTTGTTAAGGAGGAGAACATGATTGAAGTTCAAGACAGAAGTCCTTGGTCTTATTGAAGTGCTTCAATGGTGATGTAAGCCCTAGTAACGTTACTTTCCAACATTCCCCATATATATATATATATATATATATATTTTGAGAATCAAAACAATACGTATTATTAAGGAAGGCTATTCAAATCAGTCTGAATGACAGATAAAAGGTCTGGTGGAACATCTTCCATCCAGACGGACAAAGGGGAGGATGAGATTGCTTTTCTAGCTAGCAAATGGGCAACCTTATTACATTGTCTCCGAACATGTGTAACTCTAAAACCAATAAAGCTCAAAGCAAGAAAAATAATATCATTTATGATGTGACCAAAGGGCAACAATGACCTGCTGCAGTTGTTCAAAAACTTGATTAAGACTTCAAAGTCTCCTTCAAGGACATTGTTATCAAATCCCAGTTCTAGTGCGAACTCCATAGCTCGGCATGCCGCCAAGGTTTCCACTTCAATGATTGTGAATGGCAACGGAACGACTTCAGACAATGAGGCCATCACTAATCCATCATGGTTTCGTATGACTACTCCCAAACCAACTCTATTTTCATGTTCAAAAAGTGATCCGTTGAAGTTAACCTTGTATCCATGTAAGGGTGGAGGTGTCCACGCTACAACTGATGGTTTCGGTGCTGCTGTTGCTGATGTGGGATCATGTAAGCAGCCCAATGTGAGTTCACGAGCTTTGTCCAGCACCTATTCTAGCGGGATAAAGGGTTTTCCAAGTCTGATATTATTTCTTCTATTCCACAAAGTCCAAGCCACTGATGAGAACAACTCTGGGTTCCTGTTATCTGCACAAATAACAAACATTATATCTAAAAACTATTGCATTGTCTGATGGTGCCATGACTCCATAGAGGGGTACTTTGTCAGAAATTCTCCAAATTTGGACAGCGATATAAAGCATGAACTGAGTCTTCTGTGTGCAAGTTACACAACTCACACACCACTAGTAACCACTTGGCGTTGAAGCAAATTCATCTTGGTGGGCAGCGCATTCTTGCAAGCATGCCATACCAGATTTTTGACCTTCCTTGGAACTTTTAAACCCCAAATCTTCTTCCATAAGGGCCGCAATGTGGTACCATCAGAAGAGCCAGGTTCACTAGCTCTGCACTGCTTCTGTAGAAATTTATATCCCGTCTGAACTAAATACTCTTTGTCCGGGCTAAAAGGCCATATTAAAACATCCTCTTGTATAGATCGGCAAAGAGGTATGTTCTTGATGATATTGGCTTCCCACTCAAAGAAATAGGACTCAATGAGCTCCCCCTTCCACACACGGTTGGTTTGATCAATCAAGGAACTAACCATGGCAGAGTTATCATTTGCAATAGAAGGGGAGATGATTTTATTATTTGACTTCCTTAGTAGCCACCTATCACCCCATATATACATTGATTTTCCATTCCCAATCTGCCAAACAACCTCTCTTTTAATACATCTCGACCCCTAAGGATACTCTTCCATGCAAACGAAGCGTTGCTTGGTTCCCTTGCTTCCATAATACTACAATCTGGGAAAATTTTTGCCTTAAAGACCTGATAAAATAAGGAGTGATGGTCATGAAGGAGTCGCCACGTGTGTTTAGCCAAGAAAGCATCATTAAACCGGGAGAGGTCTTTAAAGCCCATACCACCATGTGACTTTGGTTTTACACAATTCTTGCTGCTTTACCCAATGTATCTTTCTAGCATCTCCACGTTGCCCCCAAAAAAAATTCCAGATCAAAGCTTCAATCTCATGAAAAAGAGTGGCTGGTAACTTGAAGCAAGACATCGTATAGGTAGGGAGTGCTTGTACGACAACTTTGATTAAAATTTCTCACCCTGCTTGTGATAGTAGTTTAACTTCCCACCCTTGCAATTTTTTCCAAATTCTTTGCTTTAGATGGGCAAAGCTTTCCTTTTTATTTCTACCCACAAAGGAAGGCAGACCTAAATACTTTTCATATTGCTGAACCACCTGTACCCCAACAGCCTCTTTGATCACCTATTACACTTCAGATGAGGTTGATTTACTGAAAAAGAGTGTTGTTTTTGCCCCATTAAGTTGCTACCCCGAGGCTCTCTCATAGGTCGCCAAAATCTCAAGCAACTTTAAACATTCATCCTCCTTGGCCTTGCAAAAAATTAAGCTATCGTTTGCAAAGAGAAGATGTGTTAGTTTGGGTCCATTCGGCATATAGAAACTCCCTTAATATCCCCATTACTTGCTGCCTTTTTTATGAGACCATGAAGTCCTTTAGTACACATAAGGAAAAGGTATGGGGAGAGTGGATCGCCTTGTCGTAGGCCCCTGCTTGCCTTGATATCACTGTGAGGCTCACCATTAATTAGAATAGAGTAGGAGGCAGTAGTAATACATTCCATCATAAGATCCACCCAACGGTTATTAGAACCCATCTTTCTCATCACTTTCTCTATATACTCCCATTCAACCCTATCGTAGGCTTTACTCATGTTGAGTTTTAGAGCCATGTACCTTGTCTTACCTACACAATGATTTCTCATGTAATGCAAAGTTTCAAAGGCTACCATGATATTATCTAAAATCAAACAATTAGAGAGAAAAGCACTTTGGTGCTCTGAAATAAGCTGTGGCATTATTTTCTTCAGCATATTAGCCAAGACTTTAGAAAACACCCTGTACAGCACATTACTTAGGCTGATTGGCCTAAATTGAGACACTGATTCTAGATTTTTCACTTTTGGAATGAAAGTAACAAAAGAATGACCAAGGGAAGTAGGTAAAGAACCCGAATTCAAAAAGTGCAAAACAGATTGTGTAACATCATTACCAAGTAAGGGCCAATATATTTAATAGCATAAGGGGGGCATACCATCGGGTCTGGGGGCCATTTGTTTCAAAGCTACCTCCACCTCCAAAGCTGTAAATTCACTAGTTAAGCGTGCATTCATCTCGGCTGTGACTACCTCAGGAATAACATCTATAACTTTTTCCAAGTGCTCGGGTCTATTTGAAGTGAACAAATCCATGTAGAAAGCCACAATAGTATCATTGATTTGTTGCTGATGAGTGCACCAATTACCGCCAGCATCATGGAGTCTAGTGATGTAGTTTCTTCATCGTCTTTGGGAAGCTTTACTATGAAATTTTTTTTGTTTTTGTCTCCATCTCTTAACCACATAATTTTGGATCTTTACCGCTACATAGTGGCTTCTTTATCAAGTAGTAAGTTTATTTCCTCTTGCAATGCTTTCATATGCCTTGGGTCCCGCCCCGCCCCCTATGAATTGCTTTTTGCTCAGCCTTAGACAATTCTTTTCTCTTCCTCTCAATCTCACGTTTCACATTCCCAAAAGCTTGTTTGCTCCAACGGGTAAGTGCCTTGCCACATTGGTCTATCTTGGTGACAATTTTGTATCCCATAGCTCATTCATATCTTTTCTCCAAACTTTTTCTATAGTATTTGTGCACCATTTATCCTTCATCCACATTTGTTCAAACCGAAAGGGCTTTTGAAAACCACAGTCCATCCCTTCAGGTACAATCCACAAAGGCTTATGGTCCGAAGTAGTAACATCCAAGTGGTGAATTTTAGTCCCCGGGAACATTGAAAACGAATCATTATTAGCTACCGCTCGATCTAGTCTCTCCCAAACTGTATAGTTTGCATAATGCTTGTGCCATGTAAAAGGTGACCCTACAAAACCCATATCCATGAACCCACATTCATCAAGAACATCTCTAAAAGGTTGCATATGATTATTTGGTCTGGTTCGCCCCCCTAACTTCTTAGATTGTCTTGTAATTTCGTAAAAATCACCTGCACAAATCCACGGAGTGTTACTACGAGATTTTAGGATACGAAGTTTTGCCCATGATTCATACCTAAACCGCGTATTTGGTTCCCCATAGAAAGCTGTAAATCTCCATTCATTGTCTTTGCCCTTATTAATCGTGGAATCAATATGGTTTGGAGAGAAAGTCTCAATTGATAAGTCAAAATCTTCCTTCCAAAAAATCACCAATCCTCCCATCTTATTACTCTATGGAACGTCAAGCATATTCTTGAAATCTATCCATCTTTGAACTTGAACGAGCCTATCTTTATCTATCCATGTTTCGGCTAAAAATACAACAGAGGGATCTTTTACCCACACTATTTTTGCAGGTTGATATTTTGTACGTAGGTTCTTAAGCCCACGACAGTTCCATACTAACAGACTTATTGCTTCTAGTAGGGCTGTTCAACAACCTCCACCAATATCTTTGTATTTTCATCTTCACCATGGAAAACTGCCTGCTTTTTGTTTGGTAATTCATGGTAAATTTCTGTGCCAGTCAAGCTTCTCTTTTGCCTACTCAAATTATGTGTCTTTGTATTGGATGGACCCGTGGCAGCCCTTGTAATCCTCTTCCAGGTTGGTTGATTGTTGTTGCTGGGAGTATAATTTGGGTTTGATAAGTCCTTTTCAGATATGGGTGGAGATATGTGTGGGGGGGGGGGGGGGGGGGGGAAGAGGGAGAAAGGTGTGTGGGAGAGAAATTTTTAATGTGGGATGTGTCTACATCCGTGTGCATCAACTACCTTTTAGGTGAGGATTCTATGAAAGGAGAGTCATTAGTCGTGTGCATCACAGGAGTTTTAGGTAAGTCAAACTTCCTCAATTCTCGGTCTATCTCATCGATACACTTGGAGAGATCACTCGTGGGATATTCATTATGGAAAGGCTCAAAATCAGGACCAACATTAGTCACACCAGTTGTGGACTTTTCAAATTGGGAAGTAGGATTTGAATTTGAATTTGATTTTCTAGGACTTGCGCTTGCCATAATAGTTTCTGGTGGTGGACTTCCTTGTGAATTCTCAATATGGGAAGTATTTTTCAGGCACTACAAGAAATTTGGATTTAGGCAACGTTTTTAAATTTGCCACTATAAATAGTATATTGTGACGTTTTTGAAAAACGCCGCTAAAGAGTGATCCTTTCGCGACGTTTTTCCAAAAATGTTGTTGTAACCCAAAACAATAGCAGCGTTTCTTAAAACGCCGCAAAAAGTACAGTTTTAGTGACGTATTTTTTGTTTATAGTGACGTTTTTAGAAAACGTCACTATAGTTTTTAAAGAACTCAGACCATATTTTCCAAAAAATTTTGGGGAAACAAATAACGACGTTTTGGATAAACATATAGCGATGTTTTCAAAAACGTCACTATATGTTTCCCCAAAATTTTTGTCCTTTTCCCGTTCAAAATTTCTGAGTGGGAAAGTTCCCACCGTTTCTTCTTTTTGTTTTGGATAAACATATAGCGACGTTTTGGATAAAGATATAGTGACGTTTTCAAAACGTCGCTATATGTTCCCCATTCAAAATTTCACTAAGTGGGAAAGTTCCCACCATTTTGTCCTTTTTTTTTTTTTCGTCTCCTTTCCTTACACGTTTTTTCAGTCCTTTTTCTTTCTTATCATTCTTTTTCTTTCTCAAACAAACTTCCCTTCCTACTTCCATATTCTCCCCCCTCCCCCCCCCCCCCCCCCCCCGCCCCCACCCTTATGACTTCTTCACACTTAGCCATTGCCAGCCATTGCCGCCACCGCCAACCCAATGATGTACGAGTTCTTCCCTCTCTAGCCACCACCCACTGCCACTACCATTCTTTTTTTCCCTCTTTTTTGGTGTTCAAGTTTCTTTAAAGTGTAAGTCTTTGTGTTTTGGCTTATGGGTTTGCTTTGATTTGGTTTTTCTTTAATGGGTCATGGAGTCTTTGTATTTTGGCTTATGAATTTGCTTTGATTTAGTATTTCTTTAATAGGTCATGAAACTTTTGTACTAATTTTTTTTGTTTGCTTGTTTTGGTTGGAGTTTGGTACAGAAAACTCTTATTCAAATTTGGATTTTTGAGCAAAAAGACTTGAGCATCAAAGGCTAAATCATTGTAAGTTTATGTACAAGTTTGTAAATCTTGGTTTTTTTTTTTTTTTTCCTACAATTTTTCTGTAGTATGTAGATTTTGAATTTTTTTTGTTATTAGTTTTTTGGTTTAGCTAGCTTGAAATTAATTTTTTTAAAAAGCTCACTACCCACTAATGTGTAAATAATCTCAACTAAATGCTCTTTATATGTGTGTGTATATATATATATATATATATATATTTTTTTTTTTATTGTTACTAAATTCTCAACCACCATGACTCATTAACATTGGACATTTGATATTGTGGAATAATGATGATAGGTCTATTTGATATATTACAAGCTTATTGCAAGCATATGTTAGTTATTATTGAATTTTCAATAGTTTTATATAGCATTTTTAATATTTTTTTTTTTTAAAAAAAAGAGTAGGTTTTGTGACGTTTTAAAAACGTCACTAAAAAGCAAAAGGACAAATGCTTTTGTGACGTTTTCAAAATGTCGCTATTGGTGTGATTATTTGTGGCGTTTTATAAACGTCGCTAAATGTATTTTCTTACATCATGAACGAAAATGTTATATTATTTAGTGATGTTTTATAAAACGTCACTAAAAGTTTCTGAACGCCACTAAAGAGTATCATATAGTGACGTTTTTTGAAACGTCGCAATAGACCTATAGCGACGTTTTCGAACGTCACCAAAAAAACGTCGCTGTAGGCCATTTGTGGCTATTGTGACGTTTTTTGGGTTAAAACTGACGTTTTTCAAACGTCGCCTAAACCCAAATTTCTTGTAGTGGGGGCAAAAGATCCCATAGATTTAGCACTTACCATACCAGGGTATGTTGTCAAGTTTGGTTTTGCAACCGTGTCTGCCGTCATTGCCTGACTCTCCATGGCTGCCTGAGGGGGGCGGCCTTTCCTCTCATAGAAACCTGGGACAGTAATCACGTTCCTTTGCACTTTACTGAAAGCTAGTGCTCGAATCCATGAACCATAGGTTTGTTGCTCCGCCGTTAAAGTTCGTTCACTTTCTAGCCATATTTCACAGTTCCTGTCACTATGTATCAAACAACCACACCAATAGCAGATATTTGGGAGCCTCTCATATTTGAAAAACACCCTCTGTTCTTTGTTCTCGCCCAAAGAAATGATCCTTCCCCTCCGTAGTGGTTTAGTGATGTCCATGTTTACCCTCACCCTCAAAAAACCTGTACCCTTGCACACCACTCCATCTGGTGCATGACACACTTGACCAACTGTTTCACATATTCCTTCAACCACTCTCTACTTCCTAAATCTTATTGGGATCCCATGCACTTGTACCCAAAAAGGCATGATATTAAAAGATAGTTCCTCCACATCCATGTCTTTTTCATAGCGTTGCAAAACCATAAGATGTTTGTCAAAGCTCCAAGGTTGGTTGGCTAAAATAGTATCAACATCTGCTTTGTTATCAAAAATAAACAACACTGTATGATTTGTGTTTTTAACATTCCTATTAAAAGTATGAATAGAGCTGTTGGTACTCGTATAGCTAAGGAAATAGACACTCCTTTTATGGTTGAAACTCCTAAGAGCAGTCTAGCTCGAGGTCCATTTCTTCGTATTAGAGTGGACATTGATGTCACAAAACCATTGATGAGAGGAAAAATTACTTATATTGAAGATGTTTACGAAGGATGAGTCTTTTTCAAATATGAGAGGTTGCCTATCTTTTGCTACCACTGTGGTATACTTGGTCATCATGACCGTGAATGCCAAAAAATTAAAAAAGGTTGCCTCTCGTTAGAGGAGGATGATTTCCAATATGGTCCTTTGCTTCGTGCTCTAGCTCCAAAATTTGGACAGAAGAAGAATAGCTCTAGCAAATCCAAAACAAGAGAGAAAGACAATGATGAAGTACATGTATCTGTGGAAGATAAAGGTGAGGATGAACCCGATCAACCCATCACCAACTAACATCCCCTTTGTTGGTCAGAAAATCCACTGAGATGACAACTAGGCACCTCGTGGATGACCCTGCCAAAAAGTCTCTTGAGCGGGAAAATTCAAATTCCTTTATTTCCTCGCAGGTCCCTATTTATGAGTGAGATATCAGCTTATCCAAATTCAAAATTGCTAATAACCCTATCCCTTCTCAAAATTCAAACCTCCAAGTCTTAGATAATTCTCCCCAAGATACCTTGGATTCTACCGTTGATCCCTTGGTGATTGTTTCGGATAAACCTTGTCCTTTCTCTGTGAAATTTATTTCAAATTCCACAACAAAAGTAGGTACAAAGGAAAATAAGTCTTATTGTTTGATTTCTAGGCAACAACTTATAGATAAAACAGCTATAGTAATGGCGAAGGAAGATAAGTGCCAATGTTTAAGTCCTATGCAACAACTAGTAGGTGACATGGATTAGTAGAAGATTATCCAAGGAAATTTGAAAAATATTCTAGATATGGATAATCATAAGAAAATTGAAGGAGTTTTGAATTTGGATGAAGATACGGATAAACAGAAGGTTGTTAAGGGGGATTTAAATTTTGATGTAGATATGGATATAATTTTAAATACCTCAAATGTTTTTTTCGGTCAAACTAAATCGCTTCGGTCTTGGAAACGCCTCATATGTAAATCCAACAACTTTTCTATTGTTGAAGCCTCAAATAATTTCTCTTCTCCAATTAAATGTCCTTCTGAAGCTGTTGATGGTATTTTTTTACCTTTGGAAACTCATCCTTATACGAGACAAGCAATGAATAGAGGTAAACTATTAGTATCTCATTCCACCCTAGTCGTTGTTTAGCCCTCTCCCTTGACATGAAAATTTATCCACATCACAATGATACCATAGTAAATCAAGAGGGTGTTATTTGACGCTTTACTGGTTTTTATGAGCATCTAGAGACTTTGAAGAGAGGACTTGTTCTCTTGCAATAGCTTGGATGTTTGAAGACATTAATTTTTTTTTTGTGATATTTTTATTATTATTATTTTGTTAGTATATCTTTACGATTTAATCATGCTACTCTAATTTTGGCTAGTGTTGCAAAAGAGAATGAGAAGGTCATAATTTGGTTAAAAGACTATCCCTATTTTCTCTTTCCTATTGTATAACATGATTTTAAATAAAGTCTACTATCATTTCCTCTCAAAAATAAATAAGTCATGTTTTTAGTTATAGAACAAAGTTTAGCTACAAAATTGGTTGTAACCTAATTACTCAATATCTTTTTATTGGATGTGAATTTTGATAAATCTACTATTAGATTACATCTTCTTTTTATATTCTTCATGCTTACCGATGATGTGCAAATTGTTAGTCTTGTAGGTTCATCCACAACGTCTTCGATGCCAAAGTTAGTATATATGGGAGTTTTTAGAGAATAATAAGAATGTTCTGAATATAAGAGTATTTTTGGATGAATCTTTGTACCTGGTTTGTCGCTGATTAGTATATATATAGCTTCATGGTTTCTAGCCGTTGGGGCCTTAATTATAGCTTTAGTGCCCTTTTTGTAACGCCTCAGGGCTCATGAATATAGGGTCGATGAGGCTCCAACGGTCTTCCCCTTGATTGGTAACTGCCCAAGGCATTGAATGCTCTTATTAATGATTCGCCTGTGTTCGTCTGTGTCATGCTAAGGTGGACGAGTATATTTGATAAGGTCGTCCAGGAAGGAGAGTTCGTCAGTCCCACCAGTTGCCCCCCAGGTTCTGGCGACGTCGTGGTTATGACGACCCTCAGAAGATGAAAGGTTTTCTAGCTAGACATGGCTCTTGGGGTTTTGCTCCACATTTAATGCATAGTGGCGGCGCCATATACATTGTGGCCACGTGGCGTGTTCTGACCAGTGGAGTTAATGCTCCAGTTGTGTGACTTTTGAGTTTCCCGCTGATTTTCAATTTTTGTGCCTTGGTTTTTAAAATTCCCTTCATTTCACTTTCCCCTTCACTTTCTCCAACTCTTAATCATTGCTCTGTGTTTCTTCACCTCTAGCCTGTTTTTTGCGATTTTCTTTGAGTCGTTGCATTCTATGGTTGAGCTTCCTTTTGAGGTATGTTCTTTCCTTTCCCTTTTCCTTTGCTTTTCTATGGCATAGGTAAATAGTGCTTGATTTCTGATTTTTGCTCCCTTTTCCTCCTCTTTTTTTTTTTTTTTGGGGGGGGGGGGGGTTTAGGATTATCCTCCCTTTTTGTTTTCTGGGTTTCCATGGTTAGTAGCTTTGAGTTTAGGATAGCTTGCCCCTTAATCTCATTTCTTTTTGCGCGTTTGGGGGGATCTTTAGGTGTTTTCCCGTACCTTGAGAATTTTGTCTTTGAGGGTAGTAGTTTAAGCGTTACATTGGCTGATTTGCTACCCTTGCTCCATTAGTTAATTGATTGGTTTGAGGGTTTAGTTAGGGAGTAAGGAGTAATGTCTGGGGTGAGGTTAAGTGAGCTAGAGACAGGGTTGTCATCTAGCGATGACCCTATGGAGGGAGATATTGCTGTCTCCATTCCTTATGAGGTTAGGGCTTTCCATGCCCTTGGGGATGTATGTAGTTTGGACGATGAGACACTTTCCAGATTTAGGGGTAAATTCTAATTCCCTGATAGGGTTAGGGTTCGTCTTCCTTATAAGGAGGAACGAGCTTGCCACTTCTCACTTGGGGAGGAATGCTTCTATGAGGTTGCTTTCCTAAGTAGGCTTAAATTCCTCGTCCACCCATTCATTATGGAGCTTCTAGGCCATTTCGACATTGCTCCTGGGCAACTTATGCCCAATTCGTGGAGGATAGTAGTCAGTTGTATGGAGATATGGCTGGCTGCTACTGATGGGGATATGATTAGGGTGGATGAACTTGTTTATCTGTATCGTTTAAAGGAACCCAAAGAATGTGGGTATTACGAACTGATGTCTTAGGAGAGGAGGACTAGGATCGTCTAGGACCTGCCTTCGTCATTCAGATACTAGAAGTCCCGATTCTTTTTTGTGTCCGAGGATGACTGGGAGACTCCTTTTGACGAGGTTTGGGGTGATCTCCCTAGGTTACTTCATCGGTGGAGAACCCCGAACCTAAGTGCGTCGTTATTTCTACCAACTCTTTAATCTTCATTTTTTTTTGTGCGTTATATCGTCACTAACTCCTCTATTTATGGTCTCGTGTAGTTAAGAGATGGTCCCAGCTTAAGAGCAAGTACAAGCAATGTGTTAAGGCTGCTAAGGGAAAGGAGAAAGTTGATTCTCGTATTTCCAGCGTTTGGGACGACACGGGGTTGCAGTGGCGAGGGCACATGAGGTCGTCTCTATTGAGGAATTAAAGGTCTTCTTAGGCATTCCTCCCAACGAGGTTGTGGGTCGTCACATCTACAAGCTTGTCCAGGTAATGTATTTGTCTAAATTCATTCTTCTTTTTGCATTGTCTTGAATATTTTAACTCTCTTTTCAGGTGCTGGGGGAGAGTCTTCACATTACCTCAGAGTATCTTACTTAAGAGGTGAATGTCACTATTGTAGTGTCTAGGGTGGAGGCCTTGGAGCCGGAGAACTCCAAACTGAAGAAGGATCTAATCGTTGCGATGGACGAAGCTAATACCGTCAAGGAAAAGGTTAAGGGCCTTTTCGATGAGCTGAAGGTGGAAAAGCAGCTAACTTTGGAGAAGGACAAACAGCTTCTAGCCATGAGAGAAAAAATCAAGACGATTGCTGCGAAGTCCGTGGAGGCTTTCCAGATGACAAAGGAATACAATACTGTCCTCTTCAGCTGGTACTTCAAAGGTTTCGAGCTCCTAAGGCGGTATCTTGCCAAGCATCTTGTCGGAGTGGACTTAGAGAACCTAGACCTTGAAGAGGTGGACAAGGAGATGGCGGTTGATGAAGCTTCTCAGTCCACAGCTCCTAAAGGTGATGCTCTTGGGGACGCTCCTTTGCCTCCAGCCAGTGACGAAACAGCTACAGACACCTGAATCTGTTTACTTGGCTTTTTTTTTTTTTTGTGCCTGGTGTGTTTTGGGCTTTTTAATTCTAATTTCAGAACAATGTTTTTACTCTAATTCAAGAACGATGTTTTCTGCCCAGTGTTTATGGGCTTTTACTTATCATATTGAAACAATGTTAGTTGCCCATTGTTTTTGTGCCTTCAGTTATGTCAGTAATTTTTATACTTACTTGTTTTCATTCTTTCCTTGCATGATGCTCAGTGATTGCTCCATTCCTCTAGTTGCCTTTTTTTGCGTCAGTAATTTACATTAGTGTGACTTAGTTAAAGTTTTTGTTGTGACTCATACTTGTTGGTGGAGTCTTGTCCCTTTAGTAACTTACATCTGTCTAGGCAAAATTTTGTTACTTAATCAATTTTTGTGACTTACACCCATTTAAGGGATGTTGTCATTTTTTGGCTTCGTTAGTAACTTACATCTGTCTAGGCAGAATCTTGTTACTTAGCCAATTTTTGTGACTTACACCCATTTAAGGGATCTTGTAATTTTTTGGCTTCGTCAGTAACTTACATTCGTCTAGGCGAAATCTTGTTACTTAGCCCATTTTTATGACTTACATCCATTTAAGGGATCTTGTCATTTTTTGGCTTCGTCAATAACTTACATCTGTCTAGGCAGAATCTTGTTACTTAGCAAATTTTTGGCTTTTAAGTTGCTAGGTTTGCTTACATTAGGTCGTTAGTTGAATAGTTCTTTTATTGCTTTCAAAAAAATGAATACAATTATCTGTTACATCTATTGGTGGTATTTCTTCAAGTTCTCAATGTTCCATGGTCGAGGTAGTCTCTGCCCGTCTAAGGTCTCTAGGTGATAACTGTCTTGTCTAGAGTAATGGACGGCTCGGTAGGGTCCTTCCTAGGTTGGACCGAGTTTTTCTTGGGCAGGGTCTTTGGTTGCTGGGGTGACTTTGCGCAGGACAAAATCCCCTATGTCAAGTCATTTGAGTTTCACTCTCCTATTGTAATACTTAGCCATCTTTTACTGATACTTCGTCATTTTGTGAAAAGCTCCGTCTCTGACCTCATCCAAGCAATCCAGGTTGATCCTTAGTTGTTCGTCGTTGGTTCCTTCGTGGAACGTCTCTCATCTGATGTTGGTGATTCCTACTTCGATTGGGATTACTGCCTCGATGCCGTAAGTGAGTTTGAAGGGGGTTTCTCCCATCGGGGTTCTTGCTGTAGTCCTATAAGCCCACAAAGACATTGGGCAATTCCTCTGGCCATGCTCCCTTAGCGTCGTCCAACTTGGCTTTGATGATCTTGAGTAATGTTTGATTAGTCACCTTCGTTTGTCTATTTGCTTATGGGTGTCCAGGGGATGAGAACTGGTTCTTGATCCCTAAACCTAAACAAAAGTCCCTAAAGCCTTGACGGTCGAACTGTCGCCCATTATCTAATATGATCGTCTGTGGTATCCCGAACCTGCAAATTATGTTCTTCCATACGAAGTTCTAGTTTTTTGCTTCGATGATGGTTGATAATGCCTCTACTTCAACCCATTTTGTGAAGTAGTCAATAGCGACTAGTAGAAACTTTACCTGTCCCTTACCTCGGGGCAATGGGCTGATGATGTCAATTCCCCATTGTGCAAATGGCCATAGGGAGGCTATTGTTGTCAGTCTCTTTGCTGGGAGGCGTTGGACGTTCCCAAACCTCTGGCATTTATTGCATTTCTTGACGAGCTCCCTCGCGTCTACCTGCAAAGTAGGCCAAAAGTAACCTGTTTTGATGACTTTGCTTACCAAAGATCTAGGGCCTGCATGGTCTCCATAAACCTCTTCATGGATCTCTTCTAGAATATATTTGGCTTCCTTTACGTCGACACACTTCAAGTAAGGCATGGAGAAGCCTCTCTTGTACAAAATGTCGTTTAGGATCGTGAACCTGGCTGCTCTCTTCCTGACCTTCCTGGCCTCCTCGACGTCCTATGGGAGGTGTCCGTCTTAGAGGAAGGATATGATCGGGGTCATCTAGTTGCTTGTGCTCTAGATTGCAAAGGTAGAGACTTCTTCAATGCTAGGGTGTTTTTGGACTTCCATTTCTAGGCCCATGCTCGTTGGTCTTTCTTCCGATGATGCCTGCTTCGCAATCTTGTTTGCTACCCTGTTCTGGCTTTTGGGGATCTACACGAATTCCACCCCATCAAATTCTTGTGTTAAGTGTTTCGTCAGCCTGAGATACTTTTGCATTCTCTCCTCCTTCGCTTCATACTTCTCCTTTATCTGCCCTATTACCAGCTTAGAATCACTCTGGAGGAGCAAGTTTTTAGCTCTTAGTGCTTTCTCGACCTTTAGCCCCGTCAATATTCCTTCATACTCGGCTTCATTATTGGTGGCCGGGAATTTTAGTTGAACCCCATACTTAAGCATTTCTCCTTCTGGGGTGATGATGACGACTCCCACTCCTCCCCTCTTTTGGGCTGACGAACCATTAGTTTGTACCGTCCATATTTCTATTTCATTGGCTGCACTGTCCTCGTCTGTGATGGTGAACTCGGCAATGAAGTCTGCTAACGCTTACGCTTTAATAGCTATCCTGGGGTGGTATTCAATGTCAAATTGGCTAAGTTCAATTGCCCATTGGACCATTCTCCCTACTACCTCGGGCTTGTTCATGGCTTAATGGGTTGGTCCGTCATTACCAAGATGGGGTTCACCTGAAAATAAGGCCGCAATTTGCAAGAGGCTACTATCAATGAGAATGCAATCTTCTCAATCCTTGGGTATTTGGCTTCTGCCCCTTGGAAAGCTTGACTGACGTAGTAAACTGGGAGTTGTTTCCTGTCCTTTTCTCGGATCAAGGCTGCACTCACGACTGTGGCTGATACTACCAGTTATAAATACAGGTTTTCCCCTTTCTTGGACGGACTCAAGAGGGGTGGATTGCTTAGGTAAAGCTTGATTTCTTGAAAAGTTGCCTCACATTCGTTAGTCCAAGTAAAAGCTTGCTTCAATGTCTTGAAGAAGGGTAGACATTTGTCCGTTGCTTTAAAGACGAACCTGTTGAATGCCGCTATCCTTCCTGTTAGCTTCTAGACTTCCTTGACGGTCTTAGGCAATGCCATGTCAAGTATGGCTCGCACCTTTTCTGGGTTTGCTTCTATCCCTCTTTGGGATACCATGAATCCCAAGAACTTCCTTAAGGCTACTCCAAAGGCACACTTACTGGGGTTCAACTTTATTTGGTATTGCCTAAGCATGGTGAACGTCTCTCTGAGATCGTCTAGATGTGCGAGCTCTTCTTTACTCTTGACGAGCATGTCATCCACGTATACTTCCATGTTCCTTTTGATCTACTTGCTGAACATTTTATTCACTAACCTCTGGTAGGTTGGTCCTGCATTTTTTAGCCCAATGGGCATTACCTTATAGCAATAAAGCCCTTGGCTCGTGATGAAAGCAGTTTTCTCCTTGTCTTCTTAAGCCATCTTGATCTGATTGTCCCCCGAGAATGCATCCATGAACGTTAGTAGTTTATGCCCTGTTGTGGAATCTACCAACTGATCTATCCTTGGTAAAGGAATGCTGTCCTTTGGGCAAGTTTTGTTTAGGTCTGTGAAGTCCATGCCCATTCTCCATTTTCCATTCACTTTCTTCACTAGGACAACGTTGGCAAGCCAATCTGGGTAGTAGACCTTTCGTATAAAGCCTATTGATAACAACTTGTTGACCTCGTCTATAATTGCTTGGTTTCATTCTGGAGCGAAGACCCGACGTCTTTGTTGGACGGGCTTCTTCTCGGGGTCCACATTTAGCCTATGCTGGATGACCTTTAGGGATATGTCTGGCATGTTCTCGTGACTCCATGCAAAGACGTCCATGTTCTCTTTAAGGAATTGGATGAGTCTCGTCCTCATCTCGGGACTCAAAGCCGTCCCTATTCTGGTCGTCTTTGTTGTTTCTCCTTCGACCAACTCCACTGTCTCCAAGGCTTCTACTTTATCTTTTTCCTTCTCCTCAATCATCCATGTATGGTTTTCTTTTGCAACTAACACGGCTTGATAGCATTCCCTGGCCAGTACTTAATCTCCTTTTACCTTGCCTACGCCATTTTCTGTTGGGAATTTTACTTTCAAGCAATAGGTGGACATGGCTGCTTTCCAACGGTAGAGTGTGGGCCTCCCGATGATTACGTTGTAAGATGAAGGACAATCTACTACCAAGAAGTCCAATTGACGAGTCAGTTACCTCGGGTAAGACCCTACTGTGATCGTCAATGTACTATGCCTTTTGGATACACTCTATCTCCACTGAAGCTGATGAAGGGGGAGTCAAATGGGCGCAACCTTCTTGGATCTAGCTTCAATTGCTAAAAAGTAGAGAGGTAGATGATGTCTGCGGAGCTGCCATTATCTACGAGAATTCTCCTAGTATTGAATCATTCTATTGTAAGCATTGTGACCAAGGGGTCATCATGAGGTTGCTTCACTCCTTTAGCATCTTCTTCTGAGAAAAACATGTCCTTGTCCGTTCGTCTCTGCTTCAAGGGGGTATTCTGTGGACACTGTTTACCTGCCTTTGACATGCTTTCCTGAGGGATCTGAACGACCCACCTGTGATTGTTTTTATCTCCCCGACCATGCTTGGCGGACGTTGGAATGTGTGGTCCTTGACTCTGGGAGAGGCTTCGCGCTAGTTTTTGTTATCGTCTTTGGCCTTACTAGGTTCCCCCTTCATTACGAACCTCTGCAATTTCCCTTTTCATATAAGTTCCTCTATTTGCTCCTTTAGGTCTCTAAAATCCTCTGTGTAGTGGGCGTGATCCTTGTGGAAATGGTAGTACTTCTTCTTGTCACGCATATTAGGTGACGAATGTAATGGCCTTGGCCATTTGAGGTAGTGCTCATCTTTAATCTGTGCCAAAATTTTGTCAACAGGCATAACTAAAGGTATGAGTTTTACTGTTCGAGGAGCCTTTTCATCTTTCCTTTTATCCCCGTCACTAGGCTGATGATTGGGGAAATCCCTTTTTCGTCCTTTGCGATCGTCCTCCTTCCTTCCTTTTTCACTAGTCTTTTCTACGTCCTTTATCGCGGCTATAGTGTCTTTTGCGTTCATGTATTTTTGTGCCTTCAAAAGAATTTCTACCATCGTCTTAGGAGGATTCTTCGCGAGTGAGACCACGAACTCCCTGGGTTTCAATCCAGCTTTAAAGGTAGTTAACTGTACCTTGTCATCAGCTTCGCCTACCTCTAAAGTTTTTCGAGTGAAACATTTCACGTACGACCTCAGGGTCTCTTTCTCCCCTTGTCTAATGGTGAGTAAGTGGCCTGCAGGTCTTCTCGGGCGTTGTCCTCCAACGAAGTGGCATAAGAAGGCATTGCCCAACTATTCAAAGCTGTCGATGGACGATGTTGGTAACTTCGTGAACCACTCCCTTGCAGCTCCTTTGAGAGTGGTGGGAAAAGAGCGACACAATATTTCGTCAGGAGGCTGTTGAAGGCCCAATGTCGTCTTGAAGGTGTTGAGGTGGTCTAGGGGGTCCTTAAGTCCATCAAATGGTTCAAGCTAAGGCAGGCAAAATTTCGACGGTACTAGACATTCCAAGATTGCCGTTGTAAAAGGTGAATTTGTCATTTTAACCATCCTATCCAGGCTTTGATCTTTCTTCCCTTTAATGACATTCCTCAGCTTGTCCATTCCTTTCACATCTCCTGGAAGAGATCCGAGTTTGGTTCATCTAAAGTAGCTGGTCCTTGACGGTCGCTCCTTCTATGACTATCTCCTTCGTCTTCTTGATTAGCCCTAGACCGGTTCTCCTCTTGCTGAAGCCGTAGCCTCAACTCCTGGTTCTACCTGGTGAGTTCTTCCATGCTAGCTGCAAGTGTCTGGATTTGCAGAGCTAATGTTGCAGGATCTTGGTTGGACTCCATTTGAATTTGGGAATTGACTGGAACCATGCTTTCAAACCTAAGTGTAAAAATGTCATTCCAACAGACGACGCCAAACTGATGATGTGCAAATCATCAGTCTTGTAGGTTCGTCCAGACGAAGTTGAATCCGTGCCACCAACTCTGCAAATGTAGAACAATGGCTCCCTTAAGGTGGTCACCGGTGTGGTGCCTGCCACAACGTCTCCGATGCCGAAGTTAGTATATATGGGAGTTTTTAGAGAATAATAAGACTGTTCTAAATATAAGAGTATTTTTGGATGAATCTCTGTACCTGCTTTGTCTCTGATCAGTATATATACAACTTCATGGTTTCTAGTCGTTGGGGCCTTAATTGCAGCTTTAGTGCCCTTTTTGTAACGCCTCAGGGCTCATGAATATGGGTTTCGATGGGACTCCAACGGTTTGCCCCTTAATTGGTAATTGCCCAAGGCATTGAATGCTCTTATTAATGATTCGCTTATATTCATCCGTGTCGTGCCAAGGTGGACTAATATATTTGATAAGGTCGTCTAGGAAGGGGAGTTCGTTAGTCCCACCAGCTACAAAATTTCTAAAAAATTAAAGATCAATAGCTATGTCATTAATAAACTATTTAAATTGCAAGTTTTTGTAATTTAAAATTATGTATAAAATATAAACTTATAGTCATATAGTAAATAATATCCGATTGACACAAAATTTGACATGTGTATTAAGAGCATAAAGAACATATAATTCAATAGTTAGATTTTCAAAATATGTAATAATGTTTATTTAATTGAGTAAAATTGTAACCTTAGGCTACAACTAATTTTGTAACTAAACTTTGTCTTTAGTTACTGTTATAGATATATTTGCCCATTAGCATAGGTTCAAACTTAATTTTACTTTGTGTGTAAGCCAAGTCTCTTACTTATACTAGAAGTCTATTAGTTTAGAGTTTAGTCTACTATATATATCCATATTATGGTTTATTGTAACAAAAGATTTGTACTACACTGTAATATATATTAAAGATGTAGACCTTTTTAGGGTTTCCTCTGTGGACGTAGGTCGTTAAACTGAATCACGTAACTCTTGTGTTCTTGTATTTCTATTTTATGCTTCCCTCTTCCACATCTATACAAGCATATTCAATATGAAATATATTATAACTAAGATTTAACGGTTATAAATCACAATGTGTTTCTCAAAAAAAAAAAAAAAAAAAAAAAAAGAAAAGAAAAGAAAAGAAAAGAAAAGAAAAGAAGAAAAAGTTATAAATCACAATGTGTAAAAAAAGTTTTTGCCTTTAGTGGTATTAGTGGGCCACAAGGTGATGCCTATAGTATTGCCTCGTGTTTTAAATTTTAAAGCGAGTGAGCAACTAGCAATCCTCCTAATTTGACCTGAGAATTGACATAAGGCCAAAAAATTAAAAAAATTAAAAAAAAAAAGGTAGGGAAAAAAAGAGAAGAAGAAAAAAAAGTAGAGGGTAGGAAACCAGAATCTTGGAAAATCACAACTGGAGTATTTTTTTAAAACCCATATTTATTTGATGTTCCATCGTTAGAAACGGTCCCTCTTGTTGGGATGAGACAATGTCACGTTTAACAAATAATAAAACTGTTTTCCTTGGAAGCTTCATTTTCTCTAAACTCTAGATCAGAAAAGGAGGCACTGTTGGATTCTGCATCCGTAGCGACCCCCAGTATGAAGATTAAACAAATCTAGAGAGGTTCAACCGCACGGGTCTGTACCCTGAACCGACAGTCCGTATTTGTCTTCTGGTGTGTTGTCCATCCCTTTTTCATTTTGAAATCTCTTCTTTTTTAGTTTTTCAAACTCACCTAGACTCTTTCTGGGTCGCTTCTTCTTCTTCTTCCTATGTTAGCACTTAGTATTAGTACCACCGCTACTAGTTTGTCCTTGATCTAATACAATACTTGATAGATTCTATTACCAACTACACTGCACCCACCGACACCTCCATCTCCTATAAAAGTTTCAAGGACGGACAGGAGGGACATCAAACCACACCACGTTGACCAGCGCTAGCTAGCTATCCTTATACTTGGCTTTGCTGCTTTTGGAATTGGAAGTGATGGGTTTCCTCAAGTGCCTTATTGGATTCAAAATTAGACGCAGATCCAATCGTGTCGTTACTTATAATCAGGACCATGATGGGAACCGGAACCAGTCTACTAGCAATGGCACCACTACTAATACAGCTACTGATGATAGTAGTAAGACTAATAGACTTGAGCTAATTGATGGTCAAAAGCGGAATATTGATGGGGTTGGGGTGATCAGGAAATTCAGTTGGGATGAGGTTGAGAGGCTGACCAAGAACTTCTCCAAGGTGATTGGATCGGGAGGATTTAGCACCGTCTATTTGGCTCACTTCCAGGGCCTGGAACTGGAGCTGGGGGCAATTAAGGTCCACATTGGCAGTGAGCGCCTCAACCAATTGTTCAAGCAAGAACTGGACATCCTGCTCCGTCTTCGCCATCAACATATCGTCAAGCTTCTTGGTTATTGTGATGACGGAGGTGAGTACTGTACATATATGTAGTATTTTGCTCTATCTTTTTAATTAATTGAAGATTTGAGATCTGAAATTAATCCGTGATATTTTTTTTTTTTGAGAAGTTGTGATATATTGATATTTGATACATATAATATATATATATATATATATATAATTTCAGAACAAGGGGCAATGGTATTTGAGTACGTCTCCAACGGAAGCTTGCAAGAGAAGCTCCATGGTGGTGGTGATGGTATAGCAGAAGAAGATGCAAAAAGCAAAAGGAAATCATTGCCTGTGCTTTCGTGGAGAAGCCGCATGACAATAGCCTTCCAGCTAGCGCAAGCAATAGAATATTTGCATGAAAAGTGTAGCCCACAGATTGTTCACGGTGACATTAAAGCTTCAAACATCCTACTGGACCACCATCTCAACTGCAAGCTCTGTGATTTCGGTTTCTCAAAGATGGGGTTTTCTTCGTCTATACTCCCACCTTCTTCATCTTCCCCTGCTTATTCCTCGAGGAGGAAGCAAGTGATGATGGGTTCTCCAGGTTACACCGATCCACACTACCTGAGAACTGGATTAGCCTCAAAGAAGAACGACATTTACAGCTATGGAGTCGTGGTTTTGGAGCTTGTGACAGGGATGGAGGCCTTCTGTTCCGAAAGGGGCCAGTTCTTGACATCTATAGTGGGACCGACATTGCTGACGAGGGATGTGGCGGACATGGTGGACCCACGACTGGGCAGAGACTATGATATGGAAGAAGCAAGGGCCATGCTTTCCATCTCAGCCCTCTGCCTTGGCCACTCGCCCACCCTCAGGCCTTCTGCCACCCACATCTTGCAAACTATCAAGGACAAAATGTCTAAATCTCTTCCACCTCTTTCCATTTCTCACCGCCACCGGACAAAGACAAATTTGGTCAACTCGTGATTCGTGATTCATGATCTATTAGTGTGATTCTGTAAATTTGTAAAAAAGAAAAAAGAAAAAAAATACTTATATTACACTTTTGATCTTTTGCAACTGGATTCATTAGGGTTGGTGTTGAATAACATCCCATGTACATTCATAATGTCATTCGACAGTGACACTTTAACGACCCTCCCGTGCGTTTTTTTGTAATTATTTTTTGATTTTTTATCATTGTTTTCTATTTTTAAGTAGATAGAAATACATTCTCCCAAAAAAAAAAAAAAGTTGGTAGAAATAAATTTATTTATATTATAATTTTTTTTAGAGAAAAATATTATTAGTTTGTTTTACTTTTTCAAATGAACATGTCTGTTTGGATAGTGCTAATTTTGCTGAAATTGAAAACTTATTACTGAAAGTACGGTAGATAAAAGTAAAAATTAGTTGAAATAGTACAGTGAGACCCATGAATAGTACCAAAAAGTGTAGTGAGACCCATGAATAGTTGTAAAAATAAGTTGAATAATAAAATAATTTTAATTTTTCATTGGTATCCAAACACACACTTGACATGTCAATGCAAATAGATTATAGTCTCTAGATATTTTTAATATGAAAATAAGAGAAATATTAGAAAGATTATTTTCAAAGCTAGACATCAATGTTCATTTGTTAATAGAGGGGAGTATAACTTAAAACGGGGAGAAAAACAATAAAAGAATTAAAATTAAAATTTATATTAAAAATATCTAGAGACTATAATATTTTATTGTTTTATTGTTTTTCTCCCCATTTACGAAACAAAATATTGAAAAGAATAGTAATAAATTTGAAAGTTTCTATTCCTTAATTTTTCTAATGGTAAATCAGACATAGTGTACGTTTGTATTAGCTTTTTAATGATTTTGATGAAAGTGGATAAAAATACAATTGTATTTGTAAAATTTGAGACTTTAAAAAACTATATATAAGAGCATTTACATTTGAGGTGTTAAAAACTTTGGTGTTTAGTTTTTTAAAAAACTACTTTATCTATTTTAACATATTATTTTACAATTTATCCTACATCCGATCTCTCTTTTTTTTTTTTTTTTTTTTAGTCGATAAAAAAAATCATTCCAATAAAATAATAGAAACAACCAAATAAAAACTCATTTCACTGCATTCCAACTCAGCCAACCCAAACTTGTGAAAAGTGTAAGAAAGTATGCATTTTGATATGAAATGTTAAAATTAGGTGGTTTGTTGAAATTTTGGCTTTCTTTGATTGTTGGTCAACTAGGTTAAAGTAGTTGAGTCAACATAGAAAATTTTGCTCATTTTGACATTGAACCATAAAATTGGTTAATCTAACATTCAATCAAGAAAAAAAATATGATATTGATATCAAAGACAAGCTAGCTCTCAGAGAGAGAGAGAGAGAGATTTTAGTCTTCAATGAGCATTGTCATCTTCTTGTCTCAAGTCCACAAGGATAAGCCCAAAGTAATCACCCACTTCCCTCGTCCAAAGTACTATAAAGAGAGATTTCTCTGTCTATCACTTTTGTCAAAAAAGAAGAAGATTTCTCTGTTGACCACACACACACAGATCTACATTGAGTTTTTGATAGTAAAATAATTGAAGAGAGATGTGAGTGGAATTAATGGAAAAAGTTTGGTTACAAATTTGGTTATAGCCTATAACTACAAATCCATCTAATATTTTTTATTGGATGTAAATTTTAACAAAAATCTACCATTGGATTGCATTTTATTCTTATATCTTCCAAACTTGCAATATTTCTAGAAGATCAAAAATCAATAGTAATGTCATCAATTAAATGTTTAAATTTCAAATTTTTGTAGTCTAAAATTATGCATATAAGTTTATGAATCGAATAGTAAAGAACATTCGATTGACAAGAAAATTGATATGTGTGTTAAAAACATAAAGAACACGCAATATAATGGTTAAAATTTCAAAATATATAGCCATGTTAATTTTTCTTTTTTTTAGTGAGAGTTGTGGCCTTAGGTTACAATTAAGCTTGTAGACAAACTTTGTCCAGAATAAAATATGCGCATTTAATTTTTAGATTTTTATACAATGGCCATGTATAGCTAGATTTAACTGTAGCAATGAGTAAAATTTTAAACAATAATACATGACTAGATGTGGGTACATGTGTTTTTGTGATTTTTTTTTTTTCCTAGTGTTATCCAAAATAGAGAAAAATGAATTTTACATCTTCAGATGCCAACGAGTGGAGCTTATGAATCTTTTTTGGAATAAGATTGGGCTTTTAGTATTTAGTAATTTCTTGCTATTTATTATTTTATGTATTGAAGTCAAGAGTCTTGTAACTTAATTGGCACCTATCTACACACAAAGTGCTTGAGAGTTTAAGGGGGAAATGATTTGAGTTATGAGGTTAGCAACATAGTTTAACTATCTCAACCAAAAAAAAAAAAAAAAAATGTATTGGAGATTTGGACTTTTATTTTTGTAGGGTCACAATTTGTGGCCTAAGCCCAAAATATATGGAGTCTTGGCCCAATGAGCCCAATACAATAAATTTGTAGAGAATGGATCAAAGAACTAGGTCCTAATGAGTTGGACAATGGCTAATATTGAATTGTATAACGATCAAACACAAATAAAGGATGCTGATATCAATAGACTTTCAGTATGAGGAGGTTAGACTTGTATATAATGATCACTCTTGGATATCAGAATGATTTAAATTGCTATAATATTTTTTTCTCTCTATTTTCCGATCCCCTTCTCATGGAGGGTCTCTCACATTATATAGCCCATTTTAGGCCATTTTGATCCTACATTTGTTGATCATCTGAGTCCCTACTTGAGTGCTCGTCCCATCAGACACCCTTTTTAGCCTTCTGTGAGTTGTGGTAACCAAGGCAGCACTGTTCAGAGGTCTTCTCCACATAAATGCGGCTAGAAAAGTAGCTGCAACTCATTTAATGCAGTGATAACAGCTTTTCCTTAGATATTTTGAGTTTCCTTCTTTCTCGTATGTTCATGAGGCACATTTCTATCGCTATAGCCTTTTGGAGGGTCACTCTAATTGCTAGGGTACACACTTGAGCTACATTCGTCACATCCGAGGAGGTATTCCTCCTCGGATCATCTTCCATTCATTCCCTGCTTATGAGACTTTAACTAGGGATCCCTTAACAACTATTTGCCTCTCCTCGGACTTGTCAATTGTCCCGGGTGAAGCCTAGAGCCCAATATATGATCTTGGGCCCTTACCCCTACAATTTTCATCAATGCTTTGGAGATTTTTGGCAATTGAATTATTAAAGATAGTTTGGATTTTACTTTGATGTAATAATTCTTTGAGGATAGTCATTATTGTATAAGATGGTCTTGCACACTTATAAGGTGTGTGGCTGATAATTGTTGTTTGCTTAAGCCTATTTGTCCGGGTTGGGAGTGTGACACAAGGAATTATTTTAGTAATTGTAGGATTCCTAGTTAGTAAAAACGCATATGTTATGGGTCTATTTGGGATTCCCTTATTTTGCTGAAATTGAATTTTTTTTTGCTAAAAGTACTGTAGATAAATGTAAAAGTTAGCTACCATCGCATATCCTAGGTGTGGGGGGATAAGGGCCAGGGTTCAAGTCTCCAAAAGAGAACTTCACACACATATACACTTAGATTAGGCTAGAGTAGAATTCTATCTTGTATCAAAAAAAAAAAAAAAGTAAAAGTTAGCTAGAATAGTACAGTGAAACCTATAAATAGTCCCAAAAATAAGTTAAATAGTAAAATAAGCTGACTTTTTAATTTTTACCAAACATACACTATATATACAATAGGCATATCTTCGTAAAGTTTTTTTTTTTTTTAAATTCGGGTTTTGGCATTCTCTTTTGAATTGTATGGTTATATAAATAGTTTTTTCCCAAAAAAAAAAAAAAAATTATTTCCATTTTATTGAGAACCGTATTGTTTAATTGATAAAAAAAAATGGTATAGAAAAACATTAAGAAACGGTCTACATAAACACAAATAGTTATAAAAGTAAACCTATAGTAGTTGCCCACTTGTACTCTAGTCTATTATTTTTATACCGAATTTTTGAAATGTATTTTTCTAAAGAGATGCCGAATTATACCCATATATTTACCATATTATACACCTATCATATTTTACTAATTACTAATTAGGGTAGGATAATATTTTTTTTATTAATCTATATATTATTATTATTATTATTATTATTATTATTATTATCTATATATATATATATATATGTGGGGTCCAATAATTTGTGGCCCTGGCCCATTTTTACATTGGAGCCCAAGGCCTGAGCCGAGGAAGGTTATAACCGAGGATAGGTAATAAAAGTCCAAATAGTCTTGAGACACAGTCGAGGATGATTCTGTCATCGGCATATCCGAGGCACCCCTGGGAGGAAGGGCAAAAACGGTATAGGAACAGTTTGGGAAAAAATCTAAAAATATCTATGTCAATAGAGAAGGGTACGCTGGATAGTATAACGACCAAGGATAAAGGGAAAGCTGCCCTTACTGCCATTCAATACTCTGCACCTGACAGAGCCATACTCTTTAGCTTTTATAACCACCCCTCGACCACTCTAAGTATGGGCTGATGGGACAAGTATCAGTCCTGGAAAGTCGAACCCACACGTGGACGTTGGATAAAGGATACAGGCTAGTATAAAAGAAAAAGTAAGCAATCCAGAGAGAGGGGCTGGGAAAAATGGCCAAAAACCAGAGCCTCCCAGCCCGCCTCCAAGAGAAAGACTCCTAGAGCGAACACGATTTAATCATGTATGAACACCACGACTAACCACCATCTGGTAACCAAGGCCTAGCCTTTCAAACCCACGCTCTATAAATGATATTGTTTAGGCCTCTTTACGTACGAGCCCAATATTATCTTGGGGTCATTACGAATTGCGTCCTTACAATTGGCGCCGTCTGTGGGAAGGGCTTGTGTCTTGGCACAGGCAGTGGGTGGAGACAATCCCTCACATCATTTCCAACAGCCGGATGTAGTGTTCTAGCGTAAAGTTCCACTAGGGGCTACGTTTCTTCACTAGGGGCTACGTTTCTTCACTAGGGGCTGCGCTACGTAGCGTCAGCAGTACGGATGGTTTTAGGGGCTTGGCCGAGGAGCTAATCCCCCTAAACCAAGGCGCCAAACGCCACAGTTGAGGGGTTAATTCCCCCAACTACTTAGAAATCAAGTTTTGGACAAAACCAAGGTATTGCATGGTCCTCGGACTCAAACCTATGGGGAAACCAACTACTTAGAAATCAAGTTTTGGACAGAACCAAGGTATTGCATGATCCTCGGACTCAAACCTATGGGGAAACCAACTACTAAGAAATCAAGTTTTGGACAGAACCAAGGTATTGCATGGTCCTCGGACTCAAACCTATGGGGAAACCAACTACTTAGAAATCAAGTTTTGGACAGAACCAAGGTATTGCATGGTCCTCGGACTCAAACCTATGGGGAAACCAACTACTTAGAAATCAAGTTTTGGACAGAACCAAGGTATTGCATGGTCCTCAGACTCAAACCTATGGGGAAACCAACTACTAAGAAATCAAGTTTTGGACAGAACCAAGGTATTGCATGGTCCTCGAACTCAAACCTATGGGGAAACCAACTACTTAGAAATCAAGTTTTGGATAGAACCAAGGTATTGCATCGTCCTCGGACTCAAACATATGGGGAAACCAACTACTTAGAAATCAAGTTTTGGATAGAACCAAGGTATTGCATGGTCCTCGAACTCAAACCTATGAGGAAACCAACTACTTAGAAATCAAGTTTTGGACAGAACCAATGTATTGCATGGTCCTCGGACTCAAACCTATGGGGAAACCAACTACTTAGAAATCAAGTTTTGGACAGAACCAAGGTATTGCATGGTCCTCGGACTCAAACCTATGGGGAAACCAACTACTAAGAAATCAAGTTTTGGACAGAACCAAGGTATTGCATTGTCCTCGGACTCAAACCTATGGGGAAACCAACTACTTAGAAATCAAGTTTTGGACAGAACCAAGGTATTGCATGGTCCTCGGACTCAAACCTATGGGGAAACCAAATACTAAGAAATCAAGTTTTGGACAGAACCAAGGTATTGCATGGTCCTCGGACTCAAACCTATGGGGAAACCAACTACTTAAGAAATCAAGTTTTGGACAGAACTAAGGTATTGCATGATCCTCGGACTCAAACCTATGGGGAAACCAACTACTTAAGAAATCAAGTTTTAGACAAAACCAAGGTATTGCATTGTCCTTGGATTCAAACCTATGAGGAAACCAACTACTAAGAAATCAAGTTTTGGACAGAACCAAGGTATTGCATGGTCCTCAGACTCAAACTTATGGGAAAACCAACTACTAAAAAATCAAGTTTTGGACAGAACCAAGGTATTGCATGGTCCTCGAACTCAAACCTATGGGGAAACCAACTACTAAAATATCAAATTTTGGCCAGAACTAAGGTATCGCATGGTCCTCGGACTCAAACCTATGGAGAAGTCAGCTACTTAAAAAGAATTCTAAGTCGCTCAGTCCTCGGACCAAATACCAGAAAAGGTTAAGGCTATGAAAGTTATTAGGAAGATGGCGAAACGCCTTATTACTCAGCGACCTACAGGGGCTGTACCTTTTGGGTTATATATCCTCGGATGATTACTCCCTACATGGCATCGAGCATTCAGCCATCACCTCGTTCAAGTTTGGGGTATATAACCCATTTTTAGGTCGGTCTTATTTTACACGATACCTCTAATAAGTTCATAATGACATCTTTTTTCTTGGTAAGGGATTTCGGCCCTAAGTATTGTTTTCTCAGATCGGCATTATTATGCCAGCCAGCTCTAATAAGCTCATCATAATATCTTTTCCTTTTCTTCTTAGTAAGGATTTCAGCCCTTAGTATCATTTGTTCAAATCGGCATTATTATGTCGGATAGTTTCAACAAGCACAGAGCAAGATCTTTTTATTAACTGGGATTTTGGCCCTAAGCATCGTTCAGAGTATAAAAATAAAAAAGAAGTCACAGGGTAGTACGTCCATTCACGGCATAACCATTTCAAAAAGAAGAGATAGAATATACGAAATAAAGCAATGATGACTTTTATTAATATAAGGAGGTATTACAACGTACAATGAAGGGCTTAGACAAGCCTATGTAGGAAACGAATTACAAAAACAATAAAAAACAAAACTAATAAACAACCAGAAGTCTTTTTAAGCTCCACTCCCAAGTTTTTCCAAATTCTGCCTCAGTAGCACCCATATTGAGAGGAGGACCTTCCTTGGTAGAAGAGGAGAAGAAGAGGAAGAAGGAAAAGCACCAGGATGGATCTGGTGATGGGAAAGAAGAAGAAGGGGAGGCAAAAGGAGGCACCAGTGAAGGAAGAGAGGAAGAAGCAGGGATACTTGGTCCCTACGTCAGTCTTGACTCCTAACACGCTGGTGCCATGTTAGCTATGCCCATAAGAGAGCGGCTGGTACTGATAATGGGTGACCCCAGCTCAACCGCACCAAAAGTTTAACGCGACGAGCCCCTGCTTCGGATTTTGGCTGAAGGAAGGATGAGAAGTAGCTTGTGTCTTTGCCATCCCTGCCCTGACCGAGCCATTTTAAGTTTCAGAAGAACATGGCATTTCTGGGAAGGGTATGGTCCCTTCATTCCCGCTCTTATCTCAAATGTATCACAATTCAAGGTGTAAACTAGCGGATAAAGGAAACTCTGGGGGAGGCTAAGGGTTTTAGACTTTAAAAGGATTAAAAGGTCTCTGTGTAAGAGAAATAACCTCTTGCCTTTCTTCTTATATGAAGGGCAAAATGGGAGGCATTCAATCTATTCAAATTTCCAAGAAAATCTATAAACGAGAATATACCCACTCCACTTCCCCACACCGTCAATAACCGTCGAAATTAAATGGTCTCGTAAAGGGAAGTCATTAAAGGCGCGTTTTGGATAATGAAACGGTAGGAACACAACGTGAATGAATTCAGAGGAATGTCTCGTAGTCTGGTGTGTTTCTTGGATAGATGAAGAGACACCCACATTGATGAAGGGACACCCACATTGATGAAGGGCAGAGCTAAACGAGCCGTAATAAAGGCTTGACATTACCAAAACCCTCCTCTCCGACCAAGAGGTCGGACAACAGGGTTTTGAGGGGCTATTGTGGGGTCCAATAATATGTGGCCCTGGCCCATTTTTACATTGGGGCCCAAGGCCCGAGCCGAGGAAAGTTATAGCTGAAGATAGGTAATAAAAGTCCAAATAGTCTTGAGACACAGTCGATGATGATTTTGTCCTCGACATATTCGAGGTCCCCCTGGGAGGAAGGGCAAAAACGGTATAGGAACAGTTTGGGAAAAAATCTAAAAATATCTATGTCAATAGAGAAGGGTACGCTGGATAGTATAACGACCAAGGATAAAGGGAAAGCTGCCCTTACTACCATTCAATACTCTGCACCTGACAGAACCATACTCTTCAACTTTTACAACCACCCCCCAACCACTCTGGGTATGGGTTGATGGGACAAGTATCAGTCCTGGAAAGTCGAACCCACACATGGACGTTGGATAAGGGATATAGGCTAGTATAAAAGAAAAAGTAAGCAATCCAGAGAGAGGGGCTGGGAAAAATGGCCAAAAACCAGAGCCTCCCAACTTGCCTCCAGGAGAAAGACTCCTAAAGCGAACACGATTTAATCATGTATGAACACCATGACTAATCACCGTCTGGTGACCAAGGTCTAGCCTTTCAAACCCACGCTCTATAAATGATATTGTTTGGGTCTCTTTACGTACGAGCCCAATATTATCTTGGGGTCGTTACGAATTGCGTCCCTACAATATATATATATATATATATATAACCAAAGCCATAGAAGCTCCCACAATTTTCCACATCATCATTATTTTTAAAATATCAGCATTATAAAACAAAAATTCTGATTTTAATAACTATTTCTTCCCAATACTCCTCCTTCCTTATAAAAACCCGATCAACTCTTTCTCCTCCCATCTTCCTCTATATCACAAGCACAACACAATCCAAAACCAAACCAAAAAAAGTAAACGTAAGCACAAAACCAAAGCACAGACCGACAGACCCAAACCAAAAGTTTCTCCAAAAAAAAAAAAACCAAAATAATCCTATCTCCCATCTCCCTCTTCGTCATCTTCCTCCTTATTCCATCCACCCAGAAACTCCATTAAAACACCTCTAAAATTCCAACCACCCAGAAACTCTATTAAAACACCTCTGAAATTCCAACCACCCAGAAACACCCACTAACAGCAAAACCCATGGCCATCCATGGCTACCCACGGCCACCCACGACCCCACGCCGAGCTGAAGCCACCCACGCTGATCTGAAGCCACCCACTCCGATTTGGAGCCACCCAAAGCCGATCTTGAAAAGAGAGAGGATTCACCGTGAGCCGTGAGAGGAAGAGAGTAGAGAGTGTGAGAGAAAGAGATGAGAAAAAAAAGAAGAAGAGAGAGGTCAGAGGAGTCTGAAGTGTGAGGAAGAGAGAAGGGTAGAGCCGTAGAGAGAACGCAGAACAGAGACACAGAGAAACAGTGAGAGAGGGATGACATTTATGACACCATCACATGCCTTATCATTCACAAAACTGTCATTACATCATTTTATAAAAATATTTCTTTTAAATAAATAATCAAATAATCATTTTAAAATATTTTAGCTTAACAATAACAATAAATAAATTTCAACATAAAAAAGTAGTAAACAAATGACTTTATTTCAATTTAGGGGGGAAAAAAAACTTATTTCAGTCCAAAAATAGTAGAAGTAATAACCATATTATTATTGTCTAAAGTCTAACTGAAATGCACAAAAAATATTGCACAGGTGATAGCTTAAACTCTTCATTCAATTTTTTTTTTTTTTTTTTTAGAGTAATAGCTTAAATTCTTCATTTATTATTGGATTTTTTTCATAATCAATAGTTTTCCCGTGCATCGCACGGGTTAGCGACTAGTTATTATTATTATTATTATATAACCAAAACTTCTGAAACTCTCACAATTTTCCACGTCAGCATAATATTTAAATAAAATTATCATTTTATTTAAATAAAATTATTTTTTATTTTTGTTTAGTCCAAACTTAACAAGGAGTGAAACTCTATTTCTCTAATAAGTTCAACTTAAACTTAAACTCATCATTATCATTTTTTTAAAAACAATTAAAAAAGAAGAAGAAGAAGAAGAAGACATGCTACTACGAAAAAAGAATACTACATTCTATTTTGCTACTACTAAAACATAAAAACCCTAGAACTCTTCCCTTCCCCTAAGAACCTACGCAGGGCATTTGTTTCAACCTAGTGGAGAAGCCTTCGCAGAATATGCATGGAACAACTATTCGCCAACAAGACACTTGATGCTAACCAAGCTATGAGACACAAGAAAGTGCAAGACCTCCAAGCTAATACTCATCAAAATAGTGAGGCAGTAGATATTGGGAGAGCTACTTTCAAGACCACACTTAATCTATTATCAAACACCATTTTTTCGGTGGACTTTGACACATGTTTGAAGAACTCACCATCCATTGAATAAAAAATTGTTTATTTGATGGTTCTTCATTATTATTATTATTATTATTATTATTATTATTATTATTATTATTATTATTATTATTTTTATCTTTTGATTTTATATGTTTCCTAGGAACACAACCTAGCAGATAAGAGAATTAGTAGTTTTTTTTTTTTTTTTTAATCTAATTTTTCTTTTAGGTGCAATAATGTTTTATGGTATTCCTCACTTAATGTCACATATAATCTGGTATATAGAGTGCATAATCTCTGTTTTCTAATTCTTTAGTTTGATCTCAAAAGCATGTTCACTTAAGGATAAATTTTTATTTGGTATGTTATATATAAATTTTTTGAATTTGGTTTGGTTTTGAAGTAGAATTTGGGGATTCTATAAATTTTGAAGTTTTAAGTCTTGGAGTTTTTGGTATTTGTGTTTTAGTAGGTTGATCTTAATTTTTCACCTTAAATACTTTTTATTTAGGTTCATGTGATTGGGATTTTTTTTTCTTATTAAAAGCTATGATGTTTGGTTGATTAATTATTTGTTTTGATATTGTTCCATATTTTGAATTGTCTATATTGTTATTATTACGAGAAAGTCATATTATTACTCAAATTTGAAACTTGGTGTGTCTTTCTCATATCATGGTCTTTGTTTATATATTTGCAGTTTATACTAGTTTTCAGTGTGCGTATATATAATTATAGGAAGTTTTGCTTTATTAATTTAAAAATTGTAAATTACTTTGTAGATTTCGGTAACTATGCACTTGCAACTCAATAACATTCAATAATAAATAACACTTCTAAACTATGGAAAAGTATAGAAATTAAATATTTCTTCATTTTTTTAAAAAAAAATATGAACTAGCAAAATGTCTATTTACTAATTGTTGGATTTTTTTTTTCAAAGTCAATAATTTTTTCGTGCATCGCATAGATTAGCGACTAGTTATTATTATTAAGCACACTGAAGGGTAGAGAGAAGAGTGTGGGCTTTTGGTCCATGTTAGGCGGCCTCAAAAAAACGGATGATGGGGCTGGCATTGAAAAACCTCGTCCGGTTCGATTGTGGGCTGAGGCCCACTTGAGCACTCAATTTCCGAAAGAAGAGAAGGCATCGAACTGAGACTACAGTATTAGTAGACTACACCGGAGAGAGAGAGAGAGAGAGATGGCCTACTACTCCTCCTCGTTACCGATCACGGCTCCGGCCGCTGGTTGTTTCCAGGAGCATCATCATCTGAAATGTGGCACAGTGGCATTAAATGTAAATTGGAGTAACAGTTATCAATATGCAAGGATGAGCAAATCCAAATCCAAAGCCAGCAGCAGTCGCATCCTATTTCGGTGCAATTCTCAACTGGCAGACCTCGCCCCAGCCACCTCTGCCGCCTACGGACTCCTGCTTCTAGGCGGCGGTCTCTTTGCCTGTAAACTCTTTCATTTCATTTTCAAATTTTGAAGCTTTTTTTTTTTTTTTGTTTAATAAAAAAAAATTATAAAATTAATCTCTTCACATAATTTCTCTGTTTACAAATTGCGGCTGCCAGATACAAAATCAGGAAGCAAGGGATCACTTTTCGGCGGAACTACTGGGGCTGCTCTAATGGCATCTGTAAGTTTAGCATTTTCAACTTCAAATATTAGCTCTACTATTTATTTATTTATTTATTTTATTTTATTTCAATTGCTACTAGCTTTCTTTGTTTTTCATCTCCCCGAACTAACACCCTTTTAGCTTTGAAAATTGCAATTTAGAACTTTTACACCTTCACTATTTACATTTACAATGTGTCCCTTCTGTCATGTTCCATCACATTTTAAACCTTAGCTTGCAAAGAAATTAACAACGACATTTCCCTTCAATGGATTAAAATTCTGTTCCACACTACCTTATTAACCACTTTTTGAGGAAGGATATGTTTGACCAGTAAACATATGATATCCATGCGGTTTTAAACAAATTGAATAAATTTCATTCTCCATACAAAAGATAGATGCCTAGAACTCCTTGAATTATTTTTCGTAGGGATCTTTTAAAGTAGAGGCTTGCGGTCATTATAGGTCAATTGTCCAGTTGAGAACACCGTTTTATTCTATAATTAGATAGCATCAGAATTCTTTGGCTGAGAATATTCTATTAAACTCAATGTTACCTGTAAGTATTAAAATTACTAAAAAATGTATTGAATTCACTGAAATTTCACATTGACATACAATCCTTAACACATTTAGATTTCTGCTAAAAGAACTGTGAAATAGAAACAAAGTTTATTACCATTACTATTATTAGTTTTCATACTAATAAAAGGTCATAACTAGTACAAGGCTTACCCTTTTTGTTGGTTTGAGAGAGATGATTGATAGGTAGCCTTAACCCTAATTTTATTATTATAATTTTTTTGAAGATGTTGATTTCTGAACTCAAACCTACTACCTGTTGTCATCGCACCAACACCATACCTCTAGTTTTCATATTAATATTACTTCTACTGCAACTAATATTATTATTTTCTGTGTTATTAGATCAAATATTAAAGAAAATTATCTACATCACACTTGACCTAATGAATATTATGCCTCACATTACTAGACAATTTTGTTTTATGCATTTATCTAATATAATAAATTCACTTTTATATATAAAATAACTAATATAAGAAATTCAAATTTCTGAAAAAAGAGGAACGATGTTAGTTTTAGAATTTTTTATTTTTTATTTTTATTTATTTATTTTTTTGGGGGGTGATTTGGGGGGGGGGGGGGGGGGGGAGAGGGTTGGAGGTGGAGGTTCATTAATTTTATTCATAAACAAGCTGAAAATGAAAAAATAATCTGAATAATCTTTGGAGAAATTGTTTCCAAATAAGAACTTTACAAGTACAGTATCCCCCCAACTCCCCACTACGAACAGTTCAGTGTTCTTATGCAGAATATTTGCAATTCCCAATAGCCTTACTTTTTTATGCAATTCCCAATAGGCTTACTTTCTTATGCAAGTACCAGATACAAAAGCTATCGGTGATGCTGTTGGGTTTGGATCCTCATTCCTTTTCTCTTCTGTATTTGGTACGCCTTTTCAATGTTCATGTTTTTGAGTTTTCTCTCTCATGTATTGGCGTTAAAATGTCTCTGCATTTCTTCCTGGACTGACTTGAAACCTGCTCTCTCTCCCTTCATTTTATGTTCTCAGCTATACGATTGGCAGCTACACGTAAGTTAGCTCCTGCAGGCCCCTTGTTAGGTCTTTCTATCTGTGCGTTGGCTATATTTATCTCAGCATATCTACATGATAAACTCTGATCTTTTAGTTTCCTCTAATACCACAAAGTATTGCTCAGAAATCAGCTGCCTCGAGCTCCGGTCAATTCATTAAGTTACTTTGATATGTTCTAGCCCGAGTTAATTCATTAAGTTACTTTGATATGTTTTGTCTTCTAACTTCGAGTGGACGTAATTAGAATTGTTTTATGCATGAGTTGCTTTGCTTGCTCCCAATTATATTTTGTTGTTGGTTGTGATATTGTGTACTTAATGGTGTAACTTACACAGAAGGCAAAGTTCACAATGATGAATGTGAACTCTATTTTACAAAATGCCTAAACAAACTGGTTATGTTTTGGATTTACAAATTTGATTACGTAAATGTAGTTTAGATCTTTTATTATTTATTTATTTTAATTAAAAAAAATATTTAATGCAAACACATCTCTTGCACCTTTATGGGATTGATTTTGCGAACTTCCTTCTTTACCCTTGTTGTACATACTGTGAAAAATATTATTTAGAATGATGCTTGAGCAGTGGTTCATATATTTGTGGTTGGCCCAACGTATGGTGCCAAACCTCAATTTCTGGCACCTCTCCCTTTTCAAGAGTTAGGTGGATGGTGAGTTCATGGATTCAAAACCTATTGGATACATTTATAACTTGCCAAATAAAAATTTTGAAGCAATGTTTGAATATTATGGCAAAAATATCCTGCAAGTGTATAAAATTCAGATCATCTCCCTCAATTTCATTTCTTGATTTCTTCTTCAAAGTTTGCTATGTTCAAATGAGTTTTCTTAGAGTTTTCTCACATTTTTCTTGACAACCAAACACAACTTAACTTCAATGTTTTATCTTTCAATGTCTAAATGAAAATCACAATCTGAAGAAAAATTCTCATCTAGGCGTTGAGCCGGGATGGGAGGATGCCATGCCTGGAAGACTTCCCAGTCTTCTGAGAACAAACTCACTAAAAAATATCAAACAAAGAGACGATATATACAACAATAATCTATTCATGTATTTTGATTTTTACGAAAAGCTGATGATGGGCAGCAGATTTAAAATTTGATCTCAAGCACAATTTACCCCAATATAAAACCAGTATAATGATCAAAACTCAACTTTGATCTCAAACATACATCACCTAAACATAAAATCCAAGGTACATATTCATCATCACAACAGTCAATTAAAGAAAATCTAAGGGGGGAAAAAAAACCAACAAATGCGTTGAGAACGAAAATTGGATTTGCCGACTTTTGCTTAAGCATTTTCACAACAATAATTCTACCTAGCTCTGAGGGCCTAATTTAAAATTTTATACTTGTCTACCCTTAAAAAAATATTTGTGACCACCCTGAGTTTTTTTTATGCTCAATAGAATTAAACTTTTGTCTATAGTTTGGTACACTTAACAATATTTTGGGGCCTTTCAAGCAAAAGGAAAATGCCCAAAAATTTTTTTTGAATAAAATCTGTATAAAAAAATTTATAATAATAGCAAGCCCAAATGCCCAATAAAGACCTTAGGGAAAAATGCCCAAGATCAATCCTCCCTCACTCGGTACTCAGACGGATTTTTAAATGAACAAAAATAATAATAATTAAATTTTATAAACTAAATACCCATCAATTTGCACCACTAATTGAATCAAATTTTAAACCAAAATAATTCCTAACCTAAAGGAAAATAAGAACCTCGGTCTTCAGCAGTCACTAACCTTAACGTGCTGCTTGCTGCCGCCCCTGATCCTAGAGCACATCAGTGATGGTGACGACAAGATCGGTTGGCCCATAGTAGCGCTGAAGGTAACCCAACTAGCCTATCCAGTTCTAAGTTCTCACTCTCTTTTTCTCTATGTCATCTTTGCTCTCTCTCTCTCTCTCTCTCTCTCTCTCTCTCTCTCTCTCTCTCTCTCTCTCTCTCTCTCTCTCTCTTAAACTAAAAAATCTGGTTCTCTGAATCTCTTTGGATTTGATTCAATTGAATAGCTTTGCCTAATTGCCTTTATTTGACTTTATTGGTTTGTGAGTTTGTCGTTTTGTGTATGTTGATAGGTCAAGAATATATTGACCCATTTGGTAAATCAATTAATTAATTAGTCAAGTTAATTAATTATATTCAATTACATGCAATAAGCGTGGTAGCACAAACAAATCACCAACTAAGTTAAATGCAGTGGAGAATAAATTTAACACGGGTGATTTGTTTATGAATGGGGAAAATTATCGAGGCAAAATTCCATCGAGTGAATTTAAACTCACCACTCTTAAGAATCCACTATTATCAAAACAAGCAGTTACAAGTAAAGGAATTCTAGTCCCTTATACCAACCTACAGTTGAACTCTTACCCTAATACTCAATTGGAATTGTAATGTAGTGACAATCTCTCATTTCAATGCACGGCTCTCAATATGTGACTAACCAATCGATGCATGGATCCAAGTACGTGACTAACTCCTTTACACGAATCCCAGTATATGATTAACACACCAACTTGAGAAAGATGTTGGCTGCAAAGTTCTTCAGTTCATCTACACGATGAATATCAAGAAGCTGCTTGGTTACAAAACCCTCAGTGCACAAACGTAGTAGCTTCTTCAAGAGAAAGATGAACTAGGGCAAATTATTTCCAGTCACAATTTGAGTGAATAATCACTTTGCACCAAGTTGCATCACTTTTGACTACTCTTAAAACAATCCTTATATATGTCTAGGGTTATGAGAAAAGAAACCCTATACAAATATCTTGGATATACATGAAAAACAGATCTGGAAATCTGAATTTCGTAATTTTCGATAGATACAACTTCTGTCAAAAGTTGTCAAGAATCACATATTAAATCTCGATAGATACATCTGTTGAGTTTTAATGAACAACACTTCTTTACTTAATTCTTAGACAGACTTGCATGACTTCAATACTAGAATTGAACTCTTGTTCCTTGAAGTATTAAACACATTCTAGATGTACCAAATTATAAGTAAAGTGTATTTTGTTAAAGAATTAGCTAATTCTATATGATATATGTTCTAACAAGTTCTACATATGCCCTAACATATGTTTTGTATTTCTTTAATGTTTTATGTAAGTGTATGACTGTATAGTCTATATGTAATGTAATTGTTAAATTGTGTTGATTGGTTGGTACTGGCTCTTGTCTCTTGAGTGGGGTGGATGGGGCCAGCCATGGCATTGGATATTTGGATTGGGGTAGTGGAGGTATTAAAAGTTATTGAGTAAGACATTATAAAAGACAAAAAAATTAAATTATGTTAGGCAAAGAAAAATAATGAAACTACTAAACAACTAATTAATAATTGTAAAACTTTATGTATTTACTTGTTTTTGGGTTGTTATTGTTGCTGTCAATATATGAATTTCTCTTATTATTAGATTGTGTAATTTATACTTCTTAAGGACTACCTTCGAAAAAATTCCTGGAGCCGTCATTGCTCTGTCTAAACCCAAACTTAAACCCACCATACAGACAAGTTGTACTTCGAATTAATGACCTATCCAAGAAACAAGGACGAGACACTGTTGCAGCAACACACACTTGAGAAAACATTAAACTTGTGAATTAAATTGGAAATTAGTGAATTAAGGAAATTAAAAAAAGGGGAGAGTTGGGGCGGGTGGTTGGGGGGAGGTTGTGTTTGAATTTTACAATTTATCCTAATTTTTATCCATTGAACCAATGTATAAGGGGTCTATTTAGCATAGGTGCATCTTGAGTGAACTTAGGATTTAAGAGTACTTACATCAATCTCAATGTATTTTTAACTAAATTTAGTCTAAAATTTTCATTTTTGTTAGTTTAGCTAATGAACTATTCACAAACAATTACATCAGTCTCAACATTCTATCACTATTCCATTTAAAAATTAGGAATAATTATTGATTGCTTACTTGTGATTGGACTCAAATTCATTTTACATTCTTGTAGTTTGTGATTTGAAAATTGTCACTTTACCGAAGATTGGTTTCAATATTCAACTGTTACCCACCACATCACTTTCATTGTTAAAAACATTATTAAAAAAAAAAAAAAAAAAAAAAAACTAAAACGTAAAAATTAAGATCTAAAAGAATATTTATATTAAAAAAATATTTAAACAAAAACGATTAAAACACACACACAATAAAACAAAAACAAAAAGGGCATAGATTCAACAACAAAAAGAGGCTAATAACCCAACTAGGGTTTTCCTCCAATGATTTGAGCTAAGCCTCCCATGGCTAACCCCAAAAGAAGTAGTGAACATTTCTCTAACCTCCAAATCCTTAAACCAAATCTTCAAATCCACCACTCTTCGCAATTCGCAAATCCTTCGAGAAGCTCTCTATCCCATTTCACAACACCGTTGATGACCACCCATGCACCTACTTCATCTACACCTTTCATAGAATTTCCCTTTTTCTTCACAATCCCAACACCAATCACAGGGTTTGGTGGGTTTTAGGGTGAAACCTAGCTCGATGAGTTGTCTTGGTGCAGAATCGGTGAGCTTGGTGGGTTAAAGCTTCAAAAGCTCAAGTTCTTAAAACCACCCAAGAAAACCAACCCATTGACTTTGAGGAGGTGACAGATAGGAGATGTTAGAGCTTGGCGATGCAGGCATTGCTGACAGTGGGATCCAAAGGTTCTTCAAGCTTCTGGGCTTGGCTAACTTTGTATGAAATTATAGGTTTGGCCTTGAGAGAGAGAACATAGTGGAGATTAGGGTTATGATCACTGGCGAGTCTAGGATTATTTTCTAGGGGGTTCAATATATGAAACATAAATTATACATAATGTTAAACAAAAGATAAATTAAATATATTGACATCACAAAAAGAAAAAAAAAAAAAAAATCTTTAATACATAAAGTTTTACAATTGCCTTCTATGATGTTTCGTATTTTGAAATTGTTGCATGATATCTTCATTATCAATCCTACTAGCTACATCTATTTCAATGTACATAGTCAAACAATCATTCATCCACTTATTTCCTATTTGATTGATTTATTTAATATTTCTTAAGATCTAAATGAGCTTTTTCTAAGGTTTAAGATTTAGCAAATCTACTTTTGTTGTTGGGCTAATTAAAATTATTTTTCCTAGATTTTAGATCAAATTGATTTGTTTTTGAGATTTTTCTTTGTGTCTAAAAAGGTCAAGATATTGTTAAAATGATTATATTTAAGTTTATTTCAGTTGGGCTTAAAGTTAGGGTGTTCAAATTTTTATTTTAAGTGTCAAAACGGGAAAAATAAAATAAAAAATATTACAATAATAATTTTTTGGTTCAATTTAGGGCGTTCATTTGAACCCCCTGGGCTCCAAGTGGAGCTGCCCCTGGTTATGATTGGTTATAGTTGTGATGCAGTGGAGGCAAAGGACCAATGAGCATAGAGATTTTATTTAATTATTTTCCTTTTCTCTAAGTTTGTGGGAATGTGTTTGAAGGTTGGATTTGAAGCCAAATGCAAATGGATTGCTTGATGATTTTTTGGTAACATTTGGATGGATTGGGTTGAATGGATTTTGGTTTAGATTGATATACTCAAGAACATTCTTGTGAAGAGGAAAAGTGTTCTTGAGCCAAAGCATCACCCAAACTCCGATCTGACCCAAAATCTCTCTAATCTTGTTCAAGACTCAGTGATGAGGTCGCTTTCGTCGAACTCGTTCAAGGCTTAGTGATGAGGTCGCCGCTGCCGTCAAAGGAAGAAAACCCATCGACCCATCGAACCCATCAAGAAGGTCCATCAATTCGGTGTACGAAACCGCAGAAAGAAAACCCATAGTTTTGTTTTTGTGTAGTTATGGCTCCGTTGTACAAAACCCAGTCACCAATTCGGTATTGGAGCCTAGATCAGTGGTTGTGAAGCCAAGATCAGTGGTTCTCACACCTTTTTCTACCTCACAGTCTCTCTTTTCCTCTCTTTAAGGTTGATTTGGAAGTTTTTAGCTTAGGATTTTAGTAGATTTGATGTTAAGGCTTTGCTGGTTGCTGGGAAAGTTTGGAAGATTTGATTCGGTGGTGGTGCTTTACTGGATGTTGGGTTTCTATTCTTTTGCTTGGATTTGATGTTCATGTTCTTTGATTCGGTGGTGGTGATTTGGGGTTTTTTTTTTAATTTTATTTTTATGGGTTTTTATGTGTTTGTTTGCCAAGAAAATTTATGGATTTGAAGGCTAAGGTTTGCTTTGCTAGAGATATGGGTTTGGCGTTTGGTTGAGATCTGGGTTTGGGGTTTGGTTCTTTGCTGGAGATTGATTATGGGGAAGAACATTGGGGAAGAAGAAGAAAGAATAAAATAACGAAAGCAATAAAAATAAAATAAAATAAAAGACAAGAAATGCATTTAATTTATTTATTTTGTTTTGATGTGTTTGGTTAGTGTTTGGTTATAAAGAAAGTACAAGAAAGGCAAAGAAAATTATAAGAAAATAAGGATTAATTTGCTAAGAATATGAATCTTAGAGATTGAAAAAAAAAAATCATTTTAATTAAAAGAAAGTAAAAATTTTGTTTAAAAAAAGTTTTAAAAAAATTATTTGTTTATTTATTTATTTTTTTAATTAAAATTAAAAATAAAATTGAGAAATTAAAATTTTTATAATTTAAATGCTGATGTGGCATTTAAAAAATGCCAAATAATTTTTTTAATTAATATTTTAATGGCAACGTCTGCGCCACATTAGCAAGCAGGTTATTCCGTCTGTCACGTAAGAGGTTTCCGTTAGTGGGTTGACGAAAATGACCAAAATAGAATTGATTTTCTTTTTTTAGAAACGACATTAGTAACAAAATCAATTTTGGAACCAAAATGAGAATTGACCCAAAATATAAAAACTAATGCATTTTTGCCTAAATTAAAAGGAAAACAATACAATATTATGGGTCTAATGATTATAAGATCGACAAATTTTTTTTAACAATTACTAAAACAATCTCTAAATTCCAGGATTCTTACAACTCAAAAGTATGTATGAAAATTTCCTAAAGCTCATCAATAAATAAGAACAAAATGAACTGTTACTAAATTATAATTTTCTTTTATAAGTGATGAAAGAGATGAATGGATAAAGTTGATAAAGAATATCCTAAAATCCAAAATAACTTACACACTTATATAAGCACATATCTATCTTTATAGTGTATTAGACTACAAAGGCAAGCTTTGATTTTGTACTAGTATAAAATAAAATGGTGAAATTCAGATACAATACTTTAGACTCATTTTAAAATTTAGCCAACTGTTCAATTATATAACTCACCTAAATAGTGTTAACTCCCTCTCTCTCTCTCTCTCTCTTTACTGTACTTTTTTCCCCTTCTTGTTACCTCTGTTGGAAAACCTGCAAAAGACCCCCAAAGCCCCAATCTGGCTCCTCACACTCTCTTCGACTTCTAAAGCTTTTAAGAAATCAATACTTCAGAAGGAGAGGGGCTGGCTATTGTGCTTGATTTGGTTCTTGAAATTGATAGGGTAGGCTGATTCCGAGTCTTCCTAATGAGTTATCAACCCAGATTATTGCTAAACTTCCTGAATTGCTACTTTAATGTTTTGTTGGTGTCACAGAAGTGGATGGCAATTATTATGAGTCTTGATCTATTTAAATTAAGAAAGATGTTTGGAACAATAGAAGAGTTGCTATATCTGTTGACTAAGGTTGAAGAGGATAAACTTGTGTGGCATGCTTTAGACCCCTTTTCAAGAGAATAGCAGAAATTGCCCGTGATGGCCAATGTTGTTATGAAGATGACTCTACGAAGGGTTCTATTGGGCTTTGGACGTGGAACATGGTTGGTCCAAACATTAAAATTGTTGAAGCTTTTTTAGGCTAGTTTGGGTGGAATTATGTAAGAACTCATGGGGATTACAGGAGAAATTATTTGCCCTCCGTCCTTTGAAATCTTGATTTCTTAAACAATTTAGAAATCTGAGAGTGTAAGAGCATTCCCATTGGCGATTGCATATGACATATGTTAGTGTATTTTATCATCAATGCACAAGAAACCCACTCCATCCGGCCTTCTAAACTTGTAAACTTTTTTACAATACTGCTACAGTACCATCTTATATGTAGGATGGTACTGTAGCAAGCTTGTATAATTATTATATTATTTTTCTTTCTCTTTCTCCCACTCAGCTATTTCTTTCTTTCTTTCTTTTTTCTTTGATTCTCTCTTTCTTTCATCCACAGTTCTCACTCTCTCTCTCTCTCTCTCTCTCTCTCTCTCTCATTCAAAGCATGCCACCGGAGTTGGGTTGGATTTGGTGTGGTAACGGTATGGTCACGGTGTGGCATGTGGCGTGGTCTCGATGGTGGTGGTGTGGGTCTGGGTTGATGATCGATGGCAGCGACGTGGGGAGGTCTCGATGGTGGGTTAATCTGAGTTTATGGTGTGAGTTGGTTTAGGTTTGTGTGGGTTTGCTTGGTCTGGGTTGATCTGGGTATGTGTGGAGGCATGGAGACGACGGCAGTGAGGCGTGGAGACAACGTTGATGGAGTTTTGATCGAGGTTTATTGGTTTTCTAATTTAATGGATTTAATTTCTTTTGATCGAGGTTTGTTGGTTTTCTGATTTAATGGGTTTGATTTAATGGCTTTTAGTGGTTGGTGATTGGTGGTTGGTGTGTGGCATGGTGGTGGTGACTAGTTTTTGTGGCTGGTGGTAGTGGCTTGTTGGGTTTGGGTGGTGGCTAGTTGTTGATTGCTGGTTGCCGGTGGCCAATGGATGAGGTATTTGGCTTCGGGTGGATAGTGGTTCAAAGAAAGAGACACCAATGAAGAGAAACAGAGAGATGGGGCAGAAGAGAGAGAGAGAGTTGTATTGAAATATATTATATTATTTTAGTGGGTAATATATATTATTTTAATGAGTAGAATAGGAAAACAAAAGTTTGGACGTTGGGAATATTGTAAAATGGTATGGTATAATTGATAAAGTAGCTTTTTAGGATGGTAAAATAGGATAGGATGACATTTCTAGTTATGAATGCTCTAAGAGCTTGTTTGGATGGTCCAAAAACTGAGTGATATCATTCAGTCCATCATCCAAAACTTGTGGGTCCCACAAATGATGTAGTGTTTGGCTTGATTTTAAATGTTTGTTTCCATCACTTAAAATTTTGAGTTTGGATGATGGAAACTAAAAACACAATTTTGGTGTTTTCAGATTATGAATGATGAGTGATAGTGGCAAAATGGTAAAAAAATCAAATTTGTGGGACCCATTCTCCTGACTTGTCACTGTCAAGTAACAATGTCATACCACTTTTTATCTTTTCCTTTTTCTTTCTTTCTTTCTTCTTTTACTGAGTTCCACCGGCTTCTTCTTTTTTTCTTTTCTTTTTTTTGCTTCTTTCTTTCTTCTTCATACCCACTCCACCACCAACAACATTTTTTTTTTCTTCTTCTTCATTCTTTTTTTCTTTTTTTCTTTCTTCTTCTGCTGAGTTCCACTGGCTTCCTCTTTCTTTTTTTTCTTTTTTTCTTCTTCATACCCACTCCACCACCAACATTTTTTTCTTCATTCTTTCTTTCTTTCTTCATCAAACCCACTCCACCACCAACGGGTTTTTTTCTTTTTTTTTCTCCTCTTCTTCCTAGTTTTTTCTTTCTTTCTTTTCTTCTTTTTCTTTCTTTCTTTTTTCTTCAAACCCACTTACCATGTTCATCCATGCATAAATATATACCCAGAAACAGAAACCCACTCCTCATTTTCATGATTTTGGTCTTCGATCTAAGGATTCTTGGGTTTGGATTTGGGTTTTCTATGTTTGTGGGTTTGGGTTGGCAATTTTGGATCACCGATCTGAAGATTTTGTGTTGGTGTGTTTGGGTTTTCTATGTTTGTAGTTGTGGTTTGAAGCTTGGGCTATAATGGAGGTGGGTTTGTGTGGTTAGTGGTGGTATTGATGATTGGAAATTTTTTTTCCTTTTGTAGGTGTAGCTGATGGTTGGATTTTCTTTTAGTTGAGATTTTTTTTTTTTTTTTTTTTTTTTTTAAATTTTGTGGCCGTTGGTGGTGTTAACAGTGGTGGGTTCTGAGTTTGCCATTCATGGTGGTGATGGACTTTGGAGAATATGAAAGAGGGGAAAAGAAAATTGATGTGGGTAGCAACCATAACCCCTGTGTAGTGTTAGTGGGGTGGGTTCCACCATTTTGGCAAAAAGTGGACTTAAAAGTTGAGATAGGTGACTGAGTTTTATAACCAAACAACAATTTTGGAGTTTTTGAGTGATAGTGAAGTTTGGGTTATAAGTGATGAGATTTGAGTTAGAGTTATGAGTTATGAGTATGGAATTATGAAAACTAAGTCATATCTAAACTAAACGGGCCCTAAGAATACATAGAGAAAGAGACGTCATTAAGTGAGTTCTTTAAGTAGACAAGTGGCTGAATTTTAAAAGGGTACCTAATATATAAATATCACCTAAAGCACTGAATCTAAATTTTGTCCTAAAATAAAGTAGCAACATTTAGTATCATTTTTATGGGTTTGACTTATCTTCAGTACTTTTTTTAACTGGATATCTTCTTTTGTTTTAAATAACAATAGCAAGTGGTAGTGAGTTTTAATTTTCACCTTTTATTTAACTAGTGGCAGTTTCTCATTAAAATAAAAAGATATTTCAGTTAAAAAAGTATTGGAGGTAAGCCAAACCCCACTTTTATAATATCATCTGATGCCATTTTTTTTGCTTCATAAAACCTCTATATTAGTTCATTTTCCAAACGAGTATAACATATTCAAAATATTTTATAATTTAATTTTTCAAACTCTTAACCATTTTGATTTAATAGATTTTTTCTTTTGGGGTAAAGGTTCTACAACTGAAGCTCTCATTTCTGTTGCAAACCTGAGCTTGAGACCTACCCAAAGAAATATTTATATTTTTGTGCATATAAAAAATATATATTCATTTATTCATAGAATTATAAAATTCGTATACATGTGCGCAAGCTAAAAAGCTATATATGTAAATAAAAAATCGTATAAAGGCTAATGCACTAACAAGTCGGAGGCTAGTAGTTGAGTTGAGGTCAAACTTGAACTTCTTGACCAAACCAATCAAATTTGAGTTGAAATAGTTTATTTATAATTTAGCTAAGCAATCTCCTGCAACTTGGCTCAGTTGTTAATTTGTTTTTATTTATATTTTCCAACGAATGATATATGACAATTTTGGAGAATTTCCTTTTCCAAATCTTTTGATTTAACTTGAGATCAAATGGGTTATCATTCTTCCACCCTTTGAGTTCTTTCATCAACTTAGAGGTTTTTTTGACATATCTTTTTCTTTTGACAATATCCTTCGATCACTAAATATAAGTCTAAAAAAATAACCCACAAAACCTGAGGAAATGATAAAAAAAGATCTCAATGAGTAATAACCAATGACCAATGTATGTCTTTTTAGGATATGTTGATTTGTTCCCCTTTCATGTCAAGAATAGTTGGATGTTGGAAGTGGGAGGGAATCCTAATCTAATTATCTTTCTCAAGAAAACCTCTCTCACAGAAAATCAAATAATTCACACTGCAGACCAGCAGAAATTTCTAGTGATCTACTGTACTTGTTGCTTGGTTCATCATATGATTATGGCTTGCATTGTGCATAAAGTTGATAGGGCCACGTCCACTGGCTTTAAAAGAATGGAGGGAAATAAAAATGGGCAAAAAGAGAACTGACTAATGCACCTACAACTTATTGATGAGAATCATGTGGAGTATCTTCTACTCCACAACCATGTCCCAAAATTTCTGCCACATAAAATTTTAAATATTATAGGTTTTTATTAGGGGAGGATTATTTGAAGGTCAAAACGCTCCGGCTTTCTTCACATGCAATCATTATAGTGGCAATCTAAAGTTAGTCCTAAATTGTAGTGCAATCAAAAGGAACGATGCACTTCATAATTCCAATTATGATACATTTGGAGTGGGGCACGCTTATGCGGAAAAGAATTTTTCTTTTAATGGCTAAGTAATTATATGGAAAAACTAAAGAGAATGTGGATTCTCCAATTGTGATTTCGCATTTAGTTTTTGTTTGTTTGCATACATAGTACCAATCAAAAAGAATTTTAATTAAAGAAGAAAAAGAGTTCCAGTTCCCAGTGGAGAACCGAAAGGAAAGCAGCTGGGAAGTTTCCGTCTTTCAACTTTCATTATTGAAAGTCTCTCAAAAAGGACTTCCACTAGGAATTGTCTCCAACATCTCTAGACTCTACTAATTAATGAAACATCCATTTCTAACTTTTATACTATATTCAGTTCTTCAGGAAAATTCTTTTTTTTTTTTTTTTTACTGAAATGCCTGATTACTTCTCAACTGGGTCACCTTCACCTAGAGTATCTTTGGAAAATCAATAGAAAAGCAAAACTGGGGCAACAATCATAATAATATAAGCCATTCTAAAAATAAATAAATAAAAATTTATAATAATATAAGCCAATTACTTTGCATGCATGTACTGAAGCGTACAGAAAATATACTTGTTTGATACAGCGCGTCAAGGTAGCAAACACAGTAATCAGAGACATGGAGGAGATTTGGCCATCAGGCATCAAATATTCTCTGATTAATGCCTGCAGCATAGCTATTCGCTAATTAAGTAAAGAATATTTAAAGTACCCATGGAAGTGAGTGGTAGGGGAATCTCCACACTAGACTATATAATAGAGTTTGGTAATCAAGTTTTAAAAGTGGCATCAACTCCACTCAACCCCCACACGGATATATAGAGGGGTTACCTTAGTGATGGCGTCCAATTAGATGATTATATTCTTAATCAATTTCGTACTCTATATTATTTTATGCTTGTCAATAAACTAATGCTTTTGTTGCAATACATAACATATATCCGTCATGTACATCCAACAAAAGGTGTGAATGCGATGTAAAATTAAAATAAATAACTTTTGTTTCTCATTCGCTTTTATTGCGTCTATTAGCATACAACATTAATTATCTATGAAGTGGTAAAAACCTGTAGTTGGGAGGAGTCATCACACTTGAGTCATTGCTAACGTGAGCTATTTAGGGCTCCAGACTCCTATGTATGTGAGATAGAAATAATATAATTAAGAAGAGGAGTTAGACACTTTTAGATATACACCATTGTCAGTTTCTTTAAGACTTTTTTGCCTCTCTCCGTATGTGTGTTAAAATACTTAGTATTCTCAACAATAACAAAAAAGACTAAGAGTCGGCGGTATCCTCTCCTGCAGTCATGGTGAGGAATGGAGAGCACCACCAATAATGGTGTCACTCATCAATCATCACCACATCCTGGACTTGTACTAGTTATTAATTTGAGACCTAATTAATTATAAGAATTTTTATTATGTATTTCAGAAGTATATTTCCTTCATATGCAAAAGAGTATCCTCCTAAAGTATATAATAATTTTCCAATTAATAGGGCGTTCACGTATGCTAATGGTGTTGACATGGTCTTACACCCTGTCCTACATGTTCTGGAAATTAATTAATGATAAAGTCCTTTCTTTGAACGCACTCAACGATGTTTTTTAATTAGTCAAATGCTACTACATTCTGTGGAGTTGGGTCACGGTTTTATTTGGAAAATAACACTTTTTACCTCCAAATACATATATGGACATTTGTTTTTTAAAAGCATCCACAACAGTAAAACTAAATTTTTAGCTTTTTATCTACCCAAAAAGTCACTTTATCTATTTTACCTTCTCACATCCTACAGCAGTGGAGCTATTTTAGCTTTTAACACAATAAAATAATATAAACACTACAATAAAATAATATTTTATTCAACCATCAACGCACCACTATCAAACCCATAAAAATCATTGTACAACCACAACCTCGTCGTGCCATCAAAACCAATGAAGAAGAACAAAAAAAGAAAACAGAAAAATCAACACAACCAAACCGAAACACAAGCACAGCCTGATCCCAACCATCTGATCTAGACTCTGATCAGAGTTCTTTTTATATGTCCGGAGGTGATGATCAAATGGGCTGCGGCCCAGCCCAGCCCAGACTCGTACTAGTACGCCAAGTTCAATCCGTCAATGGCGATAATCGTGGTGGTGCTGATTGCCGCTCTTTTATTCATGGGCTTTTTCTCGATCTATATCCACCATTACTCTTAGGGCCCGACCAATTTGAACAGCGTCCAAATGAGAGGCCTCTCTCGTCATGCGGCCGTGGTTGGGCTCGTGCAAATCAGCGATGGATCTATGGAGGAAGAAAGAAGAGATAGAGAGGCAGTGAGGAGAGAGAGACGGAGAAAGGAGAATGAAAGAATAAAAAATAAAAATAAAAAGTAGTGTGAACATAAAATTAAAAATTACTTTTATTTTTAGCTTTCAGCTACAGTGCACATTTATCTATAGATGTGCACTGTAGCAACAAGGTAAAAAATTTTAAGTATAGCTCCACTGCTACAACCCTCTTTTTTGTGTTTTGGTGTAGCTAAAATAGCAATATAGCTATTTAGTTACATTGTTGCAAATGCTCTAATGATTTCCATTTCATTCTGATGAAATATATTAATGAAAAAGTTAATGAATGCCCTAAAGTATTGGTTTCGAAAATATTTTTAGAACTCAAGAAAGGGTTTGAGGTTCGAGTTGCGTAAGTAGTAGCATATTGTAATTATCTTCAAAAAATATATACATATAGAAAATTTTTATGGGAAAAGAAAAAAGTAATTGATTTTTTGATATTTTTTTATATTTCCCATAAAAGTGGTATAAAAACTTTCTTAAAATGATTTATTAACAAATGCTCTAAGAGCAAAGACGGCTTGATGCATTTGGGGACCTAAGATGAAAACCGAAATTGAGGCCTTTAATATATTTAAATATGACTTTAAAAAATATATACATTAGTTAAATTCTACTATCTTATTTTAGATGCAAAATTATTACTAATTAACATGAATAATGTAGATTTTTTTTTTCCATATAAAATCTATAGACACAAAAAATTGACGAAACTTTCACACCTGTTGATATGATAGATTGATAGTGGAAAGTAAAGAGTAATATTAGTGGTGGACTTAGGTAAAAACTAATAAAAGTTTGTCAACTCAATTATTGTGGAAAACATTGTGAATTTTTTTGTGTATTGTTTTTTTTTAGATGTGCTACATTCATAATATTTTTCAGAACAAATCTTAATTGTTAAGTTGTTACTGGTTCTAATTTAAACTTATTATTGAAATTATTTATTTTGCTATCAATAAGTAACAAACTCTAATAATCTACTACTTAGAATTTGTTGTAAAAATATTGTGAATGTAACATTTCTACTTGATAAAAAAAAAATTATTTTAAGTAATGACTAATATTTGAGCTCAATTAAATTAAAATTTGGGACATTTTTTTTACTTGGGGCCTTAAGCGATTGCATCTATAGAGTCGGCACTATCTAAGAGTACCCATTAGCAAAACTCATAACAAAATGGCTCCCTGAAAGTACCTGGACTTGACAGTATGAACCTTATATTTTTATCAAAATTACTAGAATATTGTTGGGCTTGATTTCACCAATAATGCGTGATCTTGTTTAAATTCTACTGGTTGTATTCTCAGCCAAATTAATCAAACGTATGTTACTCTCATTCCCGAAGTGAAAAACCTTGAGTTGGTGACTAAGTTTAGACATATCAATTTACGTAATGTTATTTAGAAATTGATCTCAAAGGTCTTGGCTAATAGACTCAAAAAGGTATTGTCTCTTATTATTTTGATGTCTCAAATTGCCTCTGTCTTAGAGCATTGGATTACTTATAATATACTGGTGAATTTTGAAACTCTTCACCATATGAAAATCCATAACATAAGGAGAAAATGATTTATAACCGTCAAACTTGACACGAACAAAACATTTGACATGGTGGAATGGGTATTTCTGAAACAGATAATGAGACAACTTAGTTTTCATGACAAATCGATAACTTTGATGATAGAATGTATAAGCATAGTCTCCTACTCTAGCTATTATGGTAAATGAGGAACTTAAGGGATTAATTAACTACCTAGGGGACTAGACAAGAAGAGCCAATTGTTATTATTGGTGTGAAATGTTTAAATGCTCTTATAAATCAAATTGCTAGAATTGGTAATATTTGTGGTATTTCCATAAAGGTGGTCTTAAAATTACTCACTTGTTTTTTGCAAATGATAATTTGTTGTTTTGGAAATCAGCTTTAAAGGATAGTCAAAAGATTCAAGAAATCCTCAACAAATATGAGTAGGCCATGGGGTTGGGGCAACAAATTAATAGAGGAAAACAACATTATCTTTGTAGTAAGCCCACACAAGAAGAGACTTAGAATTTGTTAAAAGACTGTTAAATTATCAATTTTTCCAAAAGTTTAAACTATTAGAAAATTATAAATTTAATCATCTAACCATAATTTTAAACTTTTCCCCTCACGTGCGCGCCTAAACTCCTCTTAATAAGTGTAGATTCCAGTTAGTTCAATTGGTAAAGACTTTTATGGTTGAATAAGAGATCTAGAGTTCAATTCCTGCCTATATCAAAAATTGAATGGTGTCTTGGTTTGATGATAAAGAACTATCATTAGGAGCAGACATCATAGGTTAAAACTATCTCAAAAAAATAAAAAACAAAAAATTCCCTTAATAAATGGGGCCCAACACGTAAGATCTAGAGTTCAATCCCTGTCTCTATCAAAAATTGTTTGGTGTCTTGGTTTGATAATAAAGAATTATCATTAGGAGCGGACACCATAAATTGAAACTATCTCCACAAAAAAAAAAAAATCCCCTTAATAAATGGAGCCCAACACATGAGATTTTTAACATTTTAAATGGGAGAAAGAGTAAAGCTAGGGATCAAACTTAAGATCTATTGCTCTAATACTATGTTAAACTACCAATTCACTCAAATTCTTAAACTATTGGGAAATGGTATATTTAATCATTTAATTAACCACATAATTCTAAAACTCTCCCTCACGTGCAAGCTCAAACCCCCTTACAATTTGGCTCTAATACCATATTAATTAAATTACTGATTATTCCAAAATTTTAAGCTATTAAAAATTGGTGAATTTAATCATCTAATCATAATTTTAACAAAGACATCAAGTATGAACGATATTTGGAGTAAGCATCATTGGTAGGGAGAAAGAAAAAGGCTAGCTTGGCTTACATTAAGGAGAGGGTGTGGAATAAACTTTAGGGTTGGAAAGAAAAATTGTTATTAGGCAGGTCAAGAGGTGTTAATTTAGGCGGTAATCTAAGCTATACCTATTTTTATCATAAGTTGTTTTAAATTCCCAGTGCCAAGACATTGAAGGCATGACAAAAAAATTATGGTGGGGAAAAAGGGAGAATGAAGGAAAATTTGTTGCCAAAAAAGAGACAATTTATGTACCCTAAATTTATAAGATCAACGCAGTTTGGGTTTGAAAGAATTGAGGAAATACACAGATGGATTCAAATGCTCTAATAGTTGATACTGAAAGTTAATTGAAGTATAATTTTTTTTTATTTAAATAAGAGCTTAAAATATTATACGTTAATTTTAAAATATCAAACTCTCCCTCACATGTGAGCTCAAACCTCCTCACAATTTGGCTCTAATACCATATTAATTAAATTATTGATTATCCCAAAAGTTTAAACTATTAAGAAATTGTAAATTTAATCATTTAATCATAATTTTAACAAAGACATCAAGTATGAACGATATTTGGAGTTACCATCATTGGTAGGGAGAAAGAAAAAGGCTAGCTTTGCTTACATTAAGGAGAAGGTGTGGAATAAACTTTAGGGTTGGAAAAAAAATTGTTATTGGGCAAGTTGAGAGGTGTTAATTTAGGCGATGGTTTAAGCTATACCTACTTCTATCATAAGTTGTTTTAAATTCCCAGTGCCAAGACATTGAAGGCATGACAAAAAAATTATGGTGGGGAAAAAGGGAGGATGAAGGAAAATTCGTTGCAAAAAAAGAGACAATTCATGTACCCCAAATCTATAAGATCAACACAATTTGGGCTTGAAAGAATTGAGGAAATCCACAAATTGATTCAAATGCTCTAATAGTTGATACTGAAAGTTAATTGAAGTATAATTATATTTTTTTTAAAAAAAATTAAGAGCTTAAAATATTATACATTAATTTTAAAATATCAAAGAAAATACCATATGTTGGGTTATTGATTGACCTCAATTAATTAATTCAATTACCCAAGTTGATTAATTATTCAAATTAATGCAAATCACATGGAGGCACAATCAAATCACCAAACTAAATTAAATGCAATGAAAATTAAATTTGTCACGACGATTTGATTACAATGGGGAAAATCTTCACAGAAAAAAATTCCACCAGGTGAATTTCAAGTTACCACTCTCAAAGAATCCACTAATAAAGAATCAAGCGCTTACAAGTAGAAGAATTCTTACCTTACAGGCCTATCCCAAAATACCAATTTACAATTGAACCTATTGTCCTATACTAATATCAACTCCAATACATAATTGGACCTGTTTTTATAGAGACTTCTCTTTTACAAGGATTCTAGTATGTGACTAACAACATAGCAACTTGATTGTTGTTGTTTGATGCAAAGTTCTTCAATCCATACTTGTATATCCAGAAGCAGCTTGATACATAACCTTAAGGTGCACAAGAAGTCCCAGCAGCTCCTGTAAAGTGTATATCATGTGTCTATGATAAAGGCTGTAAAATATTACTTTTATATCCTCTGGAAAGATATAGCACGAAACCCTAGAAAAACCTTGTCATCATAGGTTGAAAACAAATCTAGAATTTCAAAATCTACAAAACTCAATAAATTGAGAGGTATCAAGGTATTTATCGAGGTTCATTAAATCTTGATAAATTGAGCCAGGTGTTGAGATCTTCTATTCTAGCTTTTCTTGTACAATTTCATGAGTATTCTTCATGTCTTCAATACTACCACTTGTAAAAGTATTTCATGATATTCTTAAACACACTAGAACTAATATGGACCCAAATACAAGTAAAGTACATCCTGTCATAAGATATGTCAATTATATAAAAATGTGACCCTAACATCATTAGTAAAATCATGCTAGGAAGTGAAATCTCTTGTTAGAAGAAAGGAAATTTTGCAAAAAATCTGTTGGCAATGGAGCTTTGTATTGCAACAAGCAACGGCTTTAGGAATATTATCTATGAGGGTCATTCAAATTTGTGTTGAAGAGGTTGACAAGCACCTCTTTTGTAAATAATATTTTCTTATTTCATCTTGATTATTGGAATGATAAGATGAGATCTTTCGCAACCTATGATTCGAAGAAAGATTTTTCAAGTCAACACAAGTTCATTTAGATAATAAATCTTAGGTAGGAGATGAATCTTACAATATAAGTGATTTCTTTATAATAAAAAAACGTATCCATAATACAACAAGAGAATAATTGTAAAACTATAAGTTCATTGGGCCTATTGTTTCTTAGTATATTAAAGATTAATGTTGCTAAAATTAAATCTTGGAAATCAGAATATTTTAATTTATTATTTATAAGTTTTGTCTTTACTATTTTCAATTATTTTATTTAACAATTCAACTCAACTTTGACAACTTATTAGTCTATATAATTCATTAAAAAAATTTGTGTTTTTTGCATTACTCTATCAAGAATTCAACACAATAATACAATCCTTAAAAATATATATATAAAAAAATAAAAAATAAAAAATCTTCACTTCCTAGTTTCCACTGTCCCACATCACACTTCCACTAACTCACACTAAATTGTCTTTTAGTGTCAGTTGTTTACACTTTACTAGCCATTTAGTTTTTTTCCCTGAGATTTAAGATGAATAAATTACTAATTTTTGCTGTTGAGCTTGCTTTTTTTTTTTTTTAATCGGATTTTAGATCATATTTGTTTGTAGTTGGGTTTTTTTTTTTTTTTTTTTTTTTTTGGTTTAAAAAAGCCAAAATAAACGTTTGTGTTGAATTGATTTTTATTGGGTTTCTTTTAGGAATTCAAAATTTCTTCCTTTTTTTTTTTTTTTTGAAACAAAAGCATGTCATTCAATTAATCTGAAAAATTAGCATCTTGGTACAAAGCTTCCATAGCTCTTGGAGGAACATCTTCCATCCAATACATATCCTCAATAAGCAAATTGAGCTAATACATGAGCTACCCGATTCCCCCCTCTCCTAATACAATTAATCCTTACCCATTGTAAATTTCTAAGCAAGTGTTGAATATCCCCAATCACATTCCCAAGCATTAACTGATCATCCTTCAGAGTTGAAATAGCTTTCATGGCAAAGCTGTTATCCCCTTCAATGACTAATTCAGAGAAGCCCGCATCCACGGCAAACTTAATGGCTTTTCTACGTGCAAGTAATTCAACCTCCTCGCTGCAAAACACCTTAGTTCCCTTGGCTGCCATAACCTCTCATTTCTCATTTCGTATGATTGCACCATATCCAGATCTGTTGAGGCCTGAGAACACCGCTGCATCAAAATCAAGCTTGAAGACCGACTGTGCAGGAGGCTGCCAGGTATCTCGAGTAGGCTGCATCACATGTTCAGTTCCCATCTGTTCTTATGCAGTCCGATACTCCTCTAATATCTCTCTTGCATGGTTGATCAACCACCCCGGATCATGGAACTTACCTCCAAGTATTCCATTAAGTGAATCATATCAGCCAAATCCAAGACCCCCTTCTACAAAATTTTCAAGCTACCAAACCACACATCCTTAGCCGCCTCACATTCCCAAACAGCATGGATAGCTAATTCCAAAAATCTCATACATATTGGACACATCGCATCATCAATTATTCTTCGCTTTGACAAATTCAGCTTTGTTGGCAAAATATCATTGCAAGCTCTCCACCCAAACACTTTAATTTATTTGGAATCAGAAACTTCCATAGTGCAGCCCAAACTCGTCTCCCAACACAGCCCCTCGAGCTCTCAGCTATATATTTCCTCCTTGCAATACTTCCCTCACTACCTTATATACGGATTTGACAGTAAACAACCCCTTTTTATGATGGAACCAGATCATAGTGTCTTCCACATCTCTTCAACTTAGCTGGATTCTACAAATGGCTTCAGCATCCTCTTGCTCAAACATGTCCATGATAAATTCAGACCTCCATGCATGCAAATCTTGATCAATCAATTTAGCAACAGTCACCTCTCGAACCTCATCCTTGACTAGATACAAAGGTACATTTGTTGGATAATTTGGTATCCATTTATCCCCTAAAACCTGAATGGAAGGGCCATTCCCAACTCTCCAACAACATCCCAACTTCAAAATAGGTAAAGCAACCACAATACTCTTCCATACAAAGGAAAAATTTAGGGACTCCTTGGCATCAAATAAATGAGCTCTAGGAAAACATCTAGCTTTAAGGCACTGATATACTAGAGAATTATTATAATGCAGCAACCTCCACCTTTTTTTAGCTAACATAGCTAAATTAAATGCCCTTAGATCCCTAAAACCCATTCCTCCATCCTTCTTTGATATTGTTAACTTTTCCTACCTTTGCCAATGAATTTTTCGTTCATTCCCCACTTGCCCCCACCAAAATTTAGCACACATTGCATCTAATTTATCACATAGCTTTAAAGGGAGTTGAAATACACTCATGGTGTAAGTAGAAATAGACTGAGCAACAGCTTTAATAAGTATTTCCTTACCAGCCCTAGACAACATCTTCCCTTTCCAGCCCTACAATTTTTTCCATAACCTATCCTTCAAATATGAGAATGTATGATATTTAGTTCTCCCTATGAAGGTAGGAAGCCCCAAATATGAATCAAATTGGTTTACCTCCTGAACTCCCAAAACCCTCAGAATATCTTGCTTTTGACTAGCTAAAGTGTTACTACTAAAAAAGACCGAAGACTTCTCCAAGTTTATGCATTATCCCGAAGCATTAGCATAGGTCTAAAGCACCTTAGAAATTACCTCCATCTCATTTTGTGTTGCCTTGCAGAACAAAAGGGAGTCATTTGCAAACAATAAGTTAGAAACTTTCGATGCCCCTCTGCAAATAGAAGCTCCATGAATTTTTCCATCATTCTTTGCTTTTGCCAACAAAGATGTGAATCCTTCTACACACAACAGAAACAAGTATGGAGAAAGAGGGTCTCCCTGACAGATTCCCCTAGATGGAAGCACATTCCCATAAGGTTTTCCATTGAGTAGAATAGAGAATGATGTGATGGTGACACAAGTCATCACTCTCTCAATCCACTTTTCTGGAAAACCCAACTTCTGCATTATTCCTTGTAAAAACAACCATTCTACTCAATCATAAACTTTGCTAACATCTAGCTTCAAAGCCAAAGAACATGTCTTGCCTTTCTTCCTAGCATGCATAGAATGCAAAATCTCATATGCCATAATAACATTATCTGTAATAAGTCTACTTGGCACAAATGCACTCTAGGTGGGGGAAATAATATCAGGAAGCACTTGTTTCAGCCTATTTGCAAGAACTTTAGAAATTAACTTATAAACAACATTACAAAGGCTGATTGGTATGTATTCAGATATTTTCTCCAGATTCTTCACTTTAGGGATGAGCACAATATTGGTCCCATTTGAAATACAACTTCCTTGATTTCATCAGCAGTAAAATCCCTAGATAGCATATCCTGCATGGCTGGACTTACTTTAGCTAAGACTGTGCTTAAGCATTCGTCCATTTGATTGCATGAACCTGCACAAAATAGATTGTCAAAATAATCAACTGCTACCCTAGCTACATCCTCCACCTCTTCCACCCAATGCTCTTGTGAATTCATGATACCCTTAATATGATTCCGTCTTCACCTTTGTGATGCTTTTGAATGGAGAATTTTAGTGTTTCTATCCCCATGTTTCAACCATGTAACCCTAGATTGTTGTGCCCAGTAAATCTCCTGTTTTAACAAAAGATCATCCAACTTTTTACTAATCTCCAAATATTCCACCTTACTTTCGTCAGTAGTATTAGCTCTATTAATTTTATCTAGCTGGTTTTCAGGGAATTTAATCTCTTCCTCCTTGGGTTCAGTCCTTATGTCTCCCCACACCTTCAAATCATCCCCACAAGCCCTTATTTTCAAATGCACAGCTACTAGACCCGTCTCTGCTGCCTACCAAGCTCCAAGCTTGTTGAATTCATGCCTCACAATCATCCCATAAAAGCCAACTCTCCTCAAACTTGAAACCCCAATCAGCTCTTCTATGTTTCTTCTTAAACTTTTGAACCTGGATAGTAATAGGGATATGGTCCGAAGAATGAGGAAGAAGATGCACCACGTTGTTGATCGAAAAATTATCTATCCACCCCTTTGTTGCAACAGCTCTATCAAGTCTCAACTTGGTATTTGCATCACCGGATCTCTTGTTAGTCCACGTATATGGGTAGCCTTTGTAATCTAGATCTTCCAATTGATAACTTTCCAATCTCTCCCTAGATGCATTAATCTGAGCAATATGGGGCTGCCTTGTGCTTTGCTTTTCCGAGGAATGGAGAATAGCATTAAAATCTCTAAAACATAACCATGGACCCTCCACATAAGTCTTCAAATGTTCCAACAGCTTCCAAGACTTATATATTTGTTATGTCTCCGACCAACCATAAAAACCTGTCATGAACCACACAAAGCCATCTTCTTCTGTTACCCTAGCTAAAACATGATTTGCAATATAATTAACTACCTCTAACTTTATATCATCCCTCCATAAAAAAGCTAACCCTCCACCAGAATCCGGATGTTTAACAATGATTTTATTCGGAAAAGGTAAATTACCATACAGATTATTAAAACCCTCTGTGTCTAAACATGTCTCCGTAAGAAAACACACAGTGGGAGCTTGTTCCCTCACTAATTTGCTAAGGCTATGACCTGTCCAAGGGTTCCCAAGCCTTTGGCAGTTCCAACTTAGGATCCTCGTTGCTCCCGGCAAGGGTGGCTTTCCACCCCCACCGATATAATATTGTTAAGATCATCCCTACCCCCTACCCTTCCTCGTTTAGCTTCCCGAGTTTCAATAATCACACGCTACCTTCTTCCAGATTTGAATCATTGCTTCTTTTCCCACGGGTTGGTAACATCAAAGCCTTAGACAACCCTCCGAGCCCAAAATCCATTCGGTTAATCCCGGTCCAAGTGGATTTGGGCTTTAGATTGTTAGCCACAACCTGGCCCTCTTCTTGATTCAATATGCTACAATCAGACTTGATCACTTCATCAGCAGGCTTACCCGTTATCACCTCATTTCATTCCAATCCAGATGGCTGCTCCACATCATCATCCTAAAAGGCTGAACCTAGTGTCATTCTAATAGAGTTTTCATCCTGTACGTAATCCTTTCTTTCCCTATCCACGTTATCACCAACCTGAAAAATAGGCATGTCCCTTAAAATCTTGGAATCAATCTCAATTGGCTTGCTAGGGTTTGTGTTCTCTAACCCGCCACTGATGATGCCTCCACCATCGGACTGTTACTTGTAGACTCCCCTAACACTTGCTCCCTTGCATCACGAGCACAATCACTTGTGTTTCTTGGTGAGAAAGATCGTGAACGCCCTCCCATAGCACATAAAGAGTCCCCATATTGATAATCAACCTTGCCCCCATTCTGAATAATAGCAACGTGTGATGCACAGTGCTTCACGTCATGACCTAACATACCACAGTAATGGCAAAACAAAGGTAAACGGTCATATTTAAAAGACACCCAAGTACGAATACCATCTGACCCAGCAATAAAACTTCCTCTCCGTAAGGGCTTCCCAATCGGTAATGCAACTTTGACTCGCATAAAAAAAATTAGGATCATCTTGCCTTTGCTTCCATTCTACTTCCTCAACAATGCCAAGTCGACTACCAACTTCCTTTGCTACTTAAGGCTTCGCTTGGGAGTTCATAAGGAAAGGGAATGGAATGTATTTAAGTAAGGGAAAGGAATGGAATGGAATTAAGTAACCTTGATTGGATGTTTTAAAATAAAGGAATGGAAAGGAATGAAAATGAATGGAATGTAAGTAATCTTGTTTGGGAGCAACATGGAGGGAATGGAACGGAATCATTTTATGACAATATTACTATTAGACCCCTATTTTAAATAAAGAGTTGAATATACATGGGTATTTTGGGAGTTTTAATAAAAAAAAATCATTAAATCTAATTCCATTCCCTCCAATTCCTCCCAATTTCAGGAGGAATGAAAATTTGAGGTTTTAAGGGAATAGAGAGGAATGAGTGTTCCCTCCTACCCATTCCATTCCCTACTACTTAAACTCTCAAATGAGATAATAGACTTCCATTCCTTCCATTAAAACTCTCAAACAAGGGAAATGAAGAATATTCTAAAATGATTCTTTTCATTCCTTTCCATTCCATTCTATTCCCTCCTCCCATGCGAAGCCTAAGGGGAAACCATATCAAACGGTGCACCCCAAATTTGAATCCAGAGAGAAGCATGCTCTAGTTTTATGTTGCCCACAGTCATCCCCTTCTGCCACCTCTAAAGCAACAACAACCGATTATCAAAAGACCACGGGCCATCTTGTAGAATCTAAGCCATATCAAACTCTGATTGAAACTTAAACTGGAAAAGACTCGGGCTTACCTCAATGATTTGCAAACTATTTTCCAATCCCCATGCCCTTCTCAGCGTATTTTTTTCCGCTCTTTTGTTAAACGGTTTATATTTTAAGAACTTCCAAATAAGACTCAAACCACAACTCTCTAAAGCCTCCAATCTTCCTTCATCAGATATGGGAATAACCTCCTCTTCATCATATGTTAGCTTCATATTACCCAATCCATCAGCAACATCATCAGCCATAGCGTCAAAAAACCAAAAATAATGAAAAGAAAAAACAAAACCTTTAGACCTAGGTCAAGGGATGGAGACACTCGTTTCACACGAGAGAGAGAGAGAGAGAGAGAGAGAGAGAGAGATCCACGGCAAGAAGAAATTTCAATTTAAGGTGATGAAAACATAAACTTTAAAAATAGTAAAAATAACAAAATTAAATACTATGTGGCGCGGCTGGGGTATTCCTTTATTGGTACGATAGCCGCCATGCAATAACATTTATGATAGTTAAGCTTGAAAGTTTTTTTTTCTTTTTTTGGTTAAAGTTAAATTTGAAAGTTAAAAATTTTGTTTTTAATCTTAAACCCATGATATTCAAAACTTTTAATTTTTAATTTTTTTATTATTTTACATTTTCAACTTTTTCCTCTCACAATTGCATGGTGATCGGGATCCTCCTTTATCTGTCCTAGAGCTAGGGAAGAAATAGTAGACTGGTGTTATATAGGTGATAGGGGCCTCCTTTTGACGTGTTTTTAATGCTTAGTATGGCTTTGGCTGCCCTCTACCTAGGGTGGTATTGCCCTATAAACGCGAATCGTCACAACTTGAATCAATCAAGCAGCCTGTTTTAACACGTTTTTCACTTGATTGGATGGATAAAAATAAGAAGAAGAGGCGCATAGGAATTGTCTGCGGTGTAGCTAACATTACTCATCTTTTCGTTTTTGGCAAATACTTAGACTTGTCTTTTATAAATTATTCTGGGACTTAGGTTTGCGCGCTCTCTCACATGTCGGAAAGGATTAAAAAAACTAAAAGGAACGGTGGTGGGAACAAGCTTAATTGCTTAAGGTCGTAAATCAAAGTAAAGCTAAAGTATATATACTAGGATTCTTTTAAGGCTCTATAGAACTCATATTAATTATATTTCTTACAAAGTAAAGCAAAGATAAAGTATGAAACAATGCCACAGTGGCACACAATTTTTAAATGAATAATGATATTGATATGTTAGAGAAAGAAAAAAAATTAAGATATTCTACAAGAGACATTATTGTTATTTCTTATTAATAAATTTGTTTTTAATAATACATGATTGGGTGGGAGGTGGGAATTGTTTTAGGGAAAAATTAAAGCGTCAAAGGGCATCTGCGAGTGGGAGAGAGTTTGTCTTTGTCATCAATCATACCCACCCGCGGACGCAACGCAAAACCAATTGGGGGGCCAGCTCATGTTTTAATCAAAATGAATTGAATTTGAATGCACTAATTAGTCAATTAGTTCACGCTCGATACAAATTACAGCGTTACGCTAATAAAAAATACAACAATTACAAACATTCTATAAACTAGAAAAAGTAGAGAGATTCTTGATTAAAAAAAAAATGGTGCTTTTTCTAGTAAAGTTTGGAATTGAACACTTTATACAAAAATTGTTCTAATCATACAACATTTATTAGGATGTTATATTCTTAAAAAAAATTAGAAAAAACATGCACCCATTACAAAATATAGCCAACCATAACTTGAATCTCGAATAGTGTGCCTTTATCCAAGTCTATCAAAAAAAAAATATTCAGAAGTATTTATACGGTTTATCTTTTTGTGTTTTATTTTTTATTTTTTTCTTCTTAAAAAAAAAATTAGGCAATTAGTTTTGATGGGCTATGGTGTGTGGTGCTGTGCTGATGGCCATCGTCAAAGAAGCAGTTACTCTAGCATTATTAGTTGCATAAAGCAAGTAGAAGTAGAGGCAGTAGCTGTCATAGATGATGGGATGGGCATTGACTTTTTCCATATAAAGAATCAGTGAGATTAAATTGGCCCCCTCTTTTGTATATATACGACCATGCAATTACCCTAACTCTGACACCCCTCTAACTTCCTTCAATTCATTCCCGACCCCAGTAAGCACCTATATTTCCGTTTTTGCAATTTTTCATCCCCTTGCCTCTTCTTCTTCAACTCAGGTTTTACCGATTACTATCCAACCCCGCCTTCTTTTTCTCCCTCTACTAGCAGCAGTAGCTAACTCGCGATTGCATTTCTCTTGTTCTTTGTCTGTTTTCAGCTGAGGCATGTAAATTTGCCTTTCCCTTTTCAATTCCAGAAAATTCTCATCCAGTTTTTTAATCTTTTGCATGTATATGAAGAATTGAATTACCTCTCTTTCAGTTGTAGTGTACAACCTGGCTCGCTTCATCTCTCCCATTCCTTAGAAACACATTTATAAAAATCCTGAAAAACATGTAATCTAATTTCCTTCCATCTCCAAAACACCAACCAAAAAAACAAAAAAAACAAAAATAGTCTGCTTAAGCCTAGTTCGTAATATTGTCATAACAATTATCAATAATCTTTATTCATTACTGTTAGTTATCCTGGCCAAGATTACAACCCTCGTGTAGCGACACCTTTATAAAAATTACCATATCATGTAACTTCTATCAACCTCGTTCTTAGCCAGCTCCTATAACCCCAAAAAAAAAAAAAAAAAAAAAAGTTTTTATTTATTGTTTTTAAATTCGTAAGTAGAAAAACAAAAACAAAAAAAAGAAGAAGAAATGCCGGAATCAGAGGCAGGGACTCCACCGGTGTCGGCTCCGGCAACACCAGGGACGCCAGCTCCACTGTTTTCATCTCTCCATGTGGACTCGATGTCGTATGATCGCAAGTCAATGCCGCGATGCAAGTGCTTGCCTGTTAATGCTCCAACTTGGGGTCACCCTCACACGTGCTTCACCGACTTCCCCGCGCCTGATATCTCTCTCACTCGGAAGGTACCTCTCTCTCTCTCTCTCTCTGTCTCTGCAGAGAAAGACCGATTATTTTAATAATATTTTTGAAAGTAAAACCAAGTATTTGGAATAATGATTCTTTTTTCTTTTTTGGTTGAATATTGATTCGACTCCTTTCGGGTTTTTTTTTTTTTTTGTTTGACGTTGCTTCTCTAAAACTCGTGACTTTTTTCATATTGATGCGATGCGACCACAACTAGAATAAATGCGATTACATACATGGTCATAACTTCTCATAAAAACCCAATTGGTCTCAACTGTGGGGTCTTATCCTTGAGGTCGAATTGACTTCTTCGAAAGTTACTGTCTTTTGCGTCTCACAATTTGACGAAATTCTTTCCCCCCCACAAGACAACTCCTTTTTCTTTTTTCAAACCCTCAATTTGAGTTTCTTCGGTCTTCAATCAATAAACCTACTGTGGACTTTTAGATTAATTTTTGGGAAATATCAAATTCGATTCCAAAATTGGTAAGTTTTGTCAATAAATGAAATAGTAATGAGTAGTAGTACTCATAAATACAGGGTGAACCAACCTAACTATCTTTAATATTTCCAATGTTTTGTTTGTTTGATTCTCATAAGATATAAGATAGTAAAGGAAAAAGTATGCAAGCTTTTTTCCCTTCCTCAATTGACACTTCTTAGTATTTTTAATAAAGGCATTTATGATTTATATCTTTCTGTTCCAACCATCAAATTATCAAAAAAGAATAAAACAAGAGGTAAAAAAAAAAAAAAAAAATTTAAAAAACCTTGGATACTAAATGTTAATTTTACTTTATACTGTTGAACCTTTTCTTTATTAAAAAAAAAAAAAAAATTCGTCAATTATTCTTGAATTTATTTTTCTTTTTTAAATTGAGGCAATGATTCCTAAAAGGGTTTTAGTGTATGTCAAATTTCGCCCTTTTTATGATCAATAAACAATAAATTCAAATAGTGGTGCATCATGATAATTTGATAAGAATCTTTTTTTATTTTATATATAGGATAAGAATCTATTTTATAGGTAGAGTATCAATAGAATTTTGGATAAAGTTTAGTTACAAAACTGGTTGTAACTTAAGACTACAAACTCACTCAATAAAATAAATATTATAACATATTTTGAAAATCTAACCGTTGAATTGCATGTTCTTTACGCTCTTAATATATATGTTAAATTTTGTGTCAATAGGATATTATTTACTATATGATCTATAAGTTTATATTTTGTGCATAATTTTAAATTAAAAAAAACTTGCAATTTAAAAAATTTATTGATAGCATAGATATTGATTTTTAATTTTCTTGAAATTTTGCAAGCATAGGAGATATAAGAAGAAGATGTAATCCAATGGTGGATTTGTCAAAATTCACATCAAATAAAAAGATATTAAGTTTGTAGTCTAAGGCTACAACTAATTTTATAACTAAATTTTGTCCTAAAATTTTTCCTATGTTTATAAATAAATAAATATATTTATTTATTTATTGGTTTATTATACCTAGATAGTAAGATAGGGGGAAGTGGGGTACGGTCTATAGGACACAACTGAAAATATCATAACTATTTGACTATAACTAGAACCCCTAAATTCAACTTTATACAAACTAGACATATCTTGACACGTAAAGACGTGATAAACACATATACATATTAATTCAATTTGCCCAAAAATTGGATACATCACACAAGTTAGATTCGTAATAATATACTTTCATACTAATCGATCAGTTTCCTGTAAAGTTAGTTTTAACTTCTAAGAATACATTTCTAGTAACACCTTTCAAAGCATCCTCTGGTCTATTTGAGAGAATAGTTTTACATGGCCGGATTGTCTACCTGAAATTTAATGCAAAAGAGTCAGCGAAACCTTTAGAGCGTTTCTAATTAGCAAGCCTATTGAAATTCTGGTCCCACAATTAAGATATTAAAAATAATTCATTTTTTTACATACGTAAACATAATAAATCTCCAATTGTTAATCCAATTATTTATCTTTTACTAATAGTAGATTCGTAGGCAAAAATAAAAAATTCAAACCAGACATTGATAACGCTAAACACTAATGTTGACTTTGAAATGGACGTGTTACCTTACGCATCTGTTGCATAAGACAGTGTGTTAGATAATTAGATTAGAGATTTTCACTGAGACATCGTTGCGTATAGTAGGGTCCGTACATTACATAATTCCTATTCTTTTTTGGACACTAATGAATAAAAAAAAAAAGTGTTCAGACTTTTTTTTTTTGCCGACTATTTTACGGTGACATTTTGTACATATTTTAATTAAAATATATATTTTTTTCAGTTACCTTACCATATTTTAATCCGTTATTACCTTCGATAGAGTAATTGGAAAAGATTAGAATTTTCGCGAATACGTCTCACGGTGAGACTCTAACCTACTCCTTTCTTAATAATTGCTGGTACGGCGTATTATTGTTATATAATATTTTTAGAAGATAATTTTCTTTTTTTTGGTCTCTATTTTAAAGAGGATATCCAAGTAGGCAAAAGTCAGCTAAGAAAACAAAGCTCTTGATTGAAAATTATTTAGAATCATAACTTATTTAACACCAATTTTCACAATTATCTAGTGTAACTAATTAAGCTTTTAATTAAAAAATTCTAAGACTACAACTTATTCCACACTCATTTTTATAATTATCTAGTCAATTACACAGACAATTTCAATTCCTTATCTTATTGGAGAATTCCATTGATATTTCTTTTTTAATTATTAGATATAGGATTTTAACGTAAAACCTATTGTATTGTATACTCTATTATTGAACTACTATTATTATGCTTTAGGGAATGCATTCTTAGAGTGACACGACTAAGTTGTAATGTCCGTATAATTTGATGTCTTTTCTTTCTAGTCAATGCACATATATAATTGGCTGTCTTTTGTAAACTAGTACCGACAAGCACACTTCTTTTTTTGGCTGAATGTCCAAGGCATTCGTTGACAAAAACCTATTAATATGACACCTTGAGCTATGGAACTTGTAACAAAACTTACGTGGTTAGAGTTCTTTAAATTTGATAATTGTCTGTGAAACTTTGTTGCTTTTACAAATTTTTTTATTTAAAAAAAAATTAATTCTCACCACATAAGTGGTGCAAGAGCAATAATTTGAGAGGCTGAAGCAATATTTAACCTCTTGTGATAATTTATTGGTACCGGATCGGAGATACTGGTTGAACTAGGAATCAGACCTAGAACTGATTTGATAAAAACCAGTCAAAAGTCAAAACGGATGAAAACCGGTTAAGAATTGAAAAAACCGAAAATCAGACCTTTGACGGTTCTAATTTGGAGAGGACAAAACGTAGATATAATTCCCCATTCAAAAACTGGTTTGACACAAGTTCGAACCACGATTAATTGCATAAAATAAAATTCAAATATATATATTTTTGGATCTGAGTTTACGAGGACACAGATTAAGCCATCTATTTTTGAAAATATTTTTCTCGAGAATTAAAAAAGTTGACATACATTAAGCCATCCATTTTTAGAAATATTTTTCTTGAGAATTGAAAAAACTGTCAATATTTTTTCAATTCTCAGAAAACTATTTTCAAAAATAATTAATTAATATATACCCTTAAGAAACACACAAGCAAAATCCTATATTTTTTTAATATATGTCGGTGGATTTGCAGCTTGGAGCAGAGTTTGTGGGGACTTTCATCCTTATATTTGGAGCAACAGCAGGACCAATTGTGAACCAAAAGTACAATGGAGCGGAGTCACTGATCGGGAATGCGGCTTGTGCAGGACTGGCAGTGATGGTGGTGATTCTGTCGACAGGACACATATCCGGGGCACACTTAAACCCATCCCTCACCATTGCGTTTGCAGTACTGCGTCACTTCCCTTGGGTCCAGGTCCCAGCCTACATTGCAGCACAGGTTTCAGCCTCCATTTGTGCTTGCTTTGCTCTCAAGGGTGTTTTCCATCCCTACATGTCCGGTGGAGTTACGGTTCCTACCGTTAGCACCGGCCAGGCTTTCGCGCTCGAGTTCATTATCACTTTCAATCTCTTGTTTGTTGTCACTGCCGTCGCCACTGACACTCGAGCGGTATGTAATGTATCTGTATCACATTCAGTAATCTAGTTCCATTTGATAAGAATTAAGATGTGCTTACATTGTGTCTCTCTTTTTTGTTTGCTACAGGTGGGAGAGTTAGCAGGTATAGCAGTTGGAGCCACCGTTATGCTCAACATTCTCATGGCTGGGTGAGTAACTTCCTTGCTTTTCTCATCTAAGGGAGATTGTTTACGTAACTCATGCATTATTATGGGATCTGCTTTCTGATCTTATTATGCTCCGATTTCTATTTATTTATTATGGCTCCCGTCTATTTTAAGAAATTTTTTATAAAAAATTGAAAAAATTATAAAAAATAAATAGTTAGTCATTTTTTCATTTTTCCATAAATTTTTTTCTAAATAGTATACTAACGTATATCTTAAGGACATACGTGAGTAAAACTCATTTATTATTATGATATAAACTTCCTACACAAAACAAGAGCGCAATTTTTCTACCATTCCGCTTAATTAGTATTTTTTACTTTTTTTTTTTTTTGGGATAGGAAATTAGTAATTTTATTATGTCAAAATTGGTGGAAAAGAAGTTTGATCAATTAAGTTCAATAAATATTGAAAAATAAATAAAATGAAATGACAAAGACCCAATATAAAAGTCCAAACAGAAGGTCTATAAATTATTTTTATAAGGAGATGTTCATTTCTTTCAATAATTGAAGAATTAGCTTATAAAAAAAGAGGAAGAATAAGGATAGTACTTCAAGGTAGCAAAAATAGAAGGGTTTTAGGGCATATGTTAGTAAACTATTTTAAGAAATTTTTTTATGGGAAAGTAAAAGAGTGATTAACTTTTTTGACAGTTTTTTCAATTTCTTATAACAAGTTTCATAAAATAGATGATTATTAATGTGTGCTGTAAGAGCATACATTAACCAGACCAAAAATAGGCAAAAGTATAGATATATTTATATCAGACTAACATTTTTGTTCCGTTTGGTTTGAATTAATTTTGAAAAGTAAATCACCTCAATTTTGAAATAATTTAAAGTTTTTATGACGAGTAAATTATTAGATTAGAACACCTATTCGAGCTTCATTAAAAATAAATATTCTGTTTAAATTTGTACTAGTTAGGGACATTAGTTTTGCCTCTTGTATTTTTTTTTTTTTTTCTTTTTGCTAGCTTATTTGTTGAAATATGAAAAAAATAAAATTTGAACAAATCATTTAATTTATTTTTTTAAATGTAAGATTGTTTACTTATTTGTTAAAGGCTTTTGATAATGAATGCATCTTAGAAACCGGTTAAAGAAACTTAAAAGGAGTCTTATCTACATTAGCAAATAATCCTGTCTACATTATTAAATTTTGCTGTCAACATGACCTTTTATTAAGAGTAAAAAAAAAAAAAAAAAAATTGATTTGAACAAATCAATTTGCATAAAAGAGGAAACGTTGCTAAATACACAATAATTTCATAATATTTTTTTGCTTGTTAAATGAATTGATTCATTTTAAGCATATTATTTTATAATTTATCGTTAGAAATATTTTATGAAAATTGTTGTATATATATAATGAATTTTACTAATGTATATCCTTAATGTATATATTAGTAAATTATTTTGAATTTTTTTTTTCAATAAATTGAAAAAGTTGCCAAACTATCAAAAACTTTTACTATTAATTTTTCGTAAAAAATTATCTAAAACATGTGGTTAAAAGAGTAAAGGTTAACCGAACCTATATGGATAATTATTGTTGGATATAATTCCACTTCCTCTTTCCCTCTCTGCCGTTGGTTGTTAGCTTCAATTGGAAGCAAGAAAGGGTCCCCACTGATTATGATGGAAAGGACATTTTGGTAGGTGAGCAAACACATGACATTTGTGAGAAAGGAGGTGGTGGATTTTGTTTTCATTTGAGCAGCTTAACACAAAATTGAAAACGTGCACGGTACCAAATTAAGGAGGAATTAGTAATAAATTTTAAAATTACATATTATTAATGATAAAGGTTTGAACGTGGCAGGCCAGCAAGTGGGGGTTCAATGAATCCCGTACGAACTCTGGGGCCAGCAGTTGCAGCAGGAAATTACAAGGATTTGTGGGTATTCCTGGTGGCCCCCACACTTGGGGCCATTACTGGTGCAGGAACCTACACATTGGTGAAGCTCCGAGACGGGGACGTGGTTGAACCACCGCGCGAGGTCAGGAGCTTCCGTCGCTAACTAGGCCTAGCTAGCTAGGAGCACGAAAAGGACGCAACCTATAGCTGCCATAATATGTTTAAATACTATTTCTTACTTTTTGTGCTGTTTTTTGTTTGGACCTTGCTTGATTGATTGATTAAATACCATATATGTCATGATAGCTTGAAAGTATAATAGTAAGAAGAATAAAGGTGTGGAGGGCGTGTGATGATGTGACCGAAAGTCTACGGCCCGAAAGTGCAGTTGAATAATGGATGTTGCCTTTCTATGGCTTGGGGGTCATGATCATTTAATGGACGTTTCTGTGATTTTTAATTAGATGTTCGTTTGGTCCTTAGCTCCTTTGTGAGCAGACCTTGCTTGTAATGTGCTGTGTGTATCCAATTTGCTTAATTTGTCTCCTTTTTTAAAGAGCTTGCGTTTGTAATCTTTTGTGTATATTATTAATAAAGTGCATTAGCGCGCATGGTTTGTTAGTATCTTGCCTCATTGCCTTTGATACATTTTATACACTTTGTTTTTTTTTTTTTTTTTTTTTCGTTTATTTAATTAATCATGAAATACAAATAAAAAAGCTATTTACAGTTTACTAAGGGCATCCTAGTGAGGTTGCTAAATTGACTTTTTCTCTAAACTTGTGGCTACAGCAAAGCAGCTAAACTTAAAAAAAATTTAACTTTGAGTTATAGTGGGTTGCTGTAGCTCAAAACTCAAAACAAAAAATAATATTTTAATGTAGAATGTTAAAAAAATGTGTGTTAATGTATTGATATTTTAGTTGTTGGTTATTGTGTTAAATATATGATTTTAAGGTATTGTTTATACTATTTTAATGTATTGAATGTTAATATAAAACCTTTACTATAAGGTATATTATTAAGTGGGTTATTAAAATAGATAAAATAATATTTTGAGTAGTTAAAAGTTAAAATTTTTAGAAGCTGTGAAAGCTCTACTTGGAATATACAAAGAAGAAAGTGGCGTGTCAGATACCTATCAAAATGCTATTCATGAAGACATGCTATATTCACCCCGAGTAGCATGAAAACCTTGTACAAAAAGGAATGATAAAATCAGCATGGCATCATGAAAGCTACTTTGAAAAAATGCTATAGTCACCATAGTAGCATGAAGGGAAAAGTTATTTTTAAACATGTGGGGCATGGGAGGCAATGAGCATTTTGGGTTGGGAAGTTGGAACTATCACTTGGTTACACCTTGACTTTCTTTGGCTTCAAAATCATGATACTTTAGGGTTTAGGGCTTTAGAGTTACAGTTTAGGGGTTAGTGATTTATGGGTTAAAGATTTAGAAGTTAGAGTTTTGGGGGTTAGAATTTAGGGATTAGCAATTTAAGGGTTAAAGATTGAGGCATCTCAATTTAGGGTATATAAATTTAGGAGTTAAAGATTTAGGGGTTAGCGATTTAGGGGCTAGAGATTTCGATATTAGCAATTAAAGGGTTAGCGATTAAAGGGTTAGAGATTTAGGGATTAGCGATTTAGGGGTTAGGGTTTATGGGTTAGCGATTTAGGGTTTAGAGATTAAGAGGTTGTTTAGGACTCTTTTTTCGCCCCACGTGGCACTACTTCATTGGCAACCAATGCCACATCAACATATTATTGATTTTTTGAGTAAATATATTTAAAATCCAAAATAAGCTCATATTTCATTCAACTACATGGATTGGGCTCACATGGCCCATGATATCCTTACTTCAAGAGGTAGATTCATGGCCCACATTTCCTTTTCATCAATTGGGATCATAACCCATGATATCATCAACATCAATATATAGATCGGGCTCACACAATGAATCAAAACTCACAACCCATATTATCTCTCTTACACTCATGGCAAGCGGCTTCTTCAACAAGAGCCAATATTTACACAAGATGACAACAAAACCCGAGGTAGGTCATCTCATCTTCAGCTTATGATCCAAGCTCATAAGTCTCTTTGGGGAAACTTTGAGAGTCGTGGTTTGAAGGGCCAAGAGGTATGTTCAGTAAAACTCCAGCAGTTTAAAGTTGATAAAAGAGACATGTTGCTCGGCGTGTCTTCTCCAACTCCCTGAATTCTAACGAATCCATGTGTAGTGGGTAACATATGGTAAGTATCTCTTATCACATAGCACTTCAGATGATAAAATTCGCCATTGCTCTTTTCCTAAAGCTTAATATTCATCATGTGACAAATACTCAATATCTTCAGCCATCTAACTGCTGAGAAAATAACTATTCATTCAATCCATAGCTGTTACTATACAAATTTAGAAACTTCATTATATTATTCTATATAAACTACATTACTACTTTCAGCTAAAATCCAACTCAAACACATGGTCTAATCTGATTGGTTATCTTAAATCTCCTACTATATACAAAATATTCATGATATCTCTAATACCCAGCTACTGTCTACCACAATCAAACTATATATTTCTCTGCCAACTACTAGAGTAGAGCATTAAATACTCTTCTTGCTCACCAAGATTAAGTCACAACCCAATGAGACCTTGACTAAATCTCTAAAGTTTCATTAACTTTCAACTAATCTTTCTATTACTTACTAAAAATGTGTTGTAATGGAACCTTGGACCAAAAACACAAACATCCGAAAAGGGAGCATTTCCAGCAAAACCCCAGCAGTGTATTCAGCACTTGACACTTGGCTGGAAGTAATATCATTAGCCATTTAATGCTGAAATCCCAGTAGCTAGCTACTATACTCAAAATAGCAAGATACCCTTGAAAGAGATCTTACCATTTTCAGCCAAATCCATAAAATAAATGCTGAATGTCCTCTCCAGCAGTCTGAAATCACCTAGCTAACCTCATCTGCTTTTGCCCAAAGCAACAACTGTTTTATAACAACTATCTCAAGATGGCTATCACAGCTTTTCCTGACAGTTGGGACAGTTTTTTCAGAACAGATGTAATAGCTGACCCAGCAGCCTTAACATTACTAATTTTCCACATTTAGCTAAAACCAAAACCAACTAAAGAAACTACCTTGCTCTTGCTAAAATACTTTCCTTTTCTGCTACTCTTTCCCCAGCAGCTATTACCCCAAACAGCAAGAATACCTTAAAGCTAAACATACCATTTTTGGCCAAATCTTAAGATGAATTCTCTGAAGATTCATTGCTATTTAGGACAGATTTTGACTGATATTCTTTGCTAAAATACCCCCTTAAACTCAGTTACAAAGGGGACCCTTCATCAACACCTCAAGGGGGGGACACCAATGGAGGAGAACTCTCTCATAAACTTCTCCCTCCCTCTAATTATCTTCTCAAGCTCTTAACTGAGCTTCTGGGAACTAAACTCTTCAGCCCTTAGCTCATAAATGCCCTTCATAAGCCTTCATACATCCTCCAGCAGAAGATCCCGGCAGTAAATCCCAGCAACATTACTAAACACACTACAGGACTATTACCCCTCTTATACTCATTCTCTCACTCTCCATATTCAGAAAATACACCTATTTTACTGCTCCTATCTCCAAATACCTAAACAAATCTTCATACTCTTCTCTTACAAAATCTTTCCTCTTGGAAAGCAATCTCTACAACTTCACCAGTAATTATAATCTCATATTTTTACTATCTTTAACCTCCATATCTCTCATACTTCCATATATCATATATATTACAAATACTACATCCCACAAAACATTTATATCTTTCACCATCTCCACACTTCTTAAGAGATATCAAACACTCATAATAAAAGCTCTTCTCATGGAAGGCATAAACTTCTAATGCTAAAGCCCTTCTCCTAGAAGGTACCAAGATCTCATACCAAAGCCTTTCTCATGGAAGACACAAATCCATCCTACATAAAGCCCTTTTCTTAGAAGGCACAAATACTCCTTACAAAAGTCCTTCTCATGGAAGGCAACACTATTCCTAACTTCACAACAACTAAAAGAGCATTATCAAGGGGAAAACCCATTTAAGTGCATGATAAGAGGGGCAAGCTTAACCAGCCTCTACATACAGCTGGGCATACTCTCTCTCCCTTCAGTTGCACCCATTTTTCCCCCTCAATCTTGAAGTCATCATGGCAAGCTTAACTAGCCTCTACAGCTGGCACTTTGCTGGGATATTATCAACTCACTAATGCTATACAGCTGGGGCTACAAACCATATGAAGATAAGTGACTTTACTTCCATATCTTCAAATTTACATCATTGAGTACATGATTACTTCACATTTAAATACTGTAGAGAGGGAAAATTCCCGACCTATCACAAGCTGACACGTCACATTACCAAGTCCACAAAATACAGCCAATTACAAAGCACCATGTATTGCTGCTAGGTTTTGCTATCACTATTCAGAAGCCAACAGAAATTTGCCAAGTGTCATGCAAAAACCAATCACGCATCAGCGCACGTGTAAGCGATGACTCAAGCAATCCAGCACGTGTAAGCGATGACTCAAGCAGTCCAGCACGTGTAAGCGATGACATAAGTGAACCAATCAGGCTGTGACATGTGTCACCAATCAGGCTCCGCCACGTGTTGCTCACCCACCTCCAAACTCCTATAAATAGAAGCCTTCCTAAGACATTTAGGGGGACCAGAATTTAGAAGTGAAAAAGCTCTGTGAAGATCAAGCCTCAAAGCTTTCAAGAACTTCAAGAACTTCAACCCCAAAATTGGAGAACGTTCGAAGCAGAATCATCCCGATCATCTACCTAGATCCTAAAGTTTGCGGGAATCAAGTCAAAAGTGTCTGAAAACATCAACAAATCACAAATCAGTGAAGCTCTACGGATCCAAACCTCCAAAACCCCGAAGAACTTCCACCATAAACCTTCGAAGATGAAGAACACACGAAGAACACGAAGAACGCGAAGAACAGAGGATTTCTAAACAAGCTCATGGCCAGAGATTCATTGTAATTCTGTTTCAGCAATCTTCGAACCATCCCTCAACCAAATTGAAGGATATTTTGTGTTCAAGTCAAAACCACATTACCATAAATCCAATCAATAAGTCTTGCAAGGAGATTGAATCAGAGGATCACTCTTTTGTAATTTCAGAGAATTGTACCACACAATCATAAATACAAATTCGCATTTGTGAAACTATTTTACTTGTTTGATTTATTTCAAACTAGAAATTTAGTCGCTTACAAATACATATTACTTTATTCCAACTACTATTACAACTATTAACCAAGACTTAAACTTATTTAAATGCATGATAAGAGGGGCAAGCTTAACTAGCCTTTACCGCTGGAATCCTATCAGCTCACTGATGCTACACAGCTAGAGCTATAAACCATACAAAGATAAGTGACTTTACTTTCATATCTTTAAATTTACATCATTGAGTATATGATTACTTTACCTCTAAATAAATACTACTTTATTTCAACTGTTATTACAACCACTAATCAAAGCTATCATATCAAACGCATATTGTATATTTATTCGACCATTATCATGATTCTTAGACTTTGGCTTTAATGGTTTTGTAGGCTTAAAAATACGTTGATAGCCATTGGACCACGTGGCCCAATGTTGAGTTCCGAAGGCAACTCCCTAAAAAAAACCCAAGCCTAGTAAGGCCATCCCTCTAACGGACACGTAGCTAGGCAACCGAAAAAGGCCCCCGAACAGAGGTTAGCAATTTAGGGGTTACAATTTAGATGTTAGCAATTTAGGGGTTAGCAATTCATGGTTTAGAGATCTAGGAGTTAAAGATTTAGGGGTTAGGGTTTAGGAGTTACAATTTGGGGGTTAGTGATTTAGGGGCTAACGATTTAGGAGTTACCGATATAGGGGTTACAATTTAGGGCTAGGGGTTAAAGATTTAGGGGTTTGCGATTAAGGGGTTAGGGTTTAGGGATTACTATTTTGGGGTTATAGAATTAGAGGTTAGGGATTTTGGGGTTAGTGATTAAGGGGTTAGAGATTTAGGGGTTAGAGATTTAGAGGTTACAATTTATAGCTTACTGATTTAAGGGTTAGCGATTCAGGGTTTAGAGATTTAGGGGTTAGGGTTTAGGGGTTACAATTCAGAAGTTAGAGATTTAGGGGTTAGATATTTAGGTGCTAGTGATTTAGGGGTTAGAGATTTAAAGGGGGTTAGCAATTTAGGTGTTAGAGTTTGGGGTTTACAATTTAGGGGTTAGCGATTTAGGGGTTAGTGATTTAAGGCTTACAATTTAGGAGTTAACGATTTAGGGGTTAGAGATTTGGGGGTTAGGGTTTAGGGGTTATAATTTAGGGTGTTAGGACATATGTGGAACTTGTTAGAACATATCTTATTGTAAATTGTCTAATCCTTTGACATAACGCACTTTACTTGTAATTTAATAGACCTGAATGGGTTTAATACTTCAAGGAACAAAAGTTCAAGTTTAGTATTGAAGTCATGCAAGTCTGTTCAAGAAACAAGTGAAGAAGTGTTGTTCATTAAAGCTCGACAAATATCTCAACAGATAATATCTATCGAGGTTTAATGCAGCTGCTCGACAGAAACAGTATCTATCGAGAATTACGAAATTCAAATTTTTAGATCTGTTTTCATGCATAACCAAGTTTATTTGTGTAGGGTTTCTTTTCTCATAACCCTAGACATATATAAGGATTATTTTAAGGGCCATCAAAGATGATGCAAAGTGATGCAACTCAATGCAAATTGATTGTGCATGCAAATTGTAACTGGAGACAGAATTTGCCCTAGTTCAACATATTCTTTGTAAAAGCTGCTGCGTTTTTGCGCCAAGGGTTTTGTAACTAAGGAGTTTCGTAACTAAGGAGTTTCTTGATCTTTATCGTTTTGATGAACTGAAGAACTTTGCAGCCAACTTCTTCCTCAAGTTGGTGTGTTAGTCACATACTTGGAGCTGTGAATTGAATGGAGAGATTGTCACTACATTACAAGTCCAATTAGGTATTGGGGTAAGGGTTCAACTGTAGGTTGGTATTAGGTATTGTGATTCTTTTTACTTATAATCGCTTGTTTTAATAATAATGAATTCTCGGGAGTGGTGACCCGGTGGGGTTATGCCTCAATGGTTTTCCCCATTCATAAATAAATCGCTTGTTTTAATAATAATGAATTCTCGGGAGTGGTGACCCGGTGGGGTTATGCCTCAATGGTTTTCCCCATTCATAAATAAATCACCCATGTCAAATTTATTTTCTGCTGCATTTAATTTTATTGGTGATTTGTTTATACTACCACGCTTATTGCATGTAATTGAATCTAATTAATTTCGCTTGGCTAATTAATTTGATTAAGTTACCAAATGGGTCAATACATTCTTGGCCTATTAGAGGGGTTAGAGATTTAGAGTTTAGGGTCTAGGAATTACAATTTATGGGTTAGCAATTTAGGGATTCACAATTTAGAGGTTAGCAATTTAGGTTTTAGGGTTTAGGGTTTACAATTTAGGGGTTAGTGATTTAAGGCTTACAATTTAGGGGTTAGGGTTTAGGGGATAAAATTTAAGGCCTACAATTTAGGGTAAGCAATTTAGGGGTTAGAGATTTAGGGGATTGTAATTTAGGGGTTTGGGTTTAGGGGTTAGAGATTTAGGGATTAAGCTAGGGGTTACAATATAGTGGTTAGCGATTTAGGGATTTGAGATTTAGGGGTTAGGGTATAGGGGTTACAATTTAGGGTGTAAAATTCAAACACCCTAAATTCTGAAACTTCTTAGTGTAAAATCCAAATACCTGTAAACTTCAAGAGATAAAATCCAAATTCTGAAATTTCAGAGTGTAAAATCCAAACATCCCTAAACTTTGAAGGTGTAATTTGCAATTTAACTTTTAATTTATTTTCGTGCATCTTATTAAAATTAGTTTTCCATAATTTTTTTTTTCATACAAGTTTGATATAGTGATCTGGTTCTATGAGTCGAAGGAGCATGCTGAAGCATCAGAGGTAGACAAGTTAAAATGGATGTATTATGTAATTAATAAAATTACATGGCTACATATTTAGGTTCAACCCATTGGGATGCTAGTGGGCTGATGACGCAGGAGCAAAGGGCAAATTATGTGGCAGTCACGTAGGTGACATGTGTCATCTATGTTATATGTTCAGATGTCTTTGTTATCTAGTCAAAGAACATTTATAAGGTTGTTCATTCAAGGGTGAGTTTTAGTTCTCCCATGCTTAGAGGGTTGTCCTAAGCATTATATAAGTCATTTAGCTAAAATGAATAAATCAAAGTTCCCCCATGCTTATAGGGTTGTCCATTCAAGGGTGAATAAATGAAATTGTAGAGTGTTTTCAGAATTAGCCTTTGTGCTTTTTAGAAGATGGATTTATTCTAAATTAAGTCTTATCCTTTGGGGAGATTCCTTTGCGTGGCAAGTTCAGTTTTTGTATCACTTTGGGTGGTGAAATTTGATATCTCATTGAGTGGGGAGTCAATTCAGTTCTAAATCCTTAGCTAAATTCCTTAGTTTATATATCTCTTTGAGTGGTGATATTCTATATTCCATTGAGTGGTGAGCCAATGCAGTTTTGTATCCTTAGGTGAATTCTTTTGGGTGGTGATATTTGTATACCTTTGGGTTTGCTTTGGTGGTGAGCGTATCTATCATTTTAATTCTCGAGTGTTTTCTTATTTCATATAATCAAAAATATAAAGATTATACATCCAGTCCTCCCTCCTTCATCATATCAGGTAAGTTTGATTCACCCCATACTTTTCCGGTATTAGCAGACCTCAGAAGCCTTAAGCATTCCTGCCGTAGAGATTGAACTAGATGCTAAATTGGTTGGGGATCTTCTCGATAAATTTGACTGACAACAAAATGCTATTGATGTTATTTGCTGATTGTGAGGATGGTCTAAGCCGCCTCCCCTTGGTTAAAATCCAACACTGCTTTAGAGAAGCTAACAAACGTGCATATGCACTAACTAGACGAGGAGCTATACTTAGTCAGGACAGGATTTTGCTGTTTTCCTAGTCCCACCTTTTGATGTTTCTATGTTGCTTAGCCTAGATTCTGCAGGCGTTGTGTATAACTGGTCTATGAAGTCTGTTATTTCTGTTTCTTACTTTTTGAATGACAATCCTTACTTACCACAAAAAAGGACGGCCTTTTAAATAAATTCAGAAACTAGTATTTCTACAATAAATGCAGTGGTCTAAATGGCTATAGATTCTGAGATTTGTTGATCGAAACTATTTTAAGGATTATCGAGAATTTGGAATTGAAATAATACAAGATAGTCAAGCTTATTAATAAATCATAGAATTAGCTTCCGCATCATGTTCGTGTTTGTTGAACCACCAAGGGTGGCAGCCTTATGGTAAGAATCCCTTGAACCATTACCCGTGCGAGTCCGAGAGTTATGATTCGAGTTGTGGCGCTTCACTTTAAAATGTTGTGCCCATTATGGATAGCCCCAAACAGCTTTGATAGTCCCACTCTATAGAATTCGGGTTTAAATGGGCTAGAGCAATGAAACCACGCTGCATCAGCTTTCTTTTTTCATCCCCAAAAAAAAAAAATTCGTATTTGTTAAACACATTTTGTTCCTTGGAAACTTCACTTTTCCCTGACATTGAAGAAGAAACTTTTGGCAACATGTAGTTTTGTCTGATTGTGGATTTAGACAATGCATCTGTAATTTGATATGTACATCATGTCCTAGTAACATAGGTGGATGAAGGGATAACTTGCTTCTGAAATTGGGGAAAAATGTGTGATTTCTTTACGTTGATGGCCATAAATGATGTGTAACGTATGAATAGTAAATATGATTTCATGTGGTAATTGCACTATTGACCGTAAATAGGTGTTACTGTTATTGCCATTGAATTGAAAATCCATTCGGAGTGTGTTCTAGTTGTCGTGGTTTTGTCTAGATGTTACTGTTAAAGCCATTGAATTGAACATCCATTCGGGGTGTTCTAGTTGTCGTGGTATTATGTCTATATACTCGATGCAGGCAACACCTGTCTACATGTCTTGTGGCTAAACTGCTTAAGAACCTGATGATGATAATATTGTTTGAACCCAAAAATATGACATTAGCATCATGTAAGAACATTCACATAAGCCACCTCAAATATCTAGCTAAACTAACCTAAAAAAAACTCTACCCGACCAAACGTGGTTTTTTGAGCCTCTAATTTTTTTTGTTCTCTGATGATGGAATTTTAAACTAACAAAATATATATATATATATATATATATATAACAGTAATATTGTAGTGAAGATAATAGATGAAAGAGTGAAAGTAAATAACTTGAATGTAAGTACAATAATAAGGCGGTAGAACCAGCCAAGCAGTATATATCAAAATAATTCAAAGTAAATAAGAACAATAGTTCAAAATAAATGAAAGCAATTTAGAACCATCCGGTATGGCGGTAATCCGTCCAAGGTGGTGGTAGCAACAAGTAAAGTAATGAACATAGAACTGAAAATACTTTTTATTGAAAGTAGGATAAACACTTACAGTAGTAGTAGTGAATACAAGATCTCAACAGTTACAGGTTAACAGTTACAAAACTTGAACTAGTCCTAGTTACAAGGTTTGTAGGATTACAAGGCTTGTAGTGAACAAAGGTGAACAAGGTTGTAGTAGTAGAAGTAAGGTGGGTTCTCTCTCTAAGAATGCTAGTTCTAAGGGAAGAGAAATCAGAACTAAAATTTTGCTTAGAAAAAACCTTAAAACATAAGGGACAACCCTCCTTAAATAGGCAAAATTCGGAGTGAACAGTGTCATGAACAGTAACGGATGAACAGTGACAGATGAATAGTGACAGGTGAATAGTGACTGAATAGTAAAAAATGGAATTTCTCCTCTTTTTTGACCCAATCTTGTGAGGAATCCTACAAGATTATGGGAATCCTCCTTAGTAATCAGCAATAGCCCTATAAGTGTAGGAACAAGGCCTCATTATTGGTGTCCTTTAAAGACAAAAGAAGCCAATAAGAAAGAAGCCAACAAAAGGAATGTCCGAATAAAGGAAGAACAAAGTTGCAGTTAGATGTGAAACAGAAATTTGAGCATTTGGTGGATAGATGTAAAATTGAATAGCATTGAAGAGGAAGAAGTTGTGGTATTGATGAGGAGAGAGTAGGGCTGCCAGAATTGAAGAGTCGAAATCTTGCAAGATACGCACCGTTGGGCTGAAGAGAAAGCTGAAATTTCAAAATATTACTGTTGCAAAACGGTGCATATTGGGCAAAATAAGCTGCGTTTCTTTTTCTTGTGAATGAGCCCCATAAACAGTGAAAAGGGACCCACTTGTAGCTCAAAAATAATCAAAATGCGGAATAAGCTGGAGTTAATTTCATTTGTGCCACACGCACGCTAAAGCCTCTATTTCTTTTTCCATTGAATGAAAGCCATAAGATTTTCTGCTTTTAATTCATAAATTCTATGAAATCATCTACAATCTTATTTTTAACTTTTATTTTATGGGAATCGTGTACGATCCTTGTTTCTTCTTCTTTTTGGAATATTTGATAATCCGATATATTCTTTCTTAGGCCATTTGCAAAATTTCCCTCAGACATTTTCGAATGTGGTCTCTGTAAGTCATAACTCCCAAAACGGCAATAAAGACGAAAATACTCATTCCCAAATTATGACTCATGTCGTCGATGATTCCTTGCGAGAATTATTGTAGGTGGTTTCAGAATTTTGAGACATTAACATAAAGCGTGCAAGTGAAAGTCGGCGAACATGTTTGTGCTGTGCCCAATAAAGAAGAAAGCAAATAAAACAGGTTGGGCCGGGACAACTTCACCCACGAAAGTAATACCACTTTCAGCAACCCTGGCCACCATTTCTATAGTTGATAAATTAAATACCAAGAGCAGGGTTTACATTAAAGCAATTTATTTCTTCATTTTTTTCCCCAAAAGTAAACTTCCATTAAAGGAAATAAGACTGCAGAACAAGAAACAATAGAATTCGACGTACAACAGGTTAGTCGCTTATCCATTCAAAACAATGTTTGTACTACATATTTAAAAGCCTCTCCGGTGAAAGAAAACACCAACAACTTCAATAAAATTATGATTCTGCTCGCCAGCCAACTTGATTGTAACGTCAAGAGTCCATTCTTAGTCCTGGCCATCCTGGGAGAGAGTGAAAATAAAAATAAAAATCCTAATAAGCAGATAATTTCTTCTTTAAAATACATACAATGTGTTCAAAACAATAATCAAGTAATAACAAATATATTTGAAAAGTAAAGCCAATAAGCTATGGCTCAACTGACACTTCCTTCTTGCATAATAATTGGTTGGAGGATGAGATCATGAATTTAAGCTCCATCAAGTGCGTGTGTAAATTCTACACCCCCCCCCCCCCCCCCCCCCCCCACCCCAAAAAAAAACACCCAAAAAAAAAGAGTATAACAAACTGTGAAATATATCAAATCTGTTGGTCTTCTTATATATGTCTACTATTTTTCCATCTGTATATTATTTGAATTTAAACTGGTACTTTTAATTCAAAGACATAAGGGTTAAATGTTCAAAGATTGCCAAACAATTTGGACAGAAGGGGCATGAATGAAGCACTCCCATTTACAATACCATAAGTTTTTTAAATATACAATTTGCAAACAACCCCTGATATTAATTCTAGCATTCCATTCAAACATTCATTTTAAACAAAAAACTGAATCCAAAATTGTCTTGCTTCCACAAGTTCATTTCGAGAAACCAACATTAGCTTTCCCAAAGCCCACTTGATATGGTTTGTCCATACTTAAGCTAACCCACTGAAAATCTCTAAATTAAAGGGCACCAACCTTCTTTGGCATTGGCATTGGCATGTAGTCTTAATATCTTCATTTTAATCATGGCCATCAAATATCATGGTTGCATATATTTCGTAAAGCACAAGACAATTATATAAATGTATAATTTATATGATTAATCGATCACTTGATTGTTGTATTGACCATTAATTTCTTTTCTTTTTTTAATGTGCTGTTCACTTTAGCGCTTTGCGCCTAGGCTCCAGGAGGCCTTTGCACTAAAGTGCGCCCGACAATTTTACCAACACTGAATATTCAGAAATAAAAATGAATCTGAGCAAAAATGTAACAAAGATGTCACATTGCAATAACATGTTTCTTTAAGAAGATTTATATAGATAAATTATTCACCAATACTTAGGCATCTAAATCATGCGCGTAATAGTAGTCATCATTGTCTATCCAATTACTGATGCATGCAACATAAAGGGGCTAGCTATACCATGCCACTGCTCTCTCTAAACTTCACATTGTTCAAGCATTACTTAGTAGTTGTCAAAAATCAAGCAAACAAATTGGTCCCATTGGGTACAGCTGATAAATAAAAAACTAACCTAACTATGAATTGTTCTAATTTTTTTTTTTTTTTGATAGGTAGAATTGTTCTAATATTTACGGTAATCAGATGATTAATCTAATTCTTGATGGGATAAAATTGATCCTGTTGAAAGTTACAAAAGTTGCATTCCAAATTTAAGTGTCCAGCACCAATTTTCTCCTTTTTTTCCTATTCAAATAATTAGCTACTTTCATTGAGCGTATTATATTAAATCAATTTCTCTGACTCATTTCCAACTTTGCATTGACTTTCAAGTCCATATGAAGTGTAGAAATTATTTAAAGGTGAACATCATTACTTCTGCCTATATATTAAGCTTTATCGTCTTTTTTCCAGTATCTTGAAAGCACAGCTTAGAGCAGTACCTGTACCCAGGCACTGTTCCTAGGTTTGAGCTATCCAAAACTACTCTTCTTATGGTTCTTCACAAAACATAATGGATTTCTCAACAAAATCACTTGATCAAACCTAAATTGCAATATTGCATCCCTCATATAATTTTATCTGATTCTAATTTTCAAGGCAATGTCTACCAAAATAGAAAATTATGTTAGTTATTTAAAAAAATAAAAAAATAGGAGTCCTACCTGAGGAGCAGGAGTCTCTGTAATCTTAGGAGCTGCCAACTTTGCAGGAGATCCATCAAATAAACGAGAACACTCTGTGTATGCAGATCCAATACCCACCCCAGCACCAAAAGCTACAGATGCCCAACGAGAAACAGGACTCCCTGGTATGACAAATCAGGATACATTGATCAAGATAATTAATTTGTGGATGTTAAAAACACTAGCTTCTAATCAACAGATTGCAAAAGAATTTATATCATTATGCCAGGGATAAAAGCTTCCAGTGACATCATCATAGATGAACATTTAGTAGAAACTTAAAATGTATAATGCCCATTGTGATTATATTATACATTTCAATTTCAGTGCCAATGAGATAAGTCATGGTAATACAGTGTTGGTAAAAGCGCGCTTAAGCGCAAAGCCCCAAGGCTCTAGTGCTTTTTGCCTCTAAAGCAAGGCGCACTCAAAGAAGCATGCTTTAGGCGTGGTTTTTTGGGATTTTTCAAAAAGCTCAAATCACGCTTTTTTGCACTTCTTATATTTTTCAAAAAATAAAAATAAAAAAAACCAAAACTGAATTAAAACTTTAGGATCTTGACATTATTGATATAAACCATTGATTTGCCATATTTTTAGCGCAACTTACATATCAAAAATACATACAAGTTTGATTGTAACTTGTCCAAGAACCCACAACCCCCTAGTTCTTCTCTATTTTTATTTTTATTTGCTCTTGGTTTTTTCTCCCCGAAACAAGTACCCACACAGCTTATTCTTCTTCTTCTTTTTCTATTTTTTCCCTTTTGAATATCTACTTCATACCGATTACCATACTGCTACGTCTTCATATTCTTAGGTCATTCATGAAAAAAAAAAAAAAAAAAGTATGATATAATATATTTGGGGTAATTGTTTAGTTACTTTAGTAGTTGATGTTGAACATAGAAGACTAATTCTTAAAGACTTATAGTCCATAAGTGATTAAATTATTAACTAATATTAGAAATTAGTCATAGGGCATTATGGCTATCGGAGATTTATGAAAGGTTATTACATGAAGTACTCATATCTAGCTGATCCAAAAAATTAAAATGACTTGACTTGCAATTTTTGTGTTAAAATTGCAAAAGTAGGGCTTGTATTAATGTTATATGAATTATATAAAATGTTTTATATAAATTTATATGATAATTTGATTGTTATATTTCTTTTTTCATTAATAATTATTTGTAAATTTATTATAATTTTTTTTTTTTTTTTAAATGTGTGCTTCACTTCAATAAGGCGCGCACTTGCACTTTGTGCCTAGGCTCCAAGAGGCCTTTGAGTTTAAGTGTGCCCTGCACTTTTACCAACAGTGTGGTAATAACAAAGAGTCCTGCCTACAATTGCTTATAAAGCATTTGATACACCATATTATTCACATACTGTAAGATTGTTTCCTAACATTAGAATCTGTTTCAAGTCACTTCTAATATATTCTATATGACATATTTAAGTTTTGGACAATTCAGAAAAGGAATCATGTGACCCACAGCTTTGATTGAGAAATCCCAATATCAGGTGATTGGGTTGGGCCCTACGTACACAACAGATTGACCTTTAAGGCAACCCAATTCAACTTACCTGAACAGCAAGTTTAAATTTGAGAGGCAGCAACCAGGACATAAAACAGCCCATGAACCAAAAAAATAATTGCAGCGTATAAGAATCAAAGAGATAAAGCTGGAAGAAATTTAAAAATTTATGGAATTTTTTATGCGAAACATGTTAAAAACATGCAAGCAAGCACGCAATGACAACATAAAAACAGTATTTCAACAAGAATAGGATATTGAAGATGTAAAAGTGTGTTTTTTAGCCAATGAGCTATAGCTCAACTGGATCTTCCTTCTCTCATAATAATAGGATGGAGGATGAGGTTGTGGGGTTCAAGAGTCCACCGGGTGGTGTGTAATTTACCAATTAAAAACAACAAAAAAAACAAAAACTTTGCGTTAAATTTAGATTCAACCGAACATCAAAAAGAAAAAGAACTCACAATACTAACATAACATGCAGTTATAACAGAATCGAATGCCTGCCTGTAGCCTCAAGTGGCACTAGTATTAAGCAGAAAGGAACTAAACTTAGTACCAACATACTGAAATGCAGTCTTTGCTGAATCCCTTCAGCCCGATTAGACTAGGCAAATCAATGACTCAATTCAAAGATTTTTGAGCAAGTAGAGAAGGAAACATGGTCACCATACATACCATTTGACTACTGTCTAGAACCAACGAATGAGGCTTTGCTGCTGCCCTTCCTAAATTACCTACTTCTACTTAGGATATGTGTTTTATTTACAGGTAAAAATATAGTGATTATGATCAAACCCATGTAAAATGTATGTATGTCAGGCAAGGCAAGTAAAGCAAATCGGTAGATTCGATTCTGTTCCATTCCATTACATAAAATTAAGTATGTATCATAAGAAAAGAATCTTAAAAATTTTATAATTCCAAAAACCCTTGTTAACTATAACAACAACAAAGGAATAGTGTAAATTAATTAGATGGAAATGTAAAAGCAACCAATAATCCCCCAATCGAGGTTAATTGTGTTCAGAAGCAAATAAAGAAAATAAGAATTAAGAGAGAGAGAGAGAGAGAGCGAACGAACTGAAGAAAAGGAGGCCACCGAAGGTGCCGGCGAAGGATGAGTAGACGAAGCGGCGAACCGTCAGATCGAGACACGCATCCCACTTAGCGTCCAAGTCGTATTTGGATTGGCCCACAATCTGGTTGTTCTTCTCAGCCGCCATTCCACCCCCTTCTTCTTCTTCTTCAATTTGATTGATTTGCTTCTTGTTGTAGTAACTATATCTGTATGTAATGTCAGTCTGAGTCTGAGGCCTCCTCGGCTATAGAAAGAGAAAGACAGGCCTCCTCTCCTCTCGTTTGCTTCTTTTCTTTTCTTAGCTTATTATTCACTCACTCGCTCCTGCCCTTTCTCTAGGACTAGGATTCTCTTCTTTTTCTCACCAATTTCCAATTTTTTTTTAGGGTAATAAAATAAAGAAAAGAATTAAGAAACACCTTCATCTCATATGTGATATGTTCGTGCCACCGCTTTGGGCTCAAACATTCCCCCAACTTAACCCAACCCACTATTTTGTTTTGTTTTGCTTTAGTTTTCCTCAATTCAACAGTTATTAGGCCCAACTCAATCTCTGTCTTTTCTTTTCTTTTTTAAAAATCTAAAAGCCCCCCCAAAACAAAACCCTTAGATACCATTTTAATAACTACATTTTGATGCAATTTTCACTTTGGTCCCAACATTTTCTGCGTTCCTATTCGGATCCCTAAATTTTGAAAATCATTTTCAATTTAGTCCATACTATCAAAAAATGTCTATGTGATAAACGGAGTGTAAAGTAGGTATGTTAGACATTGACCTAATTAATAAAAAATATATTTATTTGGTATTTAAAAAATTCCATGTCAACATTAAATAATAATTAAAAAAAGCCACCGCATCAAATTTAATTTTTTAAAAAATAATTTATCAATTTTAACAAAATAAAAAATGAAAAAAAAATGAACTCAAAATACACAATATGGGTTCATCTTAAATATGAATACACGGATCCGGCTCCCCTCCCATTTAAATCCCTCCAGTTTTCTCCAATTTTTATTTTGATAAATGACACTTGGCAAGCAAATGATCCAACGGTTAAAAATAAAAGCGACTCATCCTCATCTTTTTTGTCTCTAATCTATCCTCCTCTTTTTTCTGCAACATCATCACCGCCAGAGCATGAGAAAAGTCTATCCCATCACAAAGTCTGTACCAGCACATCCCCAAAAAATAATCACGAATAGACTCAATCAATTGTGCAATTTAAGGTCACCAATGCCATAAATGAGAATTTTCAAATCTCATTGCACACACTGAGAGAGAGAGAGAGAGAGAGAGAGAGAGAGAGAGGATGAAGAAAAGTTGGTAACTATAAGTTGGTAACGGCACAATGAAACCCAATGCCAAGAGCCAACCCCATTGACCTTCACCTGCCAGTCACTACTTTGCGAATCCCAAAAGCCCACTACTTTCAATTTAAATATATATAAAATTCTATACAAAGGGCCTCTGTGTTCTAATGCTTACAATGAGAAGAAGGAAGAAAACAAAGAAATGGATCTTGGAGAGATTGATTTCAAATTAGCACTTAGCAGGAAACAATAAAGCCTTTTCATAGCAGAATTCTTTTTTGGGGCTTTCAAAAGAGGAAAACATAAATGAACACTTACACTAGCTTGTTGAAAAGAAGCTCATTAAAATTTGTGACGATGGTGCACTTTGAGGGGCTTCTCTCATACTGTGTAGGTGATGTTGCAAAAATAAAAAAGAGAAGGAAAGTGGTGAAGAAGATGGGATTGACTTGCTTTTATTTTTTAGCCGTTGGATCATTTGCTTGCCAGGTGTCATTCATCAAAATAAAAAATGGAGAAAAATGGAGGGTTTAAACGGGAGGGGAGCCGGACCCTGAATACACAAACACAAACCTATAAAATTCAAACACATGAACTTCCAGAACACAAGAAAACACATACAGACCTGAAACCTCCAGCAAATCAAACTCATTAACCCAACAAGGAAACACATCTAAAATGTAAACACAACACACAAGTACTCACACAAATCAAATCCCACGGATTTACAAATCAAAATTCGAAACACAAACACTTCAACAATACACACATTAATCCAAATTTACAGACCCATTTTGAAAGCAATCCAAAATCCAAATTAAATCACACCCATATCAAAACACAGAGCCAAACTCGTCAACTTCTTGCAATCAAACCCAACCAACAAACCAAACCAAAAATAAAGCAAACGACGAGTCTCGACCATACCCAAACAAAAGAGACAACACAAGTGAAAAGAAAATAAATAGAGAAATAGAAAATAAAATAATTACGTAAATGCACTTTTAGTCCCAACATTTTGGCTTTTTTCCATTTTGGTTCCTACATTTTAATTTTACCACTTTTAATCCCTAAACCAATTAACGCGTGTTATTTTCATCTTTTCCGTCAGTCAATTGACGAAAATATCTGAGGTGGCATCCTAAACGCTGATGTGGAAAAATAATAATAATAATAATAAATACCATGTCAGCATCTATGTAAGCATCTAATTTTAAATAAAATATATTAATTTTAACAAAATTAAAAAACATAAAAATACATCAGATTTGAATAAAAATAAACAAGAACACGAACCTAGATCACAGGAACACAAGAACACAAATCCAGATCATAAGAACACAAGAACACGAACCCAGATCATAAGAACACAAACCCAGATAACAAGAACAGTACTCAAAGAATTTCTATTCCAAAATTTGTATACATTCTTCCACCAAAAATCAATTGTAAATTAAATAAAAAATGGGTGTTGTGTTCTTCCACAAAAATCAAAACCTAGACCATCAAACCCAATGACCACCACTACAATCCGCCACACTAACCTATATCCACCAGCACCAAACCCGAATGATCTCCAGCACCACCACTACCAGATCCATCACCACCAAATCCTACAATCAAATTTCAACCACAACTCAAACATATTTTGAACCATTGAACAACCCAAACCCCCCACACCATCACGGATTAAAGAAAGAGGCACCAAGTGGGTGAGTCCAAGAAAAGAAGAGACAGAGGGAGAGATCAAGGAGGCTACCTTGATGATGGCTGGTGGCGGTGAATGGTGAGGAAGGAAACCACAGCCACCACCACCGATCTGAGTTTTACAACACACACAAGGGGGAGAAGCTGTGTTGCCCATTGTTTTCTCTGATCCATGTTGCCCACCAAGCACCAAAGCCTCCATGATCAAAACCCAAAAGAGGGATAAGCAGATCTGCTCGCCATTGGTTTGATAATTTTTGGATTTGATTATTTTGTTTGGGTTTAAGAAAATTGGGGGTTTTGGTTTGTTTTTCCTATGGGCATCTAATCCGATCTTCATTGACGATTCATTTTCTCTCTCACAATTCAACCAATCTGGATTTTTTGTGTTTGTTTCTCAAGAAAATTTATGGGTTTGAAGGTTAAGGTTTGCTTTTTTGGAGATTGGTTTGGTTGTTGGGTTTATGGGTCTTCTAGGTTTGGTTGTTTTGCTGGAGATTCAGATTTGGTTCTAGGAGATTGATTTTGCAAGAGATCTGGGTTTGAGAGTTGTAGCTGTAACTGTAACCGCCAACTCATCGAGTTTGAAACATTTTGTAGGAGATCAATTTTTCTTTGCTTAGCTATGTGTAACTTGATAAAATACAAAAATGACTTGAATAAACTGATGTTTGTTATTGTGTTCTTTGTGTTTTTAAATTTGAGTTTGTGTTTGGTTTTGCGTTTGTGCTCTTATGTTCTTGTGTTGATGTTTAAATCTGTAATCATGTTCTTGTGTGTTCTTGTTCAAAATGAATTAGATCTAAATTTATGTATTTTATTGTTTTTAATTATGTTTTTTTCTTTTTTTATTTAGTTAAAATTGATAAATTATTAAAAAAAAATAGATGCTAATGTGGCATTTTTTTTTATAATATTTTAATTCCTCCGTCAGCCACCTCAAATATCAATTGGCGGAAATGATGAAAATAACATGCGTTAATTGGTTTAGAGACTAAAAGTAGTAAAATTAAAATGTATGGACCAAAATGGAAAAAAGCCAAAATATAGGAACTAAAAATGCATTTGCACCTAAAATAAAAGAGGAAGGGAGAGAGATAACTACTAATGGCCGATGGGAACTGAAACTGTTAGTGGTGGTTGGATTCCTAAATCTATGTCTTTCTCTTTTTTGTTCCTAGATCTGTGTCTTTAAGGAAGAAGGTTTTCGGCCATAAGTGTTTTGGGAAGAAGGGTTTCTGATGATTCCTTAGATATCAGTAGGTTGACAAGACTTGAACGATGATCTTTGGGCTATATCCTGTAATACAAAGAACACTGAATCAGAGGGGACCGGCCAAAAGTCCTCCGATGATGAAGTTAGTTACTTTTGAACTCTCTGTAAGGAAGAAGTATTTTCTCAAAGTAAAATTGTCTGAATCCCTTATCCTTCATCGAAGAATCCTTATATAGTATGTGTGGGGCGGTTATCTGTTTAGTAACCGTTCCCAATGTCGAGGAGTCCGGAGAATTGGGGGTAACTTCCATAACCGCTATGGAAGTTACTTAGGTTGGACGGGCCGTTCCATGGTGAACTCGTCCATCTTTAGTAAAAGATGGACGAGGCCATCTCAGACGACTTGCCCTGCTGATTAAGATTCCACGAGGTATTGTCCGTCCATAGACGGACGAGGTTAGCCAGAACGTTTGGAACATTCACTTCACCTATTTGATTTATCGTAGCTTGTCTTTCGTTGGATGAGGCATATGGACGAGTTATGGAGTTGTATGATTTTTGTGACACCATCAGTTGCCCCCTCGTCCATGTGGGTCGTCCAAAGAGTTGGGTGAACTGCTGACACGTCCTTGGACGTATATATAATTGGTTAATAAATCAATGCACCACGTGTCATTTTCTTATTGGCGACTGATTCCGTCGATTTAGTTTTCCGAGGTAGATGCCACGTGTCATTTTCGTATTGGTAGGGTCGTTTCGAATGCCCAGGTCAGCATCCTATAAATAGTGGAATGCCTCCCTTAACCCTTCTCATTTCAGAGATTTTCTTCCTTGACATCCATCGTCTAGAGCCTCGTCTAGGAGTTCCTCTGCGTCTAGAGTCTTCTTCCGTCTAGAGCCAGGTATTCTTCTTCTCTCCATCTTTAGGTTCTAAGTTCCTTGTCAAAGATGTCTGTTGCTTCCTCGTCCAATGATAGCCTTAATAAGGCTATAGACAAGTATTATAAGGACAGTAGTGATAGGTCTAGTTCTAGCAGTGCTAGTGATGATAGTGGAGGAAGCACGGATGAGAATTACTCTTCTGGGGCCCCTTGGTTCCCTATTGAGGTCGTCCAAGAACAACTTAGGAGAGCTTCTGGCTCTCAAGCTGGCTCTCCGTCCAATCCTACGGACGAGGTAGAAACCGTCTTTAGTTGCGCTGTAGGCGTCCATTCTAAGACGGATGAACAAAGGTTAAATAGTCTTAGATCTTGGTACCAAATCCTGGACGAGTTTAACCCTAGGCTGCCCGTCCGTGGAGAGTGGTGTTGTGAACCACATTTTGGAATAGGCGTCTATGAATCTTACTTCCTAGGTGGCCTTAGGTTTCCTTTAAATTCCTTCGCTAGAGAGTTATTAGTCAAGTTAGGTTTAGGTGTTTGTCAATTCAATCCTAATGCATGGAGATTAGTTATCTCCATGCAAATTTTGTGGAGGCAAGTTTTTGGTAGGGAATGTCCTCTTACAGTGGACGAGTTCCTTTATTGTTATAAACCTTCTGCAATAAGTCAATCTGAGGTTTTTTATCAGTTTACTGCTAGGGGGAATGATTGTAGGTTAATCAAGTCCCTAACTTCGTCTGATAGGAAGTGGAAGACGGAATTCATCTTTGTTTCAGGCTTCTGGGCAGGGAACCCTGTGGACATAGGCAGGGATCCCTTTCCTCCTTACACTGGGGACCTAGGGAACCTTCGTCCAGAAGGTACATCCCTTCCCCTTGTTTATTTTTATTCTTTCTTCTATTTGGTATATTTACAATTTCTAACCTTTGTTTGTTCATTGTGTTGTAGCTGCCAAACGTCCATCTTTGAGCAAATTTCACCGTGACCGCGTCCACAGGGCTCGTCTTCAACAGACAGGAGCTTTCGCTCTCTTGTCACCCTTAGACGTCTAGCCAAGTGGGGTTTAGGTCCTGAGCCTTCAGACAAAGCTATCGCCCACGAGGTTACTGTGCACAAAAGTAAGTTTTTAGCTAAGCCTCTTTTTCTCTTTTTTGTTTTATGTATACATTCCTGATCTGTTTATCTCGTTTTAGGAATGTCAACAATGAAAGAGAACAAAGGGAAGGAAGTTGTAGGTGAGGGGAAACGTCCTGAGGCTCAGACCCAGGATCGTCCTGAGGGTCAGGCACGTCCAACGGTTGGGGACAAAAGGAAGTTCTTGCCAAAGAACATTGACTTGGAAGGGCTCCCCAGTCGTCGAGACAAAAGAGTGAAGCAAGGCTCGTCCAAGGTGGTTAAGTCCAAACCTCCACAGTCTCAGCCTTCCATCCAGGTAGTTGACGTGGACTCGTCCACTCCAGTTAAGTCCACTCCGTCCAAGACTCCTCCTCCCAGAACTCCTTTGGCCAAGTCTACTACACCTGGCTCGTCTCAGCCTTCTACGAACATCATTGAAAATGAAGATCTGGCTTGGGAACGTTTCCAGATGGCTGTCCAGGACGAGGACATAAACATGTGCTATAACATGGGCTTGAAGGAGTTTGAGCATTCAAGCGTCCATGACCTCTTTAAGGTATGTAAATATCTCTCGTCCTTGTTCAGTTAGCAACTTTTCCTCATTTAACCATCCTATGTTGTTTTATCTATTCATAGGCCATGTCAAAGTTTATAGCAGCGTCCAGACAGGCAACAGAGCTGGACAAGACGAGAGTCTTGTTAGAGACGGGGATTCAACAGGTGAATGCTGACTGTAAAAAATGGGCTGGGGCTGCTGCAAAAGCTAAGGACGAGGTTAATGAACATAACAAGCTGATTGAGGAGCTAAAGACTGATGCATTGGAGAAGGATACCCGCATTGATCACTTGCAAAAGATGAACGACGAACTGAATGCTTGTCTCTCCAAGGCAAAAGAGGACACTGTGGCTGAATTCAAGTCGTCCAAAGCGTATACAGACACTTTGGATCGTAATTATGCAGCTGGTTTTGAAGATTTCAGAATGGACGCTATTGAGAACTTCCCTGAAGTTGACTTTAGCTCAATCAAGCTTAACATTGCTGCTACCACAAGCTCTCTTCTCCAGACCGACTCTGATGATGTCAATGTGGAAGACGACGCCAGTACTCAGCCTCCCCAGGACAAGCCTAATGTGAATGCTCCCCCTGCTTAGGACGAGACTTTTAAACTTAGTAGTCTTTGTTTTCTCTTTTTTTTGTTTGGCTCATATTTGGTCCTTTGTTTTAGGACCTTCTTTATGTAACAAGAATACACTATACTCGTCCATGGTTTTAGGACGGGTCTTTTAAGCAAACCATTTCAGTTTTTTGAACTAATCAAGGGTTTTTGGACGTGGGATGTCCACCCTTTGAATGAAGTTTTATTTTCTTTGCATGGACAAGTGATCTCATTTTCTTTGCATGGACGAATGCTGCTAAGCTATTTTAAGTCAACCCCAGCTTTAGCTCGTCTATGTCGAGAACATATTTTTCATATTGTTAGTCTAACTCGTCTTAACAGGTAGTATTTTTACTTAGCTTGATTTGTCTTAAGACTTACAAGCTAATTTTACATACCATCTTACTTATTTTGCCAACTTTTTCTCTCGTCCAGAGTTTGGATTGTTTCAGTTGGCTTTGCCTCGTCCATGATTTGGACGAGTGTAGTTATGGTTTTTTCCTTGCTTTATTCAAGAAAATTTAGACGTTACATCTCTGCGTCCAGAGATTTTATTCGTCTTGGATCTTTCAATCCTCTTGAAGATTGGCTTGGACGACAATATCATGGAGATGTAAAATTCACACAACATTTTGTACATAACATAGATATTGTTTACAGATAAGGCACATGCACACTGATGCCTTTTTATTTAATAAGTACATACTTCATGACTTCGTCCATAACCATAACACAACCATAATAAGTAATAAGATAGTAGTTTCAAACTTCACACACAAACAGCACCAAACATAGTAGTATCAAACACAAACAGCATCAAACATAGTAGTACGTTAGTAGACAGACAAGACCCAGGCTCGTCCATAGGTTCACTTTTACTGATAGTACCTCCTCAGGTGCTCCACATTCCAAGGATGTTCCAACTTTCTCCCGTCCAGGGCCTCCAGGTAGTAGGATCCTTGCCTTTTACAGTTGATAACTCTATAGGGTCCTTCCCAGTTTGGGCCCAACTTCCCATGTGCTGGGTTCTTGGTTGACAAAGAGACCTTTCTCAGGACGAGATCTCCTATGTTGAAACGCCTAGGCTTCACCATCGCATCATACTGCCTAGCCATGAGGTTCTTGTACTTTGCTGCCTTGTGTTCTGCGTTTGCCCTTACCTCGTCTATTAGATCGAGGTTCAGACGAAGCTGGTCCTCATTATCCTTGTCTTGATACATCATCACCCTGTGATTAGCCATATGTACTTCTGCAGGTATGACTGCATCGCTTCCATAGGCTAGCTTGAAAGGAGTCTCCCCTGTAGGGGTTCTCACTGTGGTCCTGTACGCCCATAAAACTCCTAGTAATTCATCTGGTCATACTCCCTTTGCCCCCTCAAGCCGAGTCTTGATGATTTTCAACAAGGATCGGTTTGCAACTTCAGCTTGGCCGTTGGCTTGGGGGTGTGCAGGCGAGGAATAATGGTTCTGAATTCCAAAGTGTAAGCAAAAGTCCTTGAAGAGTGCATTGTCAAATTGTCGTCCGTTGTCAGACACCAATACCTTCGGCACTCCAAATCTGCATACAATGTTCTCCCACACGAAATTTTTCACATTCTGTTGTGTGATATTTGCCAACGGTTCTGCTTCCACCCATTTGGTGAAGTAATCGATGCCCACCACTAAAAACTTCATCTGCCTTATTCCCAAAGGAAAGGGACCCAAAATGTCCAGTCCCCATTATGCGAAGGGCCACGCTGCCACCATTGGGGTGAGGTATTCCGATGGTTGTCTGGGGACGTTGCTAAACTGCTGGCACTGGTCGCAGACCTTAACGAATGCTTTAGCATCAGCTTGCATGTTCGGCCAATAATACCCTGCACGGACGACCTTGTGGACAAGTGATCTGGCTCCTGAGTGATTGCCACATACCCCTTCATGAACTTCTTTTAGTATGTAGTTTGCTTCATCCGGAGCTAAGCATCTAAGGTAAGGTTGAGAGAAGCCTCTCTTGTATAGCACTTCATTCATAAGGACGTATCTAGCTGATCTCACCCTCACCTTCTTGGCCTCGTCCTTCTCTTCTGGTAGTCGTCCGTCTTTCAAGTATGATATAATGGGGGTCATCCAATTTTCTCTGTTATCCACCTGTTGTACTTCCGGGACATCTATACTTGGCATATATTGAACTTTATCTGACTTGTCTATTAATTCATTTGATGAGGCTTCTTTTACTATAGTATCAGCTTCCACGTTCTCCTCCCTTGGGATTTGAACGAAGTCAGCTTTTTCAAATTTTTTCACAAGGCGCATCACCCTACTAAGGTATTTCTTCATTCGTTCTTCCTTCGCTTTATACATCCCATTTACTTACACCATGATCAGTTGAGAATCCCCTATGACACATATGGACTTGGCTTCCACAAACTTAGCCAATTCTAGCCCTTTGAGGAGGGCTTCATATTCGACTTCATTGTTAGTTGCTTGGTACTGTAGACGGACTTTATGTTTCAGTTTATCTCCTTCTGGGGATTGTAGGACCACACCAATTCCTCCTGCATGCCGTGTAGACGAACCATCCACGTGGACGACCCATCTCTTACTGTCTTCTGTCTCATTATGACTTGGGGTAAACTCCGCAATAAAATCTGCTAAGGCTTGAGCTTTTATGACATGCCTTGGTTGAAACCTAATATCAAACTCACTGAGCTCCACAGCCCACTGGATTAATGTCCAGCTGCTTCTAGTCTATTCATTGCCTTCTTGAGCAGATGATCTGTCATGATATTAATGACATGTGCTTGGAAATAATGCCTCAGCTTCCTAGAAGCGGTGATCAGTGCGAAGGCTAATTTCTCCATTTGTGGATACCGTCCTTCCGCTTCTTTCAATGCCTTGCTTGTATAGTACACAGGTCTTTGCACTTTATCTTCCTCTTTTATCAATGCTGAGCTCACGGCATGCGGGGTCACCGCTAGGTATAAATATAATTCCTCTCCCTCCACTGATGGACTCAGCAGTGGTGCCATGGTAAGGTATGCCTTTAAATCTTCGAAAGCTCTCTAACACTCGTCGGTCCATTCGAATGCTTTTTTGAGAACCTTAAAAAATGGCAAACATTTATCAGTAGCTTTAGAGACAAACCTGTTAAGCGCAGCAACTCGTCCAGTGAGGGATTGGATTTCCTTGGTATTTTGCAGTGGCTTCATGTCCAATATTGCTTGAATTTTATCTGGATTTGCTTTAATTCCCCTGTGGGAGACCATAAAGCCAAGGAATTTCCCTGACAATACTCCAAAAGCACATTTGCTAGGATTCAGCTTCATGTGATACTGTCTCAGTGTGTTAAACGTCTCCTGCAGGTCGTCTAGATGCCTTCCCTCATCCTGACTTTTCACCAGCATGTCATCTACATAGACTTCCACATTCCGCCCAATCTACAGACGAAACATGTGGTTGACCAACCTCTGATATGTCGCCCCTGCATTCTTTAAACCAAATGGCATTACCTTATAGCAGAATAAGCCTTGACTGGTGACAAAAGATGTCTTCTCTTGGTCAGCCTCGTCCATCCTTATCTGATTGTATCCTGAAAAGGCATCCATGAAGCTAAGCAATTTGTGGCCTGCAGTTGAGTCTACTAACTGGTCAATGCGCAGTAGCGGGTAACTATCCTTGGGGCAAGCCTTGTTCAGATCAGTGAAGTCTACACACATTCTCCACTTGCCATTTGCCTTTTTGACCATTACTACATTGGCCAACCAATCTGGGTAGTACACTTCCCGAATGAACTTCGCTACCATCAGCTTTTGGACCTCGTCCTTGATTGCACCATCTCTCTCTGGGGTAAACACCCTCTTCTTTTGCCGCACAGGCCTGGAGGAAGGACATACATTCAAACGGTGGGTAATGACACTAGGGTCTATACCCGGCATATCCTCGTGACTCCACGCAAACACATCAATGTTTTTCTTCAAAAACTGGACGAGGTCCTTTTTAATCTTCTCTTCTAAATCTGCTCCAACCCTGGTACACCTCTCAGGGTTATCTTCATCCAATGAAATGTCTTCCAATGCTTCAGTAGGCTCTGCTACAACCTTCTTTTCTTCAATATTCATGGCTTGAACTTGTTCATCCATGGCCAACATGGCCAAGCAACATTCTCTTGCTGCCAGTTGGTCCCCTTGTACCTGCCTTACCCCGTATTCTGTTGGAAACTTAACTGATAAGTGGTAAGTAGAGGTAACGGCTTTCCAACTATTCAAAGTTGGTCTCCCAATAATGGCGTTGTAGGAGGATGGGCAATCTACCACAAGGAAGTTCACATCCTTGGTGATTTGTCGTGGGTACGCCCCCACTACCACGGATAAGGAAATAGTACCCACTGGTTGCACCTTCATCCCACCAAAGCCTACTAGGGGGGAGTTCACTGGACGGAACTGGTCTCGTCCTAATCTCATTTGCTGAAAAGCTAGATAATATAAAATGTCTGCTGAGCTTCCATTGTCCACAAGCACTCTTCTAGTTGTGTAGTTTACAATTAATAAGGAGATAACGAGAGCATCATCATGGGGGTGATGAATTTTGTCAGCGTCCTCATCCGTGAAAGTGATTGCCTGCTCGTCCGTGGACCTTGCTCTCGGTGATCATCCAGAAAGTTGGACACTCTGTACTACCTTCAAGTATGCTTTCTTGGACTTGGATGACTGGCCAGTTGAACTTCCCCCAATAATGACTCTTATTTCCCCGAGTGGTGGTCGTGATGATTCTTCCATCTTCTCTTTCTGTTTCTCGTCCCTCTGGTCTCGTCCAAGGAAACCCCTCAACTTCCCTTGCCTTATAAGATTTTCAATTTGTTACTTTAAATCAAAACACTCGTCTGTGTCATGACCATGATCCCTATGGAAGCGACAATACTTGTTCCTATTGCGCTTGTTGAGATCCCCCTTCATTTTCTTCGGCCATTTCAGGGAAGGATCATCCTTGATTTGCATAAGGACTTGCTCAAGTGGGGCGTTTAAAGGGGTATATTGCTGGTTCCGTACTGAAGGGCCTGGCTTCTTACTTTCTCGGTCTCTCCTTTCCTCCGTCCGTCCCTTCTTTGGATGAGTACCTTGCTCGTGATGGCGACTGGGATTTGCGTCCATTCTTTCAGACCTCTTCCTCTTTTTAGCAATGATCGCATCTTCTGCATTCATAAAATTCTGAGCCGAATGGACAAGTTCGGCCATGGACTGGGGCTCTTTTTCATAGAGTTTGTGCATAAACAGATCCAAATTCACCCCATTATGGAAGACTGCCAGTAGGAGCTTATCATCTGCTTCATCCACACTAAGGGCTTCTCTGTTGAAACGGGTGATGAATGACCGAAGGCTCTCATTCTCTCCCTGCTCTATTGTCAACAGACTGGACAAGGAACGCTTATGCCTTTGTCCCCCAATGAAATTGTTAACAAACAACTTGCTCAACTCTTCAAAAGAACTCACCGAATTTGGGGGTATTTTGCTTAACCAAACTCGTGCCGGACCCTTAAGGGTGGTAAGGAAGGCTCTACACATTATCTCATTAGGCACCCCTTGAAGATGCATGGTGGTCTTGAAAGTGGCTATGTGATCAAACGGGTCACGTGTTCCATCATATGAATCCAGAGAAGGCAACTTGAACTTTGATGGTAGGGGGTGACCGTTGATGGAAGCCGTAAAGGGGGAATTAGTTCTGTGAACCAAATCTTCTATTGGATTCGCCCTTCTCATATTCTCTTTCATTTCCTCCATAACTCTCTTCATTTGGTCCATTTCTTCCTTCAAGTGTGGTACCGTTCGTGAAGTGGTGCCTCTAAACTGACTTCCAATTTCGGTATTCTCTCTACACGCCATGACTCTGTGTTTGTCCTCCTTCACGTTCTTCATGTGTTTGCCTCCTCATATTAATCTCCATTCGTAATTCTTGGTTTTGACGAGTCAACTCCGCCATAGCGTCCGCCATAGATTGCGCATGTTAGACAGATGACGCCTGCATGACCGGTGCAGACTGGCGATCACGATGCGGGTTGCTGCTTCCCTGATGGCCTGGGCTAGTAGCCCTCGATCTAGTCCGAACCATCAACCCTTTGTCACGGAGAAGTAAACTGTGAAACAATCTCTTCCCATAGACGGCGCCAACTGATGATTCCTTGGATATCAGTAGGTTGACAAGACTCAAACGATGACCTTTGGGCTATATCCTGTAATACAAAGAACACTGAATCAGAGGGGACCGGAGGGGACCGGCCAAAAGTCCTCCGATGATGAAGTTAGTTACTTTTGAACTCTCTGTAAGGAAGAAGTATTTTCTCAAAGTAAAATTGTCTGAATCCCTTACCCTTCATCGAAGAATCCTTATATAGTATGTGTGGGGCGGTTATCTGTTTAGTAACCGTTCCCAATGTCGAGGAGTCCGGAGAATTGAGGGTAACTTCCATAACTGCTATGGAAGTTACCTAGGTTGGACAGGCCGTTCCACAGTGAACTCGTCCATCTTTAGTAAAAGATGGACGAGACCATCTCGGACGGCTTGCCCTGCTGAGTAAGATTCCACGAGGTATTATCCGTCCATAGACGGACGAGGTTAGCTAGAACGTTTGGAACATTCATGGGTGTTGATTTATCGTAGCTTGTCTTTCGTTGGACGAGGCATATGGACGAGTTATGGAGTTGTATGATTTCTATGACACCATCAGTTTCACCTATGGGTGTTGGTCTATCACTTTCCTTAAGAATTGTTCTAATGAGAGGGCAAGCCGAAGAATACCCTAAGAACCCAACAGCCTATTTAAGAGTGGCAAAGAATAAGAAAAACTTATGGGTTTTCAACCATAAGTCTTTAGGTAAGAACAAGAAAATCTATGGGGTGTGACTTGTCATAGGTTTCTAAGGTTGTTGTGGGTCTTTGGTGAAGAGTGTGTTTAGTTATCAAGAAAGTTCAAGAAAATACAAGAAAATTTAGGATTCCGACCTTTACTTTTTATCTTTAAAATTGGGAAATTAAACAATTTTTTATGTTTAATATATTTTTTTTTTCAAATCATATGCTAACATGACATTTTTTTTTCTTTTTAAATTATTTTATTAGTCTTGTCAGCGTTTAACATGCCAACAGTGCACTCTATCTACTACGTAAACAATTTTCATTAATAAGATGACAGTAGGGATTAAATTAAAAATGATTTTCAAAATTTAGGGATCCAAATAGGAATGCAAAAAATGTGGGGACCAAAGTGGAAACTACCAAAATATAGGGACCAAAAAGATATTTACACAAAATAAATTAGCTTATTTTTGTTGGTTTATTTTAATACAAAATAAATTATGTAATAAAAAATATATTTATTTGGTATTTAAAAAATTCTATGTCAACATTAAATAATAATTAAAAAAAGCCACGTTAGCATCCACATCAAATTTGATTAAAAAAAAAATTAATAATTTATCAATTCTAACAAAATAAAAAATGAAAACAAATGAACTCAAAATACACAATATGGGTTCATCTTAAATATGAATACACTGAATACACAAACACAAACCTATAAAATTCAAACAAATGAACTTCCAGAACACAAGAAAACACATATAGACCTGAAACCTCCAGCAAATCAAACTCATTAACCCAACAAGGAAACACATTTAAAATGTAAACACAACACTCAAGTACTCACACAAATCAAATCCCACGGATTTACAAATCAAAATTCGAAACACAAACACTTCAACAATACACACATTAATCCAAATTTACAGACCCATTTTGAAAGCAATCCAAAACCCAAATTAAATCACACCCATATCAAAACACAGAGCCAAACTCGTCAACTTCTTGCAATCAAACCCAACCAACAAACCAAACCAAAAATAAAACAAACGACGAGTCTCGACCATACCCAAACAAAAGAGACAACACAAGTGAAAAGAAAATAAATAGAGAAATAGAAAATAAAATAAATGCGTAAATGCACTTTTAGTCCCAACATTTTGGCTTTTTTCCATTTCGGTCCCTACATTTTAATTTTACCACTTTTAGTCTCTAAATCAATTAACGCGTGTTATTTTCATCTTTTCCATCAGTCAATTGACGGAAATATCTGAGGTGGCATGCTAAACGCTGACGTGGCAAAATAATAATAATAATAATAATAATAATAAATATCATGTCAGCATCTATGTAAGCATCTAATTTTAAATAAAATATATTAATTTTAACAAAATTAAAAAACATAAAAATACATCAGATTTGAATAAAAATAAACAAGAACACGAACCTAGATCACAGGAACACAAGAACACAATCCCAGATCATAAGAACACAAGAACACGAACCCAAATCATAAGAACACAAACCCAGATAACAAGAACAGTACTCAAAGAATTTCTATTCCAAAATTTGTATACATTCTTCCACCAAAAATCAATTGTAAATTAAATAAAAAATGGGTGTTGTGTTCTTCCACAAAAATCAAAACCTAAACCATCAAACCCAATGACCACCACTACAATCTGCCACACTAACCCATATCCACCAGCACCAAACCCGAATGATCTCCAACACCACCACTACCAGATCCATCACCACCAAATCCTACAATCAAATTTCAACCACAACTCAAACATATTTTGAACCATTGAACAACCCAAACCCCCCACACCATCACGGATTAAAGAAAGAGGCACCGAGTGGGTGAGTCCAAGAAAAGAAGAGATAGAGGGAGGGATCAAGGAGGCTACCTTGATGGTGGCTGGTGGCGGTGAATGGTGAGGAAGGAAACCACAGCCACCACCACCGATCTGAGTTTCACAACACACACAAGGGGGAGAAGCTGTGTTGCCCATCGTTTTCTCTGATCCATGTTGCCCACCAAGCACCGAAGCCTCCATGATCAAAACCCAAAAGACGGATAAGCAAATCTGCTCGCCATTGGTTTGATAATTTTTGGATTTGATTATTTTGTTTGGGTTTAAGAAAATTGGGGGTTTTGGTTTGTTTTTCCTATGGGCATCTAATCTGATCTTCATTGACGATTCATTTTCTCTCTCACAATTCAACTAATCTGGATTTTTTGTGTTTGTTTCTCAAGAAAATTTATGGGTTTGAAGGTTAAGGTTTGCTTTTTTGGAGATTGGTTTGGTTGTTGGGTTTATGGGTCTTCTAGGTTTGGTTGTTTTGCTGGAGATTCGGATTTGGTTCTAGGAGATTGATTTTGCAAGAGATCTGGGTTTGAGAGTTGTAGCTGTAACTATAACCGCCAACTCACCGAGTTTGAAACATTTTGCAGGAGATCAATTTTTCTTTGCTTAGCTATGTGTAACTTGATAAAATACAAAAATGACTTGAATAACCTGATGTTTGTTATTGTGTTCTTTGTGTTTTTAAATTTGAGTTTGTGTTTGGTTCTGCGTTTGTGCTCTTATGTTCTTGTGTTGATGTTTAAATCTGTAATCATATTCTTGTGTGTTCTTGTTCAAAATGAATTAGATCTAAACTTATGTGTTTTATTGTTTTTAGTTATGTTTTTTCTTTTTTTTATTTAGTTAAAATTGATAAATTATTAAAAAAAAAAATTAGATGCTAATGTGGCATTTTTTTATAATATTTTAATTCCTTCGTCAGCCACCTCAGATATTTCCATCAGTTGACTGACGGAAATGATGAAAATAACACACGCTAATTGGTTTAGGGACTAAAAATAGTAAAATTAAAATGTATGAACCAAAATGGAAAAAAGCCAAAATATAGGAACTAAAAGTGCATTTACACCTAAAATAAAAGAGGAAGGGAGAGAGATAACTACTAATGGCCGGTGTGAACTGAAACTGTTAGTGGTGGTTGGGTTCCTAAATCTATGTCTTTCTCTTTTTTGTTCCTAAATCTGTGTCTTTAAGGAAGAAGGTTTTCGGCCATATGTGTTTTGGGAAGAAGGGTTTCACCCATGGGTGTTGGTCTATCACTTTCCTTAAGAACTGTTCTAATGAGAGGGCAAGCCGAAGAATACCCTAAGAACCCAACAGCCTATTTAAGAGTGGCAAAGAATAAGAAAAACTTATGGGTTTTCAACCATAAGTCTTTAGGGAAGAACAAGAAAATCTATGGGGTGTGACTTGCCATAGGTTTCTAAGGCTGTTGTGGGTCTTTGGTGAAGAGTGTGTTTAGTTATCAAGAAAATACAAGAAAAATTTAGGATTCCGACCTTTACTTTTTATCTTTAAAATTGGGAAATTAAACAATTTTTTGTGTTTAATATTTTTTTTTTCAAATCATATGCTAACATGACATTTTTTTTTCTTTTTAAATTATTTTATTAGTCTTGTCAGCGTTTAACATGCCAATAGTGCACTCTATCTACTACGTAAACAATTTTCATTAATAAGATGACAGTAGGGATTAAATTAAAAAAGATTTTCAAAATTTAGGGATCCAAATAGGAATGCAAAAAATGTGGGGACCAAAGTGGAAACTGCCAAAATATAGGGACCAAAAAGATATTTACACAAAATAAATTAGCTTATTTTTGTTGGTTTATTTTAATACAAAATAAATTATGTAAAAGCAAAATCATACATAAAAAAAATAAATAAGAAGAAGCCTTTAAAAAGTTTTTTTTTTTTTTTTTAAAGAAACATAAGACTTTAAAAAGTTTCTCATAGAAACAACTAGTAATTGACTTGTGCGAAGCACAAGCTCTCATGTTCGGATGCTCCTATGTTCACATGCTTAGATGTTTACATGCTTACATATCCACATGTTTTGATATTCACATGACTAGATATACATATGCTGATACATTTCTTTGACCTTAACATGATTGTTTGCTTTTCACATGATCTATCTCCTGCTTTCTGTTTTATTTGTTCACATGACTCATAGACGAACTCTAAGACCTAAATGTATGCACACGTTCACATGGGCTCATTAGATAGACACCATTTGACCACTATCTGGTAAAAATATTTGAAGGTCAGTTATGACTGGGCAAGCTTAGGGTGTCTAACCTTTTCCCATCTTGTATCCTAACTCTGGACCTACTCAAGTAGGTAGACCTTCATGGAGCCATGTTTTGGTCCCTGAACCTATAGCCAGGTGGCGACTCCATCATCTTTTTTTAAGAGGCTCTACACACTCCCAGGTTCGCGCTAGCTTTGAGTCTAAAACTACTTTTCAGGGAGATTAAGTACTGCACCCCGCCTTCACGAAAATGAATCAACATGCCAATGTGTCACAAAAGGGGTACAGATCATGGAACTTACAGTTGGCCTTTAAGCTTTTGACAAGTAATGTTGTCGCTAGACTCAATTTGTGTGGTCGTTGACAATGGTCAATGTCGACAACAATAGATGTGGCAAACAAGACGAGTTGGATTGGGTCAGGTTAGGTCGAGTAAAAAATAAGTCATTTTAAACGGCTTAGAAAAAATTCTTGTCAATTGAGTTTCAACCCGTAATTTTTTATGTGAAATGCATTAATTTGGATTCACCAATGTCAAGAAAGAGCTCAAATAAAAAACTTGATACTTATTCATTAATGGTAAAATTATACAAATCTTAGCATTGCTAACCAAAACAAAACATAACAAATACAAAGGATTCTAGTCAACCCTTTAAAAATCTAATTAAAACAAACACACAAGTTCTATTTCCACGCAATATCAACATCCCAAAACAGATAACAAAATTACAAATTCCCTATTGGGTAACTAATTTTACAAATAATAAAAACATATAAAAATTTACAATTTTGAAAACTTATTCATAATCTAATAGCTGTGTGTATTTTTAGATGCACGATAGTTAACACTCTGTTTCAATTTGGAAATATAAGTTTGATTGTTTACTTAGAGCATTCTCATCAAGAATGCTATAAAATACACCCAACATCAAAAGTTCTATTATTTGACCACTTCATTTAAATATTCTTTTTTTATTATTCTTTCTTTATTCTTTATTCATTTAAATCAATAATTACATCCATTGTTGCTACAATGTTTCATTAAACAAACAATTTTTTTTTTTAACATCTTGCTACAATGGGCTGTTATCTTGGGCTGCTAGAGATAGCAGCCCACTGTAGCTAAATGTCAAAATTAATAACATCTAGCACCTTTGATGGAGGGTGCTTTTTTAAAATTTGATATTAAATTATAGCATTTATAGCATTTGACACCTTTGCAAAGAATGCTCTTATTTATACATGGTCTCTTTTATGAATATCATGTCATTTTTAAGCAACTCCTGCTCTAAGGAACATAATCTTTTATTTTGAAAAAAAGTTGTTTATTTTGGCCATGAATAGCTAAAAAATTGACTTAAACATTCATAATTTATGTCAATTTCATTGATATATTTATTGTGGGGCCAGAGAATTTATGATCCCGACCCACTTTACATTAGGGCCCAAGGCCCAAGCCGAGGAGAGGCATTGCCGAGGACGTACAATGAAAATCCAAATGGCCAACGGATATAGCCAAGGATGATTTTGTCCTCGGCATCCCAGAGCGCTCCTAAAAGAAAGGGCGAGCACAGTGTAGGAGCGGCCCAAGTAAAAGGCTGCCAATACTGCAATTAAGTACTCTGTACCTGACAGATCCATGCTCTTCACCATACTCTTCAGCTTTTACAACCACCCCCAACCACTTTGGGTATGGGCTAAAAAGACAAGTACTAGCCCTAAAAAGCGAAACCTACACATAGACGCATAAGAGAGGGGAAAAGCTAGTATAAAAGAAGGGGGGAAGTAGCCAAGAGAAAAAGGGGGAAAGGATCGGAGCCACTCAGGTCGTGTTGAAAAAATAGTCTTGTTAGATACGCCAGGTTCACCCTCGTGCAAATTACTATGAAAACCATGACCAACCACCACCTGGTGACCAAGGCCTAGCCTTTCAGCTCACTTTCTACAAATTTATTGTTTGGGCCTTTAGCATTCGAACCCAACACACCAACTTGGGGTCGTTACAAATTGAGTCCTTACATTTATGCTTCACTCTTTTCACAATTGTGAATGCTTCTACTATACCAAATTATCTTATAGAATGAACTATATCATTTGGTATCTAATAATATTGGCTTCATGTGTTATTTACGTGTAGTCATTCATTTTTCAATTCACTTGTATACAACCAGATAAAGGCTTTAACTACTTTCTTGATGCCATTATATTGTATTTAAATGGCATTATTATGGATATATATATATATATATATATATATAGGAAAGAACTTAAGTACAGTACTTTAGGTATTATTCTTTAGATTCTCCTTTTAAGATTCAGTCATATGTCTACTTAACTAAAAAATACACTACTATCTCATATGAAAAAATCCACATAACAGAATCTTAAGAATAAAACTTAAGGAATAACACTTAAATACTGTACTTAAATCTTACCCATATATACATACATACATACATATATATATATATATATATATATATATTTATTTATTTTTAAATGGCTTGAAAAAATTAACATTTAAAAATAATAATAATGTTGTGGCACTGACATTAATTGTCAATTTAGGTTATGTTTGGATTGGACGTTACTGAAAACTTTTGCGTTTGCATTTTTAAAGGACGTGGGACCTGGCTACAGTGGCAGCAAGAAAACGCACAAAACCTCCATGCTGAAACACAAAATGAAACTCCAATATGCACCGTTTCATTAAAACGTTTATGCGTGTAAACACAACTCCAATACACACCGTTTCAACAATGAAACTCCACTTTCACGGTAAAGTTCAAAACAAACAAGTAACCCAATTAGGTCTGAATTTTATTTATATAATAAAATAACAACAAAGTTAAAAAAAAAAAAAAAAAAAAAAAAAAAAAAAAAAAAAATGGTCGGTCACAAGTCAGCTGAGTCAGGTCGGGTTACAAAATTTTTAGGTTTGAGTCAGGTATTTTTTCCTCGTGTTCAAGTCCGGTCCAATTTTGCAATGTGTAGAGTGTAGACAGCAATAGTGAACTCTTGCTACGACAGGAAGAAGAAAAATTAAAGGCTTTGATACCACGCTGTCTCACGAAGCATATTTTGGGCATTCAAATTTAATTACCCTAACACATAAATATTATTTGTATATGTGGATGATTACAATGTTAAGCATATTTTGGGCATTCAAAGTTAATTACCCAAACACATAAATATTATTTATATATGTGGATGATTACAATGTTATTAATATTTTGCTCTTGACCCGATACAAACTCATAGCAAAATGATATTCTGAATACGTTAAGGTGAAATAGCCAAGATCATGGTTAATATTAAGAAACTAAGGTGAGCATCACATCACATGGTTCCAATCTAGATTTGTATAAACTTTATTTGAGAATCTAAATCCGTAAGTACCGAGCATCAGATTGACATATATCTCAATAGACATTATAATGGAGAATTTGACATGAACATTTAAACTCCAAATTATTTTTTTTTAACTAAGAACAATATTAGAAAGATTAAATTCCTTCAAGCCAACAGCTAATCTCATACTATTCATTGTTTGCAAAATAAAAAAATTTCACAATTTAATTCAACTATTAAATTCAGAGCCTCCTTTGTCATTAAAACAAGGGCTGAAAGTGATCGTAAAACACTACCAGAATTTTAAACCCATACAAAGGTGTTCAAAAATTCTTGGACAAGTTTGCAGAGATACAAATGCATAATCCCTTTCCATAGTGAAGGGAAATAAATAACAATAAGAGGCTGCAAGAGTTAACCTGACCAAAGATTGGAAAGGGGTTTGCCTTTCTGGCATGTCATGACACAATCCAATACAATTTCTTGCAGTTGTTTCTCAATATCTTCTATTGGTTGGCAGGCATCAATTATCTGTAATCAATCAAGAATACAAGTTCAAACATCCAAAGCAATCCATGCACCAAAATTAAACTTTACTAACACAAAGCTGAATAGACCACGGTCAGACACTATGGGCAGGTAGTATTGGCCGTCTAATGAGTCTGGTCTTTGAAAAAAGAAAAAGAAAAAGAAAAAGAAAAAGAAAAACTCCACCATAAAATACAAGAAACCAAAGAACGTAACTTCAAAACAGAATATTGTTCTTACTACCTAAACTTAGCTTCCTTTTTCCTTTTTACTATTTTTGTGTCCATCAATAAAGATAAACTACAAGAGTAAAATTGATGAGAATCAACAGACAACATAACTTCAGAAGGAATAAGCGCTATTAGAGCATTCCCATCATATTAGTCCAAAGTTTAGCAAAAATTTAACCATTAGCCCCACTATTCCTATTTTAGGTAATCACTTTTCAAATACACTCTGCAAGAGCCTCCAACTATCATCATCACATCAAAACCCATCACAAAAATACCCAAATTCCCATCAAGATCCTCTGGTGAATGAAGCCGCCACTACAGTGGCCATCTAGTACCAAATTCCTCCAAAAATACCCCCAAATTCATCCACAGCCATCACCTTGAGGATTTTAGAGCGGAGTTGAAACAAAGACAAAATTTGGGACTTTAGCGAGAGAGAAAGAGGGAATATGTGTTGGATGTGCATTGGGAAGAGAGAGAAGACAGATTTTATTTTTTTTTAATAAAAAAAAGGGATAAAAACAAATTAGGATGAATAAGCCACAGTGCTTGCTGGTTTTGTGTTGGCACTTTAGCTCAAAGTCATTTTGGTCCCTTGATGCAGGCCAAAATTTGGACGTGAAGTTAACCTATTGCTAATGAATTATTTTGCCTAGCCACTCATCATCTAAAAAAAAATATTTTAGCATTCTTTAAAAAATATATTAAAGGAAGGATAAAGATAATGCAAACTGAAATCAATCAACAACAAACTCTTGCTTAGCTGCGTTACCATCGTGTAGTAGAACTGGAATGTTTTATGGCTAAAAGTTTAATAGCTGAAATAGAATATATGAAGCTATACTGAAAAACATAAATAGCTGCTGAAGAATAGTTTTATCCTAAGTAGTGGCAGGCTCCTAGGTGCCTCCCACCAAATAGAATTACAACCAGAGTCAAATATGCATCTTCTCTGATTCAAAATATCACTACATGAAACACAATAATCACAATACATGCATACACATGAACCACATGAACCACAAAATTACCTTCCAAGAGGCATCATGGAGGACTTGATAGCATTTGGCAACTTTCTTCTGAAACTCGAGCTGCTCATATCTCTCACCTCCATATCCTCCTCTCTCTGCAGCTTTCTGAAGTATTTGAAAAGACATCTCAGTCCTAGAGGTATATAAGTCCATGTGTGGGTGTGTGTGTGCATGTGCACTTTAGAAGGATATGGTATATGCAATGTGTACATTGTGTGTGCGCACACATCAGGTTCATCCTCCACCAGTATTATACCCTAATGCAATTTCTATTATTTCATTCAAAGAACTAATATACTCTATAATTGCTAAGGCACACTAAGTGCTATCTTGATATAAACCTATGATTTATTAGTTACATTCACTCACCCTTGCCTACAACATCTTACAAATGCAAAATCAATCTTTAACAAATTATAAGTGGCTCACCAAGTGGCTCACCAAGTGCCACTAGTGGCACTGTCCAGTTCTCCCCATAGGGAGAACCTAGGTTCCATCCACTCACCCCACACCCCAAACAAAACTCTTGCTGTAAGAAAAAATTATCAGTGGCTCAATGGATGGTTACCCAATTTCACAGAACCATTAGAATCAGTTATTTTGGTTCATGAATTCCCAGCATAAAAGGATACATGATCCATCTTTTTTTATTCTTTCCCCTCCCACTTTCTTCATTACCTGTTTTCGTAAGGGTAAGGTGGTGTCAACAACCTAGAATCTGTCTGCATGTATGAAACAATTTATTGCAAAGGTCTAAAAAACAAGTTACATAAAATGTACATGCTGAAATCTTTCAACGCAAGGTAAACTGGGTCTCAGGAAGAACAGTTTTATGCCTCAAAAATGTTTGAAGAAAGCAAGCTTCCTATAGAACTCAAAGAAACACATACTGGACCATGGTTTGGGGGAAGATCCTAACATATGATAATCTCATAGCATGGATATACGCTAACAGGGTGGTACTGTATGTGTAGGTATAATGGGGAGATGGTGGATCACCCATTTTTATACTATACTGTTGCGTCTGACTTCTAGAGCTTTGCCTTTTGATCTTTTCGGATCCAATGGGTGTTATGGAGAAGGTCATTGATCTTTTGTTTGATTGGAGAAATTGGGTAGGTAAGCATTAGTTGGACATTTGGAATTTAGTCTCATTATGTTTGATGTGACCAATATGGCACAAATGAAATCAAACATGGAGTAGTCTGTTTGCAATGAAAGCTATCCTATCAAAAAAGAAACACATGCTGATAATATGACTGAAGTCTTTTGATCTTTACTTTCGTTAGTTATTATAATCAACATTATTTTAGTTTCAACTTACCTCTGGTTGTATGTCAAGGTAAAGTACCAGATCTGGAGATAGCAACCCAATCTCTGGTGCCTGCAAAAAGAAGACCTCTTTCCCAATAACAACATAAAAAACATATACTTCATTTAAGACTGTCTGAATCATGTCTTCACCTTACACCATTCAAGGTCAAGTCCTTTGGCAGAGGAGAAAGCAACCCCAGAGTACGAATAACGGTCGACAATGAGCGTTGTTCCAGTTTTTAATTTAGTTTCCATCAACGATCTGCGCATGCATTACAGGCAACTGAGTACAAGTCCAGCCACAGTCAAAAGAGTGCTCGTTCACATTGTCACTAAATGTTTGAACCAAGAAATAATGTTTAGGAAAAAAAAAAAAAAAAAAAAACCCAGGTGCTGTCACTTTTAAAAGGCACAACAAATTTCATCCCATCCACAATTGAATTTTTTTCAACTTGAAAGTAAAAACCAATCTTGTAAGAACACATAGTGGAATCAAAGAATTCCACCTATTACAATTTGAATAGCATAATATCAGTCTGTAAAGGGTCCTGGATATACGGGTTAATTGTCATGGTTCAAGAGCTTCTCTTACCAACAAGTGGATTCCCCCTGCATGCCCATACTGCATACAACAACCAAGCCACAAGAATCACCTAAGTCGCCATATGCAACTCAAAAAAAAATATCTTCCACAGGAGAGAGTTAAGGAACAAAGGGAGGGAATCACTAGAGGTGAGTCGCCAAGCCCTAAACCAGTCAAACAGAAGGCCACTGAAAGAGACCAATAACTAGTCATCTGAACTTTCCATGTCCTCAAACGTCCTCCTGTTTCGCTCCCTCCAAAGACACCACATCAAGCATAAAGGAACTAAGTTCCAAATGCCAGACACATGCTTTCCAAGCCAATTCCACCAACCAAATAGGGTATCCGCAACCGATCTTGGCAAGACCTAAGAAATCCCAAAAGATCTAAACACCAAACTCCACAACTGATAAGCCTTACCACAATGAAGTAACAAATGATCCACCGTCTCCCCATTACAACAGCACATGATACACCAATCAACAAAAACCATCCTTCTACCCCTCAAATTGTCTCCCGTAAGGATCCTATCCCATACAACAGTCCACACAAAGAAGGAAACACGCCGAGAAGCCTTAACCTTCCAAACACCTTTCCAAGGAAAAATAACGGGTAAGGGGCTCCTCAACTTATTGTAAAACGAACGGATATCAAAATCCCCATTCTTTGTCAACTTCCATCGCATATGATCTCTAGTCCATAATGCTTATGAGTTCTAACCATAAGGTATATGAATGAAATGGGATATGGACAATATGTCTCATAACCATTATATCCAAATTTAAATACCATGACCACATTGCACACAACCAATTGAACCACAAGATCGTGATTGTCTTACCACCTAAGCCAACATGTCCAAATTTAAGCAAAATTTCCCCACAGGCTCCATAGCTTAATTGGAACATATCTACAATATACACTCTGCATTAAGAGTAGCCATAAAAATGCACACAAATTTGTCGTTTCACATTCTGAAACATTTATGACCATAACCACCATATTATACAAGTGATAACAGAAAATATGCTCTAAAAACCACCATAAACAGTCCAACCACAACCCAATAGCCTACCCATGACAAATCCAGATTGTGGAAGCAAGACATAAAGCTAAAAGATTCTGTACTATACACTTCCCTTGTATGTCTCATTTAAACTGATGAAACCATAAAATTTTGCTTGAAATCACAACAATTTCAAAATCTCTCACTGCTAAATCATGCACAGAATTGGGGGTGCAATGTTTAGTACCCTATTAATCCTATTAAAAAGTAACAAGAATCTGACTTTGAAGATCTGTAAAGATTAACAAAAAAAAAATTTTGGCCGTAAAAAAGATACGATATCGATATGAAATTTAAGAAAATGGCAATTGTAAGATTGAGAATTTTTGTGTGTATTGCATTCATCTCAATGGAGTTACAAATATACATTACAAGGTAGTATATAAGGTGTTCAAGGGTATTGCAACAAGATACTACCGAGCCCATGATGGCACCATAGCCGCCGACAAAGGAGACACCTAACTCCCAAGAGAGTTTATTGGACTAAGTGCCTAAAATTGCCTGACTTTGATTTTCGGCATACCTTTGCCAGAATGAACAGATGGGATTCCCCTCCACAAATTGCCCAAAAGCTGTACGAAGCCGCAACGGGTTCCCCTACTTTGACAAAGACTAAGCATGCTAGCCAAAAATCTGGGATGGGGTTTAGGGCGCCAGTCCTTTACAGATTCGATGCAGTATGGTATTAATCAAGGAATGACATAAGGATTGTGGCTTGGAGTGATTACAAAAACGATGGATAAGTGCACCAGGGAATCATTAGTGGAGGCGAGCCTTTCTAGCGGCCTATGCCGCTATAGGTTTCCCATGCTCTGAACAACTTATGGATGGATGATCTTTCTGCCGTTTAACACGTGCCCCTCCCAGCCTGGTGACATTTGTCACAATGGGACTTGAGGAGTGGATTCTTCCCCTGAGACCATCCGTGACTATAAATAAGGGCAAAGATTCCCTTTTTGAGGTAGGGATGGAAGGAGGGAGACAAGGACAAGGAAGAGAAGGACACATTAAAATACTTGCTTCCTAGAAGTGATATACTCATGTCTCATAGTCACACTGGATTCTAGGCTTAATGATCATTGCCTTATGCTCATCCCATGTCTCTTATCATCTAAATTTAGGCTATCCGCCTTGTCTCCCCTCTGTTTCACGCTCATTATTCTTCCCTCACCGTGCATGAGTTGGGCATACTACTCCCCAATGACGGTTACAAACATGGAGTGATCAACTCGACTATGCTAAAGCCAAATTGGAGGATAAAGGAGTTGAACTGATAAAACCAACCAAACACGAAGGGCCTGTTTGAGGCCATTGGATTCCTTCAAAGCTAACAAACATGGTGAGAGAAATGGAGATCAACAAGCCCAAAGGTTAAGTTAGGCAAAATGTTTCCTAAAGAAATCCATGGAAAAAGGTATTATTGACTCTGTGGCAGGACACACAACTAAAAAGGTGTGCATTATAGCAATCTATGATTTGTGTGCCACATACATAGTCTTGACTCAATTGTCCCTCACGGTCAACTAGATGACGGCATGGCTTCCCAAGGGCACACTACTCAAGTAAGCAAAAAGCAGGTGCAACAGGGTTAAGAGGAAGCAGGGAGATTGTTAAGGCCTAATTTTGAATGCACAAAATAAGTGGCGGACATGAAGCGTATAGGTACTAAGGTCAGGGTCAATGACAATGGGACCATGAGTCCTCTAGGCAAGGCTACTGGGTAACACAGTAGCATTGTAGGCTGATACAGCAATGGTGTGGTGAGAATGCGGGGCAGCACAGCAAGGTTACCATGAGTACTCAACTCAAAAGTATGAAAATAACTAAAACAAAAAAAACAGGGTGGAAGTTGGGTTAGGTCATAAGACCCTCTAATACCAGGTAAGATCAAGAATTTTGTGTGTATTGTATTAATCTCAATGGAGTTATGAATATACGTTACAAGGTAGAATATAAGGCATACACATTAAATGAGGAACAAATATAAGCGCCAATGGAAGCCTAAATATATGTAACAATGCATCAATCAATGGGCTGCCAAACAGAGAACATAAAATTACAACAAATCTCAAGTATCCAAGCACCAAGATTTGGAAGAAAAAATAATAAGAAGAAATATGCTGACATGCCAGGGATTCATAAACAATTAATAAGCTCGAGGACTCAAAAATTCGAATTACCTATATATGAAAATGATTCTCACAAGCCAATGAAGTAATACAGTATAACCGTTGAAATCCAATCATAAAAAGATCTCAAAAGAGACTGTTTAATAACATGCAGAGATGTTCAACACCTTAAAAATGCTACTATTCCTCCCCGGCCAAATTGTCCGTGATACATACAAATGAACAGAATTCTAGATTTTTGAACTCTAATGGTGATCAAATCTTGCTTGCCAACAACCAAGCATCTGAATTATCAAGTCTTCTACATAACCCAAGATATGCAAAATAATGAAAATACAAATGGCCAAAGATATTGCCACTAAACAATAAAATACAAGATGCTTAACTGACTCCCCACTAATCTTGCACATAGATACCAATCAATAATATGTTTAATTTTCTGAAATTATCCACAGTAAAAATTTAAAATAGTGCTGCTGTCCAACTGAAAAAAGCAACCTTTCGAGGCACCTTAGCACCTCATATGCTCCTCGAAGGGAATTGTGCACCTATTGCCCCCTCAAAGATGCTCCTTTAATATGGAATACACCATCCTATACATCATCAGAGCCTCTAGAAATAGAGAACTGTGAGATCCATAACAGTTTATGAACATTCAACTTGTCCTTACAAACTTATTGGCTGCCCTCTGATGTTCTAAACTAGAGCAACTCTTTTACTTGGAAACAAAAGAACAGGAGCAGCAAACTTTTGGTTTTGATATGCAGATTGGTAACAAATTTAATAAAAATTATCAGAACTTTAATGAAATTTAGCTATGTCATTGTCATATGATACTTTAACAATTTGGTTTAGATATGAAGATTAGTTATAAATAGATTGGAATCAGGAAAAAGTAAATTTGAGAAACAAAGCAGAACATTGTTCCTGGACAGGTTTGCCCATCACCATAGTCTTCATGAACCTTAAGGTTCATAAAGATTGGTAAGCACTGAAGGTACTATCAGAACAAACAAGGCATTCCAGCTTATATACATAATTACCACAAACCAGATCACAGCAAGCTGAAAAAAAAAAAATAACATAACAAACCTCTTCTCCCAACGGTTTGCACTAAATAGGAGATGGATAGTGTGATCATCCAATTGTGATTTGTTGGAGAGGTACATAGATATCATTTGCCCAACATTCGTACTTCTGTCGGGAAACCGCCATAATTCAGCTGAATGCCCCAAACCCTCCAAGTATGTGAGTAGTTTACTAGACTGTGAAGTCTTCCCACTACGATCCAAGCCTTCTAGAACAATCAAGGCACCTCTTTTTGTCTCACTGTTGCTACCACTTAAGACAGATTCATGGGTCTTTGCCGCCATTCGAATCTGCCTAATACTACACTTGCTAGGAAATTTCAGTTCAAATTTCGACAACTTTCCAAACGCTAGAGCTCCAAAATTCCTAGAGAGAAAAAAAAAATTGAAATAAATTCGAACAATAACTAAAGAAATCAAATTTTAATTTTTTTTTCCTTATGGGGTGTTACATAATTGAGAAAACAAAAAACCCCCCACAATAACCAAGTAGCTAACTGGGGTTTTTCCGTTGTAAAAAAAAAAAAAAAAAAAAACTTATTTTTACGTACAAAGCCTTGTAGGGAGAGAGTGAGAAAGTGGGGGGCATGGCATGGGTGATGTGATGTCCCTCCTAACTCCTAAGCCTGGGAATGACAGTTAACAACAGCAAATAACTATAAAAGCACAGAAAGGAATAGGAATGGATACAGAAGATGGTTAGCATCGATTAGCAGATGTGGCATACTATATTCATTTGTATATATTCAAAATAAAACTTTACTTTACCGTGAACTTTTGGGATGGATATCAAGGTGTCGCCGGTGAGGAGGGATTAGATTAGAGTTTTTGTTTTTTTAAAACTGCTTTCTGGGTAAACACTAAACAGGGCTGCCGCTGCACTGAACTGACCAGTACCTGTGTAACTCTTCTTTAATTCTTTTTTTAGAATCTTCTTTAATTCAAAATATGGGTAAATACATATTTTTTACCGTGTGTCAAATTGATCCTATGTTTCAACTTTTTCAATTGTGTTAAAACTAGTTTTGTGCCCGGAATGATTAAAAATATATGTAAATGAAAATTTTAGTTATATATAAATTCCATAGAAAATATTTTACTAATATCATACAAATTGTCTTAATAATTAGTGAGTGACCCCAACTATCTGAGGTAATTTGCAGGCTAGTACAGTGAGGAGAAAGAATATAATAAGTTAACATGCATTTGAAAGAATTTTGCAAACTAGCATCTCGAGTTTTTAAAACTCGAGATCGATGACAAAATCGATTCTTTGAAACTCAACTTCTACTATCGACGTGTAGTCACATGGAACTCAAGTTTGAAAGCCTCAAGTTCCATAGAAGCAGATTTGAAAATGGAGAAAGAGAAAAGGAGAAGAAGAGAAAGAAAAGAAGATCCAAATTAAAAGAAGAAGAAGAAGAAGACAAGCTAGAGAAAACTGGATCTGAAGAAGAAAATCTGGAGATGGAAAACGTAGATGATGTAGAACTCTAAAGAAGAAGATCAAAACTGGTCTGAGGAAGAAGATTTGGATCTGGAGAACGCAGATGATGTAAAATGCCAAAGAAGAAGAAAAAAGAGGAAGGTGATGAACTGTGCAGGAACTCGAGTCTTAGACTCGAGTTCCATGTGGATATTCTATCCAGGTAAGCACACCATCCCTTGAATCTCGAGTGTTAGAAACTCGAGTTCTGCATTAAACTCAAGTTTTAGAATCTCAAGATGCTAGTTTGTTATATAGTTTTGCAAATTTGACAACAAATGAAAATGTTTAAAAAATAATGTTAAATGCAAAAAAAATTCCAACTATCCTTTTGGTTGGTTGGAAGTGACAAGAATACCAAGTACTTTCATAGCAGAGCCACTCAGAGGTATTAGAGGAATAAAATCTCGGGTATTTACAATTCAATAGGCAGGTGGTGTTCACAACCAAATGAGATTGCTGAGTCATTCATTGATTTTTATCAAAACCTCTTTATTACTTCAAATTCGGTTATATGTGAGAAAGCTCTAAATCCAATTCCAAATATTGTCAGTGATGAGATGAACTCCCTATTATTACAAGCTTTTATGGAATGGGAGGTTCCGATTGCGTTGAAACAAATGGCTCCACTAAAAGCTCCTAGACCCGATGATATGCCTTCTCTCTTTTATCAAAATAGTTGGAGTGTCGTTGGTAGTGATGTCTCACAAACTATTTTGTCCTATCTTAACACAGCCTTTCTACCTCATCCCCTTAATCATACTTTTCTCACACTGATTCCTAAATTTAAAAGTCTTTAGTCTATCTCTGATTATTGGCCTATCAGTAAATGTAATGTTTTATACAAAAAAATTTCAAAGGTTTTAGCAAATAGAATTTAAAAAATCCGTTTGTCCATCATCACAAAACACCAAAGTGCCTTCACCAAAAAAAAAAAAAAAAAAAAAAATGCTTAATATCTAATAATAGACTAAGAACTGGCAAAACATATTCTATGGCTCTTAAATTGGATATGAGCAAAACTTACGATAAGGTAAAGTGGGCTTTCTTGGAGGCAAGGATGAGAAAACTAGGTTTTAATAAGAGGTGGATTAACCCCATGATGATCTATGCCACTACAGTTTCTTATTCCACTTTGGTGAATGGTCCGATCCATCCTTCTGGAGGGATCCGCCAAGGCAATCCTTTGCCCCCCTTCCTTTTCTTATTTTGCACTAAAGGACTCCATAGCCTAATCTCTAAGGCGGATAGGGAAGGCTCTATTCGTGGTTTTTTCCATTTGTAAAAGGAGCCTTAGACTAACCCATTTGCTTTTTGCAAATAACATTCTTCTTTTTTGCAGTGCAGATAGACATGACTGTTAAAGGTGTTGGAAATTCTAACAATTTATGAAAAATTAAGGAAGCTTTGGGAGTTAGAAATCATGCACTATGAAAAAGTATTTGGCCTACGATGACTAAATATTGAAGTTCAAAATTATTTATTGTTTATGTAATTATGCTTTGAACTTGAAGGATTGACAGTAGGTTTTTTTCTGTGTTTATGCTTTATTTTTTATTTTATTTTCTTACGTAAATTGTGAAATATGTTGAAAATTATTTAAATTTCAGTCAATATTTTTTTAATCAAGTTTTTTTTTTTTTTTTTTTTTTTCAAATTTATTCTTTATAATTTAATATTAAATTTAATTATAACATCATTGTGGCCTAATGTCCACTCAACCCTTAGTCCCACCTACAAGAGATTTCGAATCCAGTATCTCATGAATATCAATGTCATGAGGTCTTAAAAATGACAAAATCAACCCTGAGATTGCACAAAAGCTTCAATTACTTCTCCAATTACTTTGTAATCGAATTTTTAAACCTTCATCATGATATGAGGGTATTTAATACGGTATTTCAGTCACCATTTAATTTGTAACATAATGAAGCATAACTAATTGCAGGTGTTGCAAGTTCCACCCACCCAAGTTAATTTTCAAATCACAAAGTAATAAGAACTTTCCTTTATGATGCAGCACCAACCAATTAATTGTTTCTATCAAGGCCCTACTTTGCCAGTTTGTCTGTCTCATCAATTAATCTAGAAACTCATCACTACCCTGAAGAGGTGTATATTCTAAAGAGTCTTCTAAAAGCTTTGGAGAAGAATAAGGAAAGAATTGCATTCTATTTGTTATTTTCTTTAGTGTTAATTAGTCATACAAATTACACAAATGAATATCATGCCATAGATACTTTAATTTTCAGAGGAGATTTCTAACTTAAAGGTGAAATCTGGAAAGTGGGATAGAAAATATTTACTACAACTCTACAAGATACATGGTGCGTAATTAAAAACTAAAAATAAACAACTTATTAAAGTAGACATTTCCTTTGTTTCTAAGACCAGGGTGCCTTGCCAGTGGCAACCAAGAGTAACTGTAGAATTAATTTTTGGGCAACACAAGCATCAGTAGTTAGGAAACAAATATTGGTGAATCGGTCACCTACTTTTCCGGTACTTTTGCTTGTAGAAGAACCAAATTATTGTCTGCACTGTACCACCATAACACTGTTTGGATATTTTCAGAGTGCCGGTACTATAGCAATGCCATTCCCTGTGTAATCTAAAGCAACATGAGCATGATACTATTTATAAACTCGAATGAAAGAATGACTTGTTGCCCATATACAAGAGAAACTACCATGTTTGATAAAAGATGGATGGAAGCAGCCTTGCATTATTTTGCAGCCACAAACAGAGTGATACGTAAAAGGTACAAAAGAAAAGGTTTAGGCTTAAAATCATGTGTATCCAAGAAGTTAATCCTGTCTAGACTTGGTGAGTGCCACCAAGTAGGAAATCAGAAGACAAAAACATATCTTGCTTTCTGCAGGGATTGTATAAACTTTCCTTTCCTTCATTGCTGCTCTCCTCTTCGGTTTTGAATATGTCATGTCCATAGAACAGCTCATGAACCTCCATGACGGAAATAGAGTACCGACCGATACATGGCAGCAACATGGAGGAAGCAGATGAGCACTATAAGGAGATCATCCAAGAGGCCAACTATTCCCAGTATTCCTGCATTGCAATTAATCACCTTCAGGGACCAAAACATGTCCATAAGAATTCAACAAACTAAAAGTGCAAGCAACAAGATACCTTCTGGAATAATGTCGACAGGACTCAGTACGTAGACAGCACTTAGTATCATCTGTCCATAACAACTAGAATAAGAGCTTGTCCTTGAAATACCAGTAAGAGTAAAATTCAAGATTTTAGGTTAATATAAAACATGATAACATTTAGATTATCACCCTGGTAATTGAAAATATGACTCTAAACTACAGCATATATTGGGCTGTGCCTGTGTACATTGTACATAATTGCCAGATGCAGCCATGCTATAGCACATGCAGCTGCAAACAAAGCCCTACAAGATTATTTGCCAATACAACAGTAGCATCCCACTGTCTCACTTTAGCATTATAACCATTCAATTTAATGCATTCTGATTGGTATAAACCATTCTAATTTTCTTACATGCTAGTCATACTTCATGGTTGAATGGTTCACACAGATGCCCTTAAGTAGCAAAGAGGGAAAGAGTAAGGTAGTCATACATGAGTGTCAAGTTAATGACAGTCACCTAAGGATCTCTGAGAATTCCAAGTTAAATTTGTATAGGTTTATCCTTGAAAAGAGTTAAACTGTTGGGAAGGAGTCTCTAAGTGATGGAATGTTTGAATCCTAATGTAGGGATGTATAATGATATCCCCCCCTCCCTCCCCCCCCCCCCCCCCCCCTGGGTATGTTTTCAGATTCTGGAATTCCTTAAATTCCTTCTGTCCTCATTGATTAGTTCCGATAGGTACATAGGAAAATACCATTTTTTTTTAATTTGATAATTGGGGGAGGGGGGATTTGAACCCTAGATGTCTCTTTTAGAAACACCATAAGCTACAAGACTCTGTGCAGAAGTAGGGTTGATGTAAGAAAAAGTAGGGAATTTGTCCATGTGTGTTTGTAGTGGGTTTAGGGTTAGGATAGAAGAAGAATTAGAGAGATTATGTTCAGGGCTGTATGAACAGTAACTTTAAAGAGAAGAAGAAAAGAAAGAGAAGATTGCCAAAAACAAAAGTTGCCATTTATCTCCCACTTTGAAGGAAATGATTTTTACAAAATACCACTCCTATTGTTGTTCCACAAAACCCAACCCACGTGGACCAACATCCTACAATAAGGGTGGTCCAAACGCCTCTACCTTCCCCACTATTCAAACCAACCACTCCCCTTCATAAACTATCCATTTCTACCGCTCAATGCCAAAGCCATCTAGCAAAGAAACTCTATAAAATACTTTTCTACTCCTAAGGTCATGACTCCCATTCTACATAGCTAGCACACATTCCCCAATTTACTAGATGATATTTAAACTTGTCACTCTTATTTCATAAAAAAAATCTTCATGAGGTGTTTCTAAATAATTGAAATAGGAACAAAAACAGCCAATGAGCTATAGCTCAAACAACACTTCAAACAAACAACCACCACCCCCCCCCCCCCCCCCCCAAACACACACACACACAAAACAAGAATATGAGGTGGTACATGAGGTATTTTTAAGACCCACCAGGTGTGTAACTTAGTTGGGAGAAAAGAACAAGGACATAAAGTAGATCTGAAACAAGGTAGAGTACTGTTTAATATAAGTAATCTTACTTCAAACAAGTATGTATTTTCTAAACTCGTAGCCTCCTCTTCAACCTCTCTAGAATCAAGTCCAAATTGCTAAAGATCCTTGAGCTAACACAAGCTAGGACATAGGAAGAGAGCACACTGTACAGCCCAAAACATTGGAGCTTCCATAACCAGAATAAACAGCAATGACAAATCGCTTTCCCTACTTCTCCCAAAAAAGCTCTCTCAAGCTTCTTGAGCTACTAAAGTCTAAAACAACCAGTAACCATATATAATAGATATTTTTGTGTCTGTGCGTGTGCAATACAACATTTGGCAAAGCTGATTCATATCAGACTGCCATATCAACAACAAACATATCCTTTTTTTACCCTTGATTTTCAATTTTTCATTAATATTTAGCCTAACAGATGGTCGATTATAACCCTTATTCTTAGTTTTTAAAAAGGAAAAGAAATTATATATATATATATATATTTATATAAGTAACTTAAAGTTTACTAAAAAGAAAACAGGGGCAAAGCCCTAGTACACAGGACTAGCAAGAGCCTAAATTTTTTTTTTTAAAGAAAAGAGAGGCAAAGCCCTAAGACACAGCAGTAACAAGAGCCCCACCACCAAAGAATTAACACAAAAAATTACAAAGATCTTAAAAAAATCAATAAAAGGAGTACAAGAAAGATTCCCAATATCCCTCATCCATTCAAATATAGATCTTAAAAATAAAAGTCTCAATTGAAGCAATGAGGTTTTGACTCCTTCAAACCTGTCCTAAAATGTCGTTTCTTACGAATACTCTACATCAAACATATAGGAATACCATTCCATACATTTGATAACCATTATTCTAAATCAACAAGTGGACTACCCATGACATGGGTTATCCAGGTCAAGGGTAAAACTACTATGAAAGGAGTAGAAAAATTAGTCAGGAAAAAAAAAAAAAAAAAAAAAATGAAGAAGAAGAAGAAGATTATGAGAAAATACATGGGTTAACGATATAGTACTGCATATCAGGTTGGACTTAGCCATCCAATGAAGTCAAAATAACTCAAACAAGCTACAAACAATGATGTAATGCACAAAGTCCTGCAGCTGCTTATTGTCAAGCCTACTTTGGTTACCAAAGGAAAGAACAAATGCAAAAGGTCAACAACATGGTTCTGACTCTTGTCAAATTAGCCTTGATTAGTCAAGGGGCTAGAAAAGACCATGCCACCTCAACATATGGAAAACCTGACACAACAGGTCCAATTACAAAGATCAAACATGCCATTATTCTTTTCCTACCAAAAGACAAACTAAAAATAAAAGCATCTCATAAAATCGTCTTCATTGATAACTGGAGCCACTCTATCATTATAAAATCCACTGAATGGCAGAAAAGCTCTGACCTTTTCCTCTTTTATTTTTTGGGCATGTAAAACGGAGGAAAAAAATGTTGGTCCAGATATCCAGCAAGACTTAAGCCATCATCCTTAAGAATTAAACAATATACATTTTTGGATCATACTTAAACTATATCATATTATTCAACAAGTTCAAGGTACTAAATCAATGACGTTTCTATATTAGCTTTGGCTGTCTGAATCAAAGAGAAACCTCAATAGTTTCTAGATGGCAGCTTAAAATAATATCTAGGACTTCAAAGACCCAGATTAATGCACTAAAATTATTCCACCCAGGTATAGTAACAAACTATGCTGCTAAGGCAGAAAAGATGCATGCCTTAATTTAATAAAAGAAACACTGGTATTCAAATGAACAGATAATTATGCTGCTGAAACTGAAGAAGATGTAAGTAAGCATGAATCTAACAGAAATGCAAGGAGCTACCACACATGTCTGCATGTTTGTGTCATTCACTTAACTGCAATGTAGACACGGGCTCTGATGACAAGAGGAAGAGATCTCTGAGGATCCATCAGTTCCCGTAACAACCTTCGGAGGAGAAATGGAAGGTCCTGCATTCTCTGTAAAAAGAAAACATCATTTGTACGTGAGATAACAGTGACTTCGGCACAGGGTGCTTAGATATGAAAAAAAATGCAATTGTAAATGATAAAAAAAAGTCACAAATGTTGCACCAACTGGTCTAATGCAGCCAATAAGTCATGATAAATACATTTATATATATAATTGAAATTTTTTAAATGCATACATTCATTAGAATATGGCCAGAGATCCCATATATTCATCTCTATTTTTTTTTGTAAGTATATTCCATCTTCTAGTTCAGGAAATATGATATGATTCTCCAAATGTTACCTTGATTTACTGGGAGTTTTGTGAATGCAACTATACATTATGAAATAGGTGGGAAATTTTTGAAAACTAACACAGTACAACCAGTTGGATGACATTTTATATCTTCATATGAAGAGAACTGAAGATATTTAACTTCTCATTCATAATTACTATACAAATCAGCTATCATGGATGGAATGATGCCACAGTGTCAAAAAAAAAAAAAAAAAAAAAAAAACATTTACAAGGAAAAAGGGGTACACTGGTCAGATTATTTGATTTTCTCTTATTTCAGCTTCTTTCCTTTATCATAATTAAGTCTGCTATTAACCTTTCAAAACGGTTCATGTATGGTTGATGTGATCATTTTACCAAAATTTCAGGTGTCAGTCAAGCAAGTCAGTTAGGTATGAATGCCAGTGTCACCCTTCTTTAGGGACACAGCTGAGTCCAACTTGTTAAAGTAAAAGTGTTTAGGGTTTGATAAGTTGACCCTAACACATAAAATATTATTTATATATAAAGTGTTTCGCCCCTAGTTTAAACCCATAACACTCCCCCTCAAGCTGGAGAGTATTTTATTGGACCCAGTTGGAGAGTATATATCATCTCTTAAGTTAGAGAGTATATATAATACAATCCCAGCTTGTTACATAATAAACTCAAACCAGTCTAACATAAGGTTTTGGTAAACATATCAACAATTTGAACTCTTGTAGAAACATATGAAATAGCAATTATACCATCTCCTACTTTCTCTCGAGTAATATGACAATCTACTTCTATATGCTCTCATGGAACATAGGATTAGAGGCAATGTGAATTGTTGCTTGATTGTCACAATGCATCGTCATAGAAACCTTTACAACAAATTTTAATTCCTCAAGTAAATGCTTAATCCACATAAGCTCACATGATGTTTGTGCCATGGCTCTATTTTTTATTATTATAAGTAATCAGAGAAATAATATTAAAGAAAATAGAAAGGAACAATACAAGTTGTTCATGATGATGAACACAAGAAAAACAAAAAACAAACAACAAAGAGAAAGAAATTGGGATGCAATTCTAAGGGAACATAAAAACTCGAAGAGAGATGAACAATCAATAAAACCCTAACACCGAGACCAATCAAACAAACTACGCTAGCAAAGGACTTTTAACTCTTCCAACATCTTCTCAGTGTCCTCAAAGGAGCGGCAATTTCGTTCCAACCATACAATCCACATCAAACAACCCATAACCAAATTCCAAATATACGAAGTATGATTCCCAAGCCAAGCCATTGATGCCAGCAAAATAACAAACCCACCACAATGCTTGGCATGATCCAATGAATGCCGAAAGCATGAAGAATAACAACCCATAATGTGTATGTAACTGGACAATGAAGAAGTAAATGGTCCACAGACTCCCCATTACAACAACACATACAACACTGATTTGTCAAAAAACAGCCCCTAAGCATGAGATTATCCAAAGTAAGAATCTGACCATGAGTAGTTGTCCACAAAAAGAAAGCCGCTCGCTTAGGAACCTTAGTTTTCCAAACATCCTTCCAAGGGAACACAAATTTCTAAGCATTCTGAATCTCATGGTAGAAAGACCAGGTGTCAAATTTACCATTTCCTTTTAGGCGCCAACAAAGAGTATCGCTTAGCCTCTGCACTAGATCCGGCAACAACAGTTTGTTTCTTACTTAAGAGCAATAGCCAGTAGTAGCTTTTCTATCTAACAGTGACCCTACCCGATCAGCATCAATATAGGATTCTACCCGTAGGTGACTGTTTGTTTCATACAAAAGACCATGGCTTGGATGTGATTTAAGATACCTCATAATTGCCTCCCAATGTGGAACGTGAAGGTGAGGATCTTTCTAAATTGGCTCAAAAAACACTGACTGCAAATAATATATCTGGGCGAGTAATTGTGAGATAATTTAGTTTACCAATTAGACAGCGATATCTCTCAAGATTAGATAACAACTCCCCTTGATCTTCATACAATTTGACATTAGGATCCATAGGAGTCTCCATTGGTTTAGATCCTAACAAGTTGGTTTCTTCCAACATATCCAACACATACTTTCTTTTTGATAAACTGATGCCTTCTTTAGATCGTGCTACCTCAATACCCAAGAAATAATGAAGTTCACCCAAATCCTTAGTTCGAAAGGAGTTTTGAAGGTATCTCTTTAAATCATCAATATCCTTTTTGTCATCACTATTGATTATAATATCATCAACATATACTATCAACAAAATCTTTCCTCTTGCAAAGGTATGAGAAAACACAGAATGATCAGAGTAGTGACATTACAATCCAAACTTTAACACTACTTCACTGAATTTACCAAACCAAGCTCTAGTAGATTGTTTAAGACCATAGATGGCCTTATGCAACCTACACCTCTTCCTTTAAATCACAATTCAAGAAGGCGTTTTTAACGTCTAACTGAAATAGTGGCCAGCCCAAATTAGTAGCCAAGGAGATCAAAATCCGGACATAAAAAATTTTAGCAATAGGCAAGAAATGTCTCTACATAGTCGACACCTCATTTCTGGGTATACCCTTTGGCAACCAAGCGAGCCTTCAAACGCTCAATAGAACAATTAGGCAAGTACTTCATAGTATACACCCAATGACAACCAACTATAGCTTCCCCTGAAGGATGAGTAACTAAAGACCAAGTAGCATTTCAAGACAGGGTAGACATTTTTGCCTCCATAGCAGACTTCCAACCAGGGATGGACATAGCCTCCTAGATAGACTTAGGAACAATAGTAGAATTCAAGTATGTGGTAAAAGCATGGAGAGATGAGGTGAGGTAGAGATTTTCAACTATTATGGTTGCTAGCGACAGGGATACCGATGGGTGGTGGTCGAAGGGTTAACGGCAGTGGACTAGGGGCTTTGATACCATGTTGTTAAGGTAAAAGTGTTTATGGTTTGATAAGTTGACCCTAACACATAAAATATTATTTATATATAAAGGAGTACAGTGACATTACTGTTTTGCCCCTGGTTTAAACCCATAACACAACTGAAAACCTAAAATTCTTCAATTGTTAGTTTCTAATCAAATAAATTCCTGTGTATCAGCTATATTAATAGATTCCAAAGTTTTCTCTACTTGGTGATGATTCCAGGCAAATCTCAAAGTACTGATTCTTAAGGTCTTCATTTTCTTTTTGTTTAACTTCTCCTCTATCCCCCACATTTGATAGTGTTTGGCATCACGTCCTTTTTTAATACTTATACTAATGTTATTTTTTTGTCTTTCTCTACCCTTTTTTGTTCCCTCAACTGGATTCAACTCACTTTCTTACAGGTGCATTAGTCCACAACTCTCCCTCATCTTTTCATCAATTGGTTCATCTCTATCTTTAAATGGATTTCCTCATTTCGAATCATATCAATATGGAAAAAGTTTATTCTTCCACCTTTCGTCTTCATTAAACTACTCTTTTTCACAGGTAAATAAAACTTTATTAAAAGGAAATTGAAATAGTACAAGCTGCTCCCCTGGTACACAGGTAGTGTAATAAGGGAAAACAAGAAACTAAGCAAAAGTTCACAAATCTAAAAATCCAAAAGGGAAGGAATGGAAAGAACCCTCATTTTTTTTTTTGATAGGTAATAAGACTTTTATTGAAATAACTTAACATTATGTTCACGATGGTGAACACTTTGAACAAGAAACAAATTCAACAAGTTCAAGAACTAAAGCTAACAGATTGTAAGAATTTAGAAAATGAAATACAATGCGTAAAACCCCAAATACAAGTCCACTGAAACAAAGTACCGAAGAGAAGAGATTTTAAGAGGTCTAAGGTTCTCTTGTTGTCTTCAAAGGTACAGGTATTACCATATTACATTCCTGCCAAACTAACCGCATTAAACATGCTAGGACCATATTCCATATAGTTGACAAGTGATTTCCAAACCAATTTTCTCCAAGCAAGAAGAAGAGAGCTAACCGTTTTCAGAATTACCCACTGAATCCCAAACACCTCAAAAACTTCACTCCTTAATGCATTAGAAAATTTACAGTGGAATAGAAGATGATCCACAAATTCCCCATCACAACAACACAAGTAACACCTATTACCCAGGACCTAACCTCTCTTAACTCATAGTAGTCATCCAATCAATCAAAGAAAGCAAGAACTATTTCAACAAGCTTCTCCCCCACCCCCCCCACCCCCCTCTCCGATTAAAAAGTTTGGCGGTACAGTTCACTCCAAATAGTCCAAATGCTATGCAATGGAATCACCCCCCAAAAAACTGCCTACCTGATGCCGATCGACACCCTTATTCCAACAAGCTAGCAATTCCAACACTTGCTTAGACACCACCCATGAAACACCAAGCGCACGATAGACACAAATGTCCATAAACTATATGCCGAAGAACAGTGAAGGAGTAGGTGATCCACCAATTCCTAACTATTCTTACACATCCAATAGTGGTTAACAACACATATTCCTCATCCTAAGATTATCCAACGTAAAAATCTTTCCCTTGGTAGCTGTCCAACTGTCCAAGTGGAAATAGCTTCCTTAGAAGGAGCTTTCACCTTAGAAATACTTCTCCACGGGAAAGAATGACTTCCTCCAGCAGTTAAAACTCTATAATACGACTTACATCAAGAGAACCATTCCTGGCAGGCATCCACGCCATTCTATCTTCCCCTTTCCAACCAATATTACTTTCTATCCCATCTTTTCTAAGAGAAGAATCAGAGGTGCAATCAAACTCAATATGAGTTGTATAATTATAGTCAAGCCCACAAATCCTATATGCATTCCTATTTTATGAACTTAAGAATTGAAATCTTAATTGTATAATACGTATCAATGATGAAAAATTTTCTTCATCAACCTTTTGTCCTCATTAAATTACTTTCAATCCTATCTTTCATAAGAGAAGAATCAGAGGTGCACTAAAACTCAATGAGTTGTATAATTACAGGCAAGCCCACTATAGACCATACTTCTCCTCCCAAGATGAGTTGTATGAGTTATATATCAAACTCAAGATGCGTGTGTTTGATATTTAAGTTTTGTGCCTAACATCAAAAGGACCAATATTTGTATCATTGAATTTCTGGACCCAATAGAACATACTTCTCCTCTCATATCTTATAATAGAAGGCAAATATATATATATATATATATATATATACATATATATGAAATTTTTTAGTCAATATTGAATGTGTGATCAAATGCCGCCATCAACCTCAAACTTATCTCCATATTCATGCCGTATATTTAAAATCAGCATTCCAATAAACAAGTCCTTAACAAGAATAATTTGCTAGCAAATCTAAAAGATTTTATGAATACATACAAAATTTGTTAGTCGATGTTGAATGTGCGGTCAAATGCCATCATCAACCTCAAACTTATCTCAATTTTCATGCCGTATATTTAAAAGCAGCATTCCAATAAAAAAGTCCTTAACAAGAATAATTTGCTAGCACATCTAAAAGATTTTATGCACACAAACACACGCACACATAATTACCTGAATCAGACCATTGGAACGCCCACCAAAAAGGCGATTGTATGTTTCAACCTTTCTTAGAATCTCCGCAACCTCTGGGTCACGATGCTGCCTTAATGAAGCCTCTCCAGGAACCAACAAGGTAATTTGACGACGACACAGTGGGCATTTACATGGTTGAATTGCTGAACCATGATGCCAAACCTCCATAATACAATTGCCTGAACACAAAGACAATAAATTAACTACCTGATTTTCATAATATTTATTGAAAACAAATTCCAAGTACACCACCAATTGACTAGGACAATATTCTGTTTAACATTACCCACAGTTAAAATTATATCCAAAGCAGCTGTCCACACATCTTTTTTTTTCATAAGTACAAAAATTTAATTGAAAAGAGGCTACTTCATGCAAAAGGGCATAAAGAAGCCTAAAGAATTACAAACAAATACAGAAAATTATATACAATGAGAAAGAGACTCAATACACATAAGAACATAATCTTTATTCGTAAGTCCCCAAGCTCGAGACCAATCAAACAAAGTCCCAACAAAATGAGCTAGAAGTTGGTCCCTTGATCCCTTCAAATCCTCAAACATTGTCCTATTCCATTCTCACCAAAGAATCCACATCAAACAAAGTGGAACCAAATTTCAAATATCCAACAAATTTTCCCAAACCAATTCCTCCAACCAAACAAAATATCTTTTGCACTCCCTAGCAAAACCCAAGAGATACCAAAAGACCTAAATATAGAACACCACAATTGATAAGCCTCCTTTCAATGAATCAAAAGGTGATCCACCCCCTCCCCACTACATTGACACATACAACTCCAATCCACTATAGTATATCATCTCCTCCTAAGATTGTCACAAGAATCTTGCCCCATGCTGCTGTCCAAACAAAAGACACTTTTCAGGGGGCCTTCACTTCCCAAATACCTTTCCAAGGGAAAGTGACAAGAGGACCCATTAAAATTTATACACTCTTCCAACCAAACTAATCGGTGGTCACAAATTTCTATTACTTCTACAATTTTATTTTTATTTTTTTTGCGGCACTAAAGTTATAAATGAAGCATTTTTCCAAAGCAGCAAGAAGCATAAACTTCCTAAAACTTCTCCACAACTCCTCAACAATGCTGGATGCCATCCAAACCTAGAGCTTTATCCCTTCCTTTCCTTGAGTATGCATAACATCTCTTCCTTTTTGAACTCCATCCATCCCATCTCTGTCTCATCAATTGGAGCCACTTCTAGCTCCTCAAGAATCAATAATACACTCTATTTTTATTCAATATTTGTTTTTTTGCTAATTAAACAACCTCTACCTTGTTCTTGGAATGGGAGAAGATGCACTTTTGAGGTAGAAATTATTCGTAATCTTAATTCATATATAAAGTGCAAAGACCTTTCTACATTATGATAGGGAGTTTTAGAAATAGGAGAAAAAAAAAGGGATAATATCTACCCCAAGGAAAGGAGAGAAGAGGAAAGGATTATTTTGTCTTATGTTGATTGCATTTTTATAAGAGAAAATAGAGAGAATGAAATTGATATTGATTTGCCATTACACTATGTCTTCTTTTTCCCCTTACTTCATTGAGTTGAAGGATAAAACTTTCTTTTTAAAATAAAAATACATTGAGTGATTCTCTTCGCCTCCAATCCACCCACTTTTGGGCAGATAGTAAAAGTGAGCCTAAGAGGGGTAAACTCCCTCCATCCAGTGAGAACAATTCACAAAATAGATCTATGGGACGCTATGAGGTTTTTTCTCTTTATATTGAAGATGATGCCCTTTCATATAGACATGTAAATCCATTATAGGCACAATGATGTCAAACTTGAGCCAAGTCACAATAATCTTTAAACGCGATGCAATTGCACAAATGCCAACTTGTCGGCTTGCTTCCATATCATCGTTTGTGAGATTTCTCTAATAAAATTCTCATGTGATATATTCCCTATCCACGTAGTAAGGGGTGAAGGGTGAGGCCAAAAGTTGAATCCCCCATATTTTTGGGTTCCCAGCAGTATAGCTTTATATGGATTCTTGTTTTGTTTAAGAAAAATTACTAAGACTTCATAATTGTCAACAAAAATCAAAGAGTACATAATCTAACATGTCATTTACAGGCTTATAAGGACACTTTGTTTTAGGAACCCACTTTAGAGTAGACACAAAGAAGAGAGATTAAAAACTCAGTATCAGTCCTGTGAATTACAAGCAAGAAAATGGCGGAAAACGAAGAACCTAGAATTTAATCTGAGTAATTCAACAATCTAATAATAATTCTTGAATGAAACAGAAGTGAAGAAAGAAAGGCACTGACCGCAGAACCAGTGAGAGCAATTGGCTTGACAAGGAATATTGAAGCTGCTACGGCACACCGAACAGCAATCGTTCGCCAAAGGATCATCCATCTCTTTCTCTCTCTCTCTCTCGTTGGGCCTTTTTCAAAACAATTTACTTAGGAGACAAGTTTTGAATAGCACCTGACCAAAAGTGGAACTCTAGACTGCGTGTCCCGTGGATTCGGATTCCAGTTAGGTAAAATCTCTTACGTTGGAATTAGAGATGAGTCTACACCAAAAATTTATTGATATTTTAGCGTGCGTTTAGATTAAGCATTTTACCCAGTTCGTGAGTTTTGCATTTTTTAGTGGATCTCATGGATACTATTTACTTTTCCACCAAACTTAGCAAAACACAAATTTCTAGGTAAATTTGGATCCCACATCACTATTAACATATTTAAAAATTATTTTGCTACAGTATTTTCAACAATAAATTTTCAGTTTTCATCAAATAAGCGGTATCCAAACACACCCTTAAGATCCATTTGGATACAGCTTATTTTACTGAAAACTAAAAATACTGTAACAAATAAGTGAAAAACGCATGCAGATTATTTTTGGGTCCGAGTATTGTAGCTCAGTTGAAAACGCGTTTTTACTTTTTTTTTCTCTCTCTTCTATTAACTCCTCACCCACCCTAGCTAACGCCTGTGTCTAGAGAGTTCCACGCCCACTAGAGAAAGGAAGAGAGGAAGACCTACATCTCAACGACGCCGGCAAAGAGATCAAAATGTAAATCCACGAGGAAGACAAGCCAGCCCGACGTCGGCGAGGTGGTGGATGGGTTGATCGGCGGTGGATTTGATGGGTTTGATTTGCGTTTGTCAGGTAGATCCATTTGATCAATTCCGTTTACTGGGTAGATCCATTTGATCAGTTACATTTGCTAGGTTTGATCGGTTGATCGTTTGATGGGCTTGATTTTTTTTTCACATGGGTTTGATTCATATGGTTTTGGTTTCACTGTTTTGATCTTCTGTTTTGAAGGGTTTGATGGGTTTCAAGAACATGAATAGTCATGTTCTGGGTAGAACATGAAGAACACGCATGCATTTGAACATCTTGGTGGCGCAATTGATTGGTGTGGTGTTGGTGGTGGTGCACGCCGCAGTGAGAAAGACTGATGATTTCTTCTTGGATGAAGAAGCTTTTGGATACATGCCCAGTTTGATTGAAACAGTACACGCTTTGAAGGAAAACTAAGCTTCGCTTTTCATTTTAGTGTTTATTTCATTCTACTGTAGCATGGGTCCCAACGTTAATAAAACGCAAACGTTGAACGCAAGAGAAAAACGTTAATCCAAACGAGCACTTAGGGTGTGTTTGGATAGAACTTATTTTGCTGAAACTGAAAACTGAAAATATTGTAGCAAAATAATTTTTAAATGTGTGAATAGTGCTGTGGGACCCATTTTTAATGAAAAAATTGATAAAAAATGAAATTTGTGGGTCCATGAACAGTGCACGGACCCACTGATTGACAGAAAAGTCAAAAAAACAGGGCCAAACAGTACTGAACAGTACTCCACTGTTGCGCTTGTCCCCTAAAACGCGTGTAGAAAAAATAAATAAATAAATAAAGAAGCAAAACGCAAAACGCAAAAGTAAAACTCAGACGTGGATCCAAACTTACACTTAGTGTGCGTTTGGGAAGCAACGAAAATTATAAATTATTTCACTATTCAGCTTATTTTTGCTACTATTTATGAGCTTCACTGCACTTTTTGGTATTATTCATGGGCCTCACTATACTATTTCAACTAATTTTTACCTTTATCTACGATACTTTCAGCAATAAGTTTTCAGTTTCAGCAAAATAAATGGTATCTAAATAGAACCTTAGTCTGATAATAAAGAGCACCCGTGGTATTGGTATATATGAGCTCGCTTTTTAATTTTTATTTTAAACCTAAAAAAAAAGGTACTTTTTTTATTACATGTTTTTCATTACACTAATTTTTGCACTAAAAATTACTGTAATGAAATTGATATATACTTTTTTTTTATGAGAATCAAAATTGGTATATAGTATATACAACCTCGCTTTTTTATTACATGTTTTTGCATTAAAAATAAAGATAATGCAAATTTTTTATTTACCAAAATACCATATATCTTTATATTGAGTGTGAATTTTGAAAATATAATCGTTGGATATTGTATGTTTTTATTATATCCTTCATGCTTGCAAACTTTCAAAAAGTTCAAAGATTAATTGATATGTCATCAAACAAATATTAAAATTTCAAGTTTTTGTTATTTAAAATCGTGTATAAAAAGTAAATTTATTGATCAAATAGAAAATAACATCCAATTTGAACAAAATTTGATATATATGTTGAGAACATAAGGAACATGAAATTCAACAGTTAAATTCAAAAAATAGATATATTAGAAGTTTGAAGAGTTTCTCTTTAAACTAGTTTGTCAAAGTTAAACTCTATCTTTATTTTTCTCATGCGTTTTATTGTTTAATTTGGGTTTATGATTTTGACAGATTCTTTGCTGGATTTTTTCAATCTATAGCTGGTTTGCAGTTTGAGGTATGTATACTACAGATTTGGTTTATGTAGAGAAAGTGATTTTTATTTATGGGGTTTTTAAGGTTTTGGTTGATTTGTAGTTTATTTTGATATAATAACGATATATATATATATATATGATTTTGTAGCTTATATGATTGATAATTGGTTTGTGTTTTTAAGAGGTTGTGTTTTAGCTTGAGACCAACATAAATTTTTTTTTTTTTGAAACTGAACAATTCATTCATTTATTGATATGTAAAAAATCTTGATACAAAGCATCCATAGCAAGTGGTGGAGAGTCTTCCATCCAATACATTTCATCACTAATAGTCCTAGCATGTCGAGCTAAAGAGTGTGCAACCATATTACCACCCCTTTTAACGCAGTTGATTAAAGCATATTGCAGCCCACGAACAAGGTGTTGGATGTCTTCAAAGATGTGTCCCAGCAAGGAGTTGTTCTCTGCAAAGCATGATATTGCATTCATCATCAATGCATTATCCCCTTCAATGACTAATCTTGAAAAACCAGCTTCAATTGAGAACTGAACAACTCTCCTACACACCAAAGCTTTAGCTTCTGTACTGTTATGAACCAAAGGACCCTTGACTGACATCCTAGCCATCACCTCACCCTTTTCATTGTGGATAATTGCCCCAAATCTAGAACAATTCAGATCAGAAAAAATTGCTGCATCAAAGTTTAACTTATATACTGATGGAGGTGGTAGTTTCCAGGAAATTCTAGCAAGTGCCGCAGCTAGCATAGCAGCTAGCTAAGCCTGTGATTTTTTGTACTCCTTGAGGTAATCTAGTGCTCTTTTGTTCAAAACCTTGGATCCATCACCTGTCCTTCATGCACCACCTTATTTCTTTGATTCCATATAAGCCATGATTGAACAAGAAACAACTTAAAATCTGCATCAGATAACTTGTCAAAAAGAAATTCAAATAGCTGAATAATATCACATTGGTTAGTTGAACACTTTTGTAGATTGATTGAACTTCCTACCCACACATCTTGAGCAGCAACACACTCCCATATAGCGTGAATAGTAGATTCTGGAAGAGATTTTGCTGCAATGACACACCGAATCTGATATGATTTTTCTTCAAGCAAGGTTGACACGAGTTGGTAGAATTTCATGGCAGGCCCTCCATCCAAAAACCTTAATTTTATTAGGCACCCGTAGCTTTCACAACTTCTTCCAAATCTGCAAACCACTAGGACCCTTTGAACTCTTTGCCCAATCCTCTTTTCACATCACCCTTTTTGCTATATAATACCCAGACCTAACAGAATACACTCCCTTCCTATTGTGCAGCCACACCATAGAATCAGATACTTGTCTTTGGCTCAAATGAATTTTGCATATAACTTCAGCATCCTCCCTACGGAAACTAGACATGATAACATCACGCCTCCAACAGTGTGATATTGAATCAATAAGCTCGAACACTAGCCACTCTTCATTTTCCTCCTAAGCTGGGTGAAGAATTTTATTAGTGGGATAGTTAGGAATCCATTTATCCTTATGCACTCTAATGAACACACCATTTCCTACCCTACAACAACAGCCACTCTTTAAAATTGGTAGTGTAGCCACCATACTTTTCCACACATAAGAACTATTAGGCGAGTCCACAGCATCTAGGAAATGATACCTTGGAAAGTACCTAGCTTTGAAACACTGAAAAAGGAGTGAATCATGGTCATGCAATAGTCTCCACCCTTGCTTAGCTAGCATTGCAAGATTGAAGCTTCTCAAATCCCTAAATCCCATCCCACCATCATTCTTTGGCTGTGATAAACTATCCCAACTCTTCCAATGAACTTTCCTCTCATCCCCCACTTAATCCCACCAAAGAAAAGGTTTGGTATTTTTCCCGACCCACCAAAGTTGGTAATCCCAGATAGGATTCAAACCACCCCACCTCCTTCACACCTAGGACTCACATAATCTCCACTTTTTGACTGGCAGGGGTATTACTATTGAAAAAGACTGACGACTTTTCCATATTAATACATTGGCCAGATGCACTAGCATAAGTCTACAAAACCTCATTGACCACAGCAACCTTACTGTTTGTGGCTCAGCAAAACAATAAAGAATCATCAAAAAACATTAGGTTGGAAATTTTGGGCGCTCTTCTGCATATAGAAACACCCTTAATACGTCCCTCGACTTCTACCTTAGCTAGTAAGGAAGTAAACCCCTCAGCACACAAAAGTAATAAATATGGTGATAAAGGATCACCTTGGCAAATCCCTCTAGTTGGGTGGATATTGCCATAGTTTTTACCATTAATGAGAACTAAAAAAGAAGGCGTAGTTACACAGCCCATCACCCAATTAATCCACTTTTCAGGAAAACCCAATTTAGCCATTATGCCTGCAAGAAAGGCCATTCAACCCTATCATATGCTTTACTAATGTCAAGCTTCAATGCCAGTGACCCTTTTTTACCTTTTTTCTTGGAGTGCATAGTGTGCAAAGTCTCATATGCCACCAGAACATTATCAGTAATCAATCGCCCTGGAACAAAAGCACTCTGAGTAGGGGAGATAATATCTGGGAGGATCTATTTCAACCGGTTAGCCAACACCTTGGAAATAATTTTATAAATAACATTACAGAGACTAATAGGCCAGAAATCAGATATTTTCTCAGGTGTCTTCACTTTAGGAATCAACACAATATTACTATGATTAATACCCAAAATCATGATACCAGAATTCAGATAATCCAATACAACAGTAACTACATTATCAACCACAATATGCCATAATTTCTGGTAAAAGAAAGTATTCATACCATCAGTCCAGGAGCCTTAGTTGGTCCCATCTAAAACAACGCCGCCTTAATCTCATCAGTTGTAAAATCACTGGACAAGATCTGTTGCATGTCTAGAGTCATCTTCTGTTGTGCAGCACTTAAACAATCATCAATCTGATCACATGCACCTGCATTAAACAAACTCTCAAAATAAGTTATTGCCACATCAGCTATTTCTTCCATCTCTTCAACCTAAATGCCATATGAATTTTTAACTCTCTGTATGTGGTTTTGCCGCCTTCGTTGTGTTGCTTTAGAGTGAAAAAATTTTGTGTTTTTATCCCCATATTTCAGCCAAGAAATTCTAGATCTCTAAGCCCAAAATATCTCCTGCTTCAATAGTAGTTCATCCAAGGCTTTACTCACCCTTAAAAATTCAGCTTTTGACTGCTCAGTGGGTTCTTACATGTTTAGCTTCTCCAATTGCTTCTGAAATTCCTTAATCTCATTAGTATTCGGGTTTGTTTTTGAAGATCCCCACGCCCTCAATACTTCCCCATAAGCATCAATCTTCTCTTTAATCGTGGCTAGCCCGTGCATCTCATTCCCATTAGCATTCCAAGCATCTTTTACTACATCCTCACAGTCCTCCAATAACAACCATACTTCCTCAAATTTAAAGCTTCTTCCACCACTTAATCTATTCTTCCTATAATTATGAGTTTGGAGAATTATAGGGAGATGATCCGAGGCATGGGGAGAGAGATGAGTCATGGTACTAAGCTGGAACTTTTCTCTCCATGCCTTTGTTGCTACTGCCCTATCCAATCGAAGTTTAGTGTTTGCCTTGCCTGGTCTTTTACTATTCCAAGTGATAAGGATAAAATATAAATGTACCTACTGATATAGAGGCATAGAGCAATGTTCCAGACAAATCCGTCGGCCTTGTATTCAGTAATATATATTTGGAGTCTACGGCTCCAAGCTGACGGTATCAACTTGGAGCGAAGATAAAAGGTTGACGACATTAAGCTGAAGGGCATACACAAGACTGACGGATCAGACATAACTTGGCCTTCACGCATAGGTTTATAAGAAAATAACTTGTGTCCCATGTTTAGAAAGACTCCTACAAGGAAAGGGTTCTGTAAAATACAATTATGAGGATTCCTATAAGGAAAGGACTTCTAAGCCAAGGAAAAGATGTCAACCCTCTACTACTATAAAAACCCCAATACCCTCATTAACCAAGGTACGCATAATTTACCCGCTCTGGCACTCTAGAATTGTGAGAAATTCTAATTTGACTTTCGAAGGGTATTTGGCCGGCACCACACCAGTGCTTTCTGCGAGGTCTTCTCTTTTTGTGTTGTGCAGGTGTTGTTTCGAGCACGTGTGAACCGTGTAGCTTACTGTTGATTTTTCGGCATCATCAGTTGGCGCCGTCTATAGGAATACGCGCACTTTAGCCTATCGCTTCTCGGACAAAGAGTTGCATGGTACTTACTCCCTCGATGACAACTACCAACAACGTTCAAGGAGACAAGCCACGACCCACTGCCCTGGAGAGGCAGGTCCAAACCCTCACGGCAGTAGTGGAACATCTCACCAAATAGAATCAGGACCTTGAAGAACAGTTACGGCTGAAGAACGTCGCTATGGATACCCAAAAGGAAGATCAAGAAGGTACCAGTGCTGAGAGGAGGAACCGAGAGGGGCTGGAAGGTAGTAACACCCCAAGTAGACCAGAGCGACAAGATATAAGCCGTCCTTCCATTACAGACACGGCTCCCCTTCACATTGTCGCAGAAATGCAGATGATGAAGGAACGGATGGACCTTATGATGAACGCCCTCAAAGGACGAGTGTCCAGCGACCTCGATGATCTGGTCCACCGAACCGGTTCGCCTTTCACCATATCCGTCAACTCCTTCCCCCTATTACAGAAGTTTCGCATGCCGCAAATAGAAAGCTACAACGGAGTCAATGACCCCCTCAATCACCTAAAGACTTTCAAGACCTTAATGCACCTTCAAGGAGTAGCAAACGAGATCATGTGTAGAGCTTTCCTTACGATGCTAAAGGGTCCTGTGAGAATTTGGTTTAGCCGGCTAACACCTAACTCCATCAGCACTTTCAAGGAGCTCAGCGCCCAGTTTACTTCACACTTTATTGGGGGACATAGGTATAAAAAGTCTACTGCGTGCTTGATGAGTATTAGGCAGCAAGAGGACAAGACGTTGAGATCTTACATAGCCCGCTTTAACAAGGAAGCACTCTCGATCGATGAAGCTGACGACAAAATACTTGTAGCACCCTTCACAAACGGGTTACAGAAAGGTAAGTTTTTGTTTTCTTTATACAAGAACGACCCAAAGACCATGTCGGATGTACTTTACAGGGCCACCAAGTACATGAATGCCAAAGACGCACTGCTGGCTCGAGAAGAGAGGCCTAAGAAAAGAGAGAGGCAGGAAGACATGCAATAGGACAGAGGGTGGAATATGGCAAGGACTGGAGAGTGAAGGGATGATAGGCGCTCTAAGCCCCCTGCGGGGAGGTTCACAAGTTTCACCCCGCTAACCACCCTAATTGACCAAGTCCTAATGCAAATCAAGGATGAAGGAGCCTTAACCTTCCCCGGAAAGCTAAAAGGAGATCCCAACAAACGACCTAGAGACAGATACTGCCATGATCACGATCATGGCACGGTCAACTGCTATTACTTGAAACAGCAGATAGAAGCCCATATCAGGCAAGGGAAGTTGCAGAAGTTCATCAGTAAGGAGAGAACATATTTGCCTCAACAAGAGCAAGCCCCACGATGGGACAACGAGTGTCCCAAACCACCCCTAGGAGACATAAGGATGATTGTGGGAGGCACGGTAACCGCCGTCTCATCCAAAAAGGCCCGAAAGACTTACCTCAGAATGGTTCAGAATGTTCAGCTGACAGGCGTCATCCCGAAGATGCCACGGGTTGATAACCCAATTATTGGTTTCTCGAAAGAAGATGCTCGATGTCTTCACCAACCACATGACGACACGCTCATCATTAGCATCCAAGTAGGAAACTATAACAGATACGAGTCTTGGTTGACAACGGAAGTTCCGTAGACATTCTCTACTACCCAGCGTTCCAACAGATGTGAATCAACAGAGAACGTCTAGTTCCAACCAACGCTCCACTTGTTAGGTTTGGAGGAACAAAAGTATACCCCCCTGGCGCGGTCACATTGCCTGTAACAATTGGGGACTATCCTTAGCAAATCACTAGGGATGTTACATTCCTTGTTGTCGATTGCCCCTCCGCCTATAATGCCATTATAGGACGACCAACCCTTGACTCATGGAAGGCCATAACTTCAACCTACCATCTGATGATTAAATTCCCCACGGAGTACGGAGTAGGGGAATTATGAGGAGATCAAGTAGCTGCGCGCGAATGCTATATTGCGATGCTAGAGATGGACGACCATCTACAGACCATAAGCATAAAAGAACAGTGGACGGGTGCGAAACCCGTAGAGAGGCTCGAGGAGATACCTCTCGATAGCTCCAGGTTGGACAGAACCACGAGGATTGGCACTCTCGCCAGCCCAATGGTTCACCAAGTGCTCGTAGCCTTCCTCGAGGAGAATCAGGACATGTTTGCCTGGAGTCATGAAGACATGCCAGGAATCGATTCGTCAGTCATGGTACACAGGCTAAATTTGTCACATTCTTTTCCACCCGTTCGGCAGAAGAAGCGAGTATTCGTCCAAGAGCGAGACCGAGCAATAGTAGAAGAAGTCAGCAAATTACAAGAGGCGAGCTTCATTAGGGAAGTATACTATCTTGATTGGCTAGCAAACGTGGTAATGGTTAAGAAAGTCAATGGGAAATGGAGGATGTGCGTAGACTTTACAGATCTAAACAAAGCATGCCCCAAGGATAGCTACCCTTTTCCTCGAGTTGACGTACCGGTAGACTTTACAGCTCAGCACCAATTACTGAGCTTTATAGACGCCTTCTTGGGATACAATCAAATCCGGATGGATGAAACGGATCAGGAGAAGACTTCATTTGTTACCAGCCAAGATTTTTTCTGTTACAAAGTAATGTCGTTCAGCCTTAAGAACGCAGGCATGACATATCAAAGGCTCATGAACAAGATGTTTACGAACCAAATCGGGAGGAATGTTCAGGTCTACGTCAACGACATGTTGGTAAAAAGCTGAAGAGAAGAAGACCATTTGAAGGATCTCAAGGAAACATTCAGCACCCTTCGCTCCTACAACATGAAGCTTAATCCGAGTAAGTATGCATTCGGGGTGATAGCTGGAAAATTCCTAGGCTTCATGATGTCTCAAAGAGGTATCGAGGCCAACCCAGACAAGATTAGAGCCATAGTGGAGATGGACCCCCGAAGAACGTGAAAGAAGTACAGAGTTTAAACGATAAAGTAGCCACCCTGAACAAGTTCGTATCAAGAGCGACGGATAAATGTCTACCCTTCTTTCGCATGCTAAAGAAATATTTTGAATGGACTGCCGAGTGTTAGCAAGCATTTGAGGAGCTAAAGGCCTACCTCTCTTCCCCATCGCTGTTAAGTCCTTCACAATCGGGGGAAGAGCTCTTCCTGTATTTGGCTGTCTCCCCGGCAGCTGTTAGCGCAGCCTTGGTCAGAGAAGAAGACAAGGTTCAAAAACCCGTGTACTATGCCAGCCAGGCATTTTGTGGTGCAGAGGAAAGGTATCCACCCATGGAAAAGCTTGCCTTCGCCTTAGTTACAGTAGCCCGCAAACTCAAGTCGTACTTCTAAGCCCACACGGTAATTGTCAAACCCTTAAGGTGGGCAATGAGCAACCCTGAAGCTACTGGTCGGTTGACGCTATGGGCAATAGAGTTGAGTGAGTTTGACATTCAGTACTACCCACGCACCGCTACCAAAGGGCAGGTCATCGCTGACTTTATAGCAGAGTTCACCAACGGGGAAGACAAGGGGGCAGATGAATATCCGCAGTGGAGTATACATACAGATGAGTCGTCCAACAGGCAAGCCGAGGGCGCAAGTGTCGTACTTCTCTCTCCTGAAGAAGACCTGATCGAACGTATGGTTCGCCTCAACTTCCCTACCACCAACAATGAAGCGGAGTACGAAGCTTTAGTGGCAGGGCTGGATCTCGCCAAAGCAGCAAAAGCCGCAATAGTGGTTCTTTATTGCGACTCTCAGGTCGTCACTAACTAAGTAAACGGGGATTATGAGTGCAGAGGCGAAAGAATGAAGATATATCTAGATCAAGTAAGGAGAAGGGTAGACGAGCTAAAGGCCAAAATTGTCCAAATCCCTAGAGGAGAGATTGAGCAAGCCGACCGCCTTGCCAAAGCAGCTTCAGCCGAACATATGACTACCCTTGATAATGTACTCTTTTTTGTTCAACTTTCTCCACTAATAGATACTATCGATGTGCAGGAGATAGGTTCTGAAAGCAATTGGATCATGCCGTTAATCTCTTACTTAAAAAATGGCATCTTACCAGATGGAAGGGAGGCCGCAAGAAAGCTGAAGGTCCAAGCAATGCAGTTCATCTTGATGAAGGATGTCTTATATAAGAGAGGCTTCTCCCGCCCATACCTAAGGTGTTTGGGTCTCAAAGAAGCAGACTACACTATGAGAGAAGTCCACGAAAGGATCTACAGAAACCACTCAGGGTCATGATCGTTGGCACACAAGTTGATTCGAGCAGGGTACTACTGGCCCACCATGCAAAAAGATGCTCAAACTTATGTCAAAACCTGTGAAAATGCCAAAGATTCAGCAACATCATTCGTCGTCCGAGGAGTTGACCCCTATGATAGCCCCATGGCTATTCGCTCAGTGGGGGTTAAACATCATGAGGCCGTTCCCAATAGCAGTGTAACAGCTGAAGTTCCTGATAGTAGGCATTGACTACTTCACGAAATGGGTGGAAGCTAAAGCCTTAGCCACCATTACGGAGAGGAACGTGAGAAACTTTGTCTGGAAGTCCATCATATGCAGGTTTGGGATCCCTAGAGTCTTAGTCTTAGACAACGGGAAACAATTCGACAACGAATCATTTCGAGATTTTTGCTCGCAGTTAAAGATCATAAATCACTACTCCTCCCCCGCCCACCCTCAAGCAAACGGACAAGTTGAAGTCATGAACCGATCCTTGCTCAAAATTATCAGGACTCGGCTTGAGGGGGCAAAGGGTATATGGCCTGAAGAGTTGCCAAGCATACTATAGGCGTATAGGACAACGACGAGGACGCCCACAAGAGAAACACCATTTCAGCTAACGTATGGAAGCGAAGCAGTCATCCCAACTGAGGTCGAACTCACAAGCTACAAGGTAGATAACCATGATGAAAGAAAAAACGATGAGGCTATACGTCTACAGCTTGATTTAGTTGACGAAGTCAGGGCTATAGCAGAACATAGGCTCGCACAATACCAGGACCGCATGGTTAAGCACTACAACTCCCGGGTCCAACATAGAGACTTTTAGGTCAGAGATCTCGTTTTAAGGAAGGTCATGGGCGCTGCTAGAGACCCTACCCAAGGAAAGCTCAGCCCCAATTGGGAAGGACCCTACTAAGTCACGTCATGGCAGAGGAAGGGCACCTACCACCTGGAGACAATGAACGAGCGGAAGCTACACCACCCATGGAACGCGGAACCTCTATGGAAGTACAACCAGTAAAAAGGATAGCGTGAAGAGTAGCACCCCCTTATTTTTAGTATACCTTAGTTAAATTTAGCTACACCTCTTTGTCTTTCTATTTTACTTTAGGTTTTGCTACAATAACTCTTTTTTAAGCCCAAAGGGCAGGTTTTCTTCTTTTTAAGAACTACTTTTTCTACGAATGCACAGTTTATCATAATAACAGGAGTTTCATTCAGATATGACTTAATGTGTTTTTTCTACAATATATTATCAAGTCCATAAAATAGACGAGTTTGCAACTAAGTCCATAAAGTGGACAAACTTACTACCAAGTCCATAAGTGGGCGAGTTCGCTAGTAAGTCCCAAAAAGTGGACGACCTCATACCAGAAGGATGAAATATTATTAAGTCCATAAAGTGGACGACTCCACATAGTGGACGAGTTTACTACTAAGTAAACAAAGTTATTATTAAGTCCATAAAGTGGACGACTCCACATAGTGGATAAGTTTACTACTAAGTAAACAAAGTTATTATCAAGTCCATAAAGTGGACAACTCCACAAAGTGGACGAGTTTACTACTAAATAAACAAAGTCATTATTAAGTCCATAAAGTGGACGACCCCACAAAGTGAACAAGTTTACTACTAAGGAAACAAAATCATTATTAAGTCCATAAAGTGGACGACCCCACAAAGTGGACGAGTTTACTACTAAGTAAACAAAGTCATTATTAAGTCCATAAAGTGGACGACTCCACAAAGTAGATGAGTTTACTACAAAAGTAAATAGTCGCTATCATCAAAAAGGACGAATTTATTAAAGTCCGTAAAGTGGATGACTTCATCCCAGAAAGATGAAATATTATAAAGACCACCAAATGGACAAGTTTATTATGTCCATAAAGTGGATAAATTCAATAGTAAGCCCACAAAAGGGACAAACCAAAGTCCATAAAGTGGACGGGTTCATTGGTCCACAAAGTGGATGAATCCATTACTTAATAAGGTCATTTGAGGTTGACGACTTCATAAAATTACCATTTAAAAGAGGGCGAGTTTAATAATAAAGTCCACAAAAGCAAACAAGTTTGTTAGCCAATCCTAAAAATTAGACGAGTCCACGAAAGTGGACGAGGTTATAAGGTAGATGGATCTAACTAAACTAACAGGCTCAGTAAAAAGCCAAGAAATCAAGTCTACAAAGTAGACGTCCTTAGGTGGACGAGCCTATCAGACAGACGGGTTTGTCTTTAACCTATGAAAACATATCATACAAGCACGAGGAACGAGCATATAGATAAAGAGCAACGCATATATGCTTAAAACAACGGATATATAAATAAGATGACGTTTTTACAAACAGAGCCCAAAACTAAACAAAAGGGCATAAAACATTTTCCAGAAATTAGATAAACTTTACAAGGAAAAGAAAGACCCTAAGTTCATGAGGCCGGGAGGTCTTGTGGGGTCTCGTTACCCTTGGCCTGATCTGGGGCATCCTGAGATGAAAGGTTGTCGGCAACTAGGGGATTGGCCGACAAAGTCAAAGGAATGACGGGAGGATTCACGACAGGCTGAGCAAGGATGACGCCGTCATCTTGAGTATCCTGCTTTAACTCAGTGGCGCCGTCAGCACCTCAGGAATGGCGTCGCCTACAGGAGTTGTTGGCAAAGGCTCATCCATTAAGACCTTCACCAAATCCAGGTGAGGGTAATTGGATTTAACCTGTTTGAGGCTATCCTCAAACCCCACACCATAATATTCGGCACAGGAATCAATGAATGCTGGCGAATCCTTAAACTCTTTTACAGCGTCAGCCTTGGTCATCTCCACCTGGCCCAATAGAGCCGTCAACTCCTTCTCTGCCGTCTCTTTGGCTTCCTAATCTTTTTTCCTCTGACGACCCTCCTCCTCCAATTTCTCTTTCAACTCCTTCACCTCCTTGTTAAGAGTACGAAGGGCGTCCTTATACTGATCTTGCCCGTCGGTCAGGTTCTTAATACGCGTTTCCTGACGGGCAATCACCCCTTCGTTGGCAACACCCTTGACCTGTAAAGCCTTCATACAAACCAGTGCCTACAAGATAGAACAGCCGTCAGTTGGTTAGTATGGAAATGAATAAGTAAAAGAAAGAATGAAAGATACTTACCCGAGCAAGGTCATAGAGGCCTAAATCCCCTAGTTCACCCGTCGCCTGACCAACACAAGGACTGCATCTTTGTCTTTGATAATGGACTCAAACATCTTGACAGCATAATCCTTGTGGGTAAGAAGGCGACGCTCAGAATCTTGAGTGACGGGGCCGAGCGTCATCATCAACCGCTTACCAACCTCGTGCTTTGGTGGTGATGGCTTTTTAGGAAGCTTATCTCCCAGAGTTACTGACACCTTTTTTGACGGGTGCTCGTCCTTCCCGACAGCCTTCCTCTTGGTCGCCCCCTTACTAATGGCCTTAGGGGCTGATGAGGACTCCCCCACCTTAGTTTTTTCTTCTTCTTTCTTACGAGCAGCAACTGCCCTCACCCTTTGTCTAGCTGCTTCCATTTCTACAAGAGCAAAAGACAAGTATGCACAAGTGACGACCTAAAGGAAAACGCGTACAAAGATGACAGGAAATTAAGGGATACTTACGTCGACAAGAATAAGCGTTTAACTGACGAGCAATTGGCGTTGGCTCTAGACCTCCGCAGTAAAGGTGTAAAGTGTTGAGTGTAATGAGATCTCGACACTTTCTCTGATCCAATGGGATCTCTGTTACCCGATGGATGAAATCTTCCTGCTCCTCTGTAATATGGGGACGGATGCTAGCTGAAAATTAGGAAAGTAGACGATGTTAGAAGCTTGCAATAAACAAACAAAGGAAAAAGAGCAGACGAGGTTAACTTGAATCTTTGACAAAAGCCCAAGTGTTGTCAAAATAACCATGGGACATCATCTTCCATTCTTCCTGACGACACACCCAGTTCGTCCCTTTTACAAAAAAGTATCTGCCCTTCCAATTCCCATTGGAGTCGGGCATGTCAAATACCAACTTCAGTTCTTTTTTCCTCACCGCGAAGTGGCATATCCCTTGAGACAAGACTATATGTTGAGGTCGATAGCACCAAAAAAACTCGTTAATTGTTAACTAACGGTTCCCACTACTTAAACTACCCCACAAAATCTCAGCCCTAATGAATATCCTCCAAGCACTGGGGGTGATTTGGCTGACGGACAAGCCTAAAAAATTGGCCAGCTGACGGTAAAGCGCTGTCAGTGGCAGCCTCAACCCTGCTGCAAACATGGCATCATACATGCCAATGTCCGCAGTCTTCCTTGAGTAACACTTCTCAAACTTCCCAAGGAGACGGATTGGGATGTCGTCCGGTATCTGGTAACGGTCTCGTAGGGTTTTAAAGACTTTGTTTGACATCATCGGCAAAAAGTCATTAACCGTCCATATCTTGGGGAGAATGAAATGATGGTCATTTCCAGGGGCTCCCCAGGTACTATCTAAAGCCTTCTCGTCACTATTATCCTCGTCATCGTCATTGTTGTCCCCATCACTCTTTCTCCCTTCCCCTTCATCTTTCTCATTGCTTATCACTCCCTCATCTTCCTCACTACTCATCACTCCTTCGTCTTCCCCTCTATAACTCTCCAATTCCTCATCAGAAGGTTGGGCTGATGTTTCCCTCTCTAACAACTAGGAGAAGCCCTCCTCAGGCTCGTCACCTGACGGGACGACCTCGTTGTAGCTCGCTCCATCACGGACTGACGACTGTTCACTCGTCGCTTCTCTAGACATCTGACTACCTACAAGCGAAAGAGGCATTCTAAGAACCTAAGTTGACGGCCTTTCTAAAAAATACATAGAAAACAGAAAGTAATGAGAGCAAGAGTGACTTACCTAAGTAAAGCTGACAGATTCTTGGAAGATGACGATTTGAGTTAAAGCAGAGGATGTGGGTGAAGATTTCTCAAGTGACGGGTTTGCTCTGACAGTCAATAGTAGTAAAATGGAGAAAAATGAAGGGAAAGGCAAGGTATATATAAGGAATGATAGGCACGGAAGACGAAGCGACATCCTCGTCCAAAGGCGGAGCCAATTGGATTGTGTCACGCGTCCAAGCATTAAATAAAGGCTATTCGAGGAATAGCCCATAATTGATTCTCCCTCTCTCCTGAGAAAAAGAAAAATATTCAATAAAGTTCAACTCCATAACCCGTTGGCTTAGACTAATGGAGATATGGAGTAGGGGGCAGCTGATAAGGATAAAATATAAGTGTACCTACTGATATAGAGGCATAGAGCAATGTTCCAGACAAATCCGTCGGCCTTGTATTCAGTAATATATATTTAGAGTCTACGGCTCCAAGCTGACGGTGTCAACTTGGAATGAAGATAAAAAGCTAACGACATTAAGCTGAAGGGCATACACAAGACTAATGGATCTGACATAACTTGGCCTCCACGCATAGGTATATAAGGAAATATCTTGTGTCTCACGTTTAGAAAGACTCCTACAAGGAAAGGGTTCCGTAAAATACGATCATAAGGATTCTTATAAGGAAAGGACTTTTAAACCAAGGAAAAGATGTCAACCCTCTACTACTATAAAAGCCTCAATATCCTTATTAACCAAGGTACGCATAATTTACCCACTCTGGTACTCTAGAGTTGTGAGAAATTCTAACTTGACCTTTGGAGGATATTTGGCCGGCACCACACTAGTGCTCTCTGCGAGGTCTTACTTTTTGTGTTGTGCAGGTGTTGTTTCGAGCACGTGTGGACCATGTAGCTTACTATTGATTTTTCGGCATCATCACCAAGTATATTGATAACCTCTATATCCCAAGTCTTCAAGCTAACAAACCGCCAAGACTGCTCTGAAAGCATCAATCTGATTAATTTGAGCCAGTCGTTTACTGAGCTTCTCGGAGGACTGAAGTATTGTATTAAAATCTCCAATAAAAAGCCATGGACCTTCAACAAAAGATTTAAGATGGGACAGCAATTCCCATGACTTGTGTCTTTGAATGGCTTTGGGCCAACCATAAAAACAAGTCAACCACTAAATAAACCTATCATCTTCTAGCACTCTCACCATAATATGGTTTGCTGGGAAATTTATTAATTCCAACCACACATCATTCTTCCAAATTAACACCAATCCTCCTCCCAGGTCAGGTTGTTTAACAATAATTCTATTAGGAAAAGGTAGTTCACCATACAGTTTCTCAAATCCTTCTTTATCTAATCGTGTCTCCATAAGAAAATAGACAGTTAGAGCTTGTTCCCTCACAATTTTGCGAAGGCTACAACCTGTTCAAGGGTTTCCAAGCCCTTGGCAGTTCTAGCTTAGGAGCCGCATTGCTTTCGCCAAGGGTGGTAGTCCACCCCCGCCGATGTATCATAAATATTCTTTTTCCCCCATAATTTAATTATACTTCTATGCAAAGCTTGAGACCAACATAAATTCCATCCTGCTCCTACAAACATATCAAACGCTAACAATTGCTCTTGTTCCACATTTTTAAATTTTCTTACAATGGTAACAACTTCTACAATAACAACTTCTACTTGCTATGTTTCTACTAATCTATCAACTTCTACTTGATACTCGTGTTCCAAACTTCTAATAATCTTTCACCAACTATACATAAAAAAGGAGTCAGGAGCCTTAAGAAGAATGTTTATTTATTTATTTTTAGTTATGTCAAGTTTTATCTCTTTTGGTGAGGCGTGCTGATAAAAACGCACCGTTTCATACTAAAATTTCACTTCATTTGTGATCACACACTGCTAAGACAAAAACTCATGCACAAAGAGTGATGGACAGCAAAAGGGAATTAGTTATAAGAAGATAAGTCGATGAGATGATCAGAAGCATTGGATTATGTTTCTCACTCTCTTTTAATTTATAAGTTTTCTAATTTCGCCCTTTACCTTTAAAAAATCTCAAAGTGGCAAATCCCTTGTCTTCTTCTTTTTTTCTTATTAAGTGTCTATTTGGCATGATTAATTTTACCGACTTATTTTACTATTTAGCTTATTTTTCCTACTATTTATGGGTCCCATTACACTTTTTGGTATTATTCATAGGTCTCACTATACTATTTCAGCTAACTTTTACCTTTATCTATAGTACTTTTAGCAAAAAGTTTTTAGTTTCAGCAAAATAAGCGGATCCCAAACAGACCCTAAAATTATCCTCCTCTCTCAAAAGGAGCTACAGCCTACCTGCCCAGGTCAGCTCTCCCTCCCTCTCTAGCTCTTTGAGGATTAAATCTGCATAGTTTTTATGTGATTACAAGTTTAAGGCCTATTTGAATTGAGGGGGCAGAAAGGGAAAGTAGAGGAGAGTAAAGTAGAGTTAACTGAAAATATGCTAATTTTGGGTCAATCCTACTCTACTCTACTCTGCTCTCCCTCCCTCCCTCCCTCCTCCTCAATCCAAACGGACCATTAAGGTCTGTTAAACTTGAAACTTTGAAGAGAGTTATTATGGTTTTTTTCTTAAAAATCTTAGTTAAGCATTTTTTTTTTTTTTTTTTTTTTTTGTGTGGGTTATATTACCCAAAAAATGGGTACCCCTAAACTTCTATTTTTAATAAATTGCATTCAAGAACTATTATATTTACCATGAGGGTTTTAAATTATGAGCATACCTCTGGCTGAGGTTGAAACAAGCTTAGGGTCTATTTGGGCTCCGCTTATTTTGCTGAAACTGAAAACTTTTTACTAAAAATATTGTAGATAAAGGTAAAAGTTAGCTGAAATAGTACAATAGAATATATGAATAATACCAAAAAGTGTAATGGGGCCTATGAATAATAGTAAAAATAAGTTGAATAGTAAAATAAGTTGGCTTTTTAATTTGGAGCTAAACACACACTTATTTTGTGTGTCCAACAAGTTTTTGTGGAAATGTTTTGCTGTCAATGTCACGGTTTGATTGGGAATTACCGAATTAGTATTTTCAGGATGTGTTTACCGATTGTTCATTGGTTTGTGAATTTTAAGGAGAGGAATAGCAGTGGAATACTATTGTTTTTATGCTATTACTTTAAAAATCAAAGTAATTTTTTTATATATGAAACAAAATAAAACAAAAGCTTATAATCACAAATCTGCCATAAGTGTGTGCCTTCTCAATATATGTATTCTATGGGATTTTGTAAAATGTTGAGTGAGGGAGTTCGATAATGATATATGGTGGCTTAGGTGTAAGTTGGAAGGGGTAATTGAAAGGTACATCCTTTTTTTTTTTTGTGGGTATAAGTAACTGATAGCCAAAGGTACTTTCTTTATTAGAAAATTATAAACTTTACATGCATAATTTTATTTGATTGGAAAGCAAACCATAACTTTGTTTGGAATTTTTTCTCCTTTTTGGTGGAAATAATTTATATGGAGATTTATGTTGTTCTGGTTTTTTAACAATTACAATATATGTAGTCTCACATGATGTTAATCTATATCTATATTATTACTAAAAGCTGAAGCGTAGCGTTTAATGCTGCTGCTTTCACGTTGCGCCACATTAGCTGCCACATCATTCTTTTTTTTCTTTTATTTTTTAAAATATAATTTGTCCTACAATTTTAAAATGGTTTTTACAATTTTCAGCTCTATAAATGCAGCCCACTACTTATTTATTTACTTCCAATATCACCCTATAATAAATTCAACCCACTTCTTATTTATTTACTTCCACTATCACCTTATAATAAATCTGTATAATTAATTTAGCCCACCTCTTATTTATTTAGTTCTACTAGAAAGCCCAATCTAAAACTTTTTCATTTTAGCTTTAGGGTTTTGCGTGAGTCTTTTCAGCTTAAAGGAAGAAAAAAAATATAAAAAAAACGTTGAAGCCTTTCAAGCTTTAGGGCTTTTTTTTTTTTTTTTTTTTTTTTTTTCAATTTTCTTATAATTGTTTTTAACATTTATTTTTTTAATATTTACACTTCTTCAACCTTTCTCTCTCCCTTATCATTTCATCTTCCCACTACTTCTTCAATCTTTCTCTCTCCCTTACTTTTTCATCTCCCCACTACCTTCTACATTAATATCATTCTTCCTCTTCCCCTTCATCTTCCTTTATTTTTGTCTCTTCTTATTTACATCCTCTTACTATAAATTTGTCACTATCTCTTCTATTCTATGCATAATTTTCCCTCACAAAAAAAGATTCCCTCTCTCTCTCCCTTTCTCTCTCTTTCTCTCTAAATTTTTTGGTGGATTTTTTTTTTCTTGCATCTCTACTTTAGGTTGATAATTTTTTATATTCTTTAAAACTCTATTTTGGGTTAATGCGATTTAGTTTTGTTTTTTAAATTGTGATTTAGTTTTGTTTTTTAAATTGGTTTTTTTTTTTAAATTCTCTTTGATTGTTAAATGTTATCCTATTGCGTTCTAAAGAATTAAATATAGCATATAAAAATATAATATCATTCTATTACAAAGCATGATTTGGATAATTTGGTATTTATTCTGTTACATAGCATGATTTAATAGTGCTCAATTTAGATGTTAAACTATGAGACTTTACTAATTTTTGTTTATTTTCTAATCCTTTGTGGTGGACAAAGTACTCTTAATAGTTGTATTAGAAGTACTCTATAATACCATTTATTTAAAGAAAAGCAAAGGTTAGCCAAACGAAAATAATCGAATGGGTAACAAATTTTAACTTTTGCAATTTTATTTTTATTATTATTATTTTATAACAATGCACGTATAGAAATTTAATTCTTAGATTTTGCTAATAATTGTTTATTTGATAATATGTTTTGGGCGGCCGAAATTATAATTTCTACAAAAAAAATAACCTTAATAGATTATCAAAAACAAAATTTTATCCTAATATTGGTTCAATTAATCATTGTCAAGTTTTATTAATTTTTTTTAGTTTACATTTTTTTGGTTCTTTGAATTGTTCCTATATTACATTTATGATTGTTCCTATAATAAATAATAATATAATTACGAAATACATTACTCATTATTAGATTAGTTTAAATTGTAAATTTTTTTTTAATAAAACCACCATAAAAATAATTATCACGCGCAACGTGCGAGTTCGCGGCTAGTTATACTAATAAATAGATCTTTTAGGAGAAGGGGGTGGTAGCAAAAAAATAATTTCATATAGACATATAGGGGATGGATTAAGACTTAGATTCTAATGTGGCATTGCTTACCCTGTCTTGCATTTCAGTTGAATTTTTCCTTTCGAGTGATTATTAGGGAAATTCAGTTGGGTTTTGTGCACTGAGTGGCTGTGATAAAAATTAGAGTTTTATGGTTCTGTTGTTAACACAAGTTGAAGTTTTTGGTGTCCTGTTGCCATTGTGTGTATTAAATCTTATGCAATCATCTTCACATGTCTCTTCCCTTGCTAATAGTACCAGAAATAAAAATCACATTTTCGTATAATCTTAGTCTTGACTCATCGACCAACTTATAAATTTGTCTGATTCAGGAATACAAAACACAACCAAAGAATTTCTCTCCATTTTCAACTTTGTCACCATTTTCTGTTTATCAAAGCTTTTGAGCTTATATATTTTATCACACAGACCATTTGTATTAACCATATTTTATCACACAGAAACAGTTATTGTAAATAGATCATTTGTATTAAACCTCTTTTCTATGTTTATAACTGAGTTTTTCTAACAAAAACTAATTTCATATGGTAGAATTTATTGTTAGAATTGTAAGCAGAGTAGAGTCACTAAAAGTGAATACGGTGTCGGTGTGGTATTAGTGCTGCATTTGATAACTTTGGTTGGTATTAGCAAAAACAATGGGCGCATCAAACCTGAAAGCTACTTCTAATCAAATCTGGAATTAAAAAATTCCAGTTTTTTTCTTGCAGGTAAATAGCAATTATTGATCCATAAGCATGTTCTTTGGCCTGAAGTACAAGATTTGGCCTTGGGACTTTTTAATTGTATATTTGTAGTTGGATGTTGGAGTATGGAGAAAGCTGTCTATTAAGGTAATGTTGAGGGTGGCTTGCAGTATGGAATATGTATTCCTTAGGGCAAAAGGTTTATTGGACTAGTAATTGAATTTTGAAATGTCAATTTTTCATTTTTATTTATTCTATTCACACAAAAAATGATTTACATATTGGTTTTGTAATTGTGTTATAAATAGGTTAAATATTTGAACTTATATTATTGTTCAATATAATGGCAAGATTTTGGGGATAAGACTGCTTAAAGATAATCTTTCCCAAACCCGGAAAAAAGTGGAAACTTTATGTATTGGGTACGAATGTAATGACAAATATATTAAGAAGCTCCAACAAAAGATGATGAATACTAAACAGGATAATAGCATTATACAATGCTTCAAACAAGTGCCCCAAACGTTTCTGAAAGCTATAATGACTGCCTCATTTTTTATTGTTGCTGCAGCACCATAACAGCAAAGCATCATACTTCTCTCCAGCTTGTCCTTACACACTAAGTCCATTAAATCTTTTTTTTCTTAGAGTAACTTGTATCATTTTTTAGATTAATCCCAGCAATAAGCATTCTTCTACATGTAGCATTCTTCTACATGTATAAGTCCACCATATGCCATATTCAACCATTAGGTAATATAGACAATCCTTCAAACACAACTTTGTTTCTAAAAACCAAATAGACCATAAGATAAGACACCTTCAATCAGAACTACAAGCAAGGTATTATCAGAAGCATGTTCAAATATTAAATAATCACAAAAAAGTTATTGATTGAGGTTGCTTTTATGCTACAAGCAAACCACATTGCTCTAGAAGTTGAACAAGAAAAAATAAATAATTAACAGTTTCTTGATTCCCTCTCTCCTCCATAAAACACATAACAAGCAGAAGATATACTATCTTTTATATAATTAGGTTAAACATGTAGAGAGCATTTTGAACCAGTTTTAAGTTTCAACAAGAAGACTAAAACGGCAAAAATAAGAAGGTAGTCATATTTCTTGAATTAGATTACAAACTGTAAAGTTGTGATTTACAACTATTTTGTTGGCTTTTATTCCCAACCAAATTTGATTGTAATTTTATTCAATCCTATGTACCTTGTATTTTATGTGGGATTTCTTTGTAAGAGTTGTGTGTGAGAGAGAGTGTGAAGACTCAAGTTAAAGTGAAGAGCAAGAAGTTTTCGCGGGTAGCTCGCAAGAAGCCTTCCCGTGAAGTGAAGCATGTGCCCTGCACATGATTGGAATGTGAAGAGTTGTGACAGATGGTAACAGCTGGTTTTTGTGAGTGTCTCGCGGGTAAGGCCTTCCCGCGAGATACCTGTGAAACATTCTGTTTTGCCAATTTATCATATCTGATACACCAAGTCTCTACATACACTATATATACCCACATTCTGAGAGGAGTGCTTTTAAGAGAGAAAACCCTAACCACTATCCTTGAAAGTGAGAGATTGTTATACCCACAATTCTCTACACAATCCATTGTGGTTTTCCTCAACTCCTACCTCTCCATTTCCAAATCCTTGAAAGGTTGATAGCCCAAACACTTACCACACCCATTCTGAGTGTCAAGTGAAGTTTTGGTGCTGCTGGGAAGCATTGGAATAAGCCAACTTTGGCGGATGCAATCGGGCGTATTGTAGGATCCGGAGAGCTAGACAAGACACGGTTCCGAGAAGTTTTGTTGGAATAGGAATTTGGAGAGCTTAGGTGCATTGGGTAGATTAGGCTTGGAGGGTCTCTTGCTACTCGTGTATCTCAACTTATTGTCTAGTGGATCGATTTACCGCTTAGAGGGCGGCGGAGAGGTTTTACATTGAGCACTTTAGTTTTCTCTTCGATAACACATCGGCGTGTTATCTTGTGTTTGCATTCTTCTTCCCTACTCTTTTAGCTTTCATTTTACTACTGTGTTTTGTTTAATATGGCTTAGAGTTTGGTCGCTCGCATTTACTCTATTCCGTACTTAGTTTAAGTTAAAGTAAAATCAACTGAGCTGTAATTTTTAATTTGGGAGTCTAAACAGCTCTTGTGTTTTAACACATAATCGAGCTTTCACAAACAATGTAATAAAAAATTATATGTACTCTATACTGATAAAATAAATTAACATTGACCATTTGAGTTTAAGTGGAACAAATAAAATAATTTTTCAATTACATCCAACTGTCAACATGTCTGTAGGGACACGATTTTCAGCCCAAGCCCAAAATGTATGGGATACTGGCCCAGCGAACCCCGTACAATAAATTTGTAGAGAGTGGATAAAAGAACTAGGCTTTAGTGAATGGGATAACAGTTATAATGAGATTCCAAGACAATCAAACAGAAACGAACCAAGTTTGTACAAGAAAGTTTGTCCTCGGCACAATCCGAGGAGCTCTGTTCTAGTATATATTAGATGATAATGGTTACAGGAGTTGTTGAGATTGCTACAATGCTTTCTTTTCTCCTTTTCTTTCCCCCCGATCTCTGGGGTCTCTACCCTTATTTATACTACATATCTTCCTTCATCTTTACCCTACACGTGAATAGTTGATGGTTTATGCTGATACTTGTCCCATCAGCCCCCTCTAGAAATCTTCTGGGGTGGTTGTAAGGCTGCAATAATACTGTGCAGAGGCCACTTCCTCATTAATGCGGCCAGGGAGTTAGCTAATCAACCCCCTCTAGAAGTCTTCTGGGGTGGTTGTAAGGCTGCAATAATACTGTGCAGAGGTCACTTCCTCATTAATGCAGCCAGGGAGTTAATTGCGGTGCAGTCAATGCGGTGACAGCAGCTTTTCCCAAGATATTTTGGAATTCTTCTTTGTCTTTTGTTCCTGCAATGCTTATCCATATTTTCAGAACTTCATGGATCGCACCTCGACCTTGGCTAGCCGAGGACAAATTCATCCTCGGCACAAACTCCTAGGTCATTATGTTCAATATTGTCTTCCCTATCCACTAGCATGGGTTTCCCTGGCTATACTTACCCATCCTCGGACGGCCCCTTATCCTCGACTTGGGCCTTAAGCCCAAACCAATTGTATGATTTGGGCCCATGACCCCACAATGTCCATTGAATTTCGCCAAATATCCACAATATTAACAACAAAGCATAGGAAGTGAAAGCCTATATTAAAATTATGGATTCTTAAATATTTTCATTATTAAAGCGTACGTATGAAAATGTAATCAATTTAAATCAAGTATCATATCAACTCATTATATTTATTTGCACGAAAAGCAATCCTCTAGTAAAAATCTTACCTTAACTCATAACCTTTTTAGTAAAGGCCAACTTTCCTGCAAAAAAACAGTTGGTTTAGAATATCATTTTAATGTTTGTTATAAACTCAATTAGTTTCAACAAAAATTTCACATTAAGAATTTTTACTTTCTAAAAAACATTTCCATGTCAAATTTCACTAAATATACAACTGTACGTGAAGCCTGGGACCAGAAATTAATGTTTTTTTTTTTTTTTTTTTTTTTTTTATGAGAAGAAATTAATGTTTGTTAAGTTAATTATGGAAAAAATAAAATTATATATATATATATAAATTTCTCTGACACCTTGAACGAGTTTCTCTCTTTTATTAAAAACTTTCTTGAGAAATGTACTATTTATAATCCGAGAGAGGAAGGGATTAATTTCGAATATTTAATCTTGAAGCTCAGCAGAAAACTTGTAACCACCATAATTTCTTATCTTACCAAGTGATATTATTGTGCCACGATCAATTGAACCCAGCAATCATACGCACAGTTGGTTTCTTGATGGTATAACAAAAATTTAATAAAAAAAAGTCTAACTTAAGGACAATATCAAATCAAAAAGATAAGGACAAAAGACAATGATTTAAAAACACTCGACATGGACCCAATTAGTTAACTATTCCACCAAATGTTTTCTCAATGCATCCTAAAACTATTACAATCCACGACGTCAACAAAGTCTATGGTTATCAAGAAAACAAAAATAAACATTAAATCTAGGACCCAAGTACAAAAACACAGCACTAAAACTAGTCTTCTTATTTAAATAGAAAATTTCATTTTTTTAAAACCAAATCAACAAATTAAGCTACAATCCAACTCAAGTTAATAAAACCAACATCAAGTTACTTAAAGCTGCTATACAATTTTTTTTTTTTTTTTTTTAATACAAGATAGAATTTCTACTTTAGCCTAATTTAAGTGTATATGTGTATGAAACTCCCTCCTGGAGACTTAAACCTTAACCCTTGCCCCCCACACCCCACAAGCATTTATATTTGTGGAGTGAACACCGCACCAAGGGTGCGCAGTGGTAGCGGCTATACAATTAACATTAACAATAAACTGTAATAATTCCAAAAAGCTATCTACTGAACCTACAGAAATAGTAGAAAACTATAAGACATAGGTCACATTGTTCGAGTGTGTTAAGTTCTAGTTATATCTAGTGTAAGTTTTGTTAATGTTAAATTACTTAGTAACTTTTTTTTCTTATACATTATTTTCTTGTACACTCTATGCTTGCAAAATTTTACAAAATGTCAAGATGATTAAATACCAATAACTATTTCATCTAAAACATTTTTAAAATTTTTTAAAAAAAATTATGCATAAAATAAGAGGTTATATATTGCTCATTTTTATAGTGTGGCGGGACATTGCAATTAGATTATAATTACGAGGTGATGATGCTGAAAAATCACTAGTGAGCCACACAGTCCTTACACGCTCGGAACAATACCTGCACAATAAAAAGAGAAAACCTAATAAAGAGCACCGGTGTAGTGTTGGCCAAATACCCTCCGAAGGTCAAATTAGAACTTTTCATAACTCTAGAGTGCCAAAGCTGGGGTAAATTATACGTACCTGTTTTCTGAGGATCTTTGGGTTTTTATAGTGGCGTAGAACCGAATTCCCTTGACTTGCGTCACAAGCCTTTTCCTTATAGGGAAGATCTCCATTAATGAGCGTATATTCCAGAATCCTTCTTGTGTTAGAATTCCACTTATATTGGGACTCTATGGACTAGGGTTAATCGTGAGGCGCAAGCCGTTTCCCTTTAGGGTTTCTTGGAGACCACATAATGATCAATTGAATGCCACATGGCCTTTATGTCTGTCCACCCTTTTGTCCATTCACACAGGATCCATCCACTACTAGCCTATTTGTCTAGCAGTCCGTCCATCTAATCTGATCCGTCATCTCCAGTTTTCTCCCTTTTCAATTGCCCCCTCACCTTGTGGGTCTGTGCTTTCTAAGTGGAAGGACTCGTGAGGTGATGGTTTAATCTGGATTTTTAACGAATGCCCTTAGCCTTGACAGACTGGCCTAAGATCATTAATGATGAAGGACACGTGGCGTTTACTAAATGGCCGCTCACTTGGATCGAAGCGCCCCTTCGTCTTCCGTGCCATTCTCCCTATATAAACTGAGCTATCTTCCTCTCATTTCTTTACTTTCTATTGAAATCCACGATCAGAGCGCACCCATCATCTCTGTCAGACGATCATACCGTTCAGCTGTTGTGTCTGTCATCCTTGTCAAACGTCCATACCATTTGACTTCATCCTAGTAAGCATCCTTTTCCTTCTACTTCAAATTTTACGCATTTTTATTTTTCTAGACTCTTACACTTCCGTCAACCATTATAGTCCCGCCAGTCTTAGGATTTACCGTCACGTGTAGGTCATGTCTAGTGCATCAAGTAACCAGTCGTTTTTCCACGACAAAGTGGGCTACGATGAAGTGTACTCGTCAGGTCACAAAGACCCTGACAATCCCAGTGAGCAGAGGAGTCCGTCAGCTTCCTCTTCAAGGGATGAGGATTCGGAGATGGAGAGGTCAAATTGTGACTCTAGTGACGGTCTAATTGGTGCCGAACCCCCAATCCAATCCATCATAGGACCTGATGGGCTTAGGGAGTTCATCCTACTTCCCTTATGGACGGTCAATGATTTTATTTCTAAAATCAAAGAATCACACTTCAAAACACTTAGGGATAAGTATCAAATACCCGTCCGTATACCCATACGTCTACCTTACAAATCAGAGAAGTGTTACTACAAGCGTCTTGAGGACGTAGGAATCTATGAGCAAATGCTGAAGGTAGGGCTCAGGTTTCCCTTAAGCACCCTTCACCGTCGTCTCCTCCAATACCTTCGATTGTCCGTCAACCAAATCTCCCTAAATGCCTGAAGGATCTTCCTTAGTGTGAAGGTCCTGTACGTTGCCATGTCAGACGGAGCACGGAGGTTAACGGTGGAAGAGTTTTTCCACTGTTACCGTCCTGCTGAGGTCTCCCAGTCCAAGGGCATGTACAACTTCATGCCCAGGAGCCCGTTGCTAAGGCTTATTTGTAAGAACTTTGACTCCAACAGGGATTGGAAGAGTCGTTACTTCTTTTTAGTAGGTGACGAGTGGATATGTCACCCCGATGACAACGAATTCATGCTCGTTGACAAAACATGGGGCATAATGCCACCGTCGGGTATGCGTCTGTCTACTATATTTATTTTTGTTTCAACTTTTCTTCATCATCTAATTGTCCGTCTTCTTATGCAACTCGGGACCGTCCTCCAGTTTCTCTTGAACAGTTTAGCTTTTTGGAGAAGATTTTTAACAAAACCAAGCTTGAAGAGAAGACGTGGGCTAAATTGGTCAATTTGGATACCCTGTACTGATATTGTGACGGACCAGAGCTGACCACAGTTTCCCGTCGATACGACGCCCAAGTCCGTCAACGTAAGTCCATCCCCCAAACCTTGGTTTCTTTGCTTTCAATTTTATACTAAAACATTCGTCTGTTTGCTTTGTTTTAGAAATGGATGCTACAAAGAGGAGGGCCTACATCAAGCAGCAAGCTGCCATGCAAAAACAGCAAAAGGGTCAGACCTCTAAGGGGCCTGGTTCAGCCATCTCGTCCTCCAAGAGGAAACAACTGGAGAAGGGTGACCGTCACCCCCCTAAGAAGCCTAAAATTGTCCCTGAACCCGTCGTGGGGTTGGAGGATGAGGGTAAAAAGACGGTCACTAAACCTGGCCTCGGGAAGGGTAAAGGACTAATGACGAGTCCTGATCAGTCTGCTAAAAAAGCGCTCGTCCGCCTTCGTGAGGACTTGAAGTATGCGTTGGAGCAGCTTTCGTCCATCATAACCGTTGACGACTATGAGGACTTTAGCAACCACGTAACCAAAGCTCTGGGGGAGATGGGTCTTTTTTGCATCACTTAGGTAATTTCGTAACCGTTTACTTTGACTTTTTCTTCTAGCCAACTTCCCTGTTACTAACTCATCCGTCTTCAGACAATGCTTATGATGAAGGGGTTGATGGGTCGTTGCCTCAACCATGAGACGACGTTGGATCGTATACGGGAGAAGGCGAGGTTGACAGAGGACGAGTTGAACGAGCTGAGGGCTTGGAAGGTTGTTCAGGAGAAGAAACTTGCCTTGGTGGAGCAAGCTAAGGATGAGTTTGAGAAGATGACGAAGCAATTAAAGCAGGTTCTACAAGACAAGGAAAAGGAAATCCATGATGCCAAGGACTGGCTACGTCAGGCTAAGGAAGAAGCTGTACGAGAGTACCACGACTCCGACGCCCTTCTGGCAAAGCTTGGAGGCTCATTTGCTGAAGACTTTGAGGACGCTCTCCGTCAAGTCAAGACTTCTTTTCCTGACCTGGACTTGTCTCATATCAACATCAACACCCAAGACCAAACCTCATTTCAGCCCGTCCACTTCGAGAGTACATATGAACTTTTCGCTGATGATACCTTGGCCAACGATCCTCATGGTGACGGAGGAGATGTTGTTGATGGCTAAGTCAACCAGGACGCTGATCAAGCCCGTCATCCTGAGGACTTAACAATTGAAGAGAAGAACGAAACTCCTACCCAGATCATGTAGTTTTTTCTTTTTTTGGTGGTTTGTAAAGATATTAGAGAACAACTTTTTGTTTCATCGAACATTTTTCTTTAAGTAATATTTATTTATCCGTCTACTTTTATGGCTTTATACATGTAGTTGATTAAATAAGACCATCTTTTTGATGGATTCATCCCCCAATGAATAAGTAGTGTTAATTTTACGTTGAACTTGTCCACTATAGTGATCAATTGTGGATTAGTGAGGTAAATCAACTTCATGTTGGGTCCGTCTACTAAATGGACCTTATAGTTTTCATCCTTTAGGATGAGTCCGTCCATTCATGGACTAGTATCAACATTAAGTTGTATCCGTCCATTATATGGACTTTATAGTTATCATCCTTTTTAGGATGAGTCTGTCCACTTGTGGACTGGAAATATTAATCAGAATCCATCCAATTATGGACTAGAAATATTATTCCAACTTTAATTTGGGTCCATCCATTGTATAGACTTTACAATTATCATCCTATAGGATGAGTCCGTCCACTTGTGGACTAGAAATATTAATTTGAATTCGTCCACTTATGGACTAGTAATTTCAATACAACCTTAATTTGGATCCGTCCATTGTATGGACTTTATAGTTATCATCATTTAGGATGAGTCCGTCCACTTTTGGACTAGAAATATTAATTTGAATCCGTCCACTTATGGACTAGTAATTTCAATCCAACCTTAAGTCGGATCCGTCCATTGTATGGACTTTTTAGTTATCATCCTTTAGGATGAGTCCGTCCACATTTGGACTTGAATAATTTGTCATTTTCAAGTAATTTAGAATATTTCAGCCTCCTGGGTTGAACTGTCCATTTTATTGGACTTCGTGGTAAATCCGTCCACTTATTGGACTAATACTTTCACCCTCCTGGAGTGAATTCATCCATTTTATGGACTTGATAAAATTTTGTAGAAAAAACACTAGTCATATCTGAATACTCCTCTTATTATAGTCATTTATTCGCAGGAGAGTAATTTTTCCAGGGAGAAGCTTAAAAAGAGATACTTAAAAAAATCATTGTAGCGAAATAAATTGTCTAAATAGTGAACTGAAAAACTGGAAAAATGTAGCAAAAAATTAAACTAAAAGTAAACTGGAGGTCTAGTGGATGTTGCTTTTCGTGTCGTCATCTCTATTGGTAGTACTTTCGTAGGTGCTCAGCATTCCATGGATGTTGCAATTCTCGCCCATCTAGTGTCTTAAGGTGGTAGGTGCCTTTTCTTTACCATGCTGTGACTTTGTAAGGCCCTTCCCAATTGGGGCCGAGATTTCCTTGGGCAGGATCCTTAGCTGCTCCCATTACCTTCCTCAAAACAAGGTCTTCGACCTGGAAGTCTCTGTGTCTGAATTTGGAGTTGTAGTGCTTTGCCATGAGGTTCTGGTATCATGCCAACCTTTGCTCAGCTGTTGTCCAAACCTCGTCTACTAGGTCAAGTTGCAGGCGAATGGCTTCATCATTCTTATTCTCGTCATAATTCTCCACCTGGTAGCTTATGAGCTCCACTTCTGCTGGGATGACTGCCTCGCATCTGTATGCTAGTCGAAATGGTGTTTCCCCTGTAGGTGTCCTTGCTGTTGTCCAGTATGCCCATAAAACACTTGGTAGTTCGTTTGGCCATATGCCCTTTGCCCCCTCAATCTGAATTTTGATGATTTTTAACAAGGATTGGTTCGTAACTTCAACCTGTCCATTGGCTTGTGGGTGGGCTAGTGACAAGTAGTGGTTCTTGATTCCTAGTTCCGAACAGAAGTCTCTGAACGCGCTGTTGTCGAATAGCTTTCTGTTGTCCGAGACAAGCACCTTTGGTATTCCGTATCTACAAATGATGTTTTTCCAAACAAAATTCCAAATATTCTTCTCTGTGATAGTGGCTAAGGCTTTTGCTTTCACCCATTTGGTGAAGTAGTTGATGCCAACTACTAGGAACTTTTGCTACTTGATTGCTATTAGGAAAGGGCCTATGATATCTAATCCCCATTCAGCGAATGGCCACGAGGCCGTTATAGGGGTGAGTTCTTCGGACGGTTGTCTGATGACATTGCCAAATCTCTGGCATTTGTCACAAGCTTTGACATAAGTTTACACGTCCTTTTGCATAGTAGGCCAGTAGTATCTTGCTCGAATCAGCTTGTTCACCAACGATCATGCCCTTAAGTGGTTCCCGCAGATCCCTTCGTGGACCTCTCTCATGACATAATCTGCCTCCTCGAGGCCCAAACACCTTAGGTATGAGCGGGAGAAACCTCTTTTGTATAAAACGTCTTTTATTAGAACAAACCGCGATGCCTGGACCTTCAATTTTCCGGCGGCGTCCTTCCCGTCTGGCAGCATGCCGTTCCTTAGGTAGGAGAGTAATGGCGTGGTCCAATTACTTTCAGCACCTATCTCCTACACACTTGTAACCTCATCTATAAGTGAAGAAATTGGGATGAAGGATAGTACCTGATCGAGGATAAGCATGTATTCTGCTAAGGCGGCCTTAGCTAGACGATCAGCACATTTGTTCTCCTCCCTTGGGATTTGGACGAATTTGAATTGGAGACTGCCGATTTGACCCTTCACCTCCTCAAGGTACTTCTTCATTCTTTCGTTCTTGCATTTGTAGTTACCATTAATCTGACTGGTTACAACTTGGGAGTCGCAGTATACGACCATGTTTTCAGTTCTTGCTGCTCTTGCGAGGTCCAATCCTGCCACCAAAGTTTCGTATTCTGCTTCATTATTGGTTGTAGGAAAGTCCAGGTGGATCATGCACTCGATCTTATCTCCTTCCGGGGTGTGGAGTACCATATCGGCCCTTCCTGCTTGCTTATTTGAAGATCTGTTTGTATGGATGCTCCACTGTGGAACCACTTCTGCCCCCTGGCCTTCCATGAGAGTGAATTCGGCGATGAAGTCAGCCACCACTTGTCCCTTTATAGCAGTACGCAGACGATATCGTATATCGAACTCACTCAACTTGACTGCCCACAACGCCATCTGTCCTGCAACTTCGAGGCTACTCATGGCTCTTCTCAATGGCTTATCCATTAAGACAACAATAGTATGTGCTTGGAAATATGGCTTGAGTTTTCGTGCTGCGATCACCAATGCGAACGCCAGCTTCTCCATCTGGGGATACCTTTCTTCTACTCCTCGAAATCCTCGGCTTGTAAAGTAAACGAGTCTCTGCAACCCATCCTCTTTTCTTACCAAAGCCGTGCTGACAGCGGCTTGCGAGACGACTAAGTACAGATAGAGTTCTTCCCCGTGCTTGGATGGGTTGAGTAATGGAGGAGATGAAAGATACAACTTTAGATTTTTGAACGCCTGCTGGCACTTATCTGTCCACTCAAACGGTCTCTTCAATACGCAGAAGAAGGGTAAGCATTTATCCGTCACCCTTAAGACAAACCTGTTTAGTGCTGCTATCTTGCCATTCAGGCTTTACACCTCCTTGACCATCTTCGGTAGGGCTAGCTCCATTATAGCCCGTATTTTCTTTGGATTGACCTCGATACCCCTTTGGGATATCATGAATCCCAGGAATTTCCCCGCAGTAACCTCGAACACACACTTATTCGGATTTAATTTCATGTTAGACGCTCGGAGGGTGTCAAAGGTCTTTTGGAGGTCGCTCAAGTGTTCGTCTTCTCGTAAGCTTTTCACCAGCATGTCATCCACATAAACTTGCATGTTCTTCCCATTCTGGTGTGCAAACATCTTGTTCATTAATCTCTGGTACGTTGCCCCTGCGTTCTTGAACCCGAATGGCATCACTTTGTAGCAGAAGAGTCCTTGGTTGGAAACAAAAGAAGTCTTTTCTTGATCAGCCTCCTCCATTCTGATCTGGTTGTATCCTGAGAACGCATTCATGAAGCTCAGAAGCCGATGTCTCGCGATTGAGTCTACCAAGGTATTTATTCGTGGGAGCGGGTAACTGTCCTTGGGGTAGGCTCTATTGAGGTCCATGAAGTCTACGCACATCCTCCACTTTCCATTAGCCTTTTTTACCATAACCACGTTTGCCAACCAATCAGGGTAGTACACTTCTCTAATGAAATTTGCTTCCAGTAACTTCCGAACCTCCTCGGCTATTGCTTTGTCTCGTTCTTGAGCGAATACTCGCTTTTTCTGTCGAACGGAAGAGGATGAGGGCGACACATTCAATCCGTGGACGATGACTGAGGGGCCGATTTCGGGCATGTGCTCGTGACTCCAGGCAAATACGTCTTGATTTTCTCTTAGAAACGTTGTGAGTGCTTGACGTACCAGCTGACTAGCCAACATACCCATTCTATTCGTCCGCTCGGGCCTTGAGGCATCAAGGGTCACTTCCTCTAGTTCTTCTACCGGCTCCGTTGTTGTTCGTTGTTCTTCTATGCACATGGTTTACTGATGATCATCCATCTCTAGCATGGCAATGTAGCATTCACACACTGCCACCTGATCCCCTCTTACTTCTTCTACCCCGCATTCGGTGGGAAACTTGATCATCAAATGGTAGGTCGATGTTACGGCCTTCCATGAATTCAAAGTAAGACGTCCTAATATGGTATTGTATGCGGACGAGCAATCAACGACTAGGAAGGTCACGTCCTTCGTGATCTGCTGAGGGTAGTCTCTGACTGTCACTGGTAGGGTGACCGCACCTAGTGGATACTCCCTTGTTCCTCCAAATCCTACGAGCGGGGTATTGGTTGAGACCAATCGTTCCTTCTCTATTCTCATTTGCTGAAAGGCTGGATAGTATAAGATATCAGCGGAGCTTCCGTTGTCTACTAGCACCCTGTAGGTGTTATAGTCTCCTACCCGTATGCTGACTATGAGTGCATCATCATATGGGTGGTGGAGATGTTGGGCATCTTCCTCCGTGAACCTAATTATGGGATTTTCGACCTGCGCCATTTTCGGGGCATACCCTGTTAGTTGAATATTCTGAACCATCCGTAGGTATGCCTTACGTGCCTTCATAGAGGAACTAGAAGTACTGCCCCCTATGATCATCCTTATGTCTCCCATGGGTGGCCTGGGTCGCTCGTTTTCTCTTCGGGCTGGTGCTCCTTGGTTTTGTTCTATTCCTTCCTTGTCGACGAATTTTTGCAGTTTTCCTTACCTAATGAGGGCCTCTATCTGTTGCTTCAAGTCATAGCAATCGGACGTGTCGTGACCGTGGTCTCAGTGGAAATGACAATATTTATCCCTGGCCTCTTGCTGAGATCACCCTTCAATTTGCCGGGGAATGTCAAGGCTCCTTCATCTTTGATCTGCATCAAGACCTGATCAATCGGGGTATTCAAGGGGGTGAAGTTTGTGAACCTCCCTGTTGGAGGCTTTGATTGTCGATCATCTCTTTTTTCTCTTGTTCTGACCATCTTTCTACCCCTATCCTGCCGAGCATCCTCCTGCCTCTCTCTCTTCTTGGGTTTCTCCTCGTGGGCCAGCAGTGCATCTTCAGCATTCATGTACTTGGTGGCCTTGTAAAGCACAACCGACATGGTTTTCGGGTCATTCTTGTACAAGGAGAATAAAAACTTACCCTTTCGTAGCCCATTCGTGAAGGCTGCTATGAGGATCTTGTCGTTAGCTTCATCAATCGAGAGTGCTTCCTTGTTGAAGCATGCTATATAAGACCTCAGTGTTTCATCCTCCTGTTGCCTAATGCTCATTAAGCATGCAGTTGACTTCTTATATCTATGTCCTTCGATAAAGTGTGAAGCGAACTGGGCGCTTAGGTCCTTGAAAGTGCTGATGGAGTTGGGAGCCAACCTACTGGACCAAATTCTTGCAAGACCCCTTAATGTGATAGGGAAGGCCCTACACATGATCTCGCCTGCTACTCCTTGAAGGTGCATTAGGGTCTTGAATGATTCCAAGTGATTGAGAGGGTCCTTGGCTCCGTTGTAGCTTTCTATCTGCGGCATGCAAAACTTTTGTGGTAGGGGGAAGGAGTTGACGGACATGGTGAATGGTGAATCGGTCCAATGGACTAGATCATTGAGGTCACTTAATACTCTACCCCTGAGCTCGTTCATCATGAGGTCCATCCGTTCTTTCATCATCTGCATCTTCGCGACAATGTGAGGTAGAGCCGTATTAATGATGGATGGACGGCTCATGTCTTGTCGTTCCGGTCTGCTCGGGGCGTTACTACTCTCCGGCCCCTCTTGGTTTCTTTGTTCAGTACTGGTACTTTCTTGGTCTTCCTCTTGGGTACCCATCGCTGCGTTTTTCTACCGTAGCTATTCCTCTAGGTCTTGGTTTTGTTTGGTGAGGCATTCCACTACTGTTGTTAGGGTTTAGACCTACCTCTCTAGGGCAGTGGATTGCGGCTCGTCTCCCTGAAAGTTGTTGGTGGTCGCCATCGAGCGAGTAAGTACCATGCAACTCTTTGTCCAGGAAGCGTTTGTATGGCTTACAAGTTGCAGTCTTTCCCACAAATGACACCAACTAATGATGCCGAAAAATCACCAGTGAGCCACATAGTACTTGCATGCTCGAAACAATACCTGCACAATAAAAAGAGAAAACCTAACAGAGAGCACCGGTGTGGTGTCGGCCAAATACTCTCTGAAGGTCAAGTTAGAACTTTTTACAACTCTAGAGTGTTAGAGCTAGGGTAAATTATGCGTACCTGTTTTCTGAGGGTCTTTGGGTTTTTATAATGGCATAGAATCGAATTCCCTTGACTTGCGTCACAAGTCTTTTCCTTATAGGGAAGATCTCCATTAATGAGCGTATATTCTAGAATCCTTCTTATGTTAGAATTCCACTCATATTAGGACTCTATGGACTAGGGTTAATCGTGAGGCGCAAGCCGTTTCCCTTTTGGGTTTCTTGGAGACCACATAATGATCAATTGAGTGCCATGTGACCTTTATGTCCGTCCACCCTTTCGTCCGTTCACATAGTATCCGTCCACTACTAGCCTATTTGTCTAGCAGTCCATCCATCTAATCTGATCTATCATCTCCAGTTTTCTCCCTCTTCACGAGGGAAGTGCTATTCAATTTGGTCCTTTTTTTTCTTAAACAATTTTAGAGAAGAATCGATTGTTATTACTTGTTAGAATCCAACTCACATTTTAACAGGTAGATTTTTTTTTTTTTTTTTACATAAATATAGGACAAAATAAAATTTATTAACACATATTTTCCATAATTATCCAAAAAGTCGAATATGTAATTGTACTACTAAGCTGGGATGTTGGTAGGTTCAATGTTACTGGGATGTTATGACATTTTAAAGCAAGTTTACATACTCTCATTTGATATATCTTAAATTTGGCACTATGACTCTCTCTCTCTCTCTCTCTCTCTCATCATAAATGGGGAATAGTTTTTCTTCTTGAGGGGTGACAACAATTTTAGCTAAACTGTCATAGATTAATTTCTATGTGCTCTATTTAGGTGAATCTTTTGTAATCATTCATTTTCCTCTAGTAAAAGATTATGATAGGCCAATAGGGTAATAATTATCACACACTTGTTATTGTACACCCATCATACACACACTATCACATGAACTGCAATTGTGTTTGGAAAACACAATTTCAATTAGAGTGTGCAATAACGAGTGTGTAATAAGATTTTTCTTATGAAATAATTCATGAAACATCATAAATGGGGAACAATTTTTCTTCTTTGGGGGTGGCAACAATTTGAACCAAACTATCATGAATTTCCTTTTCAAATCCCCTTTCGTTGAACCAAAAACACGAAGTAAGCATCAATTTCAGAATGCCACTCCCCACCGCACAAATTCAGAGCTAAAATCCAATTGATGCAGCACAAGTAGAAAATAGGAAATAAAAGAGTAACAAAAGGAATAACAGAACAAACCCTAGGCTTCAAGATGAGAAATTGTGCATTGTAATCGAAGTCTATATTTTAATAGAACTCTTGTTGTTTTGATGGTAGTGTGTGTGAGATTGTATAAGTTTTATGCAGCAGGTATGTTTGTTGTGTATATTGTTTGTTTTGTTTACCCAGTGAGAGATAGTGTTTATTACGAAGGAATATTTGAGATGGTATTTTGTATTTGCAATTTATTTTTGTTTTTATTTTAAATTTTCAATACCATTAAATAAATAAAAAGGTTAAAAGCAATTAGTTTAGAAAACATTTTTAGAAACATTTTATGAGAAAAGAAAAAAAAAGTAACTAAACTTTTTATATTTCCTTTAAAAGTTGTATAATATCATAAAATGGTCTATTAAAAATGCTTTAAGGATACTCGTTAACTGGATCTATAAATAAATTGTGTTTATTATGTTTTTAATTGTTTATGGTACTTTCCCTTTCAAGTAATTCTTCTCAAGAAAAAAATAATAATAATAATTTTTAGGTATTTCTGAAGTACGGAGAATAATACTTTTTTTTTTCACATTTATGGTGAGGTTCACTCATTAAATTTAAAGTAGGATCTACCTTGAATGTGAGAGGATATTTCACTATCTTATAAGTCTAGCTTAGAATCGTAACGAAAGGTAACGAAAGATTTTTGCTTCATTGCTTCTAGTGTTTACTGTGTAAAGTGTAAACACAGTAATGTAATTTCTATATATCATGAAATAAATTGTTTGAAAATTTAAAAAAACTCAGCAGCCCGGTCCAATACTTTCGCTTCAAAAAAAGTTTACAAAAAAAAGCTCAGCCCAAAATTATTAATTAACAAAATTCAAAAGCCAGCCCAGCATAATATTTAATCTTTAAAAAGCTCAACCGGCCCAACCAATTTGCCGTGAACGTGTAGGGTTGTCACTGCTTTTTAATTTACAACAGCAGCAACAACAAAGATAACAGCAAACAGTATTTGGAGCTTTTTCCACGCCCAACGCTGGCTGCCAGGCCAGCACTGTCACCGAAAAGCGTCTACAAACATGCATACCTAACTCCAGAAAGTCACAGCACAACTCATGTACTTATTATTATTCTTTTTTTATTTTAGCATAAACTCAAGTATTTATTATTTTTAGTATTATTATTAAGCCCCCTAATACTAGTTCCAATTTCCGACAAAATGCCTCTAGCACGTAACCCCGGTTTTCTTTTCTTTTTTTCTTTTTTTGAAACTACGTAACCCCTGTTTTCTACATTTAAAAAAATGTTGATTTCTTTAATCAAACAAGACTTAGGAAGAAAGTGACAGAAAAACAAAAAAAAAGGCCTTGGCTTGCTTGGCATGACAAGAAAAAAAAGGCAACGTGGACCCCATTAGGACTAAGAAGACAAAAACAGCTTCCCCTTGACATACATGTCTATTCCATTCCCAGCGGGCTTTTTAGTTTTTACAGCGGCCTACAACTCAGTTCTCGCGATAAGGTCGAGTTTTTGAGTTGCGATGGGAACACGCATTCTTATCAAATAAATTTAAAGTGACATCATGCTTTTTAGTTTTTGTGTATAAATAAATCTAAATTATTAACAAATTATGAAATTAGATATACATGACTTGGATTCTCAAAAAAAAAAGAAAAAGATATACATGACTTTTTAAATTATTAACATTTTTGTCCGCTGTTGATTAGTGCAACTTGCAACCTACCACTTTGCATCAAATCAGTATATTATGAAATTGAGTAAAAGAATAGTTGGTCATAGTGACATTTTTATATGCACTTTACTCCAATTTACTTGGGTGTCAATTTGATTGAATTAGATCATTTGCACAAGCGTCCACCACCTAAAGCACTTTAATTAATAATTGAAATCCAAACAATTTGTGACAATGTATATTACTAACCTTTTCGTTATTTTCTATCATTTTCCAAACAAAAATAGATTGGATTAAGATGATCCTTGTGAGAGGATGTCTTGAGGAAACGAAGTTGGCTTTAGATACCCCATTTCGTTCTAACCTATACCCGAATTCCCCAATCCCTATGATGAGACAATCATTCGCTACTAAAATTATCAGCATCGTGTGTTGAGCGCAATGAACATGTAAACCGAAAAGTGGCTCAATATAGTCTAAGCTCAAGCCTAACTATGGCCCAAGAACCAAGCCCAAAAGTTTATTTTTGACCTAATCTAGTTGAGACTTACAAAAGGAGCGTATGCTAGGTATATGATGTGTACGTACCTAATATGTGGCGTACACACCTTCTGGACAGAAGCCTCAAATCACGCCATTTCCATTTTGGTGAGAATCTAGGACAACCAATTTGATTAACTAGCTGCCTAAATGTCTAACCTAACCCTAGACCTCAATTTTTCCTATAAAAAAAAAAACCCCACTTTCACCATCAAAAGGGTTAGACTTTTTACAGCTACAGAAACTCTGTCGAAATACATCCAGAAAATTAAAAACCTAAGAGTTTAGGCTAGAAGGGAAAAAAATGTGAGTATTGGATTAATCTTTAGCCATTTTTTGTTAGAAGATAATCTCCTACTCATTCGCGTTCAAAACTTCTAATTGGTTCAAGCTAGCTAGCACACCACTTAGGGTCATTCAACCAACCATAACAAAACCATTTGAATCATTCATCCACACACACAACTACGGTAGTCAATTTCAGCCATGTGACCAGTTATTAGCATCATTGTAAGTGCTACGAGGAGGAGATGTGGATCTTTCCCACGATTCATACTCTTCTCCTCCATTTTTGTTTCTTTTATGTTTTTTGTTGTTGTTTTAATGCATTAGTATGTTGTTTCAGTATCATAACATATTATGTGTTAGTTGTTTTATTTATTTCCTTAATGTTTATGCAAAAACTTATTTGTGCATAAAAATTTACAATCAAAATAATGAGAAAATGTCATTTTTTAGCATTATTTTTAGAGCGATTTGAGCACTTTTGAGTTATGATTACCTCCAAACTATTGAGAACTCTTTAATTACCCTAGGTTGGCGTATGCCAAGCTCATCATTGGGGCCGAATACCAAAATTTATTAACAGGTACAAAATAAGGTGTCTACAAAGATTGGTTCCTAGTTTTTATTGGTTCTTGACCAATTTTGATTTTTTTTTCCCCGGTTTTGACCAAATAGGTTCTAGGTTTGGTTCTCGATTAGACTAGTTGAAACGGCTAGGCCAATACAATTTTTAAAACAATGGAGTTTCAATTCCAGTGGGTTTATGATTTGGAGTTTGATTAGGGTTGAAGTTTGATTTTAATTTGGATTCAGATGGGTTTTCGTTGGTGGGTTAGTTGGTGCTTTTCCTTCGTTTTCTTGGAAACCAAGAGAAGGGATTATTTGTTGAAAAAAGCATAAAAACGCATTGTCTAGGTTGGGCTATGAACAGTTTGAACTCTTGACTTGACACCACGCCCTTAGTACCAAAATTTTGTGAGGTGGTGGCACCTTGGTATATGGAAGGATCCTCACATTCCGCTGTTAGCTCTCAATCAGGTAGGGTTTATGACTTCGATAGAGACTCTTTTATTATAGCTCTAGGATTCCATGGATTGGCATCCGAATCGGGTACCTTCTGCATATCCCTTACTCCTTAAACTTCTCCTAGGAATATTAGAAACTGAGATTTTTCTTGACAACCAAATATGTTCTTTAAGGGAGAAGGTGTACATCATGTTCTTCCGTAAAAATATTGAAATGTAAACATTATAATTATAATTTAATTTGACTTGATTTTAAGATTTAGTTTAAGTATTTCTTATAAAAATTATATTATTCCATAAAATGTAATAAATAATTTGTGTTACAATTTGATTGGACCAACTAGTATACTTCATAAACTACAAATAAGCAAAAGCAAAAACTACTAAAAATCTAAAAAAAGGATATAACTTTTAGGTGTAAAATTTAAATTTTAAAATTTTAGGGTATCAAATTTAAAAACCCCAAATTTTAGAGGTTTATTATGTAATTTAACCTAAAAATAAAATGACAAAATTTAGTTACAAAATCAGTTATAGCCTAAGGCTACAAACTACTCTAATAAACTGACATGTGTAAAAAATAGTATGTGCGTTGCAAATGATTACTTAACCCAACAAACCCTAGTTAACCACACCACCTAAAAAAAAAAAAAAAAAAAAAAAACCCTATACGAATACCAATTTTCTCTCTTGCATTAACATCTCTGTAGGACTGTAAGTCTATAATTTAGCCCCACCGATCACCTCCAAACTCTCCTTTGTCTCCACCACCAGTCACCCCTAAACCTTCATCTGTCTCCACTGCTAGCCCACCCTCAAAGCCTCCTTTATCTCAAAGAAACCCTTAATTAGACTCTGGTTTTGTCCTTTTGTTCCTTCTAGTTTGTTTTGTCATGTACCAGATTGAGCCTCATGGGCTGCTCTAGCCTTTGAGGTCTTAATTACCTAGATGTTTTACCCAGGTCTTAGTGTTTTTTCTTATACCATTGATTTGGTTTTCGTAAAATAAATTTCTATCTTTGTCAAATGTAAACTAGCTAGTTTGACATCGTTAGGCTCAAAGCTTGCAGAACAATTTTTAGTGATATGGTACACAACAAGTGCAGAACAAGTGGTAGCATTTTGAACCACAAACTTTATCACTCACAATAGATCAAATAAATTAAGGCTAAAGTGTTGACAGAGGAGGGTTTGAGGGTGGGCAGGCAGTGGAGATAGAGGAGGGTTTGAGCCTCTGAGGGTGACCAATGATGGAGACAAAGGAGAGTTTTGGGGTGACCAGTGGAGGGAGAAGAGAGTTTGGGTAATTGGTGGGGTTGGGTTATTGAGATCTCAATAAGAGAGATATATATGCTATAGGTTTTTATTTTAATAGGTGGTGTGGTTAACTTGTGTTTATTGGGTTAAGTTTAGTTAATTAACCATGTGTAGTGCACATATAATTTTTTACATGTGTCACTTTATTAGAATAATTTATAACCTTAAGTTACCCATGATTTTGTAGTTAAATTTTGCCAAAAATAAAAAAAAAGTAGAAACAAACGGCAAAGTTAAAAGTTTGAAACTCAAAAAGAGGGAGAATTATTAGAAAGAAATGAAAAAGAATAGCGCGGTGAAACTGAAAGGCAGTAAATTCCATACATAACCCAAAAAAAAAGAATAAAAGAGGATAGTTGTTTGTTTATAATGAATAACCCTAGGCTGCCTGGGCCCACTAACGAAGTGGTGTACTGGCTGGCAAACTGGTCTGACAGACTGGTTCTACACATAGGATCAACAACAACAAGAAAGCCAACAACAACCGTCTTCTTGCTCGTTCTCCAAACTCCAATCTCTCTCTCTCTCTCTCTCTCTCTCTCTCTCTCACACACACCTCTCCTCCTTTTTTAAGCCCTTCCACTGTCCCCCAACAATCTCTGCTATTCTATACATACACACCATACGCTGATCACACAAACTCAAACCCAGCCCAAAACTCAAACACAAACACAAGTACAAAGAAACATATAGTTTTTTTTTTCTTCCATGGCTGAGGAACAGCATCAAAAGCCAGCGCCAGAAGTAGCAGCCTCATCAACGGTAGTGGAGGAGGTGGTGGAAGTGATCCCACCTGAGAAACCCATCACAGAAAATGAACCAGCTCCAGCACCAGCACCAGAGCCGGAGCCAGAAGCACCGGAAAAGCCTGTTACTTTTGAAGAATTGGTGGAGGGAGAAAAAGCCACTTCGATAGAGGAAAAGGAAAAAACCAAACCGTCAGAAGAAGCAGTTAATGTTGCCCAATCGGATTCTTTCAAGGAAGAAAGCTATGTAGTTGGGGAGCTCCCTGATTTACAAAAGAAGGCACTTGATGAGCTGAAACAGCTCATCCAAGATGCCCTTAACAAGCACGAGTTCACTGCTCCACCACCACCACCACCACCACCTAAAGAAGAAGAGAAAAAGGAAGAGAAGAAAGAGGAGAAGGAAAAGTCTCCTGTTGCTGCTGAAGAAGTGAAAGAAGAATCAAAGACTGAAGAAGTGAAAGAAGAATCAAAAACTGAAGAAGTGAAAGAAGAGGCTTCAAAATTGAAGGAAGAAGTGGCGGAAGCCAAAAAAGAAGAAGAAGAAGAAAAAGAGTTGATTGCTTTAGTGACTCCTAAAGTGGAACAAGAAGCCTCGTCCTCGATTACGATTGAAGCAAAAGTAGAAGAAGAAGAAGAGAAGGTTACACCACCACCACCACCACCCACTGAAGAGGTTGTTGCTGTTGTTGTGGAAAAGGAGACCTCTATTGTCGATGAGGATGGTGCGAAGACTGTTGAGGAAATCAAAGAGACCATAGTGGAAGTCTCGGCTCCTCCTCCTCCGCCCACAACAGAAACAGAGGAACCTAAAGAAGAAGTCACTCCTCCTCCAGCTCCCGAAGAAGTCTCAATCTGGGGAATCCCGCTTCTTCAGGACGAGAGAAGCGATGTAATTCTCTTGAAATTCCTTAGAGCCAGGGATTACAAGGTGAAGGATGCATTCACTATGATAAAGAACACGGTCCGTTGGCGCAAGGAATTCGAAATTGATGCTCTTCTTGAGCAAGACCATGGTAATGATTGGGACAAGGTGGCTTTCACTCATGGATATGACAAAAAAGGCCATCCTGTTTGCTACAACGCCTTCAGTGAGTTCCAGAACAAGGATTTGTATCAGAATACTTTCTCAACTGATGAGAAGCGCCAGAAGTTCCTTAAATGGAGGATTCAGTTCTTGGAGAAGAGTATTAGGAAGCTTGACTTCAGTCCTACTGGCATCTCTTCCTTTGTTCAGGTCAATGATTTCAAAAACTCCTTTGGAATTGGCAAGAGGGAGCTCTGGCAGGCCACCAAGTTGGCTGTTCAATTGCTTCAGGATAACTACCCTGAGTTCCTAGCTAAACAGGTACATAAATATTAATTTTTCCTTAAATTTTTTTTTTTAAATTGTTTAATTAAATCTGGGTTTTGATCTTCTTATTGACTGGTGGGGTTTTTGGTTATTGAAGGTGTTTATCAACGTTCCATGGTGGTACCTTGCTTATAATAGAATGATTAGTCCATTCCTGACACAAAGGACCAAGAGCAAGTTTGTATTTGCAGGCCCATCAAAGTCTGCTGAAACACTTTTCAAGTAATAAACTCTACTTCATTCATTCATTTCTTTCTCTTTACCTTTGTATATGGATTCATTTCATGGTTATTAAATATATAAGAAATCTAACATGAGACAGTATGTATATTGTTAGATCTGAGACATAAAATCTTAATCGTGAAATGAATGAAATGGAAAAGGTTTAAAATTGGGCCTGTTTCTCTTATTGATCCACTTGTTTGGTTAATTAAACAGATATATAGCTCCTGAGCAAGTGCCAGTTCAGTATGGTGGGCTGAAGAGGGAGGATGAACAAGAATTCACCACTGAAGACCCTGTTACCGAGTATACAATCAAACCATCATCTAAAGAGACCATTGAATTCCCTAATACTGAGGTACTAGCCAGGCCTACCTTTGATCAAATAAATAAAATTTATTAATTAATGGACAGTGTTATAATTAGCTGTATATCATGTAATTTATGATTGGGAATTGTTGAAATTTGTAGACTGGCATGCTGGTTTGGGAAGTCAGAGTTGTTGGTTGGGATGTCAGCTATGGAGCTGAATTTGTGCCGGACGAGGAGGGCGGGTACACTGTGATTGTACAGAAGTCAAGGAAGATTGCCCCAACTGATGAAACAGTGATCTCTAACAGCTTCAAAGTAGGAGGGCCTGGTAAAGTGGTGCTTACCTTTGATAACCAAACCTCCAAGAAGAAGAAGCTCCTCTACAGGTCCAAGACCAAACCATCGTCAGATTAAGCTTAATTAAGCAAATACCTTTGTGGCTGGTGGGTGTAAATTCCTGTCAATTGGGAGGGCATTGAATTGCAGAATAAGCAACAGGGTTCTTTGTTTTTAATACAGGGTTTAATATTTCTTTGAAACTTAATTTTGTTTGGAAATTTAAAATGTGGGGGGTGAGGGATTTTATTTATATGTTCTTTTAAAAGTTATTTTGGGATTTTTGTTGTTTGGTTTGAATTGTAAACCATTAATGGTGAAAAAACAGTCTGGGACTCGGGATGCATGAGAGACAAATTCTGAAGTACATATGGTTGGGGAATGGAGGTGTGTCGACTGTGAACAGAAACTTTGTTACTGCCTTTCACACTCTTGCCTGTAAAATTTGTGTAAATTTCTCTTATTTTTTCATTCCTTGGGCTATGTTAACTAATGATTTGTTGATTCATTTTTGTTGGCTGGTTTTCTGCTTATTTTACCTCCCCAAATGGCCTATGAACATGAACTAGTTCCACATGAGAAAATCTTAGACCACAAATTATTATTATTATTATTTTTTTTTTACCTTAACTTTGACACAATTGTAAGTTAATGTAAAATGGATAGAAAACCACGTTAGAGTTGACAAAAAAAATAATCTGTTGTCCTATCCTAGACCGATTGTTTTATATCTGACTTGTTGCCATGTTGATTCTATGGTTTGGTAAGTCCACTGGTATGTTCGGTCAAAATATTGACAAGAGGCCCATATGAACTGAAAAGTCTATATTAAGATCATATACTGATATTTTTCAACCATAAGAAATGGAAACCAGTGGAATCAATTCACCCCTCAACATTACATGAAACAACTTCCGAAAGCACTTAGGTTGCTATTTGGAACCCCCCATAAAAAACAGTTTAAGCAAAAAATGAAACAGAAAAGAAAAGAAGCAGCAGAATGAACTGAACCAGAAAAACGGGTTATGAGTATTTTTCAGCTAATGTGCTTTTAGATAGAATTAGACAGTGTCTCATGCAATGCGCGAATACTGTAGTGCATTTAATGCGGAGGCAGCAGCTTTCTCCTAAGATATTTTTAGGATTTCTCCCTGTCTGATGTCACTGCAATACATATCCACGCCAACGGAACTTCCTGGAACATTACCCTGGACGATAAACAATCTTTTCAGACCTCGGCATTGGTTAGCCGAGGATGTGCTTATCCTCGGCCCACCTCTTGAACTGTTATGACCAAGACTAATCTATCAACTTACTAACGCAGTCTCTTCTGACAAAGATATCTCCTCCTCGGACAAACCCTCGTCCTCAAATTGGGCCACAGGCCCAATATATAAACAGATAACAAACTTCTAGGCCCAATATCCCTACAATAACCCCTCAAGATTCTTCTTTCTGGCTCCTTGGTAAGAAAGGAGGATTTCGAAGTCACCTTAGCCAGTTTGTGCCTATCAAACATCACCTTTGCCTGAGTAAACGCCTCTTTAACTGCCCGAGACACGCTCTTAACGCTTCTGCTTATGAGATGCGCTCCTCATTAAATTTTTACGGCCGCATGTCCCCCACATTCTACGGTGCAATGCAAATCCAACGGCTGAGAACTCTGCTGGGACTTGAGCGGGAACTTTCCTGCTCTGTAGCTTTCTCTTTGATATAAATATCACTTCAATCAATCTTTCATCTTATTTTAGCATTCACTTAGCTCTAGCGCTTATACATTGAACCTGCCAACTCTCTTAACTTACTCATGCCTCTACAAATATTAAAAGTATGTCTGAGAATACCCTCCTTATTTCTGTAAGTCTTCACAAATCTCCATACTCTATTTTCTATATATTTTTCTGTTTTTCGTACTTTACCTCTCCTTGACTCCATTCTCTCCTTTCAACCTCTCTAGTTCTCTCCAAACCCTTCTAGAAATGGGTAGATTTAAGAGTCTAGTAGACTCCGAGGAGGGGATAGGAAACTTTAGGGCTCAGTATAGGATTCTCCCACGAGTAGGCATTAGGTACTGTAAAGAGGGACGATGGCATGAAGACAGGCAAGAGGGAGAGGAAGTAATCCCGATGATTGCCTTCATAGAGGGCGGATGAGGATCCCTATGGGCACCATAACTAGGGATTATCTTAGGGCCTATAGGTTAGCTCCTACCTAGTGTGCCCCAAACATGTTTAGGATCCTAGCATCTGTAAATGCCCTCAATGAAAGGATGGGGTTAGGACTTACCCACCACGATGTTAATTGGGTCTACAACCTCCATCACCTAAAGGGGCAAGGGTATTACCTGAAATCTAGGTACCCCGAAGTTAGACTCATTCAATGCCTGCCTGAATCTAACAAAGGATTGAAAAAAGACTTCCTGATCGTGTCAGGGGATTGGCACGATGGCCTTCCTTGCCCGATGAGAGAGGGATAGCCAGGTGGGGTCTTAGATCTAGGACGGTTACGCTTAAAGTTAAACCTTCTGCGTTCTTCTTTTCTCTTTTACTTGTACTTGAAATTTTCTATAATTCGCATTGTTTTGTTTTTTGTTTTTTTTGTTTGTTTGTTTGTTTGTATGCTAATGATATTTTTTGTCCTTCCTAATGGTGTTGCAGACAAAAACGCTGTCGTCCCCAACTTTAGCCTTATGAATCAGGCAAGCCTAGACAGGATCCTCAAGGTTGAAGTGTTCGTTCACACAGACGAACAACTAACGGTTGCTCACCTTATTCTGGATTACATGCCAATCTCCAACGCCTTCCAAGCACCGAAGTGCGTAATCAAGGCAAAGGACCTGCGTCTACAAAGGATTAGTGTAGCCGCTCTAGGGTTTCTTATTACCAGTTCAGTCTTAGAGGGCACACTTGCCACCGGTCCGATTCCAGAGGGCATCCCTAGGGTCACCCAGCCACTACAACATATAGCCGAGGAGGGAACTTATTCTCATCCCGCCTTGATAAAGGAGGAAGAAGAAGAAGAAGTAGTAGAGGTGTCAGATTCCGAGGACAAATTTGGCATCTTCAACCAAATCTTATTTCGAGAAACCTCCCCTGTTGACCTCGGCCCTCCTTCCCTAGCCTCAGCTAGTCCTTACCAAGAAGCTCCGGACACCTCTACTGATATAGGCATCCAACGCAAACAGAGGTCCACACTTTAGGAGCTGTTAGAGTCTTAGCCGGGGAGGGATGCTCCAGGGAAGGCGCCTCAGACCAGACTCCCCACTCCTCCACCTGTCCAACCAATCTAACTTGATCCAGCCTACCACAAGAGGAAAAGTGTGGAGAAAGGGAAAGACGTGATAGAGGTTGGGAAAAAACAACCTCCTTAAGAGACCGAACCTCAAAGGGGGGCTAAGCAACCTCGGACGATGCAAACGAGGTTCGCTACTGAGGGGGAAAGAAGGGTTGACCACCGGACTGCGGTCCTTGTCTGGGCCCCTCACATGGAGCTGGATGGAGCTCCCCTTCCTAGTGATGCCTCCATCCAAGACTTCCAGCGGGGCACGACTGGGTATGTGGCAGATGTGGTGAAGCAATCCCTGCTTCTACCCAAGGACATGGCTGACCTCAGATCCATGAGGCAGCATGAAGTCTTCCTTGGATTAAAAAGGGACTTGGCCATGGTAAGCAAGATTTTAAGTAAAGTAAAGTTAAGTTAAGGTTTTTTATTTTTTATTTTTTTAAATTGTACTCCTTTTCCTTTCTAGGCTATCCAAGCCACTTTTAGGGCTGAGGAGATGGTGAACCACTCCCATCGGAGAATGCAGGAGGAAGAGGACAGGAGGATAGCAGCCGTAGATGCCTTCCACATGGCTGAAAAAATAATCACAAACTGAAGAGCAAACTGCAAGAGGAGGAAAAGGAAAGAAAAAGTGCCACCACTACCCTGAACACTGTGGAGAAGCAAGCCGAAGGCCAGAGGGTGCTTCGGTGTAACACCGAGGACTAGCTGGCTGCCTCTAAGGAGCAGATCATTGCCCCGAAGAAAAAATTGGAGGAGGTTGAGAAGGCTAAGGCTTAAGCTAAAAAGTCTAGGGAGGAGGCAGAGAAAGCCAGGGAGGAGGCCGAGCAACATGGATATGACATTAGGGTGGCCGAGACCGAGGATGCCCTTAGGGCCGAGGTCCTAGGGGTTTGTAGGCTTTACTGCGCCCAAGTGTGGGACAAAGCCATCAACCAAGCTGGGATTGAGGCTTCCTCTGTGCTTAGGAAGGCAGAAAATGTTTATTACCCTGAAGCCATTCGCCTTCCTTCCTCCAGCAACTCTAAGGCAGACACTCCTCCAGAGGTGGCCGATCCAGAGAAGAGCGAATCTGAGAAGGCCCTTCCCTCCTCTGGCAGCCCTCCAAAGGTGGCTGAGCAGCCGGGGGTGAATGAGAAAGAGGCCGAGGTTACCAAAGGTGTGCCCCCTGATGCCACCATGCCCCCGGCTATTCCCCAGGATCCCACTAAAGATAATGAGGCATCCAATATGGAGATTGTCCTTGCAACTCTCCCAATTCCTGCTAAGGGTGACCTCAAAGGTACTGACCAAGGATCCTTAGAGGCTGCAGCCCAGCAATCTAAGGCCCCTCCCCAAGGAAAAATTGTAATAAAAAAGAAGTAGACTTTTGCATAGCTCTCTTCCCTTTTTTGTTGTTGTTGTTGTTGTTGTTGTTGTTATTGTTGTTGTGGTTTTCACAATGTGTAATCAAGTTACCTCTTTGTACTTGATCTGCCTTATCTTAAAGCCTTTATTAATGAAAGTTGTAAGTATTTTCTTTCATCCTGTGATTCGTATATTGGAGTTGATATGATTTCTATTTTATCTAACACTTAATGAAAGTAGTAATAAAGTAAAACCTCTATCACCAATCTGCATGAGTAGTGGAAAATTCATCGCATTTCATATGATTAGTAGCAAAATAGGTGAAATTTATGAAGTCCATCATCTCGGCAAGGTATAATTTCAAGAACAATACCCAATAATATGACTTGTATACAGCTATAAATGCTTTAAGTGATGCTTATGAATATCCACTTGAGTTTGTTACCACAATGAAGATCTTAGCTATTTGGAGTAGTTGATCATATTTGATATTTAAGTAATCAATAGGAAGTACTTATTTTACCTTAAGTATGTAATCCAAAAAGTCTGAGAAAAACTAAGGCTTTGCTCGGACACTAGTCAAAGATGATAGGAAGTATCAATGATCGAAAGATGTTAATTACCTCAAGGTATGTGGTTTGAGGAGCCAGACATGACCGAGGTCCCGTTTGATACTTAGATAGATGTCAAGGAGTATTAATTTCTTCAAAGCATGTGGTTCAAGGAGCCAGGCATAGCTCAAGTTCTGTTTAATAATTAGTACAATGATTGAAAGATATCAATTTACCCAAGATATGTGATTTGAGGAGCCAAGCATGACCAAGGTTCTGTTTGATACTTAGATAGATGTCAAAGAGTATTAATTTCCCCAAAGCATGTGGTTTGAGGAGCCAGGCATAGCTAAATTTCTGTTTAATACTTAGTACAATGATTAAAAGATATCAATTAACCCAAGGTATGTGATCCAAGGAGTCAGGTATGACTAAAGTTCTGTTTGATACTTAGATAGATAGCAAAAAAACATGATATGCAATATAATAAACCCAAATAGGGTGAAGAAAACCTTCATTAATAATAATATCTTCTAAGGTTATGTACATTTCAGGGGTGTGGTGCAGCCTTTTTCTCTAGATCTTCAAGATAATATGCACCTATTTCGGCCACCGATGTGATATGATATGACCCTTCCCAGTTGGGTCCCAATTTTCCCCATGCTGGGTTCTTTACAGTTCCTATAACCTTTCTTAAAACCAAGTCTCCAACTGTTAGTGGCCTTAGCTTTATGTTGGCATCATACCCTTGCTTGAGCTTGTGTTGGTAGTAGGCCAATTGGACCATGGCATTTTTTCTACGCTCTTCAATTAAGTCCAAGCTCTTCTCCAATAGCCCATCGTTGATGCTCAGAGTGAAAGAACTTGTTCTTAGTGTGGGGAATCCAGTTTCCAAAGGAATAACAACCTCGGCCCCATAAGTCATTGAAAAGGGCGTCTCCCCAATGGATTTACGAGGAGTAGTCCGATATGTCAAAAGGATGTGTGGCAACTCTTCCACCCACTTTTCCTTTGCGTCGTCCAATCTATTTTTAAGTCCACTCACTATGACCTTATTGACAGCCTCGACCTGCCCATTCCCTTGTAGATAGGTCGGAGTGGAATACTTGTTCTTTATTCCTAGATCACAACAGTATCTCCTGAAGGCTTTACTATTAAATTGAAGTCCATTGTCCGAGATGAGGGCATAGGGATTCCAAATCGTGTGACAATATTTTTCCAGACAAATCTTTTGGCATCCATGTTCCTGATATTTGCCAGTGGTTCAGTTTCAACCCACTTGGTGAAGTAGTCTGTGCCGACCAACAAATACCTCTTATTCTTTGCTGCCTTAGGGAAAGGGCCTACAATATCCAACCCGCACTGTGCAAAAGGCCAAGGGCTGGATAGAGGATTGAGGACTCCTCCTGATTGATGAATGTTTAGTGCAAATCTTTGACATTGGTCGCACTTCTTCACGTAGTCTTGTGCTTCTTTCTGCATATTTGGCCATTAATAGTCTTGTGTGAAGGCTCTGTGAGACAAAGATCTGCCCCCAGTGTGGCTTCCATAAATTCTTTCATGTAATTCTTCCAGGAGTAGCTCAACTGTTTCGGGGTGTATGCACAACAGATAGGGGCCAAAAAAGGACCTCTTATACAACTTTTGATCCTCGGACAGCCAAGATTGAGGAGCATTTCTCCGTACCTTGTCAGCCTCGAACTTATTCTCAGGTAAGACATCTTCCTTAAGGAATAGTACAATAGAGTCCATTCAGCTAGGGCCCACTCTTATTTGATGAACACAGATCTCATTTCCTCTTAACTTAGTGGGTTTGCATAAGTCCTCTACAAGGATCACCCAATGTAAACTTTGTGCCGAAAATGTTGCCAGTGTGGCAAGAGAGTCCGCATGGGTATTTCTACTTCTAGGAACTTGTGATAGATTAAAAGACTCAAACCTAGACTATAAATGTCTAATCTGGCTCAAGTATTCCTGCATTTTGGGATCTCTAGCCTCCAACTCTCATTGGACTTGGCCCACCACCAACCTCGAATCAGAGAATACATCTACAGCTTTTCCACCCATTTTCCGAACCATAATCATCTCTACCAGCAGAGCTTCATATTCAACTTCATTGTTTGTAGCTGAGAAGCCCAATCTAAGGGATTTCTCAATCGTGATCCTCTCTGGAGATATCAAGATTAGCCCCACTCCAGATCTCCTGTGGTTTGCTACGCCATCAACGTAAACCCTCCAGGATAAAGGCTTTTGTACGGAGATTGTTCCAATTGATTTTCCGTCCATGTTCTGCTCCTTTACCTTCTCTTCTAATGGGGTTTCAGTAAACTTAGCTACCAAGTCGACAAGGACCTAACCTTTGACAGAGGTGCGAGACATGTATTTGATATCAAAAGCCTCTAGAATCATGCCCCCCTTTGCAATTCTCCCTATGTAATCAGCACTCTGAAGTAGAGATTTAAGTGGAAGTTAGGTAAGGACAACAACGGTGTGTGATTGGAAATAGTGGGGTTGCTTATGTGTAGCATGTACCACTACCAGAATGGCCCTCTCCAGTGGTAAGTAACGGACCTCAGCTTCATGTAGTGACTTGCTCACATAATAAACTGGCCTTTGTATACCATTATCAACCTGTATTAGCACCAAACTTACCGTGTAGGAGGCTACTGCGATGTAGGCAAACAAAACCTCATCCACCTCAAGTCTGGACATGATGGGTGGCTGAGACAAATATTCTTTCAATTGTTGGAAAGTCAGGACACATTCCTCAGTCCATTTGAACCCCTTCCACTTGCTCAAAAACTGAAAGAAAGGCCTATACCTGTTTGCTGATCGGAAATGAACCAGTTTAGGGTAGCGGTCATTTTGTAAGCTTCTAGACCTCTTTGGGATTCCGAGGTGGTCGCAGATCGTTGATTGCCTTAATCTGGTTGGGGTTGAATTCAATTCCGCGGTGTATGACCATGTAGCCCAGGAACTTCCGTGATCCAACACCAAAAGAACACTTGGAAGCATTAAGTCGAAGCTTATGTCTTCTCAAGATATCAAAAATATTCCCGAGGTCATTAACATGCTCGGACTCTGCCTTACTCTTTACCACCATATCATCGATATAAATCTCAATGTTTTTCCCTAACCGTGGCTCAAACATCCTAGTCATCATCCTCTGGTAGGTAGCGCCTGCATTTTTCAAACTAAAGGGCATCACTTTGTAATGGTAATTCCCAAGAGGTGTGATAAAAGTTGTCCTCTCTTGATCGTTCACAGCTAGAGGTATTTGATGGTATCCTTGAAAGACATCCAAAAAGCTCATCCAAGGATAACCTACAGTGGCATCCATTAGCTGGTCGATCTGAGGCATGGGAAAAGGGTTTTAAGGATATGTTTTGTTCAAATTTGTGAAGTCCACACATACCCGTCATTTTCCATTTTTCTTCTTCACCACCACAGTGTTGGCTAACCATTCAAGGTAAAACACTTCTTTAATAGCCCCAGTTTGCTTAAGTTTCATCACCTTGTCTTTGACGTCATCAGAATGATCCTTAGGTGAGTGCCGAGGTGGTTGCTTTCTGGGGACGACAGATGGGTTGATGTTCAAATGATGACAGATGAAGCTCAGATCCACCCTTGGAGCTTCATAAGCATTCCAAGCGAATATGTCAACGTTCCTCTTGAGGAATTCCACCAACTCCTCTTTCTCTTGAGGTGGCAGCTAAGCTCCAACCTGAAAAAACTTCTTCGAATCACCACTTACAGTAAATTTCTCTAAATCTTCATATTTAGCCTCCTCGGCTGGCCCCTTCACGGGTAATACCAAAGACTTTAACTGCTATAAGCCACCCTCAATAGAGGTCGAGGACTTAGCTGCTAGCTAATGCAAAATTGCAGACACAAAGCATTGCCTAGCCATTGATTGATCCCCTACTAACTCTTCAATCCAGTCTCCTGACGAATACTTCATCTTCTGATGCAGAGTTGAAGAAATAGCTCCTAGGGTATGGAGCCATGGTTTGGCCATAATGGCTGTGTAGGGGGAGTATATGTTTATCACAATGAAGTCTACTTCCACCACCTCTGAGCTAGCTTGAATGAGCATCCTAATTTGGCCCTTTGGAATAACAACTTTCCCATCAAAACTTACCAAAGGTGAATCATAGACTGTCAGATCTTCAGGCTTTAAGTTCAACCCCTTGTATAAGTCAGGGTACATAACTGCCCTGGTCTACCATTACTCTCTTAACGCCATACCCCCTTATTCTGAGGGTAACCACCAAAGCGTCATCATGTGGTTGGATAGTTCCAATCTTGTCTTCGTCTGAGAAACTCAGCAATGGTCGGACCTCCATCCTAGCTCTCTTTGACTCGGAGTGAGAGTCTTCAGGTGGTAGCCTAGCTACAGACATTACCCTGGAAGGGTGAGAACCAATTCTCCCAGGCGCAGCAAAAATGACATTGATGGTACCTAGTAGGTGCCTTGAAGGAGTATTCCCTCGAGCCCCTGACCTTGATTGGTCCTTTTGTCCATTGGGCCAGTACAGAAATTGTTGCAACTTCCCTTCCTTGACCAGTTGCTCCAGATGGTTCCACAGTGTTCTACAGTCCTCGGTGGTATGTCCCTTCTCTTGGTGGTATTGGCAGTGAAGGCTTTGGTTATGCCTCAAAGGGCCTCCACTCATTCTATTCGGCTACTTGAAGTATGGCTCGTTTTTTATATTCTCCAAAACCTAATGCACCGATTCTCTGAACACAACATTAACCACTTGAGGAGCTATAGGCTCAAACGACCCAGCAAAATCCCTTCGGGGTCTGTTATTGTTGTAATGGTCCGGCTTGAAATCCCTCCTCTCCTGAAGGATAACCTTGCCCTTTTCCTTGCCTTGCTGCTAGTCCTCTTCAACCCTCTTATACTTGTCAATCCGATCCATGAGCTGGTGTCCACTGGTAATAGGTTTTCCAGTCAAAGACTTCCTTAAGCCATGCTCGGCAGGTAGGCCAAGCTTGAATGTGCTAATGGCTACATCGTCAAAATCACAATCTATCTCGTTGAACATCTCCTAATATCTGTCCGAATATGTTTTCAGGGTTTTTCTTCTCTCATGGACAAAGACAACAAGGAAGCTAAAGGCTGAGGAACCCTGCTGCACGTAATAAAGCAAGATCCAAACGCCTGAGTGGGTTCCTTGAAGGAATCAATGGAACCTGCCCTTAAACCATCAAACCACCTCATCGCTACAGGCCCCAAACTGGAAGGGAATACTTTGCACATCAAGGCCTTGTTCTTGGAATGTATAGCCATTCTTTGATTGAAGTAGCTGACATGCTCTGCAGGGTTTAATCTACCATTGTACATAGTGAATGTGGGCTGAGTGAACCGCCAAGGAAGTCTTCCTCCCTTAATCTAGCTTGTGAAAGGTGACCTAGAAATTTGGTTGAGTGCTTTACTCATAGCATCATTTCCCAGGCCTACTGAGGACGAATTTCTGTTTCTGTGCTCATGATGATAGTCCTCATCATATGAGAAAGCTCGCTAGGAGGAGTCCTTAATCTGCACCTATAACTGTCATCCTCTTCACCATCGGAAGAGAAGTTAGAATTGGATGGAGCTCACTTTCTCCGTTCATGGTGCAAGCTTCTCTTTAGGTGATCAATTTCCTTCTGCATGGCTTTGGTATCTTTCTCTTGGGAGAGATGGCTACCACCCTGAGAATGGCTCTTACGAGTATGGGTAGTACGTACACTCCCCTCCTAGTGAGACCCCATGGATTCTGCTTGGTTTGAACCTAAACCTACCATAGTTGAACGTCAAACTCACTATCTCACCAGTAATTCCCATCAATAGTGCCAATTATAAGGACCAGATTTGAATTCTTAGCCCAATAGGTAGATGGACTGAGACCCAAAAAGCCCAAAACAATGAATTTGTAGAGAATGGGTTGGAAAACTGGGACGTTACCCGAGACTTCCTAGAACATTACCCGGGATGACAGACAATCTTTTCGGACCTCGGCATTGGTTAGCCGAGGATGTGCTTATTCTCGGCCCACCTCTTGAACTGTTATGACCAAGACTAATCTCTCTACTTACTAATGTAGTCTCTTCTGACAAAGATATTTCCTCCTCGGACAAACCCTCATTCTCGGATTGGGCCACAGGCCTAATATATAAATAGATAACGAACTTCTGTGCCCAATATTCCTACAGTAATCTTGAAACATTGAACCAAAAGAAATAAAAATTCCATATTTTTAAATTTGTTCTTATCTATGATGTGGTTTAAGAGTATTTCAATTATCTTTTCAAAGAGTGCGGGTTTTTACATTAGTGTCAATCACTCCCTGTGGATCAACTTCATACCAACCAAGATATTATCACTCGCAAATAATTTATACCTGGGTTTGCATTAACTTGATTGCAACAAAAATCAAATCCAAAATCAACAAAAAATCAATAGAAAACCCACCAATAGAAAACCCAAAATCAAACCCAAATTTTCACTGTCACTACCGTTGCCATCACCAAGTATGCTGTGGATGGTCGTTTCAAAGATAAGATCGACAATCTAGTGAGGAATAGAGGTGTGTAGGTTGTGGCTCTATGAGAGAGAGAGAGAGAGAGAGAGAGAGAGAGAGAGAGAGAGAGAGATGGGAGGCAAATTGTGTGAGTGTTTGTGGTTTGGGATGAGAGAGAGCTAAAAGGAGACACTTGAGAGGAGACTAGAAAGAGTGAAAGCAAAAGACACAAGATAAAAGAGGAGTTGAAATTATTAATAATAAAAAATAAAAAATTATTATTTAAATAAAATAAAGTGTATAATAGATAAGTTGATGTGAGTGGTTTTGAAATATGGTTATGTAAAATAGAAAAAATAAGTTCTTACGTTAAAATAGACATGAATTTTTGCATGGATTGATAAAAATGTTTTAACATACCAATTTACAACTTATCTAACTTCCCCTTTTTTTTAAAAAAAAAAAAAAAAAAAATTAACATACAACACATTAAAATAATGTAAACAAAACAATAAAATTGTATAACCCAACTCTCTCTCTCTCTTCTCTCCCATCCTCTACAACTTGTCTCTTTCTTGCTCTCTGTCCCTCTCTCTCAACTACCCACCACCCAAACCCAAATCAACCTGCCACTACGTCATTGCCTAATGCCCATCACCCACCACCCAAACACATACTGAAATCAACCCATCCATTTCCCACCACCTAAGACTTAAACCCATATTGAAATCAACTCATCCATTGCCCACCATCCAAACCCAGATCAACCAAACCACCACCAACCAAAACTGAAACTACCACTATTATCACCAACCAAAGCAACTAGCCATAATCACTAGCATCATGCCACCACCACATCATAATCAATAACCACTATGATAGGCCAAGAATGCATTGACCCCCTTTGGTAAATTAATCAATTAATTAGTCAAGTGAATTAATTAGATTCAATTACATGCAATGGTAGTACAAACAAATCACCAACTAAGTTAAATGCAGCAGAAAATAAATTTGACAAAGGTGATTTGTTTACGAATGGGGAAAACCACCGTCGGAAAACCCCACCGAGTGAATTCAAGGTCACCACTCCCGAGAATCCACTATTATCAAAACAAGCGATTACAAGTAATGTAGTGACAATCTACAGTTGAACCCTTACCCCAATACACAATTGGACTTGCAATGTAGTGACAATCTCTCCTTTTAAGTATGTGACTAATCAATCGATGCACAGATCTCAGTACGTGACTAACACACTAACTTGAGAAAGATGTTGGCTGCAAAGTTCTTCAGTTCATCTAGACGATGAAGATTAAGAAGATCCTTGGTTACAAAACCCTTGGCGTAAAGACACAGCAACTTCTACAAGAAGATGAATTAGGGAAAATTATCTCTGGTCACAATTTTAGTAAATAATCACTTTGCATCAAGTTGCATCACCTTAGACGGCCTTTAAAATAATCCTTTTATATGTCTAAGGTTATGAGAAAAGAAACCCTACACAAATAACTTGGATATACGTGAAAAATAGATCTGGAAATCTGAATTTCGTAATTCTCGATAGATACGGCTTCTGTCAAGCAGCTATCGAGAATTCTTATTAAACCTCGATAGATTTATCTATTGAGCTTTAATGAACAACACTTCTTCACTTGTTTCTTGGACAAACTTGCATGGCTTTAATACAAGACTTGAACTCTTGTTCCTTAAAGTATTAAACACATCCTAGATCTACCCAATTACAAGTAAAGTGCATTTTGTCAAAGGATTAGCCAATTCTACATGACATATGTTCTAACAAGTTCCACATATGTCCTAACAATCTCCCCCTTTGGTAATCTGTGACAAAACCATAACAAACAAATGAAGTATGAGAGAAGTCATAAATCACTAAACTCATAATCACTTGTTAAATACTGTAAGGGTGCTTTTTTCTTAGCACACAGGCCCAAGTAGAAACAAGGATCCCGGGTCCTTTACTTGTTGTTTGGTGGACTGGGCTTGGTTCACCGCTGCTAAATGAGGGCTAATTACGAACCAAGTTATGCGCAAGTCACATAAATCTCCTCAAGGCAAAAATGTGATTCCTCTTAGGCAAAAAAATACAATTATAAGTGTTTTAGCGTCATAAAATGACCTTTTACTTTTACGAAAAAAGTAAAATAAGTATTCATAATATTCACAATGAGAAGGAAATTGAAATAGAGTATTTAAGGCTTATCTTTTATTGTGAGAAAATTTAAAAGAATTCCTTCACTTGGTACCCCGAACGTACTAGGCCTGTAATCCCAGAATACTGATTCTCTGAACTATACGATCTTTCTCCATGCTTATTATGCAATAGAGTTTTGTCATTTCTCTTTACCTCTGTAGGTCCTGCATAAGAACACACTATACAATACACATAACTTCAAATAATTGTTAATTTCTTAGATTAGGATATATATTTTAATACATATACATATATGTAAATGAATTTCATGAGAATGATTCAGCCACAAGGATCTTGGCCCCAATTCTCACAAACTTAGTACTTTTGCACAAGACTTGTGGGATTTGGAACTCAAGTCCAAGTGGCTTTGCTTGGGCATTGCCTTCCAAGATAGTTAGGTGAGGAGGATTTTTGTGGGAGAGAGTGATATCTGATGTGTGCATGTTTTAGCATATGTTTCTTTGGAGGCTAAGTGGTATTTTGAATGATCTCAAGGATATGGGACAAATTCCTTCTCCTTGTCTCTCTTATTTTGTTTCTTTCTTTCTCTTCCTTGCTGGGCTATTAAAGCTCTAAGAATATATCTTTTGAACCTCTGAACTATCCCTCTGAATCCCCATTTTTCTCCCTCCCTACTGCTATGCCTTAGTGTTCCTTTTACAGTGGACATGGTCTGGTACCCCCGGCGAGGATGTTCTTGGTCTGCTAGGTAAAACTATATCCTCTGGAACCTGAAAAGGTGCATTGGACAGAGGTTTAGCTTATTTAGGCAATTATAACTTAAAAGGGGCATTTGGCTTTAGCTATAAATAAAAGATTCCTTCTTGGAGAGTCAAAGGAATGGCTGGGTTGCTCAGTGTACGGGATGACAACTTTAGTTGAAAATGACAATTGAGAGGAAATTATGGGGAGGTGTCATGCACATGGGGGAACTGAGTTTTCCATTGGTTCATTCATTCCAAGCAAATATATGAACCAAGGGAAACCCTCGGGATCCTCTTTTCACCAGAAATCACTCCCTTATCGACTAAACCATTCCTCCTTTACTATCTACTCGGGATCCCAAGAGCTTGGACCATGGGTTACAAAGAGAATACTTGGTTTTTTGCTAGATTTTTAATGGCTTTTTGCATACATCTGAACATACATAGGGCCTTGGTGTTGATTCTTCTTGCTGCATATCCTTTGGCCTAACCGAGATCCTTACTGCATGTCCTCTGATCCGATCGGGATCCTTCCTCTAGCCTGACCGAGATCCTCTTCTTTTTTTTCTTTATTATTATTATTATTATTATTATTATTATTATTATTATTCCTTTCTTTTTCCTTCTTTTTAGGACTTTGGGCTTTCATGGTCCATCTTAACTTCATGAATTAAGCCTTCTTTTGTTCAGACCTATGGTCTTTCTTTACTTTTCATGGAATGAGCTTTTTTGTGAAATTTTGGTCCTCAACAAATACAATAAAATCTAATCCTAACACAAACTCTTGAAAAACTTTGCAAGAAGAGAGTTCATGGCATGATAGATTTTAACAACCTGTCTTTCTAAAAACTTTAAACAAAACTCATCAAGGTAACTTAGTGTGAAACAGTAATATAATATTGCATACATAAAAAAACATGTGTATAAAGAGAGAAAAGAAACAACACATGGAGAGATAGGTGAAATGATAACAACATCATCATATTTATAGAAGAGCTATAAGTACAATGTTTGCTATCACTGAATGGTCATAAGACCAATGTACAAAAGGATAATGTATCTTAAAAGAAAGAAAAGAAAAGTACATAAATCCTCACTACATCCCTCAAAAGATATAAACACTCGCCCTATCAAAAAGTCCTATGCTAACTCTCCCCCTAAGTACATGACTACTTTTAACCCAAAACTACTACCCCCTTTTGTCATGAATGACAAAGGGTAAGTCACTGAGAAACAGTCATCTCCTTATCACCGGAAGAGCTAGCATCCTCATCCTCATCATCGTTATCGTCACCGAAGCCATTATCAACGTCCTTGTCCTCAAAAGCCTGTGGAGATGGAGAGGGAGATGGAGACATGATGAAGCCACCCATGCGAGCCTGTCGTCGTGCGATATGACTAACACGAGTGTTCACCTGATACAAATCAGTGGTGAGTGTATCAAGGCGAGCATCCATGTGCTCAAACTGTACCATAACGGCCTCTAGTGTTACACCACCCGTAGAAAAAGAAGAAAGAGCGGAGGTGGATGGAACAGAAGGGGCTGGAGGAGTCATCGTCTCGGTCTGTGGCTGTTTCAATTGAAGCTAGGCCTCGCTCTGTCGAACAGACGCCGCCCTAATGGCACCCATGATGGTGAAGTGAGAAGACACGGGATAAGGGATAGAAGAATGGCGAATGATCCTCGTGATAGCAAAAGGAAAGATAAGCTTATCACGGGTCATCATATTCTTATAAACATCTATAAGGGAGAGAATGAAATAAGAGGAAAAGTTTATAGTAAGGTCCTTAATGAGGGAAAGCAAAAGGCGAGCACTAGGCTCGGTAATGGAATTATAGTGAGACAAGGGATAGAGAACAAATGTCATCACCATATTAAGGAACCTCGGACCTTTTACAAAGCTCGAGCATGAGGTGTTTTGACGATCACCCCAAGAAGAAGGTGTCTCACAAAATAGAGACAGAAGTTCATCTTTTCGACATAGTTCTCAGATGTGGACATGAGGGATAATTAGGATGCGGTACTCTCGGAACATGTAGTACATCGAAAATAATCTTCGAAGTAACTACGATACGTGTACCTCAAACCTATGTAACAAACCGAGGTATAGAGGTATCAAAACTGTTCATGTTGGAGTAGAACTCCTGAATGATCACCGTGGGACAACTCACGGGTATCTCACATAAAGATTCCCATCCCCGACTATGAATGACAGTGGGTAGAGTAGTATTGGAAAAGTCAAATAGAATCACACAGTGCTCTGAATGAACACCACATTTGGAGAAGTTCTCCAAGAAGTCTTTTTGGGCCTTCTCATCACGAAACCGAACATGAAGAGGAGTAGGATCAGAAAAAGATGCCCTGGAACGAAGAGGGTTCTAAGTCGGAGCGGATTTGCGCTTGGGTGCTATGCGCAGACTATTTGAGAAAGAGAGAGAAATGGAGACAAATAGAAAAGCACCATCACAACTGAGTACCAAAAAAAAGGAAATGGAAAGGTACGTATGCATGAAAAATGCATGAGCATGTGACGTGCAAAGAATATTGTATCATAGGTTCAACCCAATCCAATCCTAATAGCACACATGTTTCTACATATAAACACACATCTATAATGCATGAAACATTGTAAAAATGCAAATGTAATGCAATGCTTGAGCATATAACATCATATAAGCAAAACCAAATCCAAAAATTTCACAAAATACTCATCAATTTTCAAAAACCCCAAAAAAATTTAAGAAAACCCAAAACCTAGGTCTAAATGCATGAAATGCATGAAGAATAAAGGATTAGAGAAGCATACTAGAGGGAAGACACAAGGTTTAGGCTGAAATCCAAGTGGGTGTGAGGTTTAGAGAGAGAAGAAAGTGTTTGCGAGGTGAAAAGACACAAACCTATCGAGAGAGAATGAGAGAAATGAATTTGATTTTCGCGCTAAAGCTATTTAAAGGAAATGCGTCTCGATTAATTGAGGATTTGTCAAGTACTAAATCTCGACTGATAGAATCTGTCAAGGTGCTGTCAAGGTATTGTCGAGAATCTGTCAATGACAAAAATGCCTCGATGGATCGAAAAACTGTCAAGAAGCTATCGGCCAAACAGAAACTTTCTTGATGGATCAAGAATCTGTCAGCTATCGAGACAAATTCCAGAAAGCTTAGATGGATCAAAGATGCGATAAGATCTGTTGAGAAAAGAAGTCCAAGGGTCTCGATAGATAGCTATCCGTCGAGAAGCTGTCAAGCTTGATAATAACAGTTTTTCAAAGAGAGGAAAAACACAGAAATGAATACAAATTAAGCAAGCTACTCAACCAAAGATCCAAATAACATTTTAAGCTCTTAAAAACATCTCTCAACAAGAAAATGCAAAGCATTCATGATCCAAAACAAACACACACACACGCACAACAAGTCTAACCAATTTTATATTTCAAAAACAAGTCAAGACAATTTAATGAGTACACATTAACACATGTATCCCTTGTGATAGCTAGATCACATTGTACCTACATATGTATCAAAAGTAACAAAGAATTTTGCATGTTGTGTGTAAAATCATCACAAGATTGCATAAGTGTCTCATGTTATGACAATTTGAGATATGAGAAAATTAATTTAACTCACACACAATCATAACTGTTTGATGGGGACTATCACCTTCGAGGTACATCCTATAACTCTCACATCTTCTAGAAACTCGCTTGCAACCATATTTAAAAACATTTTGATTCTTTTTGCTTTTATTTTCTTTGCATATTCTTTTTCTTTTTAGCATATCATGCATGGGCATATAAGAGAGAAAATAAATACCCAATTATGTTAAGCTTAAACATCACAATTTTGTTATGCCGAAGCACACAGATGTTATTCATGATTGGCGGGCTTTAGTGGTGAGATGGTTATTTATGCCTTTCTCTTAGGATTTTTTAGTTATTCCATAAAAAAGAGTGATATGAGTGTTAAGTATAAGTGATTACTTAATCGTGCTCATCACAAATACGAGCCACAAAACTCACTTGCTTGGTTGTGCATTGAGATGCTCATCTAAGTTACAAAAGATACAAAGTTTAGAAAACTTTGTTTCAATGGCCATCCAAGGTACACAAATACCAATGTATACAAAACACACTGTTTTTGTATTTTTCTGATTTTTCAATTTTTTTAAAAAAATTTTTATGAAAGCAAAATAAAACAAAAATTGAATACAAATAAACAAAAACATGTTATACAAAGTATAGCATAAAACTAGATTGACTCAAAACAAGAAAGCAAAACACACAAGTAATGCATAAACAAAAAGAGAGGGAGAGAGAAAAAGTTACTAAATCACTTTGAGCATTTTTCCTTCCACACCTTGAAAGAATCTTTTTGTTTGGCGAACCCTTGATCCGGCAGTGAGGGGGAAGAATTGAAACCGTTCAAGTTCGAAAGGAACATGAGGGCCTTAAGAAGATCTCCAAAAGGAGCAAAAGAGGATGGAAACTGATTCTGGTTTCTGGATGAGATCATACTGTTGCTTTGTTGAGTGGCTAACCACTTGTAGCAATTAGGTCAAGAAGAAATGCTGCTTCTTCTGTTTAGACTTTTGGTTATTAACCTTCTTAGTTCTAGGGTTTCTAGTTTCTTTCTTTTCAAGCTTAGGAGGTGCTCCCAAGATAGATTTGCCTTTGTCTATGTTCTCACTAGATATATCAGTATTACATTCATTGTTCTTAGAATTAACATTATTAGTAGGAGGGACAAACACAGTAGTACTAGAGGAAGCAATATTAGGAGAAGAGAAGTTATACCCCAAACCAGTTCTATCAGAAGAAGATTTTTGAAAGCTAAGCATCTCATCAAGATTTGCACTAGAAGTCCTCTCCAATTGAGCTCTGACTTGAAACAGCTCCGCTTCAAGCTTCTTGGTCCTTTCAGCCAATAAATTGTTCTCAAATTACAGTGCTCCAATAATCTGATTAGCTTCGTCAAACTTTGTGGAGAGCTCCTCTCGATCTACCTCAACATCACTCATCTTCTTGGTGGCCAACCTATATAGTTTCTCATGCTTTTCAGAAATCTTGTACAATTTTTCATAGGTTGTATGGATATTATCTTGATCGTCAATTTTCTCAAACTTAGAATCCACTAAATCCTCTTCATCATCTACTATTTTTGAAAACCCATCAGTAGGATTAACTGTAGCAGTGAAGGCATTTAAGATTCTTTCATCATCATTGTCATTTGAATCATCTTCAAGCTCGGTGTCACTCAAGGTATCAGCAAGGGCTTTGCTTTTTCCAATAGTCTTGAGATAAGTTGGACATTCTTGTTTCATGTGTCTAACATCCGAAGCACTTTGGTCCGAAGGGAATAGTGTACTGACCGCCTTCCTTAGCATCCTTCTTTCCTCTATCTTGACTCTTGAATTGTGAAGAACTGGATTACTTACGGTCCTTGTCGAATCCTTTTGCATTTGTATTCTTCATAAACTTTTTGAACTGCCTTATGATATAGGATTTCATTTTAGAATCTTCATCATCAGAAGACTCATCAGTATCACTGCTTTTGGCCTTCAAAGCCATGCTCTTACTCTTGATTTCCTTATCCTAGTTAAACCTAATTCATAGGTTTGAAAGATGCCAACTAGCTTTGTCAAAGGAATTTTATCAATATCCTTTGATTCCTTAATAGTAGTGATCTTGGCATGAAATCTCTCAGGTAGAGATCTGAGCACATTCCTTATAACTTTGAGTTCAAGAATGGTTTCCTTAAGATTAAAGGCAGAGTTCACTATATCCTTCAGCTTGGCATAAAACTCATCAAACGACTCATCCTTCTCCATCTTAATCTATTCAAAGCTCATAGTAAGTCTTTGAAGTTTTGAATCCTTAACAACCTTAGTCCTTTCATAGGTTGTTTGTAGGATAGTCCATGCTTCCTTAGCAATATTGGTGGAGGAAATCTTCTTAAACTCCTCATTGGTGACTGCACTGAATAAAGCATTCAATGTTTTGCTGTTGAAGTTGGCCGGTTTGATCTTAGTATCATCCTAATCAGCCGGCGCTTCCTTTGGCTTGGTCCAGCCTATCTCCACAGCTTGCCACACTTTCTCATCTAAGGACTGCAAGAAAGCTTTCATGCACACTTTCCCGTATGCATAGTTAGTGCCATCAAATAAAGGAAGGATAATTAAAGATTGTCCTCTATCCATTATAAACAGGGGTCAATGGATCACACAACAAATATTAACCCTAATCAGAGTATGCTCGCTTTGATACCACTTAATAGGCCAAGAATGTATTGACTCCCTTTGGTAAATTAATCAATTAATTAGCCAAGTGAATTAATTAGATTCAATTACATACAATAAGCGTGGTAGCATAAACAAATCATCAACTAAGTTAAATGTAGCAGAAAATGAATTTGACATAGGCGATTTGTTTACAAATGGAGAAAACCACTGAGACAAAACCCCATCGGGTGAATTTAAAGTCACCACTCCCGAAAATTCACTATTATCAAAACAAGCGGTTACAAGTAAAAGGAATCATAGTACTTAATACCAACCTACAGTTGAACCTTTACTCTAATACATAATTGGACTTGCAATATAGTGACAATCTCTCATATCAATGCACGGCTCCAAATACGTGACCAACCAATCGATGCACAAATCCCAGTATGTGACTAACACATTAACTTGAGAAAGATGTTGGCTGCAAAATTCTTCAGTTCATCCAGATGATGAAAATTAAGAAGCAACTTGGATACGTGAAAAACAGATCTAGAAATCTGAATTTCGTAATTTTCAATAGATACAACTTCTGTCGAGCAACTGTTGAGAATTCTTATTAAACCTTGATAGATTTATCTGTCGAGTTTTAATGAACAACACTTCTTCACTTGTTTTTTAGACAGACTTGCATGACTTAAATACTAGACTTGAACTCTTGTTCCTTAAAGTATTAAACATATCCTAGATCTACCCAATTACAAGTAAAGTGCGTTTTGTCAAATGATTAACCAATTCATGACATATGTCCTAACACACTAAAACCCATTAAAACAACAACCAAAATCTGTTAAATCAACAACCACCAAAACCCAAACCGCACAAACCAACCAACACTCAACAACTAGTAGATCGGTGGAGACTAGACCAAAACCCACAACCACAACCACGATATTTTCTTATCACAACAATTTGAGATTAATGGAGAATTTTTGTTGTTGTTGTCATGAAGGCCCAGAGAGAGAGAGAGAGAGAGAGAGAGAGAGAGAGATGTAAAAAAATGTGTTAAAATAAATAAAGTACTTTTTTGAGTGTTAAAATAGATATTTGTTTACAAACTTAGATGTTAAGGGCCTGTTTGGTAAGCAATTCCAAATAATAGTTTTCACTGTTTAAACATTGAAAACTGTGAGCCAAAAAAAAAAAAAAACATGTTTGGTAGGAAATTTTATTTAGAAGTGTTTGAGTTACATTTCTCATTTTAGGGTGTTTGAACACTATATTTAAAGAACTCATCCATACTAGTTTTCAGTTTTCAAATAACATTATTTAATGAGACTTTTGTAAATATATTAAAAATTGTAGGCCCTTCCTAATAAGACTACATGTAACTAAAAGTTTTAGGACTCGCTACTCACGCCAGGAACTTCTTTCTCTCTCTTATGCCTCCAAACTTTTCTCTTTCTTTTTCCTCCCATTAATACCTGGAACCTCCCCTTTCATGCAGAGTCGTCTTCAAACTCCTCCCTCTCCCTCTCTCACAAAAAATTCATTTGGACTTGACCTCATAAATTTTCATAAATTCTTTAGATTCATTTACTCTTCTATCTACCAATGACTCATTCTCATAAATAAAATCTTTTGATTCAAATCCTACTTTAAATCTCCTAACGAATCCTTCCCAGCTTTCTTCAAACTTGGATTTGAAGTCAGATTTGTGGATTTTTAGAGTTCAAATCGTACACTTTGATGCGTGGGTTTTGCGGTGGCTGTTGACAGTGACAAAAGCGACTTACTTCACCTAGGAGATCAATAGATCACTATTAGAGATGAGCACCAGTGGGTTTTGAGGACACAAAGAAAAAGAAAGAGAGAAGTAGCAGTGTAGAAAAGAAAAGAGAGAAGGAGGAGAGGAAAAAGTCTGTGAAGATTGAAGAGAGGCAACGGTAAAATGAGAGAATTTTATCTATTTTCAAATAAAATAATAATACTTTTACTGTACTCATCATTTAAAAATATATATGCATATAACAAATACTCTTTTATGTTTTTTCATGTTTTAAAATATGTTATTTGAAATATGATATCAAATACATTTTTTGCATTATAATAAATACTCTAAACATGTGTTTTCACAATATTTTCTAAACCACAATTTAAACATTATTTTTGATAGGCCACAAACAGAATGACTCCTTATGGTAGAAATTAATTAATTAATTAGTCAAGTTATTAATTAATCAATTTATCATGCAAATGCGTGGTAGCACAAACAAATCACCAATAAACTAAATATGCAGTGGAAAATAAATAACACGGTGATTTGTTTACGAATAGGGAAAACCTAATGGCAAAAACCCCACCGGGTGATTTTCAGGTCCCCACTCCCGAAACTCCACTATTATCACAACAAGCGGTTACAAGTAAAGGAATCCAAATACCTTACCAACCTACAGTTGAACCCTTACCCCAATACTCAATTGGACTTGTTCTATAGTGACAGTTTCCCTTTCAGATGCACGACTCCCAGTATGTGACTAACCAATTGCGTGGATCCCAGTATGCGACTTCAATCACCAATTAAGAAGGTTGTTGGTTGCAAAGTTTTTCAGTTCATCCACACGATGAAGATCAAGAAGATGTTTGGTCACAAAACCCTATGGTACACATACACAGCAACTTCTTCAAGAGAAATAGATGAATTAGGGCAAGAATTTCGTCTCCGGTCACAATTCGCTTGAACAGAGTTTGCTCAAAGCTTGTGCAACTTGTAAACACTTTGACGGCCCTTAAATTGATCATTTTATATGTCTAGGGTTAGGAAAAAAGAAAGCCCAAAGACACATTTACGGATCCCAAGAAAATCAGATTGGAATTCTGAAAATCTTAAATCTTGACAGATAGCAGGTGTCGAGCACACCGAATGAAGAACAGCTTCCTTAAGCTCGATAGATGCAGCTGTCGAACTTTAAAGATTTTGCACTCTGAACTTGTTTTCTTGAACAGACTTGAAAGTTTTAATACTTGATCTTGAAATAAAGTTTCTTAAAGTATTTAAAACATCCTAAATCTACCCAAATACAAATAAAGTGCGTTTTTTCAAAGGATAAGTCAATTACATAAAATCATGACATATATTCTTAACATGTGAAACACATATGTCCTAACAATTTTGAGCAACTATACTTGAAATTTGCTACTAAAGGTCAGTTTGGGTACCGCTTATTACTGAAAACGGAAAACTTATTGATGAAAACACTGTAGTAAAATAATTTTTAAATGATGAATAATGCCTGTGGGTCCCATGAACAGTTTTTAAATGATGAATGATTTGTGTTTTTCCGTACAGCTGAGTCTCATGAACAGTGCACAGGACCCAACTGTTAAACGCAAACGTTAGACGTGATGAGTTTGGAACGCAATCCAAACTCACACTAAGTCTTCGTTTAGATACCAATGAAAAATGAAAATTATTTCACTATTCAACTTATTTTTACTACTATTCATGTTCCCACTGCACTTTTTGATACTATTCATGAGTCCCACTATACTATTTCAGCTAACTTTTATCTTTATTTACAATACTTTCAATAATAAATTTTTAATTTTAACAAAATAAGCAATATTTAATCAGATCCTAAACAAGTCTAATGCTCTAATAATTAAATTTGTGTAAAACGCCAAAACATCTTGAGTAAGGCATTAGGTGATTGATCCTGTTCCATTGGGCTTTTTGATACTATTCATGAGTCCCACTATACTATTTCAGCTAACTTTTATCTTTATTTACAATACTTTCAATAATAAATTTTTAATTTTAACAAAATAAGCAATATTTAATCAGATCCTAAACAAGTCTAATGCTCTAATAATTAAATTTGTGTAAAACGCCAAAACATCTTGAGTAAGGCATTAGGTGATTGATCCTGTTCCATTGGGGCTAACGTTTTTATTTTTTTACTTATTTTTTAAAGTTTTTATTTTTATTTTTAAAGTTTCTGGCTTCTCGGGTACTTACACATTTTTGGTTGATTCCTTCATAGGATAGGGGTCCAAGTTTGGTTGGTAATCATTTTCCCCAGCATCTTAATTAAAGACGTGATTGATTGTGACCCTTAACCTTATATTCATTAATTGGCAGGGTCAAAGTGTGATTATGGTCTGATGAAGCACCCCTTGCGCCAATAATGTCATAAAATAATATCTTGGAATTGTATCAATACGAGAGCCCTCATGACTCGTGGCTCGTGGTGATTATTTGGGTGACTTTCGTGGTTTTAAAAAAATGAGTTTCCAATTTCCAAATGACTTTCTTTTCCATGACCGTCGGGATCTCATCATCAAATGCGCAAACCCTATGTTTTTTTACCTGCCGTGATAATGTAGTTTTCCTACTTATGATAAGAATCATGGACTTTTTTTTTTTTTTTTTTTTTTTTTTTTTTTTCTAATATATCATCAATTGCATTATTATTATTTTTTATTATAGATGAGGCCAAGCACCAAGAACTGGACTAGGGTAAGATTAGGATGAGAAAGTTTCTTCTTTTTCTTTATTTATTTACTTTTTTAGATTTTATTGATTGAAGATATGTTGTACATTAAAAAAAAAAAAAAAAAAAACCATTCTTTTGACCAAATAATGACCTCTTATTCTCTTTTGCAACATTAACAAAAAATAGAGCAGCTCTATTATACCATAAAGGTATATTAGCAAATGACATATAATAGAAATTTTCACAAATAAAATTAATTTCCTTAAGAATTCATGCGACCTCCAATGGACAAATTGTTTATGAATTCAAAAGATCAACTAGCTCTCCAAAAGTTCTCTCCACAATGACATTAGCAAAATAATTTTCCTGACAATAATTAAGCTTGTCTCATGAGTCATGATTGAAGCTGTTGTTGTCTAGCTTTCAGCAAAATGACTTGTGCAAGATTCAACCTCCTCGTTACAGAGTGCCCATGAGAAAGAATGAGAAATCTTTTGGACAAAAAGTTTAGTTCTAGTTGGAAAATTATTGGCGATCTTCCTCTCTTGCCAAATAGCAACTTGGGGATCCTAAGCCCACAACAGTTTAAACTAAGAATTTTTATATTGTGAAAATTCTCTTCTTTATTGGTAGCTCGCCTCTTCCTATGAACTTCAGTATCACTTTTTGTGTTTTTTTCAGAGAAGACAGCATTACTTTTTTTTTGCCGTACTACATTAGTTTTAATTTCTAATTAAATTCAAATGTTTAACTGGATTGTATTTCATACTGTCCGAGTTATATTAGTAAGTGAAACCAATTATTTCAATTTAATTGGGAACTAAATTTTCCTTAAAAAAAAAAAAACCAAATGTACTGTACCACATAACTTCTGTCATGTGAGAAATACCCAAAATTAAAAAAACATGGTCCTCCTTGAGGACTTGTTCATACTTCATATACCTTCTCTCTCAATTTGGTAAGGACTGGATTTGTGTCCATTTCTCTAATATATTTGATAACAAATGTACAATAGAGTAATGTTATAGACATAAATTATTTTATAACATTTTTATAAAATGTTAATATGGTTAGCTTTTATTTAGATCCACTATTAATATTACTTTTTTATTTATCAATAATCATCCTCCGCATTAACAATTTGTAATATTTTTTGTAAGATAGTTTATATATATATATATAGTATTATTACAATACATGTGTCTAAAAATACCATGTGCCGCAAGAAGCTACCACCCTGTTTAGCCGTTTTGGTCTACAATTATTTTTAAAAGTCTATAAGAGAAAAGGATCAAAATACAAGACATGATAGTGACAACCAGCTTTGTAATTGAAGGGCAGTGGGGGAACCTACTCTATGTTTGAATTTCAGCCCATTGTTTTAGTCTATGGAAATTGACACGTGTTTTAAAAATAATTTTGTGTCGGGCTTGTGTTTTGTGCTTCCAGATCCAGTGCACTCCAGGAAGCATTTGCACATTTGATAAGAACAAGAAAAGCTAATGGCTTCTTTTTTTTTTTTTTTTCTTTTTTTTTTTTTTTAGAGTTGAAGTGGATCTGTTTTTAGGGCGTTGTGAATCCTTTGTGTAACATATAAATACCATTGATTGAGATTAGGGTTTTGATGTTGTTTTGAAAGAGAAAAACAGTACTGCTATATTTTGTATTTTTTCATGAAAATAGTGAAATAACATCAATTTTATGAACGTAATTAAATTGCCAAATTAAGTAAATATTATCTTGTATGATTATTTTCTTTCACATTTTTTTTTTCATCATCTCACAAATCCATATTCCCCTACAGAACTTGTGTTTGAATCCCAACCCTTACCTTGTCATTACAAAATAAAAAGAGGCTTGATAGTCATGTCACCATATAAGTAAAAAATGAGGAGATAATAAACTTTATAGGTGCTATCTCAAGTGAACCATTAATGGAATGAGAAACGTTACAATCATATTTTTTTTATAATACTTTTACAATAAATTATAAGTAGTAATTTATTATTAGCGTTCTGTTTGTTTCAATAATAATGTTTTTTAGAAAATGAGTTATTTTCTGAAAAATATTTTCCATAAAATTGTCTTATTTTCCTATTTTTGATAATAACCTTAAATGAGTTGAAAAATAATCTCATAACTTCTCTTATTTAGCTTGCTGTGAGATAGAGTTGTTTTCCAAAAAAAATTAGTGGAAAACAATCTCTTAAAATAAACCATATTTTTAATGTTGACTAAAGATAGTTTTCCTTTAACTCATTTATTATAATGCTACCAAACATTGGAAAGTACGGAAAACTATCTTTACACAATATTTTCCATCGAATTTGAACCCTTAGGGTGTGTTTGTTTGAAAGTGAAATAAGATAGATGGAAAACTTTGGAGAGAAAATTGGAAGGAAAACTTTTTTGAGTGTGTTTGATTGGGTGGGGAGGAAGGAAAATAAATGATATGACCCATGTATTTTCTCCCTAGGTCCACCAAAAAGTTTTCTCCAAAAAATGGAGAGGAAACTAAAGGGAGAAAATGAGGCTGCTTAATGGACAAAAATTCCCATGTCCAATTCCCTTTTTTTTTTTTTTTTTTTTTTTTTAATTTTCCTGGACTTTGCCTTTTTTTTTTTTTTTTTTTTTTTTTTTTTTTTTTTTTTTCCCTTCTTCTTTTCTTTTTTTTGGTGTGATAGTTGTTTTTTTTTTTTTTTTTGTTTAACTAGACATGATTTTTTTTTGGGACATGATTTTTATTTTTTAATAAATTGGGTGATTGCTTTTTTTTTTTTGGTTGTTTGTCACTTTTTTGTTTTAATTGGCTATCATTTTTTAACAAGGATGTATGAGTAAATTTATACAAACTCACTTTTTCCGTCCATCTACTTTTTCACTTCCAATCAAACAAAAATGAGAAAAATTAAGATGTGTTTGTTTAAAAGTGAAATAGGGTAGATGGAAAACTTTGGAGAGAAAATGAGAAGGAAAACTTTTTTGAGTGTGATTGGTTAGGTGAGGAGGAAGGAAAATAAATAGTAAGGTTCAGGTATTTTCTCTTCGGGCCCACCAAAAAGTTTTCTCCTCAAAATGGAGAGAAAACTAAAGGAAGAAAATGAGGTTGCTTAATAGAAAAAAATGCCCATGTTTAATTCCTCTCTCTGTGTGTGTGTGTGTAATAGACAAAAATGCCCATGTTTAATTCCTCTGTGTGTGTGTGTGGGTGTGCATATTCTATTTCCATTGCTCCTTTTTTTTTGCTTTTTTTTTCTTGGATGGTGGGTGTGCATGTTGCCTCTTTTTTCCCTTTTTTTTTTTCCTGGACTTTGCCTTTTTTTTTTTTTTTTTTGGGACATGATTTTTATTTTTTAATAAATTGGGTGATTGCTTTTTTTTTTTTTTTTGGTTGTTTGTCACTTTTTTATGTTAATTGGTTATCATTTTTTAGCAAGAGTGTATGAGTAAATTTATACAAACTCACTTTTTCCGTCCATCCATTTTTCCACTCCCAACCAAACAAAAATGAAAGAAATTAAAATCTTTTTTATCCTCTCAATTTTCCAACCTCTTACAATTTTCTATCCTCCTACTTTTTCACCCCTCCAATCAAACAGACCCTTAAGTTAAATTAATTTTTTTATTCACTATTAGCTAATAACAATTTATTATTTAAGATTTGTTATAAATGTGTTGTGAAAATGTTATAGATATAACATTTTCTTAAATGGAATTATCCCATTTTTACGATTAAAAGGAACAATAATAAAATGGTGAAAGGTCTCTTTCCATACAGTTGTAGCAAAAGAAAAAGAGTCCATTTGAAAATATCATGTTAGGAGCAGCCCAGAGAAGTGAGCTATAAGCTATCAGATGGATGAGCTGGAGTATAATTATAAAATGTGAAAAATATAATTATTATTATGAACATGTTAAATATATATATATATATATATATATATATTGTTAGTAAGGACAATATAAGTCGGATAGATTAGCTGGAGTTGGAGTACAAATGTGCAAACTGAAACCATGACAATGACCATTGAGAATATTGACATTACTTTGCCGAGCACGACAGTGACTGAAACGTGATTGAAACTTTAGGCTATGGGCCACAATGTAACACTGCGGTCAGAGGTTGGCAATGGATGTTAGTTTCAGATTCAGTGCAATGAATTGGAATTTTCTCATTCTGGCCAGGCCTCACTCAAACTCAATACATAAAAATTAATGGACCTCTCTCTCTCTCTCTTTTAATATATATATATATATATAATCCAAAAATGGTTTATCTTGCTCCAGGCCAGAGGACGAGTGGATATGAGAGGTTCGATTAGTTGGAGTATTATAGGTAATGGGATCCGAGTATCTATGGTAAAAGTTTTGGGCCGTATTTGGGTATACCCGACCTAAATTTGGTCCATGACCATCCCTAAATATACTGGGACAATAATTATGATTTATATTTAATTTGTAAATAATGTGAAAACTAACAACAATATTTTACTTTTTCTGCCTTCAAAAAAATATTTTACTTTTCTAGCCACAAATATTGTCAAAATCTTTTCATTGATGCAACCAACGATTCTCTTCTTAAAGTAATAAGAAATTTTTCTAGTTAGATTTTATACCTTGAAAAAAAAATTGTTACGAATTTTAGTATAAAATGAATCATAAAATATTTTCAAGATTTAAAACAACATTAAGTTCCATTTTAATAAATTATTGAGTTGAAGTGTTTTGAGGAACAATTATTTTGTATTTTTTATTACGTTAATACTATATAAATACTAGTCTGAATTTTCATATGCTAATATAGTTTTAAACAAGTGAGTTAGTATCGTACTGAAAGCTATTTTGACTTGACAATGGAAATAGAATATTTTAACATTGGTCAATACTGATATACTGTAAGGGTAAAATTCTCAAGTTAAACAACGGGTCTTGGGCCCTATACAGAGTCCAGCTACAACCAAGGAGAAAATGGGTCGCCAAAACAACTTCCAGCCCAACCTTAATAAGCCCAAACTTATTTAAAAAAAGACGTTCGAGGAGGAATGTCTCCTCGGACGTGCCAAATATGGGTCCAACATGCACCCTATCCATAATGAGGAGTCATTTCAGACAAATATTGGTAGTAAGGATGAGCCTCACAAAGCAGGGAGAAGAACGAGGGCATAGGATGTTCAGGGAGAGACCCCAACTGCCGCATTAAATGTAAGGAAACTACTTTTCTGGCCGCATTAATGTGGAGAGGACAAGCGAACAGTGTTACCTTAGCCACTGCAACTCACAGAAAGGTAGGGTGGATGTCCGATGGGACAGGCACTTAAGTGAAGGTCCAGATAATCAATAAGTGTAGGACTCTTATTACTTTAAGGAGTCTATATAAGAGAAGGGCATCCCCATGAAGAGGGGATCGGAAAAAGCCAGAAGAAAGGGAGAAGACTATATCCTTTAATCAGGAACATAGGTGCACACACACACATTTCCTGGGACCGAACTTCCAGTGGAGATAAATGAGATATTCTTTTGTTCAACCGTTGCATGGCTTAAAATTAATTAACCTTCACTTCGTTGAGTCCTAGTTTTGTAACCCGTTCTCTACAAATTCATTATATAGGGTTCTTTGGGCTAGAGTCACCTACTTGTTGGGCTTGGGCCTTAAAAACTGACCCTACATATACCATTTCAAGATTATTGCTAATTATATATGTAATGTAATTATTTATCTATATATATGTTTATTAGTTAAAGTATATAATATAATTCATTAAGAATATTTAAAACGCGTACAATGAAGCTCTTTTATTTATTTATTTTTAGGTTTAGTTTCATAATTTTCTATTCATTTATCTTTTTTAGTGTCATAAATTTTAGAGGCTCTTCTATTTATTTATTTATTATTATTATTTTTTTGGTTCTCTAAAGCTCAGTCCCTTTCATTCATTACAATTTGAGGTTGCTACATTTCCAATTACAAAAATATAGAGGTATGACAAGATTTATAAATTGGAGATATATTATATACAAAAGACAATGTTTCCCACAACCATTGCTCTTATCCCTCTCTGCTTGTTTCAACTTTCACCATCCTTCGTTTCTAGTTCACCAACCCCCCTCCTCTTTCGGCTTACCTTTTTAGAAGAATCTCATAGTTAAGATTTAAGGCTTGTTTGTTGATGGGCTTCGCTTATGTTCACCTTATATTCTCATTTTTATTGATTCGTGGGAACAAATTTTTAGATGGGTTTCAAATCATATCAGGGCAGAGTTAGACTTTATATTCTTCATTGCCTACGGTCATGCTCAGGATCTTACCACTATTGTGTTGTTCATTCAGTTCCCCAGCAGCCGCATCCATAACATGACGGCTAGGTTTCACCTTTGCAAGTCTGATCATGATAAGTTTGATGGGAAATCCATCTTCGCCAAGAAACTACGCTTGAACAAGTTTGGTGAACGGCGTTCGTTATCAGCTGAGACGGTTATGGGTTTTAATTTTTTTTTTTTAAAATTTTTTATGTGCATGGGTTTTAATTTTTGTAATATTAAAAATATTGCCACATCACTTACTCATGTTATTGTTCATTTAGCTACATAGGCAGTGATACTAACCAAAGTTAACACAAAGACCAACATTGCTCATTTTTCAAACTTGAGGAAGAACAAGACTTTTTTTTTTTTTTTGAGAAACAAACACGCACACACAAGGGAGAGGAAAAGAAGTATATTTCTTAGTTAAGTAGCTACATGGTTGAATTTTAAAAGGAGAACCTAAGGAACAGTACCTAAGATACTGTACCTAAGTTTTGTCATTTGCATAAATTTAATTAAATTTATTATTATTATTTTGTATATTTAAACTCTCTATTAAAGTCTCGGCATGATAAATTTTCTTTAAATATTAGAATATATGGTTTCATATACAAACATAATTATATTATTATTGTGTAATAATAAGATATACATAATTCTATATACAAATACAATCATAATTAATACTTATTAATAACTATCACAATTATTAAATTTCATATTTAGATGAAAAAATATGAGAAATAAATCATATTATGTTACTTTTCAATGCATTGCACAGGTGACTAACTAAAGATTTGGATCCGATGCAATTATTATACCATGCAAGTACCGTGTTTGTGTAGAAGGTTTCATGTTGATGATTAATGGCTAAACTAAGGTTGATCAATTTGTTGCAACTTTCTAAAGGTTATAATTGGGTCCAACATTGCTAAAAATAAGATACTTTTCCTCAAAATTTGTGAACACGCCCAATTAGACTTTCTTTAAATGTTGTATTCATGATGCAATGATTGAGATCTTTATTGTTTTTTGGTAGAAACAATGATTGAGATCTGCACTTTGCAATTACCACGCCTCACCCAAGTGAGATGTAAAAGTAAATAAGATATTTTTAAAAAAGAAAAGGAAATGTATTAACTTTTTCATCTCACATGGTGTGGTAATTGCATGCTATTGCACTGGATCCAAATCGATGATGCATTGCCTGAATTAATGGCATGGATGGCACCGATTCTGATAGGCAGCTACCAATACAAGAGTATGAAATTCAAGAATGGTATTCAGCTTACAATACTGCAACAAACATAATGGGTTTACAGAATTCATGTACAATAAGTCAATAACAGCCACAAATGGAAGCTACCAAAGATAAATCATAGCAAACATGCAAAATGATCTAACAGAAGAAAGGGAATAAGAAAGCAGGTGTCTGCGAGTGCATTCTGACAGAATTCTAACACTTGTGTAGATAATGCAAAGTACATTCAGAAAGTTATACAAAAGATATCATACCTTCAATTAGGCTTCACTTGACCATGGGCATGAATTTTGCAGTGCTTCATCACGAGACATCATTTCTTCATAAAAATTGCAGTGATTCATGAAGCTAATTAGCTAGTTAGAATTTTGCAGTGATTCACAAAGCTAATTAGCTTTATATATATATTAACAAGTCTCCCCGTCCTAGTGTCACAACAATTTGCAGTTGACGAGGATTACAATCATATTGTGCATTTCCGATTATAAATGTAAGATTTTGCAAAATATAAGTAGGCAGCCAAATTTATTATACTAAGTCCAGCAAGTAGCCAATAAAAGTAATCAAGATGTGCCCGATTAAGATTATTGGCAAACCAACTATCTTGACCATCCACATCAGTTGCTTTCTCAATGGCAGAAATAAGAAAGCTACTTAAAAAGCTCCCCATGCCAAAGATACTCAGGTAGAGGCCAAGACCCACACTCCTTAATTCATTTGGGACCTGATCGTAGAAAAACTCTTGTAGACCAACCATGGTGAAAACATCAGCAATTCCAAACAAGACGTATTGAGGAACCAACCACCATATGCTCATTGGGATTGTCACATTTGGCAAATCGACCAACCCATATTCTTGAGCAGTTTTGAGTCTAATAATCTCAACTAAAGCTGCAACTACCATGGAAGCAGCAGATAAAAGCATCCCGATTCCAATTCTCTGTAGCATTGTGATGCCAGAGGGTATCCTGCTACAAGATCTTGCTATAGGCACAAAAATACGATCATATATGGGAATGAAGACAACAATGGAAAGGCTGATAAAGGATTGAAGAGAAGCAGCTGATATGTCAAAGCCTGGCACAACTGTTCTGTCCATAGTAGCCCCTTGCTTGGTAAAGAAAGTTGAGGACTGTGCAAAGACAACAGCATACACCAAGCTTGTCACCCATATTGGGACAAGCCTTAGAACTGCTTTTGCCTCTTCAACCTCGCTGATGCTACACACCACTCCATCTTCCTTAGAACCATCTGGTGCAAGCAAAGCTTTGTTGAGGAACCTACCATATCATAGAATCCAAATCACGATTAAAGATGAGTTTTTATCTAGGCAACCGATTAAGTTTTTTCGTTTTTTTAAAGGTAATTAATTATTCTTTTTGTAAGTTGGCATCCATCAGTTTGACTACACAAGGAGCAAGAGTTCTCCAATAGTTAGGAACCTAGTAAGGTGCCTGAGTTATTTTAGCAATATAATAATGGAACTTGCTTTAATGTAACAAAGAGTTAACCTCAAAGGGTTGGATTGTGTGGTCCATCGGCTTCAGATTTAAGGGATCTAAGTTCTTATAGATTTTGACCCACATGTGAGACATAAATGCACATGCCTGTCAATAAACCAGGTGCTCAAAGAGCCCTAGGATGCAAGGACATGGGTACGAGTACAGGTATGATAAGGCGACACAAGCAATTTAAAAAAAAATTATAACATGATATCATTACAACACAAGTATGACATGGGTACAATACCCCAAATGAAGTGTCCATGCACCCTAGATAAATATTCAGCATCATGACCAAAAATTCTTTCAAAAATGAAGCATTTCAAAGCTGCATGATAATGCAAAGGAACAAATAAAATGACAGTTTTTTTTGATAAGTAAAAGCTAATAAAAGATTAAATAAAATGACAGTAAATGTAATACTCCCAGCAAACAATACTTAAAATATTTGGAAGAATAAATCTGAAAATGCTCATATTTTAAAATAATGTCAACAAGAAAATAGCCTTGGTTAATTCTAGAATAAAAACAAGGTGACTCATATCAGATGCCACGTAAAATAGAATAGTTTTGAGTAGTTATTTATGAGAAATAAATTATTATTGAATTGTGAGTCCCATGAGAGAGGCCTGTTTGTGGCCTAATGAATCAAAATTTTATATTGAATCTATCTTGTACTAGCTTTTGCATTCCTTTTTTGAGGAAAGATACAATTTGTCCACCTATAATATAATATGGAAATGGTCTAAAAAATTGCACTTTGCCCATTTGAGGTCAGTTTTCTTTAGAGCCCAACTTTGCCATCAAAATATGCACATAGAAATCACATGCTTTAAATAGCACTTTACCCATTTGTGGTTTAGATAAACAGAACTTTGCCCACAAATTTTAGAGAAAAGGAACTTTACCCATGTCTAGTGTTTATAATTCTTGATTGTATAATAACTTTTGATAACCAAGCATAACAGACATTAATAGAGTGACCCTTAGGTGGATGAAGTGTCACTCTTTTTTTTTTTCTTTTTTTTTTGGGTAAATTTACACATGCATCCAGTGAGTTTGAACCCATGACCATAGCATGCACCCTATCTTATGTGAGTACGTGTAATTTGAGCTAGAGCTTAGTAGCAAATAAACTGTCACTTTTATAAACACAAGGTGCAGTTCCCTCCACCCCCACCCCCACCCCCTCTTTTTTTATTTTTTCCTTTTTAATCTAAAGAGAATAAGTTGAAAGTTATTTGTCTTACTTGAATTCTTCTGAACTTTGGTGAGGCAGAGTCCCACGAGCTTCCTCTTCAATAGCTATGGCTGAAGGGGTAGTTCTCCAATTCCACACTACCGCAACAAACACTCGACCAATTCTTAAAAAAGGACTTTTCTCATCCTCTTTGATACTGTAACGATAAGTCTTAGTTCCAAGCAAAAAAATAACCAGCGCAACAATCATTGCAATACAAGGTAAACCAAAACCAAGACCCCAACTAAGGTTTTCTTGAATATAGTTTAACATCCAAAGTGTTACTAAGCAACCTGCACATGTACTAAAATACCACCAATTGAAGAATGAGCTTTTGGCTTTGCACTCTTCTGCATTTTGACCATCAAATTGATCGGCCCCAAAAGCTTGAACACAAGGCTTGTGTCCACCTTGCCCAAGTGCTACTAGATATAGAGAGCAGAAGAATAGGATTACTTGGGGCTGAGGAGGAGAACATGAAAGAAATTTACTGGTGCCTTGACAGTTAGAAGAGTTGAGAGACGGTAGCATTGACAACAGAGTCAACAAGCCAAGTCCCTGTGATTCATCCCATTCCCAGTCAAAAATGATTAGCAATCAAAGATGATTAAAGTTTAAGAATAACGTGCTTGAAAGACATTGACAATCATTTCCAATAAATTCAAATAAACATTCCCAGGGCACTCACGGAAAATTACTAGAAATTAAATTTAAACTCTCTAAGTTATGTCAAGCAACACTCGGATCCCACTTAGTGGGCTCAAAATACATACAATAACCTGCAAACAACAGGTAGCAAATATGTCTGAGACTTGAGCACAAGACCCCAAGGTATAACACCACTAAGGCTTCCATATTTTGCACGTCTTTCATTGATAGTGTAACTGTGTAAATGTGTTCACAAGCCACACTTATCCCTGTATTGAAATGGATTATTCATGACATACATGCTAAAATGGTTATTTTAGCCTACAAGTCTATAACTAGAGTTTTAAACCAGAGCAAAATGGTAAGGTGTAAAACATCGATAACAACAAGAGTACAAATCATCTGCCTCTTATATTTTGGAATGACAACTTTCCTTCACCAAATAACATGGGATTGAATTGGGTGCTCACATTGGTTTGGACTACCTCATGTGATGGGGGCATAACTTGCAGCCAGGTTTAAAGACTTTGAAGAGACAAGGGAAAGCTAGTTCTAGCGCTCAAGCTTGGAATACCTCTCCAAAGAATCAAGCCAATCTGAAAATACTTGGGATCAATTTTTCCAACAAAATCCGGTACTTCGACACAAACTTTCTTCATTGCATCTCAAGCCTCATCAGGATAATCATGTCCCTCAGAACAATTTTTCTCTTCCAGTTTTTGTGCTAACCTGGGGCCTTTCAATAGTATTTGTATCTCCAGCTTTAACACTAGGAGACAGGCGGCTCAAAGAGAAAATTATTTTTATTTAGAATTATTTATTTTTGCAAGCCAATTGTATTTTTGTTCAATTGTGTTTTTATTTCTTATGCAGGAGCCACTACTTGAAGGATCAAGCTTTTTGACTGAATTTTCACTATTTGTGAAGAATGCCTGTCCATAACCCAAGCTCAAAGCTTTCAACAATGGAAAATTATTAGGCACTCCCCGAATACCATAAATGCGTGAATACCATAAATGCTTAGTCCCTCCTTTCATATGAATGATGGTTCCATCATGAATTTAATTTGTAAAACCTACTATTCACATGAGAGAAAAAAAATACGTATTTATGGTACGGGAGTACACAATAATTTAATTTTCCGCAAGCAATAGGGTATAAATATAGACTTTCCTCACATCAAAAAAAAAAAAAAAAAAAAAAAAGACTTTCCTAAAATGGCTCGTTCTCTAATAATAAGTGGGTTTCAGTTAACTCAGTCTATCAAATAAAAGTACCAGTTAGCCTACTGAAATTCAGATTCTATCGTATGTATTGAATGAAAAAAAATACTAACCAGGATGTAGATGAGAGAGGCGATGACAATGGTGCGGTAACGACCCAGAAAAGAATCGGCGACGAATGCGCCCAACAGAGGAAGCAGAGACGCCGTGCCGGACCAGGTGTTGACATTCCGGGCAGCGGTGGCGGTGGACTGGCCGAGTGGGCCGGTCAAATAGGTGATGAGGTTAGAGCTGATCCCATAGTAAGCAAACCTCTCCGCCACTTCCACACATATGATGAAACCTGCGGATCTCCAACCCCCCGACTTGGATCTCAACACTGGTTGCCCTTTGTGGTCAACTGCACCATCTACGGTATCCAATAGCAGTAGCGGAATTTCCATGTCAGACTCAGAGCTGGCCTTTGCTTTTCTCAATTTTTTTTTTCCCCTTCTCTGTTTTCAATTTGTGGACGGCTTCATTGGCAAGCGTATAGCGTATTCTTCACTTCTTTCTTTTTTTTTTTTTTTGATAAACAACACACACCTTTTATTAATTAAAATTGGAAATCACATCCTGGAGCATATTCTTCACTACTTTTTTTTTTTTTTTTTTTTTTTTTTTTACTGAAAAAGGTAGCATATTCTTCACATTTGGTTTGGCTTGATTGTAATTTTATTTTTTTTTAAGGTTGAAATACAAAATTGAACCTTTAATTTTTTTTTTTCAAGATTTTATTTCAGTTCTTTAATTTTGTTTTTGTTCATTTTAGTTCTCTAAGTTTCAAATTTATTTCCTAAAAAAAAAAGTTTCAAATTTATTTAATTAAAGTTTTTCCTTCAATTTTTGTTAATTTTTTTAAATCTAAAAAATATTTTTCAATCATTAATTGAATTTTTTTAATTTATATAATTTGGAAAAAAAAATTTAAAAATTGAAAAATTAACTACAACATATAACAAAAGTTGATAAAAAAAATCTTAATTGAATATAAACTTGAAAGTTAGAGAATTGAAATAAATAAAACAAAGTTAAATGACTGAAATGAATTTTGATGAAATATAAATGATGAGTTTTGAATTTTAGCAATTTTTTTAATTTAAGTAAAACGTCAATGGTATTTATCTTATGGATCTATTAACAAGTGCCTTTAAGGCATTAATTAATAGACTATTTTATAAAAAATTTAATATCACTTTCATGGACAATAAAATAAAAAACAGTCAAAAAAATTACTCTCAATTATGTTTTTAGTGTCTTTTTTTTCTTCATAAATCTCATCATTTCTACATGTATAGAAATAAAGCTACTATAGCTTTGTTTGGATTGCGCCTGTGTTTTCACGCAGATGCGTCTTTGGCCTTTTTTTTTTTTTTTTTTTTTTTTTTTTTTTAATTCCAGGACCTGGTGCACTGTTCATGGGACATGAATGCATTTAAGTTTATGAATAGTAATCTTAAAAGTGAATAGTAATCGGAAAATGATTTTTTTATTGTTTTCAGTTTTTAGCAAAATAAGTGATATCCAAACCGGACCAAACGCACACTAATTAAAAAGGAAATAAGAAATAAGACTAAAATGCAAAACACACCCTCTATATTTCACCAAAATTCATTTTAGCCATCTAATTTTGCTTTTGTTCATTTCAATTCTCTAACTTTTAAGTTTATTCAATTAAGACTTTTTCATTAACTTTTGTTATAGGCTATGATTAATTTTCCATTTTTTAAAATTTTTCGACAAATTTTTTTAACTAAAAAAATTCAATTAATGATTCAATTTTTTTTTTTTAATGAAAGTTGACAAAAAAACCTTAATTGTATAAATTTGAAACTTGGGGGACTGAAATGAATGAAAGTAAAATTAAAAAACTGAAATGAATTTTGAAGAAACTTAGAGGGTGAGTTTTGCTTTTTAACCTAGAAATAATTTTTAAAATCTATTTTTGACCTAATCATTTTATAGACCTCTTCATTCCACCACAAATTCTCCCCAGCTCATGTTCCCTAGCCCAAATTCTACTGCCGTTATTTTCAACATTTGGAACACTAATGCACCAAAAATTTTCTTTTCAATTCAATTGGCGTTGATTGTCACATTTGTGGTTTAAGAAAGACATTAGACATAACCTCATTATTTTGGATAGAAAATAAAATTTATAATTTATAATTTTTATTTTTATAATTCAATAGTTTTTTTTGTTTTTTTATTTTATTTTTTTGAGTAACTTATATACGATAGTATAAGAGAGCAGTCTATGCCACTAAGCATCCCGAATTCTTAACCATTATTAATTCTCAATTTTAGAAGTTTTGAGCTTCTAGAATAAAAATGGATGACAAAAACATGTACAACTAGAGATACTAGCCTAAACTAAACGAAAGCCTTACGTCCTTACAATATTTATAGTGCTCATTCCGAAGAAGCAAGGACTTGAATCCATTAGTAACTTTCGACCCATCAGCTTATGTAACTCGGTGTATAAGATTATCTCCAAAATTCTAGTGGGCAGATTAAGACCTTTTCTGGATCAGATTGTCTCGCCGTGTCAAACGGCCTTTGTGCCAGGTAGAAGGGGTGTGGATAATGCAATCATTGTCCAGGAGTTAGTCCATATTATGGGGAAAGCCAATGGAAAAGTGGGGTACATGGCGATCAAGATTGATTTAGAGAAAGCCTATGACAAACTTGAATGGAGTTTCATAAAGTGCATGTTGATTAGATACAACTTCCCAAACAATATTATTGAGCTTGTGTTGAGTTGCATTTCTTCGGTTTCTACCTCGATCCTGTTCAACGGGGGAAGCCTTGAGCTTTTTTACCCCTCCAGAGGTATAAGGCAAGGAGACCCTCTTTCCCCTTACATATTTATTCTTTGCATGGACTTTTTGGGTCAACTTATTCAGGAAAAATGTGAAGCCAAAGTTTGGAACCCGGTTAAAGCTTCTAGGAGCGGCCCTTCTTTCTCACATTTATTTTTTGCGAATGACTTAATGCTTTTTGCAAAAGCCAATGCAGAAAATTGTATTGCCATAAGGGATGTGCTTGATACCTTTTGTAGTCTATCCGGGCAAACTGTGAGTGAAGATAAGTCTAAGGTCTATTTTTCTCCAAATATCGACCCAAGTGATAAAGAGGCTCTTAGTGATATCCTTGGCTTTCAACAAACGGATTGTTTTGGGAAATACTTAGGCTTTCCCATCAAGCATAAAGGGGGCAGCAACCAGGACTTCAATTTTGTGCTGGATAGAGTGAAGAACAAGTTGGCGGGGTGGAAGGAAAATCTCTTATCCATGGCAGGAAGGGTAGTGCTAATCCAAGCATCATCTTCTGCGATTCCCGCCTATGTGATGCAATGCAACCAGCTGCCTGCAAAAGTTTTGGAAGGCATTGATAAGGTGAACAGAAATTTTCTATGGGGTTCAGATGAGAGCAAGGGAAAAATGCATTGGGTGGGGTGGCAGAAGGTAACCAGACCGAAGGCAGAAGGGGGGTTGGGTTTACAAACCGCAAAAGGAAGAAACACTGCTCTCTTGGCAAAGTTGAATTGGAGATTTCACACTGAAACTAAGGCCCCTTGGGCTAAAGTCCTTAGGTTGAAATATTGTAACCATCAAAGATTAAGCTCCAGAAATGTTAGCCGGCTGCCAAGTTCTAGAACTTGGAAAGGCTTAAAGCATGGTGAAGATATTTTTGATAAGGGTATTAGATGGCTGCCTGGCTCTGAGAGCAAGCTAGATTTTTGGGAAGAAAGTTGGTCTACTCTTGGCCCACTTAGGAAGATTATTCATGGTCCTTTGTCAAGGCAAGCTTCGGAGCTGAAATTTAAGGATGTTGTAGATTGTGCAGGTACTTGGAATTGGAATATTCTGTAGATGACCCTCCCAAGTGAAATTATCAGTGAGCTTAAAGCTACGCCAATCCCTCTAGCCACTAGAATGAATGACAGACTTGCTTGGAAGTATTCTCCGAGAGGAGAGTTTGATCTTAAGAGTGCTTATTTATTAACCACTGCTTCTAGAGGGGATGTTCCTTTCATGGGAAATTGGATTTGGAAGTTGAAGACCATGCCGAGAATTCAAAATTTTGTTTGGAAATGTATGCATTATAGCATAGGAATTAATCAATGCCTTTTGTATAGAGGTGTTAACGTTGAAATCAATTGTCCCCGCTGTCATAGAGAACCTGAATTTATTTTGCATGCTCTGCGTGACTGTCCTGTTAGCAAGAGAATCTGGCAGCAGCTGGGGAGGCAAGCTACAGATGCGTTCTTTTCCAACCAGAACCTGCGGGAATGGCTCAGGTTGAATGCCAAATCTGGCCATCAGTTTGGGTCAAGACAAATACCGTGGTGCCAAGTATTTCTCTTCACTATCTGGTTGATTTGGAAGGATAGGAACCAGCTCGTTTTTAGAAATAAAAATCTGAATCCTCACCTGACAAAAGATATATTGGACCGAGCATCAGAATATTTTTACTGTGCTTGTAATCAATTAATTACTAAAAGGCTGGTCCTGAAGAGTATTTGCTGGGAGAAGCCAAGGGAGGGGTGGCTGACTTTGAATGTAGATGGCTCGGCAGCAGGAGCTTCTAGGATGGCAGGAGGAGGAGGTTTAATCAGAGATGGCAATGGGGAGTGGGTAATTGGCTTTGCTAGAAAGATTGGGACAACAACTAGTTTCATGGCGGAACTTTGGGCTCTTCGGGACGGTCTTCTTCTTTGCTTACAAATTCAAGCTCAAGCTGTTTGTGTTGAGTTAGATGCAAAAGCTGTTGTTGATGCTTTTAACATGCAAAGCTATTCCAATACTGTTATATCCTCCATTATGGATGATTGTAGGCATTTAGCTACACAAATTTCCCATTTGAGAGTTAGGCATATTTATAGAGAAGCTAACAGATGTGCGGACTTTTTAGCTAAATTAGGATTGACCATTGTTAGTGATTATGTTGAGTTGCCTAGTCCGCCTGTGGACCTTTTGCATATTCTAGAGGAGGATGCCTGTGGTATGGCTGTAAACAAGCTCTGTCCTGTATCTTTGTTTTCTGTTTAGTTTTTAATATATTCCTTTTATACCAAAAAAATATATATATATATATATATATATATTTATAGAGCAGTATTCATGAGATAAAATCTGCATTTTTATGTACTTCCCCATCCATATATTTGGTTACAATATTTATAGTTGTTAAGAGTGCAAAGAAGAGTTGCACGCCTCAAGCCACACAGCTAGCTAGTGGTGCAGCAGGTGCTGATGAGGGATGCACTAGCCCAGCCACAAGAGCAGCAGGCAGTGCAGCAGTTGCTGATGCTAGGTGCATTGGTCAGGCCACGAGGGCAGCAAGCAATGCGGCATTTGCTGATGAGGTGTGCACTGCTCAGACCACGAAGCTTGCATCAAAGGACATGATTAACTCAGCAGTCTTGGAATTGCTTGAGTCCATGCCACATCATGAGTTCTTCATCCAGGAATCCAGGAGTTACTTACTCAGGCTTGCACGTGTACAGCTTCCAGAAAGTTCAAATAACTGTTTTGGCGCCAATTGTAGAGTTGGTTATTTTCTGTGTATATAAACAGGGGAACGTGTACATATTTATTCATTCTGTTCATTTCCATTGTAATTTCACTCTCAATCAATGAAATTCTCCCAATTCTATTTAGTCTCTCTGTTTTTTACAATAGTGCAGTATTCATGAGATAAAATCTGCATTTTTATGTACTTCCCCATCCATATATTTGGCTACAACAACTTCACTTGCAATGATACTATATTTACATTGTGCTTGGCCTCTTGTAAATGTAAGATTTTGCAAAATACAAGTACGCAGCAAATGCTACTACACTGAGTCCAGCAAGTAGCCAGTAAAAGTAATCAAGATGTGCCCTATTAAGATTATTAGAAAACCAACTATATCTAGCATAACCACCAGTTGCGTCCTCAATGACTGAGACAAGGAGGCTGCTTAATAAGCTGCCCAAACCGAGAATACTTTGGTAAAGAGCAATACCCACACTCCTTAATTCACTTGGGACCTGATCATAGAAGAACTCTTGCAAACCAACCAAGGTGAAAACATCGGCAATTCCTGACAAGACATATTGAGGAACCAACCACCACACACTCATTGGAATAGTCACATTTGGCCTATCAACCAACCCAAGTTCTTTAGCAGTATTAAGCCTTTTTATTTCAACTAGAGCCGCAACTACCATGCAAGCAGCAGATAAAAGCATCCCAATTCCAACTCTCTGTAGCATTGTGATGCCAGAGGGTTTAGTGGTGAAAGTTCTTGCTATAGGTACAAAAATACGGTCATATAAAGGAATGAAAAGAACAATGGCTAGGCCAATAAAGAACTGTAATGAAGCTGCTGGTATCTTAAAGCCTGGAAAAAGTGTTCTGTCTAGGGTAGCCCCTTGTTTGGTAAAAAAAGTTGAGGCCTGTGCATATACTATTGCGTATACCAAGCTTGTAGCCCATATTGGAAAAAGCCTAAGAACTGCCTTTGCTTCTTCAACCTCGCTAATAGTATAAACCTTACCTTCTTCTTTATGATGGTCTGGAGACAGCAAGGCTTTATTAAGAAACCTGCCACATTAGAAGATACAAATTGCTATGTTTAAGATAACTTTTGGTCTAAGTAAGCAATTCAAAACCTCTTTATTAGTTTCGTAAATGAAATGAGCAATTCTAAACCTTTTATTAGTTAATATTTGCAATTAAGACCAAAATAAACTCTATCAAAAGTTGGTGGAACTTCACACACAAACTCCCATACTCAAATCACACTTAATCAAAGGGACTCTCACTCTCAAATGAAAATATAATGGAATTAAGAAAAACTCTTTTGTATTATTATTTCTTTTCTTCACTCTTAATTACAAATAGACAGATATTTGGGCCATATATACTACACCATATAACTTTCAACTTTGATTACATTTATTATATAAAGTCATCACATTTATGAACTTTCAGCTTAACATAAAAGAGATTTCTCACATGTATTGATTCAATTGTTATTTAATTCATATAAGTCATGTTATTAATGAGATTTTAGTTAAAACAAGTAACTTCTAACATCCCCCGGTGGGCCTGGTCACTCCAAGGCTAGCATTTGTAAATATTGTCTTATTTGAGTGGCTTGGTGTGTATATCTAAAACCTTGATCGTGTGACAGCAGGAACTCAAGTTGAACTTTTTTTTTAACAAATACATTCTCGAATAAAATGATATATTGTATCAATGTTTCTTACTTCTATTTTGAAATGATAGTTTATTTACAAGAAAATGGTGTGGCTGGCTTACCTCCAGTACTTTTTTAACTGGAATCTTCTTTTGTTTTAATTAGAGACTGTTACGTCACTCACTAACTAAATAAAATGTGGAGATTAAAACTCACTATCACTTGTCGTTGTATATTTAAAATAAAAGGATATGTTCAATTAAAAAAATATTGGAGGTAAGCCAAACCCACAAGAGAGAGCGATAACTTATAGCCAACAAATATCTTTATGGCTTCTACTTGCGGCAAATGCAGCTCCTTTAATAAACTTTTGAGCCAAATCCTATGACAAACACTAGCGGTTGTAGCAACATACCCAACTTGACAAGAATGTTATAATTTGTTACTTCTTGGAAGTTCATGTGAATGTAATATTTGTCGCCCCCCCCCCCCCCCCCCCCCCCCCCCCCACACACACACACACACACACATACATATATATATATATATATATATATATGTATATACTATTTTTACCATCCATATCTCTACCCACAAATACTATCACTATAGTCCACAAATTTAAACTCTATAAAAGTTGATTAATGCAATCCAAAGTCAAATATAGCTTCCAAGTAGAAAAGAATTTTATTGGAAATCTTCATACAGATCATAGTCAATGCTTTTATGTAGCGACTAACGAGTCCGACACCAAAGAGAATGTATGGTATTATATATGCATGTTAGGCATCCCATACTTCGAACCATACTCTTGAAAATTTTTGGATTTGCCTTGTCTTTGTTATCATGCTTTAGCAGTTTAACGTTATATCCACGGAGGTGCTTATTGGCTTGCAATCTTACATCTTAAATTTCTTAAGGATTTCCGAAACACAAACTTCTTGATAAATGAAAATCATATCCTTTGTTAGCTTCATCGAAATTCTAAGATAGCAGGTCATAAGAGCATTCATAGCAATGGAGTTAAAAATTTAGCTTTTTAGCTCCACCAAAAGTTATTTTATCTATTTTACCTATACACATACTGCAGCAGTGGATCTATTTTAGCTTTCAACACAATAAAATAATATAAACATCACAATAAAATAATATATCTTCTACAATAAAATAATATATCCCACTACCAAAAAAATCCACAGCACCAACCACACCATTTCTACCATCAGCCACACCCACACCCACAATCTCCACCACCACCACCGGCCACAACCACCACTCTACTTTGGCAACCACAACACAACATAGAAAAAAAACAAAAAAACAAAACCACAACCACAATCACAACTCCATCACCACCAATCACCACAAACCACCAGCCATGACAACCACAACCACAACCCACTGCCACTGCCACTGCCACAACCACAACCACAATCACAACCATAAACCACAAAACTCATAGCCAAAATCTACAAAACCCACTGCCAAAGCCAAAATCATCCACCATCACCACAACCAAAATCCACAAACCCACTGTCAAAATCATCCACCACCACGACCATAGCCAAAATCAACCACCACCATTACAGCCACCAAACCCATATGAAAATACATTAAAAAAAAAAAAAAACTCTCAATCACAGCAAAGAGAATAGAGAGATGGGCGGCAGCGGTGGCTTACGGCTTGGGGAGGACAGTGTCGGTGTGAGTCTGATCGGCGAAAGAGAAGTGGGCGGAGGCGTGGGTCGGAGACGTGGATCAGCGGCTTGGGACTTGGGTCGGCTTGGGGCTTGGGTCAGCTTGGGCCAGTGACGTTGAGGACGGCGGAGGCGTGTGTCGGAGGCTTGGGGCTTAGGTCGGCTTGGGCCAGTGACGTTGAGGCCGGTGGAGGTGTGGGTCGAGGAGCACGGAGTGACTGAGAGAGAGAGAGGCTTTTAATCATTGGCCAAATAAAAAATTATTATATTTTTAGCTCTCATGAATAGTGCACATCTATCTATAGATGTGCACTGTAGCAGTGGAGCTAAAAAAAATAGATTTAGCTTTACTGCTAAAGCATCATTTTAGTGGCAGTGTAACTAAAATTTAACAATATAGCAATATAGCCACACTGCTGCAAATGTTTTAAGTCCAATAATCATTTCAAAATCCTGAACCTTTTCCTTGGATCCTTCTCCTTGACCATGTCTATGTCTTGACCTTCTTTGAGTACTTTCATGACATCCTTTCTCATTCAAGGTAAGCTTGTATTGTTTAACAGGCTCCAAAGTCTCTTGCTTCTTATTGTTAAGCCTTTCTTCATGTGGGCTTGTAAAAATCCAATGAGTTGGTCAACGATTGAAGGATTTTTTTTACCATACAGGCATCGTCCAATTTCTTAACACATCTTTTCAATTGATTCACAATAGCTATCAACCTTGAAAAATAATCCGAAACTCATTAGGATTCTTTCATGTGTAAGGTTTCCAACTCATCTCTCAATGTTTAAAGGCGAGCATTCTTAACTAGTTAACCTTATTAATTACTCCCTTCAAAGAGTTTGAAGGATCTCCTACGATTTTTTGGATGAAGTTGCATTTACAACTTTCTCAAATATGGTTTCATCTAAACCATGATAGATTAACGTTAGAACTTATTGATCTTTCTTAGAGTCTTATGCAAAGCTTCCTTCTAATTTTGAGTCAAAGATGCTTCATCTTGTAAATACACATATTTCTTCAATATCTCCCACGTGTCTTGGGATCTAAGTAATGCTTTAAGTCAGATACTGTGATCCAATCCAATCTAATCCAATCAAATTCGCATAAATTGGGTTGTCACAATTTCTTAGGCTCCGTTTGGGAGTTCATAAGGGAATGAAATAGAATGATCATATATAAGGGAATGGAAATGAATGGAATGTATTTAAGTAAGGGAAAAGAATGGAATGGAATTAACCAACCTTGATTGGATGTTTTAAAATAAAGGAATGAAAATAAATGGAATGTAAGTAATCTTGTTTGGGAGCAACATGGAGGGAATGGAATGGAATCATTTTATAACAATATTACTATTAGACCCCTATTTTAAAATAAAGGGTTGAATATATAGGGGTATTTTGAAAGCTTTAGTAAAAATTGTTAAATCTAATTTCATTCACTCAAATTCCTCCCAATTTTAGGGGGAATGAAAATTTGAGATTTTAAGGGAATAGAGAGGAATGAGTGTTCCCTCCTACCCATTCCGTTCCCTCCCACTTAAACTCCCAAACAAGGGAATGAGCTTTTCTTTTCCTCCATTAAAACTCCCAAATAAGGAAATGGAAGAATATTCTAAAATTATTTTTTTCATTCCTTTCCATTCCATTCAATTTCCTCCTCCCAAACGAGGCTTTAGGGAATTACAATCTCTCCCACTTAAATTCTTGACGTTCTCATCAGTGCCCACGTTGTGCTGTAGTGCCCTTAAGCTACATGGAGTCACCGAATTTGCTTTAACAACATTTGTAATGACCCAAGGAAAAGCAGTTGTCACATTTATACTATACCCCAAAAAGACTAGGCTAGTCATAATTAAGAATTCTTATAGTTGGTAATAAATTTCAAATCAACCTAATATATGCCTAATGTGATATTCATCACATACTTCTATATAACATGCACTCAATCAATATAATTAACTTGGGGCATCACAGTGTGTTTCCTTTTTATAGGGTTAAGTAAAACATTTTTTTGTCATAGTGAAGTGTTATGTCCTACAAGGATGTAAGGGTCCTACAGTAAGGAACCGCAATTTCCCTCTAGGATTTTATTCCGTAATCGTCTTAAAGTTCCATGGTAATGCAATAATGCATTATGTAGCAGTTGCATATACAATGTATGCAGTCGTCCTAACAAATGATAATTAAAATAATAATCTGTGGTAGTCTATTAATTTTGACTCGATCTATGTTCTTGTCTTAATAAGTGGATGGATTTCAGTTCTTGAAATTTTTTTAAAAAAATGTTCTTATTACTTAAGAAATTTAAGGAAAATGAAACAATCAAATTCAAATGCTAAATATACTCAAAACTGACTCTACTTAGATTAAAAAATGATAGGTTGAGTGGTTTTAATAGGATATGTGAATACCAGTTGAAAATTTGGAAAGTGTAAGGTCTTGTGGCCTACGAAAACAACTACACTACTTCATTGAGCTTTCTGCTTTTCTAATATCCTTTCTTTCTAATGTATCAATAAGTATAATTAAGATGATAATCATTTCTCTTACTTGAATTGTTCAGAGCTGTGGTGTGACGCTCCACAAGCTTCCTCTTCAATAGCTATTGTCGAAGGGGTAGTGTGACAATTCCTAACTGCGGCAACAAATACTCCACCAATTCTCACAAATGGGCTTGTCTCATCCCTTTTGATACAGTACCTGTAAGTCCTAGTTCCAAGCAAGAAGATAACCAGTGCAATTATCATCAAAATGCAAGGGATTCCGAATCCAAGGCCCCAGCTAAGGTTGTCTTGTATATAACTTAAGGCCAAAACTGTTACCGCGGCACTCCCACATACACCAAGAAACCACCAATTAAAGAATGAGCTTTTGGCATTCCGCTCCTTTGGATCTTCTCCATCAAATTGATCAGCTCCAAAAGCCTGAATGCAGGGCTTGTGTCCTCCTTGCGCAACTGCTACTAGATATAGAGAGAAGAAGAATAAAATCACTATAAGCTTAGGACAACATGACATAGATTTGTTGGTGTCAACGTAATCAGCGAGAGATGGAAGCACAGCTGATAGGGTCAACAAGCCTAGTCCCTGTGATTCATTTCAGTCCACATCAAAGATTATCGTCAAAACATCATAGAAGTTTAAAACATAATGTTGAAACAGTAGTGCATTACCAATAAAAAAAATAGATTTTAACAAGAATATCTAGACAAATTTGTTACTAACAATAAATAAATAAATAATAGGTAAAGATCTTACAAACCAGTAAAAGTTTCAAAATGAGTTTGAACATAATGAGATAATAAAATATAAAAATAATAATGAAAATAATTATAATTATAAACAAGCATGTAATACACATGACAATTAAAAAAAAAAAATGAAAAGTGCTAAATAACATATATTCAAACCCAAAAAAAAAAAAAAAAAAAATTGAAAAAACCTCAATTAAAATTATTTGCATCGAGCCACATATTGTCAGTTGTCACCTCCAAGTAGGATTTGAAACCAAGAATGGAAAGCAAATAATATAAGAGGAATGGAAAGCAAATAATATAAGAGGGATGAGAATTTTTTCCCACCCCATCCCGCATTGCTTCTCATGGATTTTTCCCTCTTTGCAAATGTGGTGAGGTAGGAATAGGTTTAGGCTTTTTAGCCCTGTCCCGCTTTCTTAGTGTTAAAGAATTAATTTGTATTACTAAATATTTAAATGCATAAATATTAAAACTTTTTATATTTTATTATGATATTATTATCTTATTAAACACTTTGGATAATATATTATTTAATCCTTATTAAAAATTAATTTGATCTAATGTAATAAATTTAATGTAATTTTAAGTATATTTATATTAATGAAACAAATTTTATAAATTTTAAAAAAATTGTAATAAGTATGGTGGGACAGATTAGTATGAAATAAATTTTTGCAAGACGAAAATAAGATAAGGCAAAATGAAGACATCCACCCTGGCACGCCTCATCCTAGCCAAGAATAATTGAAGCCATATATTATTAAACAAAGTAAGGAAGGGGGTCACATCAAAAAGAAAAAAGTAAAGAGAGAGGTACTGAGGGCGACGTACCAGGATGTAGATAAGAGTAGAAATAACTATGGTGCGGTAGCGACCAAGAAAAGAATCAGCGATAGAGGCACCCAATAAAGGCAGCAACTGCGCGGTCCCAGACCACGCATTCACGTTCTCCGCTGCAGTCACCGTGGACTGTCCTAGTTGCTCCGTCAAATACGTTATTAGATTGCAGCTTATTCCAAAGTATGTAAACCTCTCCGCCACTTCCACACCTAAACACATAAAATGTAATTAACCTTTTTATTCATTAACTTTCTTTGCTGTAAGCTGTTAGTAATTATTATAAGACAATAATTATATATAGATGGAACATAAACCTCAAACGAGCTGCAAGAACACGAGTAGTGCGAGGTTTTTTTTACTATACCTAGCATGAAAGAAGCGGACCTCCAACCGCCGGAGTTGGCTCTGAGGACAGGGTTGCCTTTGTAGTCAACAGCTCCGGCCACCGTGCCTTCCAATAGCGGAGTTTGAGACTCCTCCGTGAAGGAATTGTCAGAGTCAGAGATGGCCATTTTCTTCACGAATATTCTCTCTCTCTCTCTGTGTACTGCAACTTCGTTTGTTTGAGAGTATGTATGTGTGGTGGTAGTGCTTTTTAAGTAACACTTCAACGGTCTCAGCAACCCAAAAAAAAATAAAATGAAGTAACACTTCAACGGTTCAACCATTTAGCTTTCGTACATCACACAGTATTATGACTGTTTACTTTTTTTAATTCAAATTTACGATCGAATTATTGGGTTTGTCTCCTTTTTCAATCATATGATACCAAGTTGCCAACTGCCGATTAATTTGGTCCACAGGTAGTTTTTGCTTAAGCTTATTTAGGGTAAGTTTGATACGTGTGTTTAAATATATATTTTCAATTTTTAAACAATATTACACATATTTTCACATCATTTTTCATCCACACGTATTTTTAAAAAAATTAAAAACTATTATTTAAACACACATACCAAACGGGCTCTAAAACCTTGATTTACTTCTTTTTCTTTTTCTTTTTTTGAAAAGTTATTAGATTTTCTCGTTGCATTGGAAAGTTAATAAAGAATATTTGTCCTTTAAAAATGTATTTTTTTTAATTGTACATAAATAAATAATTTTAAAAGTTCAAAGGAAAAATTATTATCAAACACATCAATGAAAAAAACTATAATAATTGATATTTCATGAGTCTTAAATACTTTGTAACACTTCTAAAATTTTCAAGATTTTAGCCAATAGAATCAAGATATTTCAAAATGTTTTTCTTTCTCCTTTTTATATATGTAGTAAAGGGTGTGTGAATGCATTGTTTATGAAACAATCCAATAAGCCCCACTACATTAAAAAGTAGTAAAAACAAAAAACAAATACTTCTTTAACTGAGTATTTTTTTTCAATATCTTGTAGTTTCTGATGGCTATTTAGTTAAATATGAAACAAAATATATATTTTTTGGTAACTTATTTTCACAAAAAAATTTATTTAAAAAAAAACAAAAGAAAAACTTTTTGCCAAACAACACTAAATGTACTATAACTCTGCAAAAAAAAAAAAGGTTCATCGACTTAAATTAAAAACCCAACCTTAACTAATACACTTAGTAAGCACTCATTAATGATACCTGATGAACTACCCTTATCTGAACGATCTTATCAAATATACTCGTCCACCTTGGCACGACACAGACGAACAAAGGCGAATCATTAATAAGAGCATTCAATACCTCGGACAGTTACCAATCATGCGGCAGACAGTTGGAGCCTCATCAAAACCCATATTCATGAGCCCTGAGGTGTTACAAAAAGGGCACTAAAGCTACAATTAAGGCCCCAACGACTAGGAACCATGAAGCTGTATATATACACACTGATCAGAGACAAGCCAGGTACATAATTTTGACCCAAAAAAGTATTCTCACATAGATACTCTAATACTCTGAGTTTTCTTATTATTCTCCAAAAGCTTCTGTACGCTAACTTTGGCATCAGAGCCGATGTGGCAGGCACCACACCGATGACCATCTTAGTGAGAGACATTGTCCTACGTTTGCAAGGGTAGTGATGAGGATCTAGCTCCACCTGGACAAACCTACTAAAGAGCTGACGATTTACGCATCATCAATACCCAGTGTAGGATTGGGTTTAAGCCCAACAAGCCCAAGCAATGAATTTATAGAACGTAGGTGAAAGAACAAGTTCTACTCCAAAAGATGGACAATAAAAATTGCTGACTTAAGATTGTTGAACACAAGTAAAATAAGAAAATCTGTCCGCAGTGCAGCCTGAGGAGTTTATATTATAATATCTTGTTGAAGAACACAGTTACAAGGGTTCGCACTATTTTTTTTATCACGATTTCTTGATTTTTTTCGATCCCTTCTTTTTGGCCACCTTCCCATGCTAATACTACAATTTTGGTATCATCCCTACCATACACGTGTAGGTTGGATTCTAGGAACTCCTTCTTGTCCCATCCAACATCTCCCAGAATCATCAACTAGTAGCTGTAAGGTTGCTTGATCGCTGTTCAGGTATCATCTCCACATAATGTGGTCAGAGAGTTTGTTGGGAGGCATTTAACGTGGAGGTAGCAGCTTTTGAAGATATTTGTTGCCACCCTTTGCTCATCCCTTATCCAATGCCCAACTCTTAGTTGTGATGCAACCTTGAAGGATGCTTGGGATGATAAGACATTCTTACCGATCTCACATCCCTGTTTCTAAGATGAATTATCTCCTCGGACGTATTTTGGACTATCACATACAATTTTTATTTTTTCTTCTTATATCGTTCCCATTATAACCTTATTTAACCATCTTCAGATTGGTTGATATCCTCGGATTGGGTCATAGGCCCAATTCATACAGTTTTAATATTATCTTCTAGACAGTTGGCCCCCACATATATATATATATATATATATTATATTATATTATATTATATTATATTAATAGTATCTTTTAACATTTTTCATCAATATCTCAATGGAGATATTTCTTATTAATATTTTAAGATATAGAGTCACAATGTTGTAAGTGGGTGCAATCTCACCTATCTATACATGAAAAAGATTTTGAGATATACATGAATCATATATAAATTATTTGTTTATTTTATAATTACGCCCACACAAAAATATATAAGGCCAAATGTTAGGATTTTGTTAAAAATTGAAACTTCTAACATTTTTTAAAGCTTGTGGATATATACATTAAATAAAAATATAAAAATATTTCCTAAAATCGTCCCAAAATAAATAATAAATGTACTTACCAATATGTTATCCTTTGGTCTTTTCGTTACAAATTTTCTTGACAAGAAGTATCCACATTCTCCATTAACCCCCAAAACCGCAAACCACCATCCCAAAACCCCAAATTCATCAAAGCTCATGTATTAGTGAAAATAAAACTTCTCACTCTCTTGACTCAATGTTCACTAGTGGCCTTCTGGGATTGTGATAACATTTATGGCTCATTGGTTCCCTTGTTTATAGGCGAATCTAACAAGCAAGGATGGCTCAAAGTAGGTGGCTATTTCAATGGTACGTTGCAACTTGTGATCTTGCGTCTCTCTCTTTGGTCTCTTTGTTGTTGTTGTTGTTTTTTTTTTTTTTTTTTTCCTAGACTTTTTTTTTTCTTTCTTTATTTGAAATATGATAGCATTTCCTACATGAATAATGAGTGGTGGGGCATTAGACTAAAAGGACTCCCGAGTGCATGTAGTCAATGTGTGGTGTGTTACAGTATGTGGGGTTATTAGGTGAAAATAGCCAAATACCACGTTTTGGCAAAATTTGTGGCAAATTAGCACTGTTTTGGAAATATTTAGCAATCTACCACTTTTTTAGTACTCAAGTTCCACAAAATCAAGTTTTAAATAATACTCGAGTTCCTAGTGAGTCACCAGCGTGACACTACTGACCTAGAATTTGTGTAATTTAAAAAAAATAATGTGGTACTTGATATTACTAAAATTGAGTATCTCTTTATAGTACTCGAGCTTAGTACAATCGAGTACCTTTTTTTTTTTTTTTTTTTTGTTGGAATGGCTTGAATAGTCAAATTTAGTGGCTTGACATTAGCCAAAAAACCATTATATGGTTTGCATGCCCATGTAGGAAGATGCATGATATTCCAGAAGTTTCATGCGTGAAGAAATGCAAGAGTTTGCATTAAATGTTCTTCATGAATTGTCAAAGAAGATGGCCTGGAATAACACCTGACATGCAATCCAAATTCATGCTTCTTTTCTTTGGCCATAAATGCTTGCCATTTTCTTTGACTTGACAAGTTTCTTTGACTTGCAAGAGTGAGTTCTTACGGAGATAAAAAAATAAAAAATAAAAAATAAATAAAAAAGAAGAAGAAGAAAGAGTGCCTCTACGTGAGACAGAGAGATAGAAAAGAACTTGACTGTATGAAAAGTAGAAAAAGGGGAAAAAAAGAAAAAAAGAAAAGAAAATAAGGTACTTGACTATATAAAACTCGAGTACTATAAAGAAGTACTCGATTTCAGTAATATCGAGTACCACATTATTTTTTTTAATTACACAAATTCCAGGTTAGCAGTGCCACGCTAGCAACTCACTAGGAACTCGAGTTCACTGAACTCGAGTACTATTAGGACTCGATTTTATGGAACTCGAGTACTAGAAAAGTGGTAGATTGCTAAATACTTTCAAAATAGCACTAGTTTGTCACAAATTTTACCAAAACGTGATATTTGACTATCTTCGCCAGGTTATTATGTTCAAAAGAAGAAAGCAAAGTAGTACTATAGTAGTAATTATTAGCTTTCATATAGTAGTACTAAATAATAATAGTTAGTGGTTTCAAGCTATTTCCTGAGCTTTGTGTTTGGCAAAGTTAAAATCCCCACTGGGGTTATTCATTTTAATTTTTTACTCAACTAGCTAGTTGGTTGATTAGTTAAGAAACTATTTAAATTGTAATGGGATCAACGTTATTATTCAAATATGATCAACATAAATACACAATTAGAATGCAATTTTCAAATGGACTATTTGAAATTGAAAGGGAGAGTAACATGCAAATTTTAGTACAAAATAAATTATATGTGATTTTTAGGATTTAAAAAAAATGTCGAGTTGCATCATGAAGCCAACGTGAGAGGTTAAATTTCTAAAGTACACTGTATTTATATAATACAAAAAAGTAAAATGTGAAAATGCGCCTCCTCTCTAGCATATCAACCCTCACTCTCGTTGGTCCCAATCTGGCAATCTCAGCTCTCTCTCTCTCCTATCTACCTACATTATATACACTACACACACTCACTCAATCTTTAGAATAATAATTTACTGTACTTACTCATTATATTTTCAGATTGTGCAAAGGACCATTGAAATGCTGATTTCTGAGCAACCCATGTCTTCTAATGTTATTTGCAATGGTTATGATAAGGCAAGTTTTCTTTCTTTCGTTCTTTACTTATTATCGTGCTTACTATGTTTTTTTTTTTGGGTTTGTTTCCTCAAAACTTTCAATCAGAAGGTAATTACTATTTGCGACCAGTGGTTTTATAGCGGGGTAAATCGCTGGTTAGGGAGTTTTGGTAAAAGTACTGGTGTCCAGACTTGTACTAGAGAGCTGCCAGTCAAACCCAAGACAGTCACTTTGGGACTAAGTGCCTAACCACTCGGCCAACCCCCAACCCCACCACTCGGACAACCCCACTGGGTTATTGTACTTACTATGTTGCTATCAACCTTTTTTGGCAAATGGGGTTGGCGGTTTTTTATAATGTTTACAGTAGGTATCCTCATTTGTTTATTTACAGAGTAATCATTCAACCCCAATTATGGAACTTCTATGCTCTCCAGCTTGGTGTCTTCTTTTACAAAGGGTACTTCTTCTCTGTTTTTTTTTTTTCTGTCTTTAACTAACATCTACATCAATGGCTACCCATGTTTGCTATGATTTTTGTACTAATTACTGAAATAAGGTGAAACTTGCATTTATGCAGGTTGGGGATAATGTCATGCTTTATCTTTTAAAGTACACATCAATATTTTTGCCAGTTCCTTGTAAGAAGCATTATCAAGTATCAGGTCCTCCTATAAGTGATTTATGCCTCGATTTGTCCAGCCAAACATTGGAGTCTCAGGATCAACCTGCTTCACATTATAAATGTGGTAAACATAAAACATGTGTTGGTTGCATCAAAATTCCTTTATATAGGACTTCAGAAATATAATGTTACTACACACACATCACCATAAGTACCATCTATTTTTTCAAAATGCTTTGTTAATATTTTAGCCTTACGTGTAAAATGAAGTTTATTGAAATATCCAGTGCAGAACTAATGGTTGGTGAATACAAATTATATTAAATTTAAATAATATAGTTAATGTGACCATGTTCACATTAGAACACTCTAATACAATCGGATAATTATACTCAGCCACATCAATTTTACAATTTAAATAAATAATAAATAGTCTTTGATACGGGATAAAATGTAACTGTCGTAGTCTTTGATACTCTAATCCTCTGCTTGGTAGCCTCTTTCTGACTTTAGGCCTGTTTCTTTCTTGGTCTTTTCTTACCTGACCTGTTCCCATCACTTTGTGGACGTTCATTTCTAATTGATCTTTCCCTTTTCTTGTTGTCCTTAATTCTTTTTGCTTTTGTGGTTATTGTATTGCCATTAGATTGTTCAGTCATTATATAACATCTCATTTCTTAAAGATTGATGGGAGTCCAAATGGTGATTTTGTCCCAACTTTTCTCGGGATCCAACAAGAAGAGGGCTTTAGTTGACAGTGCTAACTCAATGTTAGAAATACAGAAATTCAGTAGTTCTTCTGGTTTTGATGATCCATCAACTTCATTAGACTGTGTTGGCTCCAATGTTAGGCTTTGTTCAAGATCATTTAGTTGGCTTCATGGAAACAAGTGTTCTCGAACGAGTTTATTGGAAGAAGTTACACCAATTATTGGAACTGTTACCAATAATACTGAGGGGACTCAAATGAGGAACTTCAAGAAAGCTCAAATCAGATAGCAGCAAAGTCTAGAAAGTGTTTAAGGCCATTTAGTTGGCTGCATTACAGAAAGCGAAGGCATTTAAATTTTGAAGAAACCAGTCTCTTCTGCAACAACTCTTACAGAAAAAGATAGCGTATCTGGGAGGCTCCAGGATGATTTGAATTCTTGCTTAAATAGTTGTGAAAAGGTGATTCCCCACAAAGGATCTTTCAGTCAAGTTCAACTTTGGTTTGATATGTTGGAGAGGTTCCATTCTGCCAATTAGCTCTAGCTCAATGGCACTTCCTTTTCCCACAATAATGGTTGGAGGGTGAGTTTGAGGGTTCAAGGCTCACTAAATGCCCATGTAACTTACTAATATAAAGAGAGAGGTTCTTTTAGTACATGAAACCTAATATTGTGGCCTGATCTAGAAGTTTTTTAGATATATGCACTGTGTGCCTAGCATGGATACACTTTTATTAATGATCCCCACATGAATTGATAACTGATTTGTAACTTTATTTCAACACATTAAGGAATACTTTAAACATCAAACTCTGTTAGTTTTTTAAATTGCAATCAAAGATTTTTGGAGCATGACATGATAAAATCCCATTGAATTTTGATAATGGAGTTTGTGTATTACGTTGTATATAAACATTTCAATCATTTACAGCTACATTGATTTCCTTTTTTGCTTTCTTTTGTATATGACAAACTGAGTATCACTGTTGTGTTATCATTATGAAAGTCTGGATTAATAGTGATTGCCTTCTATTATCAGAATAAAGGGTTTAGGTGCAGAAATAGTAATCTCAGCAGGTAGTTGTGGCTATTTACTCATGGTGCCTGCTTGAGCATGAGAACAAGATGCAGTATGTCACAGCTTACTCTTCTGGTTAATGAGCATCTCCAAGAAAGTAACAGAAACTGGAAGTAGAACATCAATTAGGAGATATCAGTACCATAATCAATATAAACACATACATGGCTAGAATGGTGTTTGTTGGCATGGAGATTCTGGGATAGCTGTGATTGTCAGTGACAAAAAGATCCTTTGCCTCAAGAGGGTTAGAGAGACTAAGTTTTTGTTGATCTATACACATTACACATATATAGAAGATTGAATCACTTTATGCCTCCTAGTGAACATTTGGATTCTTTCAATGCAATGATAGACATTTCTCCCTGATATTTACTCTCTTCTTTTTTCTTTTTTTCTTTTTTTTTTTTTAACTTTGAAAATTTTCCTTTTGGATATAATCTATTCTGCAGATGCCTTGGTTTTCAGTATCACAAGCTCCTAAGCCCCTGGTAGTCGCCAAAGGGGCTTATATTAACCTTAAATCCATGTTTTATGACATGGAATGTTCTTCATCAATGTTGTCAGGAAAACGTATCCTCTAGTTCAATTTTAAATGTACATGTAGCTAATTTGTGCTCTCTCCATTATAAAATTGCCTTTCATTTCCATTGTTTTCACCTCACTTGATAGACTGAATGATCAGCAACTAATGGTCCTTTGGTTGTCAATACCCCTTGTGTTTTTTTTTTTTTTTTTTTTTTTTTTTTTTTCTTCTTTTGTTGTGCAATCATGCATTTTATTTGCCAAAGAAACACAGTTTGACCTTAAAGTTTGTGATGCTATGAGCTTCTGCCATGCTTTTTCTTTGGTGCAAAAGAACACAGTACCTTAATAATCTTCAGATATACTAAATTCTCTGAAGCCTAATATTGCTGGTGCAAAGTTTCTTATTGGCAATATCTTTGGCTTATCTGAAATAAATGCAACTCAGGAAATGCCATGCTGCCAGAGTAGTGGCTTTTCTGTCAACAAATCAGCATGCATGTAAGTGGCATATTCATATATATTGGTTGTGGATCATTTTTTTAATTGTATGATGATACGGTGATACCTTATAGGGCTTTATTGATTTGTCACGGCACAATTATTGTTTTTTGAAGTGGCATGCATGTTAATTTCAGTTTAATGATTTGATCTCTACAATCCAAATTTCTTCTTACTGTATAATATTGATTACATAGTTCATATAAGCTCTTGGATATGGAACTGTTAAATGGCTCCTTTGCTGGATAGAATAGGAGATTTATGCATGAGACAGTTCCAAACTTCCAATTGTGAGTAATGACAATGTTTGCTCAACAAGTACCAGGACTGCAGTTTAAAGGCTCTAAAAGGGATTAAGGTCAAAAGGGACAACAATGTCACTGTGAAGTATCTTTGTGCTTGAATCTTATAGCCAATGTTCGTACTTTAGACTAAAGTCTGGAATGAAATGATGGTTACCACTTACTGTTAAAATGAGCTTCTTCAGATGGAAGCCGTACTGTGTCTTAGAGCACAAATGCATGAAAGCTTTTACTGACTTATAAAATATGGACATGTTTATGATCATATTAGGGCAATAAATAATTGCACTTGAAGCCAATATATCAGTTTTTATTTTTGGTGGGTGGTTCTGCTTTAACTGCTTGTTTTTGGTTCTGAAGGTAGCACTCACTTGTTAAGTTGTTTAAGAGGTCGTACACAGGACAGTGAGGACAGTGTTGCCAACATTATTGGATAAGCATTGTGCTGTTCCAGAATTAAATGATACTGGAAAATCTAGCCCAGCTTTAAGGTAAGTTCTCGGACTATTTTGTTGTGTATAAGTTGTGTGAAGGCATAATTAGCATTCAGAATTTTACATTATGAGGTTACACCTTGCTCAGTTTCCTATGCATTTTGAACGCCCTGATAATTGTGGAAACTGAAATTGAGTGTGCAATTTTCTTTTTTCTTTCTTCCTTTTAGGGGGGGTAGAAGGGGATAGGGGGGTTTGTTAAATGGGAGCTCATCATAGAATTGCACACTCTGTATTGCACATCGTTTAAGCTAACTCACTAATTTAATCACTTCTTGCTTCCTCTAAGAAAAATATAATACTTCTGAAATTTTCATTTCAGGGGAATGAATCAAAGAAAAATGTTCCTGAGAAATCTCATGGTTTTAATACTGCATATTGCGAGGAAACTGAACCTCAGTTTGAAGCAAATATTTGCTATTTCTTGAGAAGTCAGGTAGTGTCATCTATATGGACAGTGATTAGGAGTATAGTTCCTACAGAATTGCTAGGAACTCCTTATATCTGGAGAATGTTAAGGAGAAATATTGCCATGTTTATTCAACTACGAAGATTTGAGAAGTTCTCATTAAAGAAATGCATGCATAAATTAAAAGTATTTCCCATTTCTATCAACTCTAAATTTTTCATGTTGCTTTAGTAATCAAGCGCAAAAATATGCAACGGGGGAGAGTGTTGAAATGCATAAGGGATCCAGAAGATTGGATGATGCCGCATGTGTTTTGAGACATAAACTTCTGGAAAGCTGGATCTTTTGGCTCTTTTCATGTCTAGTAGGCCACTGGTGCAAGCAAACTTCTGTCACTGAAACTGAGCAGGGGAGTCAAGATCTATATTATTATAGGAAGTCAGTTTGGGAGAAGCTGATAAATAACACCGTCACTTGCTTGAAAGATCTGGGTTATCGTGACTTGGATGATGTGAACCTTGGTTGTCCTAATAAATATGAGAGCAGTCTATGCCACTAAGCATACCAAATTCTTAACTAATATTAGTTCTCAATTTTAGAAGTTTTGAACTTCTAAAATAAAAAAGGATGACAAAGTATCTCCCATGCACAACTAGAGATACTTGGCTAAACTAAACGAAAGCCTTATGTCCTTAAAATATTTATAGTGCAGTATTCATGAGATAAAATCTGCATTTTTATGTACTTCCCCATCCATATATTTGGCTACAACAACTTCACTTATAATGATACTATATTTACAGGCCTATTATAAATGTAAGATTTAGCAAAATACAAGTAAGCACCGAATGCTACTACACTGAGTCCAGCAAGTAGCCAGTAAAAGTAATCAAGATGTGCCCTATTAAGATTATCAGAAAACCAACTATATCTACCATAACCACCGGTTGCTTCCTCAATGACTGAGACAAGGAGGCTGCTTAATAAGCTGCCCAAACCGAGAATACTTTGGTAAAGGGCAATACCCACACTCCTTAATTCAATTGGGACTTGATCATAGAAGAACTCTTGCAAACCAACCAAGGTGAAAACATCAGCAATTCCTGACAAGACATATTGAGGAACCAACCACCACACACTCATTGGAATAGTCACATTTGGCTTATCAACCAACCCAAATTCTTTAGCAGTACTAAGCCTTTTTATTTCAACTAGAGCCGCAACTACCATGCAAGTTGCAGATAAAAGCATCCCAATTCCAATTCTCTGTAGCATTGTGATGCCAGAGGGTTTAGCAGTGAAAGCTCTTGCTATAGGAACAAAAATAAGGTCATATATAGGAATGAAAAGAACAATGGCTAGGCTAATAAAGAATTGTAATGAAGCTGCTGGTATCTTAAAGCCAGGAAAAAGTGTTCTGTCTAGGGTAGCCCCTTGTTCGGTAAAAAAAGTTGAGTGCTGTGCATATACTATTGCGTATACCAAGCTCGTAGCCCATATTGGAAAAAGCCTAAGCACTGCCTTTGCTTCTTCAACCTCACTAATAGTACAAACCTTACCTTCTTCTTTATGACGGTCTACAGACAACAAGGCTTTGTTAAGAAACCTACCACATTAGAAGACACAAATTGCCATGTAAGATAACTTTTGGTCAAAGTATGCAATTCAAAACATCTTATTAGTTTAGTAAATGAAATGAGCAATTCAAAACCTTTTATTATAGTATATTTGCATAATTGCATTTAAGACCTAAATAAGCTATATCGAAAAGTTGGTGGAACTTCACACACTTAAAACTCCCATACTCGCATCACTCTTAATGAAGGGACTCTCACTTTCAAATGAAAATAGAATGGAATCAAGAAAAACTCTTTTGTATTATTATTTCTTTTCTTCACTCTTAGTGTGTATTTGGATACCGTTTATTTTGTTGAAAACTGAAAATAGAAAATACTATATGTAACACCTCATAATTTGATACCAATTAAATTATTATACGTAAATTTCTAATAGAGGCCTATAATTAAAATGGATAAAATAAATTTGGGCCTAAAGTATTAAAAAGAAGATAAATTCTATGGAATATGAAGCCCAAGTAAGGTGACATAAGTACAAATATGGACCTTGAAAACCCTAGCCTTTTTCCTCTTAGGTCACACGTGTTTTTCTGATGGGATTTCTTTTTGCTTCAGCCGACAATTGAATTCTGCCTTTCTCCACTGTGGCGTTGAGTTGGAGTCTTCAGGTACGATGTTTCTAATGCTCAAGATTTAGGAAGTTTGAATAGTCATATAGCTTGCAATTGATATGAACCTAAACTATCATTATTCTAATAGAAAAAGGGTTCCTATAATTGTATTATATTAGATAAAGATTTGGCCAATATGTCAGGAAGGAACACAAATGTGAGATTGAGCCAAATAGAGTAATATGTTGGACTTGGTCACCATGTTAAAGTGAAAAGAATGCTTAAGTTATTGCATTCACACTAAGCCACCATTGTTGACCGGTTGTTATTGTATTCACACTAAGCCATTGACTGGTTATTATGCATTCACACTAAGCCACAATTGTTGACTGGTTATTTTGCTTTCACACTAGTTCAACCGTGTAATAGATTTTGGGTCTTTGGAGTGATGATTATAATATTATAATAAGAATTGTTTATATAGTCGTATGGTCCAGGCTTTGAAATTTGATTATGTATGAATAGTATGTATAGTCATACCTCTATTGGCTCTGAGATTGATTGAAGTTTCATGAATATTCTAATTAGGCAACAATATTTATAAGTCCAAAAATCTGATCAAAGCTGAAAGTAAATTGGATAGTTAGGTGAATAAATAGAGGATTTTGGATAAATCAATGTTGTCTAGGATAAAACCATTTTAAGTGTGAAAATAGATTTTTAAGTGGGAATTTGTGTATTGATGAACCTATTTTTGGTATTGCTAGGTTCTAATTCTACTGAATTGTTGTAATTCAAGGGAGGTTGATTTCCTTTATTTTTGCAACTAAGAGATAAGTGGTGTTTACTAATTTTGGGGGGTTTCCCAAAACGGTGTTAATTATTAAACTATTTTATATGAAAGAATATGTTGATATTCTATATATAAATGAATATTTTACAAATGTTTGATGTGCACATTGGCTATTCGTTTTATGAAAAACTTGTGGGACAACCTAATTTTATTTAAACTTGTATGTGTGAATATGTCTTTATATTTTGAGAAGTATGAATGGATTATTTTGTGAGCATATTGAATATGTTTTGAAAACCTATGGCAAGTCGTGATTAGAAGCTCAGTATGATATTTAGTCCTTAGCAAGGGACAATCATGCTGCAGCTAGTCCTTAGCAAGGGACGGTCCCAAAAGGGGACAGTGCACATTTGATAGCTCCTTAGTAAGGGAGCATACTATTGAGGATCCAAAAGGAAGCTCCTTAGCAAGGGAGTGTACCTTTAGGTTCCAAAGGAGCCATCCTTGAGAAATGGGATGAAAGGAGGTTCCAGTCCCAAAAAGGGGACAACACAACCCTGTCAACGGGGCGTAAACGTTGACCACGAGAAAAGCCTAGGAAATTGTTTATGTGATGGTATCAATATATATATATTATGATGGCTCACAATATAAAGATATTATTTTCTTTTACATGAAATAGTTGATGACAAAATATTGGTGAATTATAAGTTGTGAATCTGTTGAAAGAATTATTTATTTGAAAGGTTTGTTCCCACACCCCAATGTTAGTGAATTCCACTTATTGAGTTATCTCACCCCCCCCTTTATTTCCCATTACAGATACATTAGGTGGATTAGTGGAGTAGAGATTCTTGGGAGACAGAAGTTACAAACTGTTTTTGTGGAACTGAGAATTTTATTATTATTTTATGGCATTAAACTTTGTATTGGAGAATTATTTTGTGGATGTTTTGTATTTGGTGAATTAGAGCTCTGACTTTTGTAATCAGATTCAAGGTTGCTAGTTCCTTTTATTTAATATTTTTTATGGATTATTCAGATTAAATAGACTTTTATTGCCTATGAATTTTGGGGCGTTACATTTGTCTATAATGACCCCACCCCAATTGTGTAGATATTATCCACTTTGGAGCCCATACTCATGGTTTTGTTCTTCCCTAGGTTGCGCTGGGGAAAAGGCCTCTACACATTGAAGGGAGGTCATTCCTTATAAACACATTCCCATGTGCTTCCCTAGGCGATGTGGGATTCCATGGAATGCAAGACCCCCCTTTTTGGGTCACTACAATCCACCCCCCTTACGGGCACACGCGTCCTCGCGTGTGGGGCCCACACTTCCAGCTAGGGCATGGCTCTGATACCATCTATAATAACCCCACCCCAACTGTGTAGATATTGTCCACTTTGGAGCCCATACTTCTCATGATTTTGTTCTTCCCTAGGTTGCGCTGGGGAAAAGGCCTCTACACATTGAAGGGAGGTCATTCCTTATAAACACATTCCCATGTGCTTCCCTAGGCGATGTGGGATTCCATGGAATGCAAGACCCCCCTTTTTGGGTCACTACACTATAGCAAAATAATTTCTAAATGTGTGTATAGTGCAAAAGCATGAAACGCTCTTTTCAAAAAAAAAATAAATAAAGAAGCCAAAACGCAGATGCTCAACATTATCATTAGTATCCAAACAGATACTTAGTTACAAATAGACAGATATTTGGGCCATATATACTACACCATATAACTTTCAACTTTGATTACATTTATTATATAAAGTCACTACATTTATAAACTTTCAGCTTAACATCGGGAGATTTCTCACATGTATTGACTCAATTTTTTTTTTTTTTTTTTTTTTTGAGGGGGGACTCAATTGTTATTTAATTCATAAAAGTAGTGTTATTAATGAGAATTTAGTTAAAACAAGTAAACTTCTAACATCCCCTGGTCACTCCAAGGCTAGTATTTGTGAAGTGTCTTATTTGAGTGGCTTGGTGTGTATATCTAAAACCTTGATCATGTAACATCACGAACTCAAGTTGAACTTTGTTTTTGTCAATACATTCTCGAATAAATTGATATATGGTATCAATTTTTCTTACTTCTATTTTGAAACAAGGCAAAATTTGCCAAACAGAATAATATTGGAAAAATTTTAGGCAGATGGCATGTATTTAAAGTTTATTAGTTAGTTGGACTCTATTTTGGAAATCGAGTACGGCAAAATTGATTTCCAACCAAAATCGAGTTTACTATACTCGACTTCCTTTTTTATCCATCTTAGAGCAAATTCTTGGTAGGAAGTCGAGTATATTAAACTCGATTTTGGCGATTTTGGCTAGAACTCGATTTTGCTATACTCGATTTCCAAAAAACAATCTAACTAACTAATAAACTTTGAACGCATGCCATTCGCCTAAATTTTTTTCAGAATCATACTGTTTGGCAAATTTTGCCTTGAAACAATAGCTTATTTACAATAGAGAGCATTGACTTATAGTCCACAAATATCTTTATGGCTACTACTTGCAGCAAATGCAACTCCTTTAATAATTTCTGACCCAAAACCCATGACAAACACTAGATGTTGTAGCAACATACCCAACTTGACAAGAATGTTACAATTAGTTACTTCTTGGAAGTCCATGTGAATGTAGTATCATGTATCACCCACATATGTGTGTGTGTGTATATATATATATATATAATTAGTTACTTCTTGGAAATCCATGTGAATGTTGAACATCTCTTGATCCGATACATGAACATATATGCAATGTTCCCTAGAACAAGTAAATGTGAAATCGTTGGCTTCTTTCACTTTAAGCGTGTTTTAGGGATTTTCCTCCTACATTCTTGTTGTGGACATTTTTACGACAAAGACCAAAATTCAAGAATAGGCCCAAAACTATCCTTAGGTTCTTTAGAAGTGATTATTTGTGAAAATTCAAACCCAAAATTCTAAATGTGAGATGAACAAAAGCTAATAGTGCTTTAACAAGAGATAAATCAAAATTACAATAACAAAAATGCATAAAATATACTTAGAACTTTAGGTTTGAAATTTTGACCCACCAACAACAGGAAGAGGAAACTGAGAAAGGTTGTGAGAGAAAGAGAGAGAGAGAGAGAGAGAGAGAGGGAGCTTCCTCTGTACCAATATTTCCACCCCCTAAGTTTCAGAATGATAAGAATCTATGCTAACTAAGACTTTTGTTTTAAAGTTTTAGCTCCAAGGGTAAAACGTGATTAGTCATTTTTTAGCTGATGAGATGCATTTTATATTGAGTTTGGAGTGCTACTAATGACTAGTTTTTGGGTAGGGAAAGAGACTTTGGAACTCCTAGGTACTATTTCCATGATTTGGTGTAGGTTTCTTTATGCTTAGGAAATGAGTTGGTTCCTTTTTACATAATTTTTGGAATAAAGTTGCTTATTCTAAGTTGTTGTTTCCTAGTCATTGTAGGCTCTTGGTAGTTGCATTTGATGGCTATAATAGGTTGAGGTAATAAGATTGGAGTCAATTGTGTTTTTTGGGTGGAAAAGAGAGCAGGGCAAAAAACTTAGGCCACAAACAGCTAGAGCATAAGACCTGTCCTTAACTCGCTTGGTAGCACACATGGGTTGTGTAAGGTTGAATTTATTCAACCATCTAATTGGCTTTATTCCGTGCCAAATTTGCTTGTAATTCAGCATTTAGTAACCCTGTATTTAGGTGGGTTTGTTGTAAGGGTAGTGAGTGAGATAGAGTGAAGATTGCTCAAGAGTGTGCAAGAAAACAGAGACTCGCGGCTGGGACTCATGGGTGACTTGCGGCTGCAAGCCGCCAGAAGCAGCACACGTGCCAAGCATGCTGGAAGATGAACAGTCATGCTAGCTGGAGCACTACAGGACAAAATAGGACAACTGGCCATACGGTTAACTCGCGACTTAGTCAAGTCGCGAGGTCAAGCCGCGAGCCACCCCTGTTTTGTAAAACCTGACGTTTCACATTCCTCTCCCACTCCAGTATAAATACCCCTTTTACCCACGATTGAAAGAGAGCTTCTAGAGAGAATTTTGAGAGAGAAACCCTAAAGAAAAACAAGATTGTTTCACCCACAATCTATACCTTAGAGTCTCTTCAAATTCCTCTACTCTCTTCCTCTCCATTGTCAAATCCTTGAGAGGCATTATACCAAACCTGGTTCTCACCATCATCATCACTGTGAGATAGTTGTTTGGATTTCTAGGAAGCAGTTAGGAAGGAACCAATCTTCATTGGTTGATGCTACGGTCTAGTAGCGGAATCCGGGAAGCTAGAAAAGAAAAAGGTTCGGCGCAACCTCGTTGGAGTAAGAAGCTTGGAGGGCTTAGGTGCACTGGGTAGATTAGGCTTGGAGGGTCTATTGCTGTCCTTGTATCCCAACTGTATTTTCTAGTGGATTGTTTACCGCTTGGAGGGCGGCGGAGAGGTTTTTCGCCGAGGACTTCGGTTTCCTCTTCGATAACACATCGCGTGTTGTCTTTGTGTTTGCATCTTCCTTCCTCTCTATCTTTACCTTTTTATTATCTGATGTGGTTTTATTTTGTTATGGCTTAGATAGTCTTTAACCAATTTCGTATTATAGCATGTGTTAAGTTTCCGCACACTAGTTGTTTGACATATTGCTTGTATTGGTTAAGTTGTAATTTGGGGGTCTAAACGTTCAAAGGTGTTTTGTACACGTTTTTGAACTTTCAATTGGTATTAGAGCGGGTACACTTGTTGTGGTTTAAATACCTAAGTGTGATCCTTGACCCCTTGTGTTTATTTGCCATGGATTGTGCTTTGTATGCCTCTTTGCATGATTTGGTTGGTGATGAATGTAACATGCCACATGTTTGTGAAAATGCTTCTATGAGTGTTAATCCTCATAAGTGTGATGACATGTTATTTGAATCCATGGGTGTTGTTGACAAACTCTTGAAGAAAAATGCTAAGAAGTTTCAAAAGAATTTGAGCAAGTTATTTTGTGAAAAGGATGATTTGATTGTTAAGCTCAATGAATCCAACAAATTGGTTGAGAAATATAAAAAACTTGCTGAAATTTCTCTTGAAAAGCTGAAAGAGTTTGAATGTTTGAATATGGACTTGGATGCTAAACTTGTTTTGTCTAACAAACTTGTTGATGATCTTAAATGTGAAAATGAATCTCTTAAGATGCATGCCAAGTGTTTGATTGCTGGACCCATTGATAAAATGGATGATAATATTTGTTGCAATCATGTTGTGGTACCCGATTTTGTGCCTAGTGTGTGTTCTACCTTAAAGGACAAATCGGTGTACGTTCCTCCACATAAAAGAAATCAAAATGTGGAGAGAAAGACTGTTAAGTCAAAGCCTCTGTTTAGGTCTCAACCTAAGGCTTTGGATGGATCTAAGTTTGTTCCAACTTGCCACCATTGTGGTGTGATTGGTCATATAAGACCTCAATGTCATAAGTTGAAGAGGGAACAAAACCATATTGCTAGATCCCTTCCCAAAAGGCCTAGTGGACCTAAACACATTGTGTGTCACCATTGTAGTGCCTTTGGTCATCTAAGACCTCAATGCTCTAAGTTTCATGCTTTTAAAAGAATCAAAAGAAAAGAAAAACTTGAGCTTCTTGGAAGTTGTGCTAAAAAGAATAAACCGGATTTTAGTGATAATAGCATGTTGTTAAAGAAAGTGTTTAATGCTCTTAACTCCTTGTCTATGTGCATCTCCGGTTCTCATTCTTCCAACCCTCGTCTCACTTCTCATGAGACACTCATTCCAAACAATTGTTCTGTTTGGATGAGGAAGGGTTCCTATGGTTGAGCTTTTGGTCCTTTGGTCCTTGATCTAATTCTTTCGATCTTTGTAGGACCCTTCATGCATTAGATGCTTCATTGTCATGCATATCTTTATATACATTGTTTTTTTTTTTTTTTTATCTTACTTTTATGTCTTTGGTTTGTGTGTGTAAAAATCCAAAACCACATAAAAAGTAGAAAATCAAAAAGTTTGATCGACGTTGTTGAGTTTTGTCTCAAAACTTGTTTTACCTTGTACCTTTGTGCTAATGGCTTTGTGCATTTTCGAGCATTGCTTGTTTCTTTGCACTCATATCACTGTGGGAGAAATCTTGAAATCTATGTGATTGTTGTAAATAGATCTTCAAACTTGTCATGAATAATTAGTGAATGGTTATGTTGATCTTGAAACTTGCATAGACTTGTGTCTATATATCTTCCCACTCTTTATTTTTGTTTTTGCTAAGAAGAGCTCACCAAATGTAAATCTCCAAATGAAAAGAGATATTGAGCTGCAAAAGCCTGTCGCACATTCTAGTATTCGACTAGGAAAAAGGGTAAGCGACCTTATATTAAAGAGAATGTTTATTCAAAAAGCCAAAGGCTTGTTCATTAAAGTGAAATATCAAATATCACTCTCACAATGAGAGGTGATTGTCTCAAGAGATCAAAATGATCAAATGTTATGGAGTCAAATGTAAAGCTCCAAGATATGTTATCAAGTTTTGTGGGAGGTCATATATACATATTTCTATAATTGAGATGGATCACTTGATCTAGTGCTAATTGTGTATGCCTTGGTTGAATTGATCATTGAAACTTCACATTAGACTAAGGACTATCTCATTGTTGATATCCACACACAACACACAAGTTTATGTTCAATAAATGTCATATTCATTTGTGTGATTGTACTTGATGAAATGTGTTTTCACATGCTCAATCTTTGTTAATTCAAGCGCAAAAAGATTTTTGAGTGTTTTAGGTGTTTTTGGAAAGTATTTTGTTAAAAAATCTGAAATTTTTCAAGAAACCCAGTTTTGCCCTGTTTTGGCGACTCAGTCGCGGGTAAGTCAAGTCGCGAGACTCAGTCGCGTCTTCGCGGGTCATTTTTGGCAACTTGTTCGCGAGTGGAAGGTCCAGTCGCGAGGGTTACTCAGAGATTTTGGCGGCTCAGCTCGCGACTCTCTCGCGGGTAGACCTTCCAGTCGCGAAAAACACTTAGAAAAATTTTCAATCTTTTGTCTTTGAGTGTTTTGGCGGCTTGAACTGGTGACTTTGTGGCGACTCACTCAGTCGCGAAAATCGCGTGTTTTGCATATTGAGGGTTATTTTCAAAGTTGTTTTCAAAAAATTTTCATTTTTCCCTCCTGCATCATTCTCTTTATTCTTTCCTTCATCTCTTACCCTCGTTTCTCCTTGACCCTTTGTCTATTCCTGACAAAAAGGGGGAGAGTATACTCTAAAGAGTATGTCGGAGTGTTTTGTCATTTCTTTATGACTCTTGTGCACATCCTTAGAGGAAGAAATTCTATTTCTCATGCACATTTGTAGGGGGAGAGATATTCCATAGGGGAGATGCATATACCAAGGGGGAGAAGACATTCTCTTTATGTTTGTTTTCTTGTATTGCATCGTGTTTGTGTTTTGGACATGCATATATCCCTATGCTATTGTGCTTCATTAAATGCTTGTTCAGATGATCATTTGCTTTGCTATGTGATCATCATAGTCATTTCTATTTGACTGTTTTGGTGTATGATCAAGTTGCTCACATGTTTCACATCATATTTACTTGATCGCAATTTACTTATTAGATTATACTTGTTATTTTATTACTTGCTTTACCTTGAGGGTCTAATGTGTTTTGTGCAAGTGTTTCAGGTTACAAGTATATATGCTCCAAGTGCATCATAGCTTCTTATCACTTTGAAGGGGAGAAACTTTAAACACTTTTAGTTTATATTGTTTAAGTTTTTATTCAATATAATGTGGTTTGTACCCATGTGCTTTTGTAAGCTTTTAGGGTTAATGTTTTATGCATAGTTTGTAGGCTTTATGGTATGTACCTTGTTTAATGCAGCCTTTATGCTATGTTGAAATCAGTACTTTAATCTAAATGTTCTGCATTTTGGTTTATGTACTGTCACTCTTGTGCTCTTGTAGGATTGTTCCTAAATGCATATGCCTTGTGTGTTATGCATTGGTTGAGTGTTGAGCATACAAGTGTCTTGCCTTGTGCTTGTTAACTTGTATGTCCTTGTGTTCATTCCAAGTGTGAATGAGCACTGTGATCACTACCTTGTGGTGTTCACTTGGTTGATCAAGCCATGGTTTGTTTCTTAACTCCATCTTTGCTTGATCACATATTGCCTGTTTCATATGCATTTATAATTTTCTGTTTACAATGATCATGGTGTATTGTTGTGTTTCAGGAGTATTATGCTCATATGATTCAAGTGCTTCACAGCTTCTAGAGTTAGGTGTGAGTGAGTTTTGTTCAACTGTTCCCAACTCACATGTTAAGTCTAGAGTCTGTTTTAGGGTTTTGTCACGGAATAGCCAAAAGGGGAGATTGTAAGGTTGAATTTATTCAACCATCTAATTGGCTTTATTCCGTGCCAAATTTGCTTGTAATTCAGCATTTAGTAACCCTGTATTTAGGTGGGTTTGTTTTAAGGGTAGTGAGTGAGATAGAGTGAAGATTGCTCAAGAGTGTGCAAGAAAACAGAGACTCGCGGCTGGGACTCGCGGGTGACTTGCGGCTGCAAGCCGCCAGAAGCAGCACACGTGCCAAGCATGCTGGAAGATGAACAGTCATGCTAGCTGGAGCACTACAGGACAACTGGCCATACGGTTAACTCGCGACTTAGTCAAGTCGCGAGGTCAAGCCGCGAGCCACCCCTGTTTTGTAAAACCTGACGTTTCACATTCCTCTCCCACTCCAGTATAAATACCCTTTTTACTCACGATTGAAAGAGAGCTTCCAGAGAGAATTTTGAGAGAGAAACCCTAAAGAAAAACAAGATTGTTTCACCTACAATCTATACCTTAGAGTCTCTTCAAATTCCTCTACTCTCTTCCTCTCCATTGTCAAATCTTTGAAAGGCATTATACCAAACCTGGTTCTCACCATCATCATCACTGTGAGACAGTTGTTTGGATTTCTGGGAAGCAGTTAGGAAGGAACCAATCTTCATTGGTTGATGCTACGGTCTAGTAGCGGAATCCGGGAAGCTAGAAAAGAAAAAGGTTCGGCGCAACCTCGTTGGAGCAAGAAGCTTGGAGGGCTTAGGTGCACTGGGTAGATTAGGCTTGGAGGGTCTATTGCTGTCCTTGTATCCCAACTGTATTTTCTAGTGGATTGTTTACCGCTTGGAGGGCGGCGGAGAGGTTTTTCGCCGAGGACTTCGGTTTCCTCTTCGATAACACATCGCGTGTTGTCTTTGTGTTTGCATCTTCCTTCCTCTCTATCTTTGCCTTTTTATTATCTGCTGTGATTTTATTTTGTTATGGCTTAGATAGTCTTTAACCAATTTCGTATTATAGCATGTGTTAAGTTTCCGCACACTAGTTGTTTGACATATTGCTTGTATTGGTTAAGTTGTAATTTGGGGGTCTAAACGTTCAAAGGTGTTTTGTACACGTTTTTGAACTTTCAGGTTGGGCTCATGCAAAAGGTTCAAAAGGAATCGAGCCATATCCTCCAAACCACATTCCCTTAATTTTCCCAATATGTCACATGGGCTTGTGTCATGCTTAAAAAAATAAAATAAATACATGAGCTAGGCCCACAAAGTGGTCAGGTTCGATTGAATCTGGCTTGTAGAAAATCTGTCGCGAAAACATCCACCAACAACTCTTTATGGGACATTGGTCGGACAAAGAAACTGCACAGAAAATAGAATCTCCCCAAAGTTCTTTGTACATTCTCTTACTCTTCAAAATTCTCCTATCGATATTAATAATGGAATGATTCTTTCTTTCATCTACATCATTTGATTGTGATGATCAAGAGAATGTTATAGGGTAGTGAAGCTTATTTTTGTCATAAAATTCTTTAAATTCATGTGAATTTGCCTCCTCTATTAATCTCAAGGCCTTAAATGCTCCAAACACCTCATGTATCTTTGGAGATTCTCAATTTTTTTTCATATAAATGTTTTAAATTTCTTAAATGGTCCAAACACCCTATGTTTCTATTCAAAACAATAAACCAACATTTTTCGACTAAAATCATCAATAAAAGAGAACAAAATAGTTATTTCTTACCAAATGATAACAATATGATCAATCTACGTACATACATCAGTATGAACAAGCTATGATAGCTTGGTTATTCTCGTCGTAGCATCTTTTAGAAATTTCTTTCCTACTTGCTTGTCAACAAGACATCCTTCATTGAACTAGTCAAGATGTTCAATGGAAAGTGATGCTCTTAATTACCATCTTATTTTCCAACAATTAGATGCCTCAACCTAAAATGCCAAACTATGAGGAATCTCTATATCTAGCCCTTAAACATTTAGTGACATCAACTTGAATGTTTAATTAGAAGACTATTTCTTGCCATAGGTACCTTGGCTATTACATTGTTTCAACGGTACCTCATCAAGCACGTACAGTCTTTCAAGTGATTTTCATAGTCTTTATCAAGGAGTTTTCCCAAGCTCAAAATGTTATTTTTCATTCTAGGCACATAACAGACATCATAAATACATTGATGATCTCCATTATTTAGATGAATAAAAATTTTTACCTTTCCCTTTGAATAGAACATGGGACAAATCACCAAATGTAACATTGACAGTCACCAATTCATCAAGCTCCAAAAACATCTTTTTACTCTCACACATTCATCAAGATACCCCACATTCTTCTCTTCTTTTTATTCTCTTTTATATACTAACAACAAATTCAACTGTGCTTTCGTTTTAATCTTCAACAGAGTTGGCTTTCTCCTCAATATTTTCAATAGCGTTTCTACATTTAGGACAATAATGTTTGAATCTTTGACAATTATAACATTTAACATTTGTTTTGTCAAACCTTCTTTTTTATGGCCTTGAGAAACGTCCTCTTTGTCACTCTCTTGTGGCTTGTGAGTTTTGACTTCTCACATAGTCATTAGAAGATCGCAACAACCATTCCTTCCTTTGGATCCTTTTCCTTGACCAATGTCTTGACCTTCTTTGAGTACTTTCATGACATCCTTTCTCATTCAGGGTAAGATTGTATTATTTAATAGGCTCTAAAGTCTCTTCCTTCTTATTGTTAAACCTTTCTTCATGGGCTTGTAAAGATCCGATGAGTTGGTCAAATGATCAAAGGATTTTCTTTACCATATAGGCATCATCCAATTTCTCAACACTTATTTTTAACTGATTTTACAATAGCTATCAACCTTGAAAAATAATGCGCAACTAATTAGGATTCTTTTATGCATAAGGTTTCCAACTCATCTCTCAACGTTTGAAGGCGAGCATTCTTATCTAGTTAACCTTATTAACTCCCTTCAAAGAGTTTGAAGAATCTCCCATGATTTTTTGGATGATGTTGCATTTATAACTTTCTCAAATATGGTTTCATCTAAATCATGATAGATCAACGTTACATCTTATTGATCTTTCTTTAGAGTCTTATGCAAAGTTTCCTTCTAATTTTGAGTCAAAGATGCTTCATCTTGTAACTACATATATATTTCTTCACTATCTTCCATGTGTCTTGGGATCTCAGTAATGCTTTAAGTTAGAAATTGTGATTTTATTCAATCCAATCAAATCCGCATAAATTGGAATATCACAATCTCTCAGGATATTACAATCTCTCCCCCTTAAATTCTTGACATCCCCATCAGTGCCCACGTTGTGCTGCAATGACCTTAAGTCACATTGAGTCATAAAAACATTTGTAGCAACCCAAGGAAAAGTAATAGTCACATTTGCACTATACCTTAAAAAGACTAGGCTAGTCATAATTAAGAATTCTTGTAGTTGGTAATAAATTTTAAATCAACCCATATATGCCTAATTTGATACTCATCACACACTCCTATAACACACACTCAATCAATATAATCAACCTAGGGCATCACAGTGTGTTTCCTTTTTCAAGGGCTAAGGTTGAGTTTGGATTGCATTGAAATTATTTCTCTCCCTGCGTTTGATGTTTTTTGTGGGTCCCGTGCACTATTCACAAGACCCACGAGTACGAATTTCAGCAAATCTAACTTTAAAACTGGTCCCATGGTACCATTCACACATTTAAAAATTATTTCGTTATAGTGTTTTCAGTTTTCAGTAATAGGCGATATCCAAACAGACTCTAAGTAGAACATCTTTTTGTCATAGCAGAGTGTTATAGCCTACAAGGATGTAAGGGTCCTACGTACAGTAAGGAACCGCAATTACCTTCTAGGATTTTATTCTATAATCGTCTGATCAAAGTTCCATGGTAATGTAATAATGCATTATGTAGCATCTGCATATACAATGTATGCAGTCGTCCTTATAAATGATAATTCAAATAATAATCTGTGGTAGTCTATTAATTTTGACTTGATCTATGTTCTTATCTTAATAAATGGATGGATTTCAGTTCTTGAATTTTTTTTTATAAAAAATATGTTCTTATTACTTAAGAAATTTAAGGAATGATAAGTTGAGTAGTAGTTTTAATAGGATATGTGAATACCAGTTGAAAATTTGTAAAGTGCAAGACTGTAGGGTCTTGTGGCCTACCAAAACAGACTACACTTCATTGAGCTTTATGCTTTCCTATTACCCTTTCTTTCTAATGTATCAAAAAGTATAAGATGATAAATTGATAATCATTTCTCTTACTTGAATTGTTCAGAGCTATGGTGTGACGTTCCACAAGCTTCCTCTTCAATAGCTATTGCCGAACGGGTAGTATGACAATTCCTAATTGCGGCAACAAACACTCCAATTCTCACAAATGGGTTTGTCTCATCCCTTTTGATACAGTACCTGTAAGTCCTAGTTCCAAGCAAGAAGATAACCAGTGCAATTATCATCAAAATGCAAGGGATTCCGAATCCTAGGCCCCAACTAAGGTTGTCTTGTATATAACTTAAGGCCAAAACTGCTACCGCGGAACTCCCACATACTCCAAGAAACCACCAATTAAAGAATGAGCTTTTGGCATTCCGCTCCTCTGGATCTTCTCCATCAAATTGATCGGCTCCAAAAGCCTGAATGCAGGGCTTGTGTCCTCCTTGTGCAACTGCTACTAGATATAGAGAGAAGAAGAATAAAATCACTATAAGCTTAGGACAACATGACACAGATTTGCTGGTGTCAACGTAATCAGTGAGAGAAGGAAGCACAGCCGATAGGGTCAACAAGCCTAGTCCCTGTGATTCATTTTGGTCCATGTCAAAGATTATCGTCAAAACATCATAGAAGTTTAAAGCATGATGTTGAAACAGTCGTGCATTACCAATAAAAATATAGATTTTAGTATGTACACTCAAAAGTGTTAAAATAGTATTCTTGTCTGCATGATCGAAATGGACTCTACACAGATTGTTCTAACTTGTAATCCTGAGTTGGCTTGAACTATGGACCATGCTAGTGAAAATCACGGTTGAACTTTTATGAATCAACTGTGACTGTTATATATTTATTATATTTGGTCAAAATATATTGTTGATCTCTAAACTTTTTTTGTTTTGGTTAAAAATCTGTAAACTTTAACCATGAGAATTTTATTCTTTGAAGTTTAAAGTGATCACTTTTAACTCCTAACAAACATGAAGTCATTGGTTTTAGTCCCTAATGTGTCTAATAGGCTAAAGGCTAAAGTATATGGATTGATCGTATATTTTGCCCATTATAATATAATTTTTTATATTTATATTAGTAAGAATTGGGGTTGGGATACTCCACATGAGGCACTAGTCTATATATATATATATATAAAAGCCAAAACTTAGAAAAAATCCAATTAAATTTTAATTGGATTTTCAATTTTGCACCACATGTCGCATTTAATTTTTAATTTTGTGCCAAGTCAATTGTTGAGTGTAAAAATTGAAGAGTCCAAAACTCCAAATTCAGTTTGATTCTAAATTGGATTTCAATTGGAGTCCAATTTTCCGCCATTTGTCTAAGTTTGCAATTTTTCTGATAAGTGAATTATTAGATGCAAAAATCGAAGAGTCTAAAACCAATTAAATTCTAAATTATATAAATATATATGTATATATATATATATATATAAACTAATGAGAAATTATTACATATTTTAAAAATGTATGATTTGAACATTTTCCAAAAAAAAAAAGTATAATTTGAACTATATAATTGTGATTTTTTTAAATTGTAACCATGCATATACACAGGTTTACACACTGATCATATATTTAAAAAAAAAGTTAAGAAAAAATTCAATTAAATTATATATTAGAATCCAGTTTTGTGCCACTTGTCCGATTTTAATTTTGCTGCAAGTTATAAAAGCCAAGGAGTTTAACATTAATGAACCATAAAATTATCTCATCAAAATATTGTGTCCAAATTATCTCATCAAAATTTTGTGTCCAATTCATTGAACCCCAACCAGCTCTTCATTTCCGTTCAGTTGCCACTAGAGAAAAGGAAACAAAAGGAAAAGGAATCATCAACAGTGTATAGAAATAGGGAAAAGGAAAGAAGGGTAAAAAGATGGCGGAAAATGATAGACCATTCTCAAAGTTTGGTGAATGGGATGTCAATGACCCAGCCTCACTCACAGTAATCTTCAACAAAGCTTGGAACGAGAAAATGACCGGTGGAAACAAAGCTTGGCTCACTACCAAAAAGGATGACTCAAAATATAATCACAGAAAGGTTCTTAGAAACCCTCCCTCTGTGAGTTGCAATCTTACAGAGTTCTTATATCGGCTTCCACTCTGATTTGTTTAGAACCTTTTTCATGTTAATGCTTTCAGCCTTTTTCTGTTTCACACAGCCATTCCATGTTACTTCATCAATTGACACTATAAAGAATTATTTTATATTTTAGTTTGAAACTAAGGGTTTTTTAGAATAATAAGTGGTAGAGAAAATGCCTCAAGCCAATGACCGAGGACCTTGATTCGCAATTAAAAAATAAATAAATAAATAAAAGACGATTGTGTTAGGTTGACAAAATAAAATACTCATCTGAACCTTCATTATCATAAAATGCTCCAATACTTAGAACTGTTATTGATCATATATGAGTATCACATTTGGCATAAAGGTATTAAATTTACACTATATAATTCACTATTTCTTGAGTTGCGGCCAAGATACAGTTGAAATTTCACAAAATATACGTCTCGCTCTCTTCAAGATGCTCAAGTACGGTACATGTGTGTATGTGTGTTTACATGTGACAATGATATATACGTACATGAAAAAATGATATAAATATAGATATATTTATATATAAAGACGTGAAAATGATACTATATATATATATATATATATATATATATCCTCATTGCCTAAAGATACTACTTTTTAGGGCCCAGCTCTTTCAATTCTTTCGGTATAAGCACATGAGTTTTTATATTTCAGTTTCTTTTTTTTTCTTTCTTTTTTTTTAAGATGTATTTCAGTTTCTAAAAACACACGCGGTGTGAAATAGACATCCCATTGTCTAAAACTTCCTAAATGGAACAAGGCCTTTGATAATAATAAAATATAAAATAAAATTTATATTTATTAAATTATTTTTTTAAAAGTGGTATATATATCATAAATTTTTATTGGAAATTTAAATAAAATTGAAAAAGTAATCAAATCTTAACAAGAATATTTTGACAAATTTGTTACTAACAACAAATAAATAAATGGTAAAAATCTCACAAGTGAGTAAAAGTTTCAAAATGAGTTTGAACCTAATGAGATAGTAAAATATAAAAATAACAATGAAAATAATTATCTATACTATTATTTAAGGGACTTTCCTTGTTTGGATTCCTCATTTTTTATTTCAAAAATGTCCCTACACCCCTATGTTTAAGTAGAGACAAAACTAAAGGACAATCCGGTAAAAATGCAACTCTAACTCCCACTAAAACATTGCCTAAAAAATAGGACCACTCTCCTATTAATTTTCAAATAGATTTATTCACTTATAAATTAGATTTTCAAAATAAAAATTATATATATATATATATAAAATAAAAAACATAGTTTTTTTTCCTACAAAATAAGACCACTAACCAAAAAAAAAAAAAAAAAAGGCTCATTTCACACGCGCTTCACGCATGTGATGAGGCTAGTAATTATAAACAAGCTTGTAATACACATAACAATTTTTTTTTTAAATCAAAGAAAATGAAAAATGCTAATAACATATATTCCAACCCAAAAAATATATTGAAAAAAACCTCAATTAAAATTATTGCATCAAGCAACATATTGCTAGTTATTACCTCCAAGTAAGATTCAGAGTCGAGAATGGAAAGCAAATAATGTAAGAGGGATAACAATTTTTTTCCACCCTACCTTGCTCTACCTCGTTCAGGTTTTTCCCTTCCTACAAAGATGGTGAGGCAAGTATAGGCTTAGACTTTTTAGCCCTGTCCCGCTCTATATTAGTGTTAAAAGAATTAATTTGTATTTCCAAGTATTTAAATGCAATATTAATAATAAAACTTCTTTTGTATTATGATATTGTCTTATAAAACACTTTGGACAATATATTATTCAATCCTTACTAAAAATTAGTTTGATTTTCTATAGTAAATTTAATTGTAATTTTAAATATATTTATATTAATAAAATAAGTTTTATAGAATTTTTTTTTAAAATGGTAATAACTAATAAGTATAGAGCAGGCTGTGAGTTGTGTGACAGGTTTATACAAAGTAAAGTTTTGCTAAACAGAACAGAGATATGATAAAACAAAACTACGCGGAGCAAGGCCGCAAGGGTAAAGATGAACTACGAGAGTAATAGAAACTATATATTATCAAACAAAGCAAGAAAGGTGATCACATAAAAAAGAACCGACCAAGAAAAAGTAAGAGAGAGGGACTGAGGAAGACGAACCAGGATGTAGATAAGAGTAGCAATGACGACGGTGCGGTAGCGACCAAGAAAAGAATCAGCGATAGATGCACCCAATAAAGGCAGCAACTGCGCGGTCCCAGACCACGCATTCACGTTCTCCGCTGCAGTCGCCGTGGATTGTCCTAGTTGCTCCGTCAAATACGTTATTAGATTGCAGGCTATTCCAAAGTATGAAAACCTCTCCGCCATTTCCACACCTAAACACATAAAGTAATTAACCTTTTTGTTCGTTAACTTTCTTTGCTGTAAGCTGTTTGTAATTATTGTAAGACAATAGATGGAACACATCACTGCTCGAACCCACAACCTCAAACGAGCTGCGAGCACACAAGTAGTGCGAGTTTTTACTATACCTATCATGAAAGAAGCGGACCTCCAGCCGCCGGAGTTGGCTCTGAGGACAGGGTTGCCTTTGTAGTCAACAGCTCCGGCCACCGTACCTTCCAATAGCGGAGTTTGAGACTCCTCCGTGAAGGAATTGTCAGAGTCAGAGATGGCCATTTTCTTCACGAATATTCTTTCTCTCTCTCTGTACTGCAACTTCGTTTGTTTGATAGTATGTATGTGTTGGGGTAGTGCTTTTAATTCAACCATTAGCTTTCGTACACACACTGTATTATGACTGTTTTGAACAGATAGAAGAGGAAAAATTTAATGCGATTAGGTGGGACTCTGTATTATGACTGTTTAGTGTTTACTTTTCACTAAAATTTCCTACCGAATTATTGGTTTTGTCCCCTTTTTTCAATTATACTAAGTTGCCAACTGCGACTAATGCTGGATGGAGGGAGCCGGGAGGGGATAAGGGAGTTGAGGGAAGTAGACTAGAGTTAGTTAAAAATAAGTTAATTTTATATTAAATATACTTTATTCTACTCTATTTTCCTTCTCTTCTTCAATCCAAACGGACCATAAGTGTCTGTTGGGAATCTGTTTATTTTGTTGAAATTGAAAATCTTTTGTTGAAAATATTGTAGATAAAAATAAAACTTAACTGAAATAATATAGTGGGACTTATAAATAGTATCAAAAATTGCTGTGGAGCCATAAATAATAGTAAAAATAAACTAAATAGTAAAATAAGCTGCCTTTTTAATTTGGAACCAAACACACACTAATTTGGCCCACAATTTTAGACTCCAGTATTCCACAAATATTGGCCATTTCGGACGTAGCTTTTTGCTTGTTCTTATTTAGAATCTTTTACTTTTTTTGGAAAATTATTAGATTTACTGATTGCATTGGAAGGTTTTTTTTTTTTTTTTTTTTTTTTAAAGAAACAAACACATAAACAAAGGAAAGAAAAAAATTTTTATTTATTGAATCAAAAATACACACAAGGAAGAGGGAAAGGAGTTCCAACACAAAAGCACGTGACAAACTCTAATCAAAAGCATGTTTGTCATTTAAAAATGTATTTTTAAAAATTATACATAAATAAATCATTTTAAAAGTTAAAAGGAAAAATTATTATCAAACACATCAATGAAAAGACTATAATAATTGACGTTTCATGAGTCTCAAATATTTTGTAACACGTATAATATTTTCAAGATTTTAGTCAATAGAATTAAGATATTTCAAAATGTTTTTCTTTTTCCTTTTTATATATATTATAAAGGGTGTGTAGGGGCAAAACCAATAATTTTTATTTGGGAGGGCTAAGTTGCAACACTAATATATCTATCAAGACAAGCCTCACACACACATATATTTATATATACACACATGCTTTTTTATTATATATACACTTTTTTTTATTATTTGATAAGTTATATATACACACACACCCAACCCAAAAAAAAAAAAAAAAAAAAAACTTAGTATTTTCAATCAAAATTATGTTTAATGACGATCTTTCATAAAATAAAATTCAAATTTTCCATTTTCATTGCGAAACTCTTAAAAAATTTCATTTTAAATACAAATTATCAACTTTTATACTAAAGTATGTAAAAAATCTTTCAATATAACTAATGAAATTCTCAGAAATATAAATGATCAAAAACTTGGAGGAATACGTTAGGCTCCAAACATATTTGAAACTATCTTGCTCTAACCCATTATGTGGCAACTAAAGACACATTACATGTGTAATTTTAGTGACAATATTTTTTTTAATGAGTCAATGACTTGTTAATCGCTACATAACAGGTTGAAAAAGATAGATTCAAACATGTTTGATGCCTAACTTTATCAAATATTTAATAAATATAAGAGCACATTTTACAATAAAAAATAAAATTGCGAAAAATAAAATTATATCTCTATAACTGTTAAACCAATTTTTTTAAGAGCATCATTAGACTAATTCAAATATTTGGGGGGGCCAACTCTTATTTTTGTAGACTAAATTTTGAAAACATTAAAATAATTATATATATAATTATATAAAAATTAGAAATTATGCCCCCCCCCCCCCCCACCCTTGTACATACCTCCACCCCTAAGGGTGTGTGAACGCATTGTTTATGAAACAATCCAACAAGCCCCACTACATTGAAAAGTAATAAAAACAAATAAAAAATACTTCTTTAGCTGAGTGTTTGTTCAATATCGTGTAGTTTCCGGTGGCTTATTAGCTAAATATGAAATAAAATATATAATTTTTGGTAATTTATTTTCACAAAAAATATTTTTTTTTAAATAGATCCAAAATTTTTTTTTTTTTTGGCCAAACAAACACTAAATGTACTATGACTCTTCAAAAAAAAGTTCATCGACTTAAATTAACAACCCAACCTCAACTAATGCACTTAGTAAGCACTGATACCTTTATATATATATATATATATATATATATATGTAAGGACTGGTTTTCGTTCTTTAGCCTAAAAGATGAATGGACTCAGGCCCAAAGAGCCCAATACAATAAATTTGTAGAGAGTGGGCTTAAAAGTTAGGCTTTGATGGATCAAACCATACGTATAATGAATCAAAGACATAAGAAAGCAAAGAAAGACAAGTTTAAAACAAGGAAATCCTTCCTCGGCGAAGTCCAAGGAGAGTGATTCTTGAATTTAGTTCTTTTGGACTTAGATACAATTTCAGTTTTTGTTACTACAGTGTGTTCTCTCAGATTTTCCCATCTCCTCTTCTTGGAGGATCTCTTACATTATATAGCTCCCCTTAGATGATCCTAGCCCTCCATTTGTTAATCACCCAAGCCACTACTTGAGTGCTTGTCCTATCAGATACCTTCCTAAACTTCTTGTGAGTTGGAGCAGTCAAGGCAGCACTGTTCAAGGGTCTTCTCCACATAAATGTAGCCAGGAGATTTGGTGGGATGCATTAAATGTGGTGGTAGCCACCATCCCTTCAGTCATGTTAGGGCTAATCCACTCCCCGAAGCTCTTTCTCTACAGTATGACCTCCTCTGGTAACGTGCAATTGACGTGGCCTTATTGTCTGAGTGTGTGACCTCTTCAGCGCGATAATGGCCTCCTCGGTCATAGGTATGACACGTGGCATAAATACCTTATTTAAATTCTTATACCCCACAATAGCCTCTCAAAACTCCTTTTTTTTTTCTTTATCTGAGGAGAAAAATGGGGTTTTGACTTGGGATAATTTTTTTTTTTTCGATAAACTCACATGCCACAAGCAAAACTGCATGCGACAGTTTGGGATAATTAATTCCACACGTTTCTTTTATTTCCACACGTGAAAGTGTCACTTCGCGTGCCCCGTAACCATTCTGGCGCTTCGGAGTCTGCAATGTCTCATTAAATGCTCTAGGCAACGCTTTGTTCCCCACGTCCTACGGTGAGATGGAGATCCTACAGCTAGCATTTCTCCTCAAATTTTGGGCGGGATAACTCCCACCTAATTCTGCCTTCTATATAAGGCGCCTGGGGGATTCATTTCTCTCACTTTACCAATCTTCGAACTCTCAAGACTTCCTAAATCTCCAAACTCTCAAGACTTCCTAGATCTTCAAGCTTTCGAGAAGCTTCTAAAGTGACCCTTGTCCTTATTCTCGTAAGTTTCTTTATTCTTAGGCTATTTTCTCCTTGACCAATCTTCTCAGCCCGTCTGTTTTCTATTTCTGCCTTCACATCAGTTTCTCTCCTTTCTCCTTAGTCCACCTAAATGGGTAGGTTCACTCATTTAGTAGATTCCCTCACTGGTATGGAGGGATTTAGAGCCCTGTATCACATTCCCTAGGGCGTCTCCTTGCAGTACTGTTCTTCGTGTGAATGGCTTACCCACCGAAGGGAAGGGGAGGTCGTCATTCCCATGATTGCCTTCATAGAAGGGGGAATGAGGCTACCCATGGGGAGGGTGACTAGGGACTTCCTCATAGCCCATAGGATCTGCCATCACCAGTGTGTACCCAACCTATTTAGAGTCTTGGGTAGCGTAGACACTCTCAACGAGCAAATGGGGTTGAACCTCACCTGGCACGACGTCGTTTAGATGTACGAGTGCCACCTGTTGGTAGACTCGGGCTACTACCTTAAGTCTAGGTCTTTAGTGGTTAGGCTCGTCTCGTGTCTTCCCAAGTCCAATAAAGGCATAAAAGATGACTACCTGATTGCCTCTGGTGAATGGCATGACAGTCTTCATTGCCTAACTTGAGAGGGAGAGCCAGGTGGAGTACCCTAGGTTTAGGTCTTTTAACATGGGCATAGTTCCTTAGTCTTACTGCTCTTTTATTTTCTTTAGTATTTCATTTCTTTCTGATAGAGGGCTTCATTGTTCTGACCATGATTTTGCTTCTCGGCTATTTTTGCAGATAAAAGATACGTGGCCCCCAACATCAACTTCGTCAACGTCGTAGACCTCAACAAAGTACTAAGGTCTAAGCTGTTTGTGAGCGAGAACAGATAGTTGAGATCTGTCCATCTCATCCTCGACTTCCAGCCCTTATCTGACAAGTTCCAAGACGTGGGCCACACAATCAAGGGAGGCGATCCTCGGCTAGCTAGGATAGACGTCTCGGTGCCCGAATTTTTATCTCGAGAAGATATTATGCTGGTTGAGTTGCCCTCTAGTCGCTCTCCTCACAAAGCTATAATCTTAAGAAAAGAGAGAACTTCATCGCGGCTATCACTCAAGGCAGAGATAGACCAATTTCGTCTCGAGGAAGAGGGAAAGGAGTAAGAAGAGCCTGTGATTCAGGTCTTGGACTCAGAAGATGAGCCTGATAGGCTTTCAGGTGTTTGCACCTCTGGTCTTGTCATCGCACGTGGAGGCAACAGCTCTGAGGAAGAAGAAAAGGAGATGACCCTAAACAAGAAGAAGGGCTTGCATGAGCTCCTTGCAAAAAGGGCTAAGGGGTCGGCATCCAAGGATACCCAGGGTCTCAGCCCCTTCCTTCTCTCCCCCCATCCTCCTCCTACAGTTAACCTGTTCACCGTGGCCAACCTAAAGAAGAAAAGGAAGGAGAATGAGGTGCCCGAAGAGGGGAAGGTGGTCCCCCAAAAGGAGCCCAAGCAGCAGAAGATGGCCAAGGGCCAGGGGAGGGTCTCCTCGGTTGAAAGTAAGGAGGTTGAGCACTCTGCTGACGTGCACTATCTAACTTGGAACCCCCAGCTGGAGTTGGATGGCGCGGCAATACCCTAGAGCTCCTCCATCAGGGAGTTCCAGAAAGGTCACGCCCTTCACATGGCCGAGGATCTAGAGCGACCTCTCTTACTGCCCAAGGACATAGACGCCTTGAAGAACATGAGGCAACCAGATCTCTTTATATCCCTAAAGAACGACTTAGCCTTGGGGAGCTTCTCAACTTGGCCCCACTGATCTCACGCTAGTCCTTTGTTTACTTATCTCACAGAGAGTTTTTTTGTTGTCTTTGCGCAGGCCATCTAGGAGTTTTCACCACCGATGAGTGGGTGAAAGATGCCCACAACGAGGCAAGGCTCACAAATAACCTTTGTGTGGAGGCAAGTAAGTCCCTCGCTATTGCCAAGAGCAGGAATAAGGAGCTAGCTTTGAAGCTGGTTACCGTGGATAGGGACCAGAGGAACGTGAAGGCTGGCCTTAGGAACGCCAAAGCGCAAATAGAGGAGTAGTGCCAAAGGCTCCATTACACCGAGATAGAGTTGGACACGGCCAAGCAGCAGGTGTTGAAGTTGAAGGTGGAGCTGTCTAAGGCCAAAAAGACTGCCCAGGCAGCTTAAGCAGCTGCGGACACTATAGGGAAGAAGTTTTATGACCTCGGAGTGCAGGAATCCGAGGCCCAGCTGATTGAAAAGTTGGCTGGGGTCTGTAGGGAGTACTACCTTAAGGTTTGGACTGAGGCCCTGAACAAGCTCCTGTGGACTCAAAGTGGAGGAAAGCCAAGAACGTCTACTATCTCGAGGACCTCCGAGAAGTCCCTGAGGTAGCCCCCGAGGAAGCCATCCTTGCTCTAAATGCGGCTGAACAGCCTCCTCCCACCCAGGCCCTTCTTCCCCCTCTTGAGGCCACCAAAGAACCTGGCAAGGCTGATGACCAAAGTAGTGGGGTGGAGGTGGCCAAAGGTAAGGAGACTGGCTAAAGCAAAGCCTAGCCAGAGGACAAAGGCAAAGGCAAGGAAGCCGTTCTTAAGGCAAAGGAGTCCGAGCCGGCCAAGCCTTAGGTTGTGGTCTAGGAGAAGAAGGCCGCTAATCCTCCCATTCCCCCGCCGGTCAACAAAAAAGACCCTCCCCCGACGAAAGCTTAGCTTAGGATTTTTATTTCTTTCTTTGTACTTTTAGCTTAGGATTTTTCTTTCTTTCTTTGTACTTTTTCCTTTGGTTAGGGCAGTTTGCCCCAGTCCATGATGTACTTTTCCTTTTGTTGAATGAAAAGATATTACTTTTTGCCTTTGTAGACCTTTGTTTTTCTTGCAATGTTTGTCTCTGGTTCGCTGTAGTTATTGTTTTGCCTTGTGCTGAGACTTTAAATTGATGGTGCTCCTAAGGGTGAACACCCTTGCTTTGACAAAAGTTAACAGTAATGACTGGTTGTTAACTCAAATAAACTGCTCCCATGTAAACAATGAAGAAAATGATTATCACCTTGATTAAGGTATATTCTAACCCCTATAGTTAATAGTTGCTCATGTAATTAACAGTCTGACTATTACCTTTCATGCAGTTAGCAGTGTAGTTGGAAAACTTTACCTTGTTTGTGGCACTTGGCATCTAGTAACTAAACCTAAAAAGAAAACTTTGTATACCTCAGGTAAATAGCTCAATGGATGAAGTGTACTTTTGGATTTTCTTCTTAACCTCAAATGATAGTGAAGTTCATGTTTATCCAGAGTATATGATCCACAAGGGCCATCATACTTAGAATTTCACTTAGCACTCCATTCCACCGTAGGCTTATATAATTATAAGTGTTTATTTACCCCTAAGCACGTGGTCCGAGGAACCCAACATTACCAAGGTCCTGTCTAACATTTAAAAGAATAATGGGCAGAATTAATTTACCCAAGGCATGTGGTTCGAGGAGTTAGGCATAACTAAGGTTCTATTTAACACTTAAGCAAATAACCAAGATATTAATTTACCCAAGGTATGTGGTCCGAGGAGTCAGGCATAACTAAGGTTCTGTTTAACACTTAAGCGAATAATCAAGAATATTAATTTACCCAAGGTATGTGGTCCGAGGAGCCAAACATGACCAATGTTCTATTTAATATTTAAACAAATAATAAAGAGTGTTAATTTACCCAAGGCATGCGGCCTGAGAAGCCAGGCATAACCAAGGTTCTGTTTAACACTTAAGCGAATAACTAAGAATATTAATTTACCCAAGGTATATGAGCCAAGGAGCCAAGCTTGACCAAGGTTCTATTTATATTCAAACAAGTAATAGAGAATGTTAATTTACCCAAGGCATGTAGCCTGAGAAGCCAAGCATAACTATGGTTCTGTTTAACACTTAAGCGAATAACCAAGAATATTAATTTACCCAAGGTATGTGGTCCGAGGAGCCAAGCATGACCAATGTTCTGTTTAATATTCAAACAAGTAATAGAGAGTGTTAATTTATCCAAGACATGTGGCCTGAGGAGCCAGGCATAACTACGGTTCTGTTTAACACTTAGGCGAATAACCAAGAATATTAATTTACCCAAGGTATGTGATCCGAGGAGCCAAGCATGACCAATGTTCTATTTAATATTCAAATAAATAATAAAGAGTGTTAATTTACCCAAGGCATGTGGTCCGAGGAGCCAGACATAACCAAGGTTCTGTTTAACACTTAAGCGAATAACCAAGAATATTAATTTATCCAAGTTATATGGTCTGAGAAGCCAAGCTTGACCAAGGTTATGTTTAATATTTAAACAAGTAATAGAGATAACATGTAATGCTAGAAAGGAGAACATGGCAGATTTGCCTTTCATTAATAATAGTACCTTTGTAGGTTACTTACATTCTAAGGGCGTGGTACAACATTTTCATCTAAGTTTTCCAAGAAATACACACCTATGCCTGCTATCGAGGTAACACGGTATGACCCTTCCCAATTGGGCCACAATTTTCCCCATGATGGGTTTTTCGCAGTACCTATAATCTTTCTTAGTACTAAGTCCCCAGGTGATAACGGCCTCAATCTCACACTTGAATCGTACCCTTGCTTGAGCTTCTATTAATAGTATGTCATCTGAACCATGGTAATTTCTCTCCGCAATAAGTCACAACCTTTCTTAGCACTAAGTCCCTAGGTGATAACGACCTCAATCTCACACTTGAGTCATACCCTTGCTTGAGCTTCTGTTAATAGTATGTCATCTAAACCATGGCAATTTCTCTCCACTCTTCAACCAAATCCAAACTCTTCTCCAACAGGTCGTCGTTGCTGCTTGGGGTAAACAAGCTTGTCCTCAGCTTTGGGAATCTAGTCTCCAGGAGAATCACAGCTTCGGCCCTATAAGTCATTGAGAAGGGTGTCTCTCCTGTTGACTTATGAAAGGCGATGCGATACGTCCAAAGAACATGTGGCAGCTCTTCTACCCACTTGCCTTTTGCCTTGTCTAGCCTCTTTTTGAGTCCATTCACTATGACCTTATTGGTAGCTTCGGCCTGCTTGTTCCCTTACGGATAAGCCGGAGTTGAGTACCTATTCCTGATGCCCAAGTCATAATAGTATCTTCTAAAAGTTTTGCTATCAAACTGAAGCCTGTTGTGTGAGATGAGGGTATGAGGAACCCCAAACTGAGTGACAATGTTCTTCCACACAAACCTTTTTGCATCCATGTCCCTAATGTTCGCTAGTGGCTCAGTTTCAACCCACTTGGTAAAGTAGTCAGTGTCGACCAATAGCCATCTCCGATTTCCTGTTGCTTTGGGGAAGGACCCTACAATATCCAAACCCTACTGAGCAAAAGGCTAGGGGTTGGATAGAGGGTTGAGGACACCCCCTGGCTGATGGATATTCAGAGCAAATCTTTGATATTGGTCATACTTTTTCACGTATTCCTGTGCTTCTTTCTGAATATTTGGCCACCAATACCCTTGAGTGAGGGCCTTGTGGGACAGTGACCTGCCTTTATATGACTCCCACAAATCCCCTCATGTAACTCTTCTAAGACTAGTTCCACTGCTTTAAGATGGACACATAACAAATAAGGCCCCAGAAAAGGAGCGCTTGTATAGCTTTTGATCCTTGGATAACCAGAACCGAAGAGCCTTTCTCCGCACCTTATCAGCTTCCCCTTTCTCCTTAGGCAAGATATCATCCTTGAGAAACAGTACAATAGGGTCCATCCAACTAGGCCCCACCCTAATTTGGTGAATAGGGATCCCCTGCTTTTTGACCTCAGTAGGCTTATACAGGTCTTCTACCAGGATGACCTGAGGTAAACACTGCACCGAGGAGGTTGAAAGGGTGGCGAAGGAGTCAGCATGCATGTTTCTGCTCCTTGGGACTTGTTGTAAGGAGAATGATTGAAACCCTGATTGCGAACACCTGACTTAACTCAAATAGTCCTGCATTCTCGTGTCCCTGGCCTCCAATTCTCCCTTTACTTCGCCTACAACCAATTTCGAATCGGAGAATATTTCCACTATCCTTGCTCCCATTCTCTGAACCATGGTCATTCCCTCCAGCAAAGCCTTGTACTCAGCCTCATTATTTGTGGCTGAGAAGCCTAGACTTAAGGAATTCTCGATAATGATCCCTTTGGGAGATGTCACAACTATCCCCACTCTAGACCTCCTTTAATTTGCCGCCCCATCAACATACATCTTCCAAGATAAGGCCTCTGTGAGGAAATCACACCAACTGACTTTCAATCAATGACTTGCTCTTTTTTTTGTTCTCACCTATCAGGGACTCAACAAACTCGACCACCAAGTCTGCGAGGGCCTATAACAAAACTGCGGGGCATATATTTGATATCAAAAGCTCCTATGATTATTCCCCATTTTGCAATCCGTCTCGTGTAGTTAGCCCTCCGAAGTAGTGATTGAAGGGGAAGCTGGGTGAGGACCACAACGGTGTGAGCTTGGAAGTAATACAGGAGCTTCTGTGTAGCGTGCACCACTGCCAAAATAGCCTTCTCTAAGGGTAAGTAGCGAATCCCTACCTCATGTAGCGATTTGCACACATAATAAACCAGCCTTTGTACTCCATCATCGACCAAGATCAGTACCAGACTCACTGCATGTGGGGCTATGGCGATGTAAGTAAATAGGACCTCCTCTTTCTCAAGCTTAGACATAACATATGGCCGAGAAAGATATTCCTTCAACTGTTGGAAGGCCGAGGAGCATTCTTCAGTCTATTCAAATCCCTTCCACTTATGCAACAACTGGAAGAAAGGCTGACACTTGTCCGCTGATCGAGAGATGAATCGATTCAATGTGGCAGTCATTCCTGTTAACCTCTAGACTTCTTTAGGGTTCCAAGGAGGCTGCAAATTGTTGATTTCTCTAACCTGATCGGGGTCAACCTCAATTCCGCGATGGGTGACCATATAGCCCAGGAATTTTCCAAAGCCGACATCGAAAGAACACTTAGTAGCATTAAGTCGCAGTTTATGTTTCCTCAGTATTCCAAAAATATTTCCGAGGTCGTTTAAGTGCTCGGACTCCACCTTACTCTTTACTACCATATCATCTATGTAGACCTTAATATTTTTACCTAGTTAAGGCTCGAACATCCTAATCGTCATTCTTTGATAAGTAGACCCTGCATTCTTCAGCCCAAAGGGCATTACTTTATAATGATAATTCCTCGTGGGCGTAACGAAAGAAGTCTTTTCCTAATCATCTAGTGCCAAGGGTATCTGGTGATATCCCTGGAAAGCGTCTAAGAAGCTCACCCAAGGGTGGCCCGCGATTGCATCCACCAACTAATCTATCTGAGGCAAGGGAAAAGGATCCTTTAGGCAAGCTATATTTAAATCCTTGAAGTCTACATACACCCGCCATTTCCCATTTTTCTTCTTTACCACCCCCATGTTGGCTAGCCACTCGGGGTAGAACACCTCCTTTATGGCACCAGCCCGCTTAAGTTTGAGTACTTCATCCTTGACAGCATCAGAATGTTCCTTAGATGAGCACCGATGTGGTTGCCTTTTGGGGACAACAGATAGATTGACATTTATATGGTGACAAATGAAGTCCAGATCCACCCTAAGGGCCTCGTAGGTGCTCTATGCAAATACATCGATATTTTTTCTAAGGAAGTCTATCAGTTTTTCCTTCTCCCGAGGAGGCAGCTGAACTCCAACCTGGAAGAATTTCTCCCCATCATCACCAATGACAACTCTTTCCAATTACTCGCATTTCACCCCTTCTTCCTCCACCTCCATGGACAGCACTGGTGCCTTTGATTGCTATAAGTCCCTCCCTATAGAAGCTGAGGACCTGCCCCCCGTTTGATGTCTAATTGCGGCCACCATGCATTGTTTGGCCATAAATTGGCTCCCCACTAGCTCCTTAACCCAATTCCCAGACGGATACTTCACTTTCAGGTGTAGGGTGGAAGGCACGGCCCTCATGGCGTGAACCCAAGGCCTTGCCACAATAGCCGTGTAGGGGGAATAGGTATCTACCACAATGAAGTTCACCTCCACGACCTTTGTCCCTGTCTGAATGAGTAGTTGGATTTGACCTTTTGGAAAGACAACCTTCCTATCAAACCCTATTAGAAGGGAATCAAAGTAGGTCAAGTCCTCGGATCTCAGCTTCAATCCTTTATACAGATTAGGGTACATGATCTCTGTGTTGCTACCTTGATCCACCAACACCCTCTTCACATCGTACCCACCTATCCTGATGGTGACCACTAGGGCATCATTATGTAGCTGTAAGGTTCCGATTTTGTCGTCATCTAAAAAGCTCAAAGTCGGTCGGACTCCCATTCTACTCCTCTTTGGATCAGGGTACGAGTCATCCACGGATGGCCGAGCTTCGAACATCACCTTGGATGACTGAAAACCAGTACTTCCTAGAACTGTAAGAATGACACTGATTGTACCTAAAGGTGTTCTTGTGAAAGCATCTCTCAGAGCCCCTAACCTTGCTTGATCACCCTGTCCTTTAGGTTGATACAGGAATTGCTTCAATTTTCCCGCCGTGACTAATTGCTCCAAGTGGCTTCGCAAAGTCCTGCAATCTTTAGTGGTGTGTCCCTGCTCCTGGTGGTATTGACAGTGAAGACTTTGGTTGCACTTTGTAGGGTCTCCTCCCATCTTGTTTGGCCATTGAAAGTATGGCTCATTCTTAATTTTCTCCAAGATCCGATGTACTGGCTCTCGGAATATGGTACTGACTACCTGAGTAGTAGTAGACCCAGAATGCCACGTGAAATCTCTCCGAGGTCGGTTATTATTGTACTTATCCCTTTTATCCTGAGGGACTTCTTTAGCTTTCCCCTTTCCCTATTGCTGGTCCTCCTCGACCCGCTTATACTTATCAATACGGTCTATGAGCTGACACACACTTCTAACCGATTTCCTGGTCAAAGACTTTCTCAAATCATGCTCGGTGGGCAGGCCAACCTTAAAGGTCCTTATGGCTACATCATTAAAGTTCCCATCTATCTTATTGAACATCTCCCAGTATCTGTCCGAATACATTTTTAGGGTTTCCCCCTTTTGCATGGTCATGGACAGCAAGGAATCCAAAGGCCGAGGAACCCTACTGCAAGTCACAAAACGAGCTCCAAAGGCCCCAGTAAGCTCCTTGAAGGAGGTAATAGAGCCTTCTTTCAGACCGTCGAACCACCTCATCACCACGAGCCCCAAACTGGATAGGAACATTTTGCACATTAAGGTTTCGTTCCGGGAGCAAATGGCCATTCTCTGGTTGAAGTGGCTGATGTGCTCCACAGGGTCCGTTCTGCCATTATACACGGTGAATGTTGACTGAGTAAACTGCTGAGGAAGCTTTCCCCCTTCAATTCTACATGTAAACGGTGATTTAAAGATTTAGTTAAGAGCCCTTCTCATAGCGTCATTGCCCAGACCTTCGCAAGATGGACACTTACTCCTCCATCTATAATAACGATCCTCATCGTACGAAAAAGACTCACTGGGGGGAGTCTTGGGCCTATAGCTACCACCTTCATCATCATCGGAAGAGGGGTCAGAATCTAAAGGAGTCCATCTCCGTCGCTCGTGGCGTAGCCTCCTGCGAAGACAGTCAATCTCCAACTGCATGCTTTTGGTATTTTCCTAATGGGAGATGTAACTCCCACCTCGAGACTGGCTCCTACTAGTATGCGTGGTGTGCACACTAACCTCACGGTTCCTCTTTCGCTTAAAGTTGAGAAACTGGTCCTGGCGTTGGGAACTAATAGACTCCTCCCGGTCTTGCCTTGATCCTACCATGGTTAGACGTTGAACTCACTAAAGCTCAAGCTTTCCCACAAACGGTGCCAATTGTAAGGACTGGTTTTCGTTCCTTAGCCCAAAAGATGAATAGACTCAAGCCCAAAGAGCCCAATACAATGAATTTGTAGAGAGTGGGCTTAAAAGCTAAGCTTTGATGGATCAAACCATAAGTATAATGAATCAAAGACACAAGAAAGCAAAGAAAGACAAGTTTAAAATAAGGAAATCCTTCCTCGGCAAAGTTCGAGGAGAGTGATTCTTGAATTTAGTTCTTTTGGACTTGGATACAATTGCAATTCTTGTTGCTACAGTGTGTTCTCTACAGATTTTCCCATCTCCTCTCCCTGGAGGATCTCTTACATTATATAGCTCCCCTTAGATGATCCTGGCCCTTCATTTGTTGATCATCCAGGCCACTACTTGAATGCTTGTCCCATCAAACACCTTCCCAAACTCCTAGTGAGTTGGGGTAGCCAAGGCAGCACTGTTTAGAAATCTTCTCCACATAAATGCAGCCAGGAGGTTTGGTGGGATGCATTAAATGTGGTGGTAGCCACCATCCCTTCAATCATGTCAAGGTTAACCTCCTTCCCGAAGCTCTTTCTCTACAGTATGACCTCCTCTGGTAACGTGCTATTGACGTAGCCTTATTGTTCGAGCATGTGACCTCCTCGACGCGATAATGGCCTTCTCGGCCATGGGTATGACATGTGGCACAAATACCTAATTTAAATTTTTGTACCCCACAATATATATATATATATATATATCTTTTAACATTTTTCATCAATATCTTAATGGAGATATTTCTTATTAATATTTTAAGATATAGAGTCACAATGTTGTGAGTGGGTGCAATCTCACCAATCAATGCATAAAAAAAGATTATGAGATATGCATGAATCATATATAAATTATTTGTTTATTTTATAATTACTTCCATACAAAAATATATAAGGCCAAATGTTAGGATTTTGTTAAAAATTGAAACTTCTAACATTTTTTAAAACTTGTGGATACTTTAAATAAAAATAAATAAAAATAAACGAATATTTCCTAAAATTGTCCCTAAATAAATAAATAAATTTACTTACCAATATCCTATCTTTTAGTCTTTTTATTACAAGTTTTCTTGACATGAAGTATCATATTCTCCATTAATACCCAAAACCACAAACCACCATCCCAAAACCCCAAATTCATCAAAGCTCATATGCTAGTGGAAATAAAAATCTCACGCCATTGACTCAATGCTTACTAGTGCCTTTGTAGGGTTGAGATAACAGTTATGGCTCACTAGTTACCTTGTTTGTAGGTGAATCCAGCAGGCAAGGATGGAGCCATGCATTCTTTTGTTTTAGGGGCAACCCCTAAAGCAAAAACATCAGGAATTGGTTAGAGATAGGCAAAGTGGGAAGCCATTTCAATAATATGTTGCAACTTGTTATCCTGTGTCTCTCCTCTCTGGTCTCTTTGTTGTTGTTGTTGTTTTTTTTTTTTTTTCCTAGACTTTTTTCCCTTCTCTATTGGAAATATGATAGCATTTCCTACGTGAATGATGAGTGGTGGGGCATTAAAGACTAAGGTTATGTTTGGTTGAGTCGATTTTATAGAGGATGAAAAAAAAAGAAGAGAAAATGGGAGAGGAAACATTTTTTGTGGGTGTTTGGTTGAAAGGATGGGAGGAAAAAAAACTAGTGGGGCCTGGCCACTTGAGTGTTTTCTCCCTAAAAAAATTGAGGACAAAACTGGAGAGAACAAATCTGGACTAAAGCACCCATGTGTTGTTGCTCTAACATTACCTAGGTTTTCAATTTTGCTTTTTTTTTTTTTTTTTTCTTTGATAAGCAAACTAGGTTTTGCTTAGTTTCTTCTTTGGTGCTTTTTTCCCCTTTGGTTTTCTTTTTCCGTTTTGTCATTTTCTGTTCAACTGCTACTTTTTTTTTTTTTTAATTTCCTTCTTTGGTTTTTTTTTTTTCTATACTTTTCATTTAGTTGTTCTTTTTTTTTTTTTTTTGGGTCATATCCATTCTTTTTTTTTTTTTTTTTTTTTATGGTTTATCCCTTCTTTCTTTTCTTTTCTTTTTATTTATTTATTATAATTTGTTCTTCTTCTTTTTAATCTAGTAGGGGGCATAAAAGTAAATTTATACAAATTAATTTTCTATCTCTCCACTTTTTCACCTTAAACCAAACATCATGAGAGAAAATTAAAATATTTTATATCCTTCCACTTTTACACTCCTCCAATCAAATAGACCCTAAAAGGACTCTTTAGTACATGTAGTGAATTACTGAATGTGTGGTGTGTTATAGTGTGTGGGGTTATTTTATTTTATTTATTTTGTGGTATTATGTTCAAAAGAAGCAAGCAAAGTAGTACTGTAGTAGTTTCTTAAAAAAAGAAAAGAAAAAAAAGAGTATTGTAGTAGTAATTATTAGCTTTCATAAAGTAATAAATAATAATTAGTGGTTTCAAGATTTTTTTTTTTTTTTTTTGGAAGTGGTTTCAAGATAATTCCGGAACTTTGTGTTTGGCAAGTTAAAATCCTCACTAGGGTTATTCATTTTTAATTTTTAACTTAGCTAGCTGGTTGATTAGTTAAGAAACTATTTACATTGTAATGGGATCAATGTTATTATTCAAGTATGATCAACATAATTACACAATTAAAATGCAATTTTCTAATGGACTCCTTTATATTGAAAGGGAGAGAGATATGCAAATTTTAGTACAAAATAAATTATATGTGATTTTTGGGATTTTAAAAAAATGTTGATTTCTATTAAGAAACTGATGCCAAAGGTTAAAATAATAATGTATTTATATATAAAAAAAGAAGAAGTTAAAATGTATTAAAAATGGTTATTTTGTATTTTCTCTTTTATTGATATTTCTTTAATATTGTATGTTACCTTGGATTTTTCATGAAAAAATATTTGTTTATGTTTTGCCCCCATCCCTTCAAATACAAGTCCTGGCCAGTCTAGTCCCCTTCTCTTGCCCTTTTTCTTACCTCACCCACCCCCCCCCCCTCCCCCCACACACACTAACAACAACAACAACAACTATGGGATGATTTTTTTGCTATGTATATAAGTGCAACATACACCAGGTAAAATTTTATTTCAAATAAACTATATAATATTTATTGTAATCAAATTTTATTTGTAATATAATTGTAAAGAAGAGTGAAGTTAATTATCTTAAATCTTTTATTACTTTAAGAATATTGATAGCTTAAATTAAACTCCTTATTAGTTTGTATAATATTTGTAAGGGTTGAATTTGGATTGGACCCAGTATAGGATTGAGTTTTAGCCCAACAAGCCCAAGCAATGAATTTGTAGAGCGTGGGTGAAAGAACTAGTTCTATTCCAGAAGAAAGACAATAATAGTTGCTGATTTAAGAGCATTAAACACAAATAAGATAAGAAAATCTATCCTCGGCACGGCCTGAGGAGCTATGTTATAATGTCTTGTTGATGAACAAAGTTACAAGAGTTCAAAGTGTTATTATAAAGATTTCTTGGTTTTTCTGATCTCTTTCCTTTAGGCCACCTTCCTATGCTATATACTACAATCTTGGTATCATCTCTACTATACACGTGTAGGTTAGATTCTAGGAACTCCTTCTTGTCCCGTCCAACATCTCCCAGAACCATCAACTAGTAGCTGTAAGGTTGCTTGACCATTGTTCAGGTATCACTTCCACATTAATGCGGCCAGAGAGTTAGTTGGGAGGCATTTAATGTGAATGTAGCAGCTTTTGAAGATATTTGTTGCCTCCCTTTGCTCATCCCTTATCCAATGTCCGACTCCTAGTTGTAATGCGACTTTGAAGAATGTCCAGGATGATAAGACATTCTTACTGACCTCGGATCTACGTTTCTGAAATGACTTTTCTCCTCGGACGTATTTTGGACTATCACATACAATATTTATTTCTTCTTCTTATACCATTCCCATTATAACCTTATTTGACCATCCTCGGATTGGTTAATATCCTTGGATTGGACCATAGGCCCAATTCATACAGTTTTAATAGTACCTTCTAGATAATTGGCCCCTACAATAGCCCCTCAAAATCTTGCTTTTCGACTCCTTGAGAGGAAAGGAGGATTTTGATATCCTCAACCCATCCCATTTATGGTTATGCCCTGTTTACCCAAACTCCCAAATGCCTTTTTACCTGCTCAAGGCTTATTCCTGACGCTTCGACATCCAGAGCGTGCCATCATTAAATTTTGGCGGCTCCCTTGTCCCCCACGTTCAACGGCAGGATGTAAATCCAACGGTGGAGGATTTTCCTAGGTTTATGGGCGGGAATTTTCCCGCTTGTAACTTCTGTGCCACTATAAATAGCTTTTCAAATCAATTCATTTTCCTACTTTCAACATTCACACAGTCCTAGAGCTCATACATTGAACTTGTCACTCTTTCTCACTTCCCTGTGCGTCTACAAATACTAAAAATTTGTCCGAGGACCTTCTTTTCAAACCTGTAAGTTTCCTTGAACCCTCTTAGTTTTCATTTCAAACTTGTTAATTTTTCTTCAAAATTTCTTAGAAAATGGGTAAGTTTAAGCGTTTAGTTGAGTCCGAGAAGGGTATGGAAACGTTTAGAGCTAAGTACAGGATCCCACCAACAGTGTACGTGAGATACACTACCTAGGGAGAATGGGTAGATGCTAGGAAAACAGGAGAGGTGGTCATCCCCATGATCGCCTTCATAGAGGGAGGGATGACCATTCCCATGAGCACCATCACTAGGAACGATCTTAGGTTCTTTAGACTATCTCCCACACAGTGCGCCCCAAATATGTTTAGGGTATTGGGGAGTATAGAAGTTCTAAATGAGAAAATGAACTTAAATTTGACCCATCATGATGTGAACTGGGTATACAACCTACACCATTTGACGGGACAGGGATATTACCTTAAGTCAAGGTATCCCGAAGTAAGGTTGATCCAGTGCCTCCCTACATCAAACAAAGGCTTAAAGGAAGAATTTTTAATCTTTTCTAGGGAATGGCATGATGGCCTACCCTGTCCGACTAAGGAGGGAAAACCAGGTGGGGGTATAGCCGTAAATTTATGTGTCTTGGCTTGTATTTCTCTTTTATTCCCCACTATCTCTGCTTCTAAAAAAAATTTCTTCCATTTTAATGATTTTGCAAATAAGCATTCTACCAAACCCCAGCTCAGCTTAGTCAACAGAGAGAGCTTAGATAGAATTTTACGGTCTGAGGTGTACGTAAATGAAGCCAGCGGTCAATTGCGAGCGGCACACCTAATTCTTGGGTACACACCCATTTCTCTTGCATTTCAAGCCCCCAAGTGCATGATAAAAGCCAATGATCCTCGACTCCACTGTATTAGTGTTGCCTACGAAGGATTCATCCTTCCAGAGGGTATTCCAATTCCTGAAGGCACACACCTTACTCGACCACTCTTCGTAGCCACCCCTTCAGTAGGAGCATCCTCATCCCATCTCATTCTTGAAGAAGAGGAAGAAGAAGAAGAAGAAGAAGAAGAAAAAGAAAAAGAAGAAGAAGAAAAAAGTTCAGAGGGGATTGTAGATTTGTCAGACTCCTCAGAGGAATTTGAAGTGTTCAACTAAACTCCATCTCCCGAGGGTATATCGGCTGACATTGACTTCCAGAATCAAGCAGAAGTCATCACTTTAGACGAAATGGGTATCCAGAGGAAATCCCAAAGGATTTTAATGGAATTAATATAATCTCAGCCCGAAAAAGGTGCACCGGGGAAATCCACACAGCCAAAACTTCCTCCTCCTCCTCCCAAATCTCCTCTTCCTCCTCCTCGGTCGTCTCTGCCATCCAGACCTGATCCTACTGATTTGAAAAGGAAGAGAGAGCAAAAGGGAAAAGATGTAGTGGATGCTGGGAGGTCTCGTCCTTCTCATGAAGACGAGATCTATAGAGCTGCAAAGCAGCAAAAGACTAGCCAGACATCGCAAAGAGGTGTGGAGAGGGAAGATAATCAGCCTCTAGAGCCTCAGGCTTGGCCTCCAACACCCATGCTCAATGGTGAACCCTTGAGGGATGATGCATCACTCAAGGATTTCAATGGAGGTATTGGATGCCATGTTGCCTCAACTTTGAAGGGGGCTCTGTTACTCTCGACTGATATGGCCGAGTTGCGGAATATCAGGAGAAATGAGGTTTTCCTCAACCTCAAAAGATATTTGGGCATGGTATGATGCTATCCTCTTTCTTTTTTTTTTCTTTTTTTTTCTTTTTTTTGTTATTTGTTATTTGTTATTTGTTATATGTTATATTATTAACCCTTTTTCTTTTAAGCTGTCCAAGCCACTTTCAGGGTTGATGAGATAACCAACTCTTGCTATCAGCAGTTGGACGACAAGAAGAAAAGGCGCGTAGCAGCTGTGTAGTCGTTCAACATTGCTGATCAAAGCAATAAAGATTTAAGGAATAAGTTGATTGAGGAGGAAAGGGCCAGGAGGAGTGCTGACTCGGCTCTAGAGAGCGCTCAGAGGCAGGCTGAAGATCAGAGGCAGCACTTGCGTGAGGCCAATGATCAGCTAGCTGCTTCCAAGGAGCAAATAGCAGCCCTTAGGAAGAAACTAGAAGAAGCCCTGAAGCTCAAAGATCAGGCTGAGAAGTTGAAAGCTGAGGCCGAGAAGGCAAAAATAGAGGCTGAGAAGGCTAGGGACGAGGCTGAACAACATGGTTACGACGTCAGCATAGTCGAGACCGAGGATACCCTCCGCGTAGAGGTCCCTGCCATATGTCGAACCTACTATGCTCAAACTTGGGAGGAAGCTCTCAACTAAGCTAGGGTTGAGGCCTCTTCAGAGATGAGAAGGCTAGAAAACATCTACTTCCCACCAGCCATATGAGCCTCGGACCTTCCTTCCACTCAGGGTGAGGTGGCCTCTACAGTTGCTGACCCGGTCGAGGAAGCACAGCCTCAGGAATCCTCTTCCTTCCAATCAGCAGGAGCAGTCAAAGGAACCTAGAGTTTTAAAGGAAACATCCTCGGACAAGGCCACAGAGGTTCCACAAGATGGGGCAGCTTCCCAAGGTTTTGAACAAGCCTTAGCTTCAATTACCATGCCTGTTGAGGGAGCCCCCAAAGAGAAGGAAAAAACAATTCCTACTGAAGCGAATAAACCAGCTAACAAGATTTCCAAGGACAAGCTTCAGATAAAATTGAAACAGTGAACCTTCATTTTGTAATGCAATTATGATTTCTGTAATGGAATTTGTTTTTTCCAAAACATGTTTTAATGAAATATGCATTTTTACTTTCTCAAATTTGTATGAGTTATTTTCTTCATTTATGGAATTTTCATTTTGACTGTTCTTTGTTTGAACATAATCATATGCCATGAAAGTACAAGGTTGCTTACATAAGAAAAAAACAAAGTTTACACATATTTTTAATTGGTAATCGGAGTGGATCAAAACTATTGGATCCATAGTACTATTAAGACAAACTTTGAATCTAACAATTTTTATTTTATTTTATTTTATTTTAACTTTAAGAAAATGTTCTAATGTTTGACCAAATAACAACCAAGTCCAGGGCACCCTAAAATGCTTTAAGTGATGCTCATGGGTATACTTCAGTTTACATCTTTACTGGGTGATAACAAACCTTGTGATCCGAGAGAGAGAATCAAGAGTTTATTTCTTTTAAATGCTTGAGTTAATGTTTGACTAACACTTTAATAGGTACCATAGTGTATTAATTTCCACTAAGTCAGTGGTCCGAGGAGCCTAACATGACTTAGTTTCTGTTTAATACTTCAATAAATGTCAAGGGGTATTAATTTCCACTAAGTCTGTGGTCTGAGGAACCTAATATAACTTAGTTTCTGTTTAATACTTCAATAGATGTCAAAGGGTATTAATTTCCACTAAGTCTGTGGTCCGAGGAACTTGACATGATTTAGTTTTTGTTTAATACTTCAATAGATGTCAAAGGGTATTAATTTCCACTAAGTCTTTGGTCCGAGGAGCCTAACATGATGTAGTTTCTATTTAATACTTCAATAGATGTCAAAGGGTATTAATTTCCACTAAGTCTGTGGTCCGAGGAACCTGACATGACTTAGTTTCTGTTTAATACTTCAATAGATAGGGAAACACATGATACATGATTAGGACAAATTAAAGAAGAACTAAACAGGGCTATTTTTATGAATAATAATACCTCTTTAGGTTGTTTACATTCCAAGGATGGAGTACAGTTTTTTTATCTAGATCCTCCAAATAGTACGCATCTATTCCTGCTACCGAAGTGATTCAATACAGCCCTTCCCAGTTAGGCCCTAATTTTCCCCAGGCTGGATTCTTGGTAGTCCCCAAAACTTTTCTCCATATCAGATCTCTTGAGGCCAACGGTCTTAGCTTTACATTGGTATCATAACCTTGCTTGAGCTTATGCTAGTAGTAGGCTAGTTGGACCATTGCATTCTCTCTTCGCTCTTCAATCAAGTCTAGATTTTTTTCCAGCAACCCATCATTGTCGTCCGAGGTAAATGCATTTGTTCTTAGCGTCGGGAAACCAGTTTCCAGAGGGATTACAGCTTCAGCCCTATATGTCATTGAGAAAGGGGTCTCTCTTGTTGACCGTCGAGGTGTTGTTCGATACGTCCAAAGGACATGTGGTAATTCCTCCACCCATTTTCCCTTTGCATCGTCCAACCTCTTTTTAAATCCAGTCACTATAACCTTGTTGACAACTTCAGCTTGCCCATTTCCTTGTGGATAGGCTGGAGTAGAATATTTATTCTTTATCCCCAGATCAGAACAGTACTTCCTAAAGGCTTTGCTATCAAATTGAAGGCCATTATCCGAGATGAGGGAATGGGGAACCCCGAATCGAGTAACGATATTCTTCCAGATAAACCTTTTGACATCCACATCTCTGATATTAGCCAAAGGTTCAGCTTCGACCCATTTGGTGAAATAATCTGTACCGACCAACAGATACTTTTTATTTCCTAGTGCCTTAGGGAAAGGACCTACAATATCCAAGCCCCATTAAGCAAAAGGCCAAGGGCTGGAAAGAGGATTAAGAACTCCTCTAGGTTGGTGAATGTTTGGTGCGAATCTCTGACACTGATCACATTTTCTAACATATTCTTGTGCTTCCTTTTGCATACCCGGCCACTAGTATCCTTGAGTAATGGCCCAGTGAGATAAAGATCTTCCTCCTGTGTGACTTCCGCAAATTCCTTCATGTAGTTCTTCTAGGAGTAATTCTGATTCCTCGGGATGTACACAAAGCAGATATGGTCCAGAAAAAGAACGTTTGTACAACTTTTTATCCTTGGACGGCCAAAACCGAGGAGCTTTCCTTCATACTTTCTCAGCTTCTGACTTCTCCTCAGGCAATATATCATTTTCAAGGAATAGCAATATAGGATCCATCTAACTCGGCCCTAACTTGATTTGGTGGACCTGGAGCAAGTCTTTCTTTATTGGGGTAGGGGTGCATAAGTCTTCGACAAGTATCACCTGGGGCAAATCTTGTGCCGAGGAAGTGGCAAGGGTAGCCAAGGAGTTTGCATGGGTATTTCCACTTCTAGGGATATGCGATAAGTCGAAGAATTCAAATTTTGTTTGTATACGCCTAACTTGACCCAAATATTCCTACATCCTTACATCCCGAGCTTCCAATTCCCCTTTTACCTGGCCTACGACCAGTCTTGAATCTGAGAATATTTCTACTACCTTTCCACCCATTTTCTGGACCATCGTCATTCCCATCAACAAAGCTTCATATTCTGCTTCGTTGTTTGTAGCCAAGATTCCCAACCTCAATGATTTTTCAATGGTGATCTTCTCATGAGATACCAAAACTAGTCCCACTCCTGAACCCCGATGGTTTGCTGCCCCATCCACATATTCTTTCCAGGGTGAAGGGTATTGTGTGGAGATTAGGCCAACTGATTTTTCATCCATGCCAGGCTGCTTCACATTTATTTCTTCAGGAAATTAAGCAAATTCGGCTACTAGGTTGGCGAGGACCTGGCCTTTTACAGAGGTGCGAGACATATACTTGACATCAAAAGCTCCAAGAATTGTGCCCCATTTGGCAATCCTTTCAGTATAATCCGCGCTCCGAAGTATTGACTTAAGCGGAAACTGAGTTAGGACAACCACGGTATGTGCTTGGAAATAATGGGAGAGTTTTCGTGTAGCATGCACTACCACCAAGATTGCCTTTTCCAGTGGTAAATACCGCACCTCAGCTTCATGAAATGACTTGCTTACGTAGTATACTGGTCGTTGTATGCCACTATCTACTCGTATAAAAACAAAGCTTACCGCATGAGAGGCTACTGCCAGGTAGGCAAATAGAACCTCGTCCATTTTAGAACTGGATATGATGGGCGGCCGAGATAGGTACTCTTTAAGCTGTTGAAATGCTACAACACACTCCTCGTTCCATTCTAATCCTTTACATTTATGCAGCAAAAGGAAAAAGGGTCTGCACCTATCTGCTGACCTGGAGATAAATCGGTTTAAAGCAGTAGTCATCCTGGTCAATTTCTAGACCTCCTTGGGGCTCTGAGGTGGTTGCAAGCTATTAATGGCCTTAATCTGATCAAGGTTCACCTCAATTCCCCTATGAGTCACCATGTAGTCCAAGAACTTTCTCGAGCCTACACCAAATGAACACTTAGAAGCATTCAGGCGTAACTTGTGCTTTCTCAGAATTCCAAAAATGTTCGCAAGGTCTCTCACATGCTCAGACACCACCTTGCTCTTTACAACCATATCATCAATATAGACTTCAATGCTCCTGCCCAACTAGGGTTCGAACATTTTTGTCATCATTCGCTGATAGGTAGACCCTGCATTTTTCAAACCACATGACATCACTTTGTAATGATAGTTTCCAGTGGGAGTGACAGAGGCTGTCTTCTCCTGATCATCCAGCGCTAATAGTATCTGGTGATATCCTTGAAAAGCATCTAAGAAACTCATTCGAGGATGGCTTACTGTCGCATCCACCAACTGATCTATCCGAGACATAGGGAAAGGATCTTTGGAACAAGCCTTATTGAGATCCGTAAAGTCCACGCACACGCGCCATTTCCCAGTTTTCTTTTTCACCACCACTGTATTAGCTAACCATAGAGGATAGAAAACTTCCTTGATAGCCCTTACCTGTTTACGCTTTGTTACCTCATTTCTGACAGCCTCGGCGTGCTCTTTGGATGGGCGCCAAGATGGTTGTCTCTTTGGAGTGATGGAAGGGTTAACATTCAAATGATGACAAATGAAACTTGGGTCTACACCCGGGGCTTCATACGCGCTCCATGCGAACACATCAACATTTTTTCTAAGGAATTCAACCAATTGTTCCCTTTCCTACAGAGGCAGTTGAGTTCCAACCTGAAAGAACTTTTCCGGATCATCGCCAATAATTACCCTCTCTAGATCTTCACATTTTGCTTCGTCGACTGGTCCATTGAAGGGCAACGCCGGAGTTTCTGATTGCTATAAACCATTATCAGCAGTGGCCGAGATTTCAGTCTCAGGCCAATGTTGGATGCCCGCTACCAGGCATTGTCTAGCTGTAGACTGATTTCCTAATATTTCCAAGACCTAGCCTCTAGAGGGGTATTTCACCTTTTGGTGAAAAGTGGAGGAGACAGCTCCTAAGGTGTGAAGCCAGGGTCTGCCCATAATGGCTGTATATGGAGAGAAAGCATTTACCACAATGAAGTCTGCCACCACCACATCTGGGCCAGTCTGCACAGGTAATCTGATCTGACCTTTTAGAATGACCATTTTACCTTCAAAACTCACCAGAGGAGAACTGTAAGCTGTTAAGTTCTCAGGTTTCAAATTTAGCCCCTTATATAGGTCATGATATATTATCTTAGCTCCGCTGCCTTGGTCAATCATCACCCTTTTCACATCGTACCCACCAATTCTAAGTGTAACCACTAAAGCATCATCATGGAGCTGTATGGTTCCAAGTTTGTCCTTATATGAAAAACCTAACACTAGTGGGATGCCCATCTTGACTCTCTTAGGCATTGAACTGGATTCCTCAACTGGGTAACGAGATACTGACATTACTCTGGAAGGACAAGATCCGGTCCTCCCTGGGGCAGCGAAAATGACATTTATTATGCCAAGAGGGAGTCTTGAAGAAGCATCTCCCTGAAGTTCTGAACTCGTTTGACTTCCCTGACCACTGGAATGATGTAAGAGTTGCTTTAACTTCCCTTCTCAGACTAGTTGGTCTAGATGGTCCCACAAGTTCCTGCAATCCTCGGTAGTGTGTCCATGATCCTGAAGATATTAGCAGTAAAGGTTTTGATTGCGCCTTATAGGATCTCCTGCCATCTTGTTCTGCCATTTAAAGAACGGCTCATTTTTAATCTTCTCCAGAACCTGTTGTACTGGTTCTCGGAATACGGCATTAACCACCTGGGTGTTGGCAGATCCTAGCTACCCAACAAAATCTTTCCAAGGTCGGTTATTATTGTATCGGTCTGACCTGAAATCCCTCCTCTCCTGAAGGATTACCTTAGCCTTTCCTTTCCCCTGTATTTGATCTTCCTCTACTCTTATGTACTTGTCAATCTGATCCATAAGTTGGCGCACACTGGTAACAGGCTTAGTCAGCGATTTCCTCAAGTCATGCTCAGTTGGGAGGCCAGCCTTGAAAGTACTAATGGTCACATCATCATAGTCTCTGCCTATTTCGTTAAACATTTCCCAATATCTATTTAAGTAGGCCTTCAGAGTTTCCTCCTCCCGCATGGACATAGATAATAAGGATCCCAAAGGCCGAGAAACCCTGCTACAAGTGATAAAGCGAGCACCAAAGGCCCGGGTGAGTTTCTTAAAACAGTCAATAAAATTCGCCCTTAAACTATTGAACCACCTCATCGCCATCGGGCCCAAGCTAGATGGAAAGACCTTACACATCAAGGCCTCATCTTTAGAATGAATGGTCATCCTTTGATTGAAATGACTGACATGTTCCACTGGATCTGTTCAACCATTATAAATGGTAAACGTGGGTTGATGGAATCGCCGAGGAAGACTCGCACCTTCTATGTTTCACATGAAGGGTGACCTAGAAACTTGACTCAATGCCTTGTTCATGGCATCGTTCCCTAGGCCTCTGCGAGGCGGGCTCTTATATCTACGTCTATAGTGGTACTCCTCGTCGTAGGAGAAAGTCTCGCTGGGCGGAGTTCTGGATCTCCGTCTATAACTAGCACTATCTGTCTCCTCAGAGGACAGCTCAGAGTTGGGCGATGAATGTCTTCGTCGTGCGTGGCACAATTCCTTCTTCAATTAATCGATTTCACGTTGCATGTCTCTATCATTCTTTGCATGGGAAACACAGCTCTTCCCTCAAGACTGGCTTTTACTAGTATGAGCTGTATGCACACTTTCCACACGATCTCCTCTCTATTCAAGGCTCCTATGTGGATTGCTATGTTGAGACCCCCTTGATTCTGCTTGGTGTAGATTAGCATCCACCTGGTGTGGTCCTGTCGCTGCCTGGTGTGGACCTGCCTCTTCCATCTTAAACGTTGTACCTGAATCTCTTTCTGAATAGATCAAGTCATTCCCACAGACGACGCCAATTGTAAGGGCTGAATTTGGATTGGACCCAGTATAGGATTGAGTTTTAGCCTAACAAGCCCAAGCAATGAATTTGTAGAGCGTGGGTGAAAGAACTAGTTCTATTCTAAAAGAAAGACAATAATAGTTGATTTAAGAGCATTAAAAACAAATAAGATAAGAAAATCTGTCCTCGGCACGGCCTGAGGAGCTATGTTATAATGTCTTGTTGATGAACAAAGTTACAAGAGTTCAAAGTATTATTACAAAGATTTCTTGGTTTTTCCGATTTCTTTCCTTTAGACCACCTTCCCATGCTATATACTACAATCTTAGTATCATCTCTACCATACACGTGTAGGTTAGATTCTAGGAACTCCTTCTTGTCCCATCCAAGACCACCCAGAACCATCAACTAGTAGCTGTAAGGCTGCTTGACCACTGTTCAGATATCACCTTCATATTAATGCGGCCAGAGAGTTAGTTGGAAGGCATTTAATGTGGAGGTAGCAGTTTTTGAAGATATTTGTTGCCTCCCTTTACTCATCCCTTATCCAATGTCTGGCTCCTAGTTGTGATGTGACCTTGAAGAATGTCCAGGATGATAAGACATTTTTACTGACCTCGGATCTACGTTTCCGAGATGATTTTTCTCCTCAAACGTATTTTGGACTATCACATACAATCTTTATTTCTTCTTCTTATATCATTCCCATTATAACCTTATTTGACCATCCTCGGATTGGTTAATATCCTTGGATTGGACCATAGGCCCAATTCATACAGTTTTAATAATAACTTCTAGATAATTGGCCCCACAATATTCATTTAGTTCATGCTTTAAATTATGAAAATATTGTTCTATTTTGTATAAATTTTGAGGTATTTATTGAGCTAAAACTTTTGTTCAATGAATGTAAGTTTTAAATAAAAAATTTATTTATAAAATTCAAATTGATATTTTATCATTAAAAATATGAAAATATTATTCTATAAACATTTGGAGGATTGATTAAATGATTATATTAGCATTTCACCACTACTCGTGGGGTGTCAATTGGTTAATTATTTTTGTGCACATATTTCTCATTTATTGGATTTTGATACTGTTGAAGTGGTATTATTTGATACCAAATACTTTTTAAAAGTTTAGAGTTTAGAGAGATAAAAAATTTGACACCTACTAATGTGACAAGTTATTAGTGATCGGTAAAAAAATAATGTTATTGGTAGACTCAAATGAGAACTAGTAAAAATTTGCCAACTTCAACAAGTATAAATAAACAAATAAATAATCAAATTTTGTGTGTACATAACATTACTCTAACCATTCCATTTAGCTCACCTTGATTGCAATCTATTTTAAAAGCATTGAAATATGTGGCTAACAACAAAAGTCAAAGACCAAGTTAGGTTAGCCACATATTTCAATGCTATTAAAGTAGACTAGTGCAATCAGGGCGAGATAAACAGAATGCTCAGAGTCTTAGGGGGTGTTTGATTCGTTGTGATGTACCCTTAATGTAATGCACATTATAATGATGTGATATTAAGGTTTTTGCTTTTTTTATTTATTTATTTTTTTCTAACATTACCATAATTTAAAATTAAAAAATATATCACCTCATCTTAATCTCATCACCTTCCTAAACAATATAATATTTTATTTTTGTATTGAGATTACAATAACGTAATATAACATTACGGTGAACCAAACGCCCCCTTAGAGTAACGTTACAAGCACACAAAGTTTGATTTTTTTATTTTATAAATATATATATATATATATATATTGTACTTGTTGATTTAGTAATCTTTCACTTGTTTCATTTGAGTCTACCACTAACATGATATTTTTATTGATTATTAACAATTTGCCACATCAGTATGTGTTAAATTTTTTACGTCTCTAAAGTCTAAACTTTGAGAAGGTATATATTTGATATCAAATGATACCACTTCATCTGTATCAAAATCTAATAAATGTTAAACATATGCACACAAATAATCACCCCACTAACAGCCCTAAGAGTAGTGGTTAAATGCCTTATATGATTATTTTGCACACATGTTTATCAATTATTTGTTGTTGTGGGTGTGTGTTCCAAATACTTTTATTCTTATTTATTTTCTAGTTGTTGGAAATTTATGAGTAAAATTGTTGTTAGGCAATTATGAGAAAAATAGCCGTTGGGCAATTATGAGAAAAATAGCCATTAGGCAATCATTGATAATATAGCCATTGGGCTTTTAAAGGTTACTAGTCGCATACCCGCGCGTTGCGCGCGGTAATTTTTTTAGGATGGTCTTATTAAATATTTTATTAATACTATAATTTTAGTTATTAACCATTTGATTTTCATTAGTTTTTAAGTTAACAAAAACCTTAAATATACCTTTTTTTTTTTTTTTTTTTTTACACCTTTACACACACACATATAGTGAATCTTTACACATACCTTTAAAAAAACTCTATATATTCCACTTTTTTGGATGCGTAAAATTATAAACTACTACTCCATAATGATAGTGGCTAATTAATTTTATATATTTTTTTAGTGATCTCATTTGTAACGCTTCTTACCATTATCATATATTTAGTACTATGATTGTATTTAATTATTGATTGTTGATTTAATTTTTTAAGTGAATTAAACGGTTTATGTTACTACACTGTAAAGTTTTTAATGTTCTCCAGACGGTAATCTCTATTTTATTTTTTACTTCTCCTAACAACCTCTTTGTTTTCCAATTAACGATTACTAATTGACGTTTGGTTTTTTTTTTCTTTATCTACTCTTTATTACTTTGTATTGGTTTTTTTTTCTATACCATCTCTCTCTCTCTCTCCATTGGCAACCTATTGTTTTCCAAAATTTGATGATGATTCTATGACATTAAATATGCATTATTAGTTTTTTTTTTTTTTAATTTAATTTAGTGTTTCTAACTTGATTTGTTTTGTATTTCATTCTTCCTTTGATGCATTGGGTGTGAGAATGAGTGTTTCCCTATCATTACTCCAATTAATGTGGACAATTTTATTTATTTAATTTAGGCAAAATATTATATTTAAAATTTTTAAAAATAAAAAAGGAGTGGAAATATAAATAATTTAATGATATATATGGGGGATGTGGTTGAATTTAAATGTTAAATAAAATGATATGAGAAAAAAATAAAAATAAAATACATAACAATAAACACGAACTTATCCAAATAATTCTATGTAATATAATAATAGTACATTCTTATATACTATTTTTAATTATTTATAATGAAATATGATAATATTTAACAATCAAAGACATAAAAAATAAATAAAAAAAACTTAAAACACAAAGCTAAATCCCATAAACCAAAATAGAGCTCTAAAGAATACAAAACTTTATCAGGCTAAAATAGAGATGTAAGAAAAATAAAAATAAAAATCTACCAAAAAATTGAGGGAGAAAGAGTGGGAAATAACCACTTTTCTGTGAGATAAAATTATGTAAAGAATAGAAGAGTGAATGATAAATTTATATTAAGAGGATGATAATATAAAAAAACAAAATAAAGGAAGATAAAAGGAAAGAGGAAGAGTGATATCAAGGTAGAATTTTTGGGGAGATGAAAAGGTAAAGAGAATGAGAAAGGTTGAAAAAAGTGTAAATATTAAAAAAAAAAAAAAAAAAAGAGTACAATTTGATGAGCACAATTTTCTTTTATTTGAATTTAAGTAAAATATTACATTTTTTATTTTTTAAAACAAAAAGAGAGAGAAAATATAAATAATTTAATGATAAGGAGGATGTGGTTGAATTTCAATATTGAGTAAAATGGAAGAGAAGAAAAAAATAAGAAAAATTAAAAGATATAACAATAAACACTAAATTATCCAAACTATGCTATGTAATGGAATACTATTTTATTTTTATCTACTATCTTTAATTTTTTATAATGTAATCGAATAAAATTTAACAATCAAAGAGCAAAATAATAATAATAATAATAATAATAACTTAAAACACAAAACTAAATTGTATCAACATAAATTAGAGTTCTTAAAAATACAAAATTTTATCAACCTAAAGCGAAGATGCAATAAAAAATAAAAATCCACCAAAACATTGAGAGAAATAAAGATCCACCAAAACATTGAGAGAGAGAGAGAGAGAGAGAGAGAGAGAGAGAGAGAGAGAGAGAGAACTTTTTTGTGAGAGAAAACTATGTAAAGAATGGAAAAGAGTGACAAATTTATAGTAAGAGAGAAGGGATAAGAAGAGACAAATAAAGGAAGATGAAGAGAATGATGAATAGCAATATTAAAGTAGAGGGTAGTGGGGAGATGAAAAGATGAGGGAAGAAGAAAGGTTGAAGAAAATGTAAATATTTAAAAAAAATAAGTGAATGTAAAAAAAAAAAAAATTATAGGAAAATTGGAAATAAAAAAGAAATATATATAGATGTTAAAATCGACAAAGATGAATATGTAAAGTCAATAATCTATTTATATATATATATATATAGATTTGTAAAAAAAATAGGAATAAATATTAATTATGTGGCGAATGACGTGGTGATGAGGTGGCGCAACAGGAGCTCAGCAGCTATAAATGCCACGCTTCAGCTTTTAGTAATATATTGATTAGTAACCAATAACTATAAACTATTATCTTCATAAGTATTTTATATAATACTCATCCTAACACATTTTCTAAAGGGTCTTTTTACTATTCTATATTTTAGATATACACAAGTCTAGTATCTTTCTCTCCCACATAATTTTTCTACAAGAATATTTATTCAAAGGAAAGGCAATAGAGGGTTGTTCTTAAACCTTTTGTGAGTGGAAGTGCGTACATCACAAAGGTTGATGCTATAGTCTAATCCTAGGGGGTTGTTTGGCCAAGAGAACCAATCGCATAAAGTTTTACTTTGGGTGGCATGAATTAACCTTTAAGGACAACGCTCTTTGTGTGATTTTATAACACTGTGAGATTGTTCCTAATTTTACTTAAATTTATATTATTATTGCTTATTTACATTCTTGTTAATTATTTGGGATATTATTTGTTGTATCAAACTTGTTTATTCACTATCATTTTTCCAACAATCTTAAAGGTTGACTTTCGTGTTTCAAAATAGATAAACAAGTTGTTGGTTCTCTTAAGGTTATTTCAAAAATTACAAAGCTCGAATCTTTTGATGAAAATATATAATTTTAAAGATTGGCCTGTCGTACTGTTTCAACGTTTGCCTTGTAATATTAAGCATGTGTATTGTATGATACTATTTGATTTGTAATGATTCAAAGGTAGTTTTGGTTCGTTGGCTTTAATTATATATACAGTCTTGTTTCAAAATAAAAGTAACATGTGGGTTTTGATTTTATTCATATATGTTAATTTTGGTTATTTAGATTGATTTTTACATCGATCTATGCCCATTGGTTTCGTTATTAGAAATTGAATTTTTATGATCTACAATCTACATCTTAATAAAAAGCATGTGTTTATTTTTCTCATTCAATAGAAGTTGCATGTTCAATGAAGTCTGGCAGTATATACAAGAAACTTTTGAGATAATGTTTATTAAGATTTGAATTATTTTTCTTTAAGAAGATAGATCTTAATCTACTTTATGTAAATGAAATGAGATAAAAATTTATTTTTGGCACAAACATGGAAAATAATGTGTAGATTTATGGTGAGCGCACTCCTATTGTTAAGTGAGATCAACAGTGTCGTATCATCAACAGTGTCGTTAAGACACAATAATACTATAATTTAATTAAATATTATCTTCCTTGCCAAAGTATTCAAGTAATTATTTATGGTTGTATGAAAAAGAAATTGTGAATGATTAAACATTTGTTTTATACAATTGTGGTATAATAATTTTACAAAATATTAAGTGTCTTATTCTTGTAGAATTTTGGATGTCCCAAAGAGTGGTTTTTAATAGCTAGAGGCTATTGGCTCTATGTATAAATGCTATCATTCTTACATCTCTTGACACATAAATATGAAATGAGAAATTATGGAAAATAATTAAAAGTTTCTTTATATATATAAAATGATCCAACTAGTATTTTGGGCTAATGGATAAGATATAGTATTAGGGAATAAATATTCCTTTTATCCCCCAAGTGCAAGAGTGATATTGAAAAAATATATATACATAATTTTATTGGCTATATGTGTTGTTTTGAGATGGTGGGTAGGTTTTTGTGAATTTGAAATAAAAAGACCTTGCAAATCCATAACAAGAGGAACAAAAACTCTTTAGTGGTACATAATAATTTGGATGATTTAAAACACACAATGACTAGAGGTGGTAAAAGATTTTATGTAATCTTTGTCAATGACCATTCTATATTTACTTAGCTTTGTTTATTATGAACCAAAGATGAAGTTTTGGAAATTTTTATAAAATATAAAATGAAGTTGAGAATGGCATAAGCCTAACTTGGTATACCTTGAATTGTGAGGGTGGTTGGCTAAGATATTACCCAAATCTAAAAGGAGAATACCTCAAAGTGTGGGGATACTTGCCTAAGGTCATGCTACATGAACCTATAAAGAGGAAACTTGATTCTTAAATATGTGATTATGAGTTTATTGGTTATCTTTGTTATAGTTCATGATATGGAATTATCTTCATCAATAGTGATGTATTTAGAATTTAATACTATTGTTGAATCTTAAAAATACTTTCTTTAAGTATGAGATTCTTTTGAAAAAAAAGGAAAATATGTTTCATGAACCTATTGATACTTTTAATGATTTTGTTGTGATGTGCAAGAATTGAAAAGGAGTAAGCGAACTAGGGAGAAAAAAGAGTTACAGTAACAATTTTTTTACCTATATTGTTGAAGATGAACATGTAAGTTATTATGATACAATTAAATTTGTTGATGCATCATTATAGTTTGAGGCTTTTAACAAATTATTAGATTATATCTAATCACACTTGGAATGAGTTGAGCTTCCACTGAAGGTTAAGCCTATTAGTTTTAAGTGGGTGTTTAAAACAAAATTGTATGGTTACAAGTGGGTTTCTAAAAGAAAATTATAACCGAATGAGATCATAGATAAGTATAAGGCATACTCGGTAACTAAAGGTTATAAGCAAAATATCATGTTGATTATTTGATACTTATTATTCGTTTAATAGAATTGCATCTATAAGAATGTTGTTTGTCATTGTATCATTTACAAACCTATTATATATCATATGGATGTTAAAATTGTTTTTCTAATAGGTGAATTAGGAAAAAAAAAATTATATGGAGCAACCCGAGAGTTGTGTTGTCCTTGGACAATAACATAAAGTTTGTGAATTGGTTAAATCTTATATGGATTAAAACAAGCATCTATACAATGACATGGAAATTTTGATATATGATGCTTACACATGAATTTGTGATTTATGGTCATGAGGATAAATGCATATATAATAAGTTTTATAATAATGAAGGTGTCATTATTTGTTTATATGTTGATGACTTGCTTATATTTGGAACTAGCCATAATGTTGTGCATGATACTAAAAGTTTTCTTGCCTCTAAATTTGATATGAAAGATTTAGGTGAGACAAATGTTATTTTGGGCATTAAGATCCTTAGGGACAATGATTGCATTATGCTATCACAATCTCATTATGTGGAGAAAATTCTTAAAAAATTTAAACACTTTGATATGTGACCTATTTCTATTATGTATGACTTAAAGGTGCATTTGGTCAAAAATCGTGGTAATAGTGTTTCACAAGATAAATATGCACAAATTATTGGTAGTTTAATGTTTTTGACAAATTGTACTCGTCCTGATATTGCATATGCTGTTGGTAGATTGAGTAGATATACTCATAGTCCTAGTGTTGAGCATTGGGATACAATATCTATATTATTGATACATTCAAATGGGATTTTTTATTTTATTTTATTTTTTGTCATATTTGTGGTTATCTTGTTGTTTTAAAAGGATATTGTAATGCTAATTAGATTTCTGATACAGATTATGTAAAGCCCACTAGTGGATATGTGTTCACACTAGCTGGAAGGGCTGTTTCTTGGAAGTCATCCAAGAAGACTTGCATAGTGAGATTTAATATGGAAACAGAGTTAGTGGCCTTAGAGAAGGCTCGGTCTAGAGCTATATGGCTTAGGAGTATATTAATTGATATGCCTCATTTTACTAACTCTATTGTCTCTGTTTGCTTTCCTTATGATTGCCAGATTGCCATAACACGTGTTAAGAGCAAAGTTTATAATGGAAAAAGTCGTCATATCCAATTGAGGCTAAGGCAGCTTATTAATAATGATGTTATGTCATTGGACTTTGTGAAATGGGAAAAGTCAACATATTCAATTGAGGCTGAGACATCTTATTGATAATGATATTATGTCATTGGACTTTGTGAAAGGTTTAAAAGGAACTTGGCCGATCCTTTGACCAAACCACTAGTAAGAAGGCTGGTAAATGAGACATCTAAGGGGATTGGATTGATACCCAAGTTGCGACACTATGGCATGCCTAACCTCTATGATGGATGATTCCACGAAAGAGGTTAAATGGGCAGAGGTCATTAGTGGTCCACGGGCACTGTCATTTGTTATGTGTTTTCCGGTATCTCGGTAAGATTAGTGATGAGTCAATCCCTATGGTGTGAGACAATGCTAAGTTGCAGAATTTGGTGAGGTTAAGCTTTAGGCTCTTAATGGATCCATATCCCTACCTGTTGGGATGGGGTGTATCTGCATGCACTCTTGATGGATGCCACCAACTAAGTTACAGATTATTAGAGGTTGAGCTTTAGGCTCTTAATGGATCCATACTCCCTACCTGTTGGGATGAGGTGTTCTACATGCACTCTTGATGGATGCCACCTATGTATGCAATGGAAGTTGTGCTGCTTCCTATGAGACTTTTTGAGTAGGTCTCTAGAGCTCTCAAGAAACCTAGTGGCGCATGACATGGATAAGGCGCCAACCCACTTAAGAACAACCTTGATAAAGAAAGTTATGTGGGTGGTAAGTTTGGTTTACTAATAGCTTGGTTAAAAGAGTTTTAACTCTACCAATGTCTTTTAGTTCCTACTTATTAATCCTATGTATGGTTAAAATCTTCTGGTGCCATATTGCTGCATGCTTTCTTTAGTTGCTTGCCTTTCCTATTTTGTGTTTGTAACATGTGGGGGATTGTTGATGTGGATGTGTGTTCCAAACACTTTTATTCTTATTTATTTTCTAGCCGTTGGAAATTTATGAGTAAAATAGTCGTTAGACAATTATGAGAAAAATAGCCATTAAGCAATAATTGATAATATAGCCATTGGGCTTTTAAGGGTTATCAGTAACCAATAACTATAAACTATTATTTTCATAAGTAGCCTATATAATACTCATTATAACACATTTTCTAAAGGGTCTTTTTACTACTCTATATTTTAGATATACACAAGTCTACTATCTTTCTCTCCCACATAATTTTTCTACAAGAATATTTGTTCAAAGGAAAGGCAATAGAGGGTTGTCCTTAAACCTTTTGTGAGTGGAAGTGCATACATCACAAAGATTGACGTTATAGTCTAATCCTGGGGGTTGTTTGGCCAAGAGAACCAATCGCACCAAGTTTTACTTTGGGTGGCACGAATCAACTTTTAAGAACAACGCTCTTTGTGTGATTCTATAGTACTATGAGATTGTTCCTAATTTTACTTAAATTTATATTAGTATTACTTATTTACATTCTTGCTAATTATTTGGGATATTTTTTGTTGTATCAAACTTGTTTATTCACTATTATTTTTCCAACATTATTAGATTTTGATACAACTGATGTGGTATTATTTTAGTTTAAGGGTGTGTTTGGTTCAACGAAAATTGATTTTTGAAAATATTTTCCACATTTATAGGTGTTTTGTGAGACTAAAAATGGTTGTCAACTTAATTTTTTTTTTTCCTATTGACCGTAAAATGAAGGCACTTACAACAATAATTAGTTTACTCTTTCATTTTTCATAAACCATTTTTAGCTTCACAGCTAAAACTTATCAACCTAACTTCCACCCCCTACCCCTACTATCTGCCACACAACCACCACCACCATCCCCCACTAACGTCCCGGTCTCCAATGGCCAACCACCATCATTAGCTACTGCCATGTCGATCCCCAATCACGAGAATAAGTATATCCCTAACATTTCTCTATTTGAAGGGGGAAGAGAAATTGACACTTTGGGTTGAGGATTTGATTTTTGGGAAATGAGTTTTTTTTTTTTTCCTTAGTGTTCAGTTAATGGGTGCTTTTATGGTATTTGTTAATAAAAAAATTTAGAAAAGTTTTGATACCACTTTGATAGGAAAATAAAAAAAAAAATTGTAAAAAAAATCAATTACTTTTTTATTTTCTCAAAAAAATCTTTTAAAAATATTCTCTAAACCAATGTCTTATGACATTCGTTAACTTTTCTTTTTTTTTTTCTTTAAAAAAAAATTAATAATAGCTCTCATGAGATTAAGATCTTTTTTATTGAAAGGTTGAAACCTTTTATTTTTGTTTGAAATGTTCAAACGAACTTGGAGCAATTTTTCAAATATTGTTATGTTATATAATTTGTTAAACATATTGGTATTTTCTTGTAAATAAATTATTGATAATCATTATAATTATTGTAGGGTTTTGAAATGAGTAATTCTGAAGTACTCTTGGAGCATAGAAAATGATGCTCTCTCCTCTTATATTCATGACGAGTCCACCATGAATATAAGAGGAAGAAACACCATTTCACTATATTCTGAAAATAACTAAGAATTTTTCTTTTGAAATTAAAATAAAAAATTATTTAATTACATACTAAAATAATATAGGTCGTGTTAACGAATGTCCTTAAAGTAATTTTTTATTTTTTTTAAAAAAATACCTTAGAGCAAATATTAATAAAGGATAATTTTAATACGACTTTTATGGGAAATATAAAAAACGTTTAAAAATATTAATGGGTGTCTTTATTAATTATTAGTCGACATAATAAGAGTAACTAGGATGGATGGAGTTAAAAGGTAAGATTGAAATACTTTACCTATTACATTTGATTTGAATTTGAGGCAGTGAAGCGGCAAGCATAAAAAATATTTGCTTCTCTTTTGATTTTGGTGTTGGTGTTGGTAAAAAAATGGGTAAGAAACGGAAGAGGGTTCCGGAGGTTCTATGGCGGCTATTCCGCAAGCGCGCGCAGAGTCTGGAGAGCACAATCGAATCGCTGCTGCCTTCTTCCGAAAAAGCAATGTCGTTATTGGTGAGAGACAAGGACCCCCTACAGTACCGGAAGCTCTTGAATCAATGCTTCCTTGTGGTCTCTGAAAATGCGCCTCCTCTCTCGCATTTCAACCCTCACTCTCGCTGGTCCCAATCTCAGGTCTCTCTCTCTCTCTCTCTCTCTCTTATCTACCTACATTATATACACTACACTACACACACTCATTCAATCTTTAGAATAATAGTTTACTGTACTTACTCATTATGTTTTCAGATTGTGCAAAGGACCATTGAAATGCTGATTTCTGAGCAACCCATGTCCTCTAATGTTATTTGCAATGGTTATGATAAGGCAGGCTTTCTTTCTTTCTTTACTTATTATTGTGCTTACTACGTTGCTATCAACCTTTTTTGGCAAATGGGGTTGGCGGTTTTATTTTTATTTTTACGGTAGGTATCCTCATTTGTTTATTTACAGAGTAATCATTCAACCCCCATTATGGAACTTCTATGCTCTCCAGCTTGGTGTCTTCTCTTACAAAGGGTACTTCTCTGTTTTTTTTTTTTTTTCTTTAACTAACATCTAAATCAATGGCTACCCATGTTTACTATGGTTTTTGAACTAATTACTGAAATAAGGTGAAACTTGCATTTATGCAGGTTGGGGATGATGTCATGCTTTATCTTTTAAAGTACACATCAATATTTTTGCCAGTTCCTTGTAAGAAGCATTATCAAGTATCAGGTCCTCCCATAAGTGATTTATGCCTCGATTTTTCAAACCAAACATTGGAGTCTCAGGATCAACCTACTTCACTTGATAAATGTGGTAATGACTAATGAAGACTTTCTAAACACTACTTGTACAAGTTCTGTAAACATTTGTTGGTTGCATCAAAATTCCCTTGTATAGGACTTCAGAAAAATAATGTCACTACACACACGTCACCATTAGTACCATCTAATTTTTCAAAATGCTTTGTTAATATTTTAGCCTTATGGGTAAATTGAAGTTTATTGAAATATCCAATGTAGAACTAATGGTTGGTGCATACAAATGATTTTAAATTTAAATTATATATTTAATGTGACCATGTTCACATTAGAACACTAATACAATCGGATAATTACACACAACCACATCAATTTTACAATTTAAATAAATAAAAAATAGTCTTCGATACGGGATAAAATGTAACTGTCGTAGTCTTTGATACTTTAATCCTCTGCTTGGTAGCCTCTTTCTGACTTTAGGTCTGCTTCTTTCTTGGTCTTTTCTTACCTGACCTGTTCCCATCATTTTGTGGACGTTCATTTCTAATAGATCTTTCCCATTTCATGTCGTCCTTAATTCTTTTTGCTTTTGTGGTTATTGTATTTGCATTAGATAGTTCAGTCATATATAACATCTCATTTCTTAATGGTGATTTTGTCCCAACTTTTCTCAGGATCCAACAAGAAAAGGGCTTTAGTTGACAATGCTAACTCAATGTTAGAAATACAGAAGTTCAGTAATTCTTCTGGTGTTGATGATCCATCAACTTCATTAGACTGTGTTGGCTCCAATGTTAGGCGTTGTTCAGGATCATTTAGTCGGCTTCATGGAAACAGGTGTTTTCGAATGATTTTATTGGAAGAAGCTACACCAATTATTGGAACTGGTACCAATAATACTGAAGGGGATTCAAATGAGGAACTTCAAGAAAGCTCAAATCAGATAGCAGCAAAGTCTAGAAAGCGTTCAAGGCCATTTAGTTGGCTGCGTCACAGAAAGCAAAGGCATTTAAATTTTGAAGAAACCAGTATTAAGACCTCTTCTGCAACAATTCTTACAGATAAAGATAGCGTATCTGGGCGGCTCCAGGATGATGTGAATTCTTGCTTAAATAGTTGTGAAAAGGTGATTCCCTATGAAGGATCTTTCAGTCAAGTTCAACTTTGGTTTGATATGTTGGAGGGGTTCCATTCTGCCAATTAGCTCTAGCTCAATGGCACTTCCTTTTCCCACAATAATGGTTGGAGGGTGAGTTTGAGAGTTCAAGGCTCACTAAATGCCCATGTAACTTACTAATAGAAAGAGAAAGGTTCTTTTAGTACATGAAACCTAATATTGTGGCCTGATCTAGAAGATTTTTAGATACATGCTTTGTGTGCCTAGCATGGATACACTTTTATTAATGATCCCCACATGAATTGATAATTGATTCGTACCTGTACTTCAACACATTATGGAATACTTTAAACATCAAACTCTGTTAGTTTTGTAAATTGTAATCAAAGATTTTCGGAGCATGACATGATAACATCCCATTGAATTTTGGTAATGGAGTTTGTGTATTATGTTTTATATAAACATTTCAATCATTCACAGCTACATTGATTTCCTTTTTTGCTTTCTTTTGTATATGACAAACTGAGTATCACTTTTGTGTTATGAAAGTGTGTTATCATTACGAAAGTCTGGATTAATAGTGATTACCCTTCTATTATCAGAATAAAGGGTTTAGGTGCAGAAATAGTTTCTCCCTGAGAACATAAGACATACAGACAAACAATCTCAGCAGGTAGTTGTGGCTATTTACTCATGGTGCCTGCTTGAGCACGAGAACAAGATGCAGTATGCCACAGCTTACTCTTCTGGTTAATGAGCATCTCCAAGAAAGTAACAGAAGCTGGAAGTAGAACATCAATTAGGAGATATCAGTACCATAATCAATATTAACACATACATGGCTAGAATGGTGTTTGCTGGCTTGGAGATTCTGAGATAGATGTGATTGTCAGTGACAAAAAGATCCTTTGCCTCAAGAGGATTAGAGAGACTAAGTTTTGATCTATACACATAAGAAGATTGAATCACTTTATGCCTCCTAGTGAACATTTGGATTCTTTCAATGCAATGATAGACATTTCTCCCTGCTATTTACTGTTTATTTATTTATTTTAACTTTGAAAATTTTCCTTTTGGATATGATCTATTCTGCAGATGCCTTGTTTTTCAATATCACAAGCTCCTAAGCCCCTGGTAGTCGCCAAAGGGGCTTACATTAACCAGAAATCCATGTTTTATGACATGGAACGTTCTTCATCAATGTTTCCAGGAAAACGTATCCTCTAGTCCAATTTTAAATGTACATGTAGCTAATTTGTGCTCTCTCCATTATAAAATTGCCTTTCATTTCCATTTTTTTCATCTGAGTTGATAGACTGAATGATCAGCAACTAATGGTCCTTTGGTTGTCAATACCCCTTGTATTTTTTTTTTTTCTTCTTTTGTTGTGCAATTATGCATTTTATTTGCCAAAGAAACACAGTTTGACCTGAAAGTTTGTGATGCTATGAGCTTCTGCCATGCTTTTTCTATGGTGCAAAAGAACACAGTACCTTAATAATCTTCAGATATACTAAATTCTCTAAAGCCCAATATTGCTGGTGCAAAGTTTCTTATTGGCAGTATCTTTGGCTTATCTGAAATAAATGCAACTCAGGAAATGCCATGCTGCCAGAGTAGTGGCTTCTGTGTCAACAAATCAGCATGCATGTAAGTGGCAGATTCTTATATTTTGTTTGTGGAACATTTTTTTAATTGTATGATGATACCCGATAGGGCTTTATTGGTTTGTCACGTCACGATTATTGTTTTTTGAAGTGGCATGCATGTTAATTTCAGTTTAATGATTTGATCTCTACAATCCAATTTTATTCTTGCTTTATAATATTGATTACATAGTTCTTATAAGCTCTTAGATATGGAACTGTTAAATAGCTCCTTTGCTGGATAGAATAGGAGATTTTTGCATGAGACAGTTTCAAACTTCCAATTATGAGTAATGACAATGTTTGCTCAACAAGTACCATGACTGCAGTTTAAAGGCTCTGAAAGGGATTAAGGTCAAAAGGGACAACAATGGCACAGTGAAGTATCTTTGTGCTTGAATCTTATAGTCAACGTTCGTACTTTAGACTAAAGTCTGGAATAAAATGATGGTTACCATTAAAATGAGCGTCTTCAGATGGAAGCCGTACTGTGTCTTAGAGCACAAATACATGAAAACTTTTGCTGACGTATAAAATATGGACATGTTTATGATCATATTAGGGCAATAAATAATTGCACTTGATGCCAAGAGATCAGTTTTTATTTTTGGTGGCTTTAACTGCTTGTTTTTGGTTCTGAAGGTACCACTCACTTGTTAAGTTGTTTAAGAGGGTCGTACGCAGGACACAGTGTTGCCAACATCTGAGATTATTGGATAAGCATTGTGCTGTTCCAGAATTAAATGATACTGGAAAATCTAGCACCAGCTTTAAGGTAAGTATTGGGACTATTTTGTTGTGTATAATTTGTGTGAAGGCATAATTAGCATTCGCAATTTGACATTATGAGGTTACACCTTGCTCAGTTTCCTATGCATTTTGAATGCCTTAGTGCATAATATCCATGCCTGGACAATTGTGGAAACTGAAATTGAGTATGCAATTTTCTTTTTTCTTTCTTCTTTTTAGGCGGGGTGGTGGGCAGTTCTTTGTTAAATGGGAGCTCATCATAGAATTGCACACTGTGTATTGCACATCCTTTAAGCTATCTCACTAATTTAATCACTTCTTGCTTCCTCTAAGAAAAATATAATACTTCTGAATTTTTCATTTCAGGGGAATGAATCAAAGAAAAATGTTCCTGAGAAATCTCATGGTTTTAATACTGCATATTGCGAGGATACTGAACCTCTGTTTGAAGCAAATACTTGCTATTGCTTGAGAAGTCAGGTAGTGTCATTTATATGGGCAGTGATTAGGAGTATAGTTCCTACAGAATTTCTAGGGACTCCCTCTAACTGGAGAATGTTAAGGAGAAATATTGCCAGGTTTATTCAACTACGAAGATTTGAGAAGTTCTCATTAAAGAAATGCATGCATAAATTAAAAGTATCAGAGTTCCCATTTCTATCAACTGAAAATTTTTCATGTTGCTTTAGTAATCAGGTGCAAAAATATGCAATGAGTGAGAGTGTTGACATGCATAAGGGATCCAGAAGATTGGATGATGCCGCATATGTTTTGAGACATAAACTTCTGGAAAGCTGGATCTTTTGGCTCTTTTCATGTCTAGTAGTACCACTGGTGCAAGCAAACTTCTATGTCACTGAAACTGAGCATGGGAATCAAGATCTATATTATTATAGGAAGTCAGTTTGGGAGAAGCTGATAAATAACGCCATCACTTGCTTGAAAGATCAGGGCTATCGTGACTTGGATGATGTGACTGTTAGAAATATTATGAAAAACAGAAAATTTGGTTTCTCAAAGCTAAGACTTCGTCCCAAAGGAAATGGGATGAGGATGCTGGCAAATCTACAAGCATCATCAAAAAGGCCAACACTAAAATCCTCTTTGGAAAATCAATCATGTGGAATGCATGGAAAAGGAAAATCTCGTCAAAAGAAAGTTATATTTAATCATTTCAAGTCTGTAAACTTTGTTCTTCGTGATACACACGCTGTCTTAAAAGGAATACAGTTGGAAGAACCCAAGAAGCTGGGATCATCAGTTTTTGATTACAATGATGTCTACAGAAAGTTATGTCCATTTCTAATTGGTCTGAAAAATAGGTTGGCAACCATGCCTGGTGCATTTGTTGTCATTTCTGATGTACGAAAAGCATTTGATTCTATTGATCAGGATAAGCTGCTTACTGTAATGAAAGATATCATACAGAAAGATGAATATATTCTTAAACAGTCCCATCAAGTAGTCTGCACACAGAAATCTTTGTGGGTTCATAAGAACCTTGTCCTGATGGATCAAAATATGAGCACTCCAGAAGTCACATCCTCTGTTCCCTTCCGTTTACTGCATACTGTCTTTGTTAACCAGGTAGCTATTTTAAGTCAATCTTCAAGGAAAGTTGGTGATATGTTTTCTTATAGATCTTTTCTATTTCCATTGAATATTTTAAGGATTACTGCTTTTGCTTTTTATCAGCTAGGTCACATAGTATCAGCTTTACTACCTTTTTAACTACTACCTTCATGTTCACGCATAATGCCTGCAATATACAAATAGTCTTTAGAATCCTGTAAGCACCTTAAGCAATTTATTGAGTTGGACTTTTATTCTTTATATTATTGTCGCTGATTTTGCAAAATAGTGGGGACTACCTTTTTTTATAGATCAAATGATGGCTTTTAGCACTAGAAGTTTTGATGTTCAAATGAAGCTCTACCAAATGAAAATAGTTTTGGTACTTGCAGAGATTTTTGAGAGGTTCCTAGGCCCAGCTGATTGTGCTATCCTTTGGATAATTTTGGTACTTGCAGAGATTGACGGGCACTCATTTGGTTTTTGTACTGAATAACAAGGGTATTTTTGTCTATTTTGTTATGGCCCGGGAACTGGTTAGTTGGTTGCGACTCTTATTTAGTTGTCGACTAAAGTGTATTTGGGTTGCCGATGAGCTCTAGTTCAAATGACACCTCTTCCCTTTTAACTGTAAAGTGTGGAGGGTGAGGTTGTGGGTACAAGATCTGTTGGGTTGGGTACATGTGTTACTTACCGATAACTTTTGGTCTTCAAAGTTTGGGGTTGTTTTCATTTTAACCCTTTAAGTTTCAAAATTTTTATTTTGGTCTTTAATGTTGGATTCCGTTTTCATATTGGCCCTGCCATTTGTTTCCTTTAGTAATCTAATCTTTAAGGGTCCTTTGTATTTAACTATTCATGAAATACTAGCTCAATAATGTTGTGGAATGTAGTAATTTCCTTATTGTGGGCAAAATACCTTATTATGGATGGTTAGATTACTAATACTTATCAAAAAATAAAAAAAGATTACTAATGGAAATGGATGGTAAGGTCAATATGAAAATGAAATAAAACATGAAGGGCCAAAATGAAAATTTTGAAATGTAAATAGCTGAAATGAAGCCAAACCATAACTTCAAGGGCCAAAAGTGTACTTGTATTTGGGTCATTTAGATTTAGTCTTAGGTCAGTTATGCTTTGACTAGTGAACCAACTTTCCTCAGTCCCCCTAATGTGCTCATTCACCAAGCATATGCAGCCTATGTCAGCTACGCATTGATGTACATTAAAGGGGATAAAGAATAAAGTATCTGTAGCCCATGTGGTGTATCTATGTTTTTTTGATAAGTCCATGGGGTGTATCTATGTGGTGTAATAAGATATTTGGATGAGCAATGCATCAATGTTGTGATGACTAGGTAGTATTCTTTCTCTTCCATATTGCTACTGTCATCAAGCTTTTACCCTAACTGATGTAGGGTCTTTAGAAATTCAGCATTAAATTAGATTCTTGATGAGATCTTGAATGGTTGATGGCTGTTTGCTATTAAAAAAATGATGAAAAAATAAAATGAAATAAAGAAAGAAAAAACACAAGGACAATGACTCTTAGGTTTTCCTTAGCAATCACACTTAGGTACGAGAAGGTAATCACACCCTCAAAGCTTCAAATAAGATGCTGAAATTTTATTAAAATCAAACTCTCTATAAATATTATTTACGACAATAAAGCCTTATGTCGGCGAGTGTTAAATCCTTTCCTAGGACTAGGACTTTAAATAAACTATTCCTCTACAAGTATTACTAATAACAAACAAAAAAGAAATAAGAATGTTTAAACCAAATAGGAAAAGGATTGAAAACATAAAAAAAAGACTCATGGGCCTTTGGTACAACCAAGGACAGCCCATTCCAAAAATATGGAAATTACTAAATTGCCCTTATTCTAGTAAAACTATTAAAACTAAACTAACAACTTTCTAAACTAAAAAAAACTAATATTAAGAGTCCATGATAATTAAAGTAACCTATGATGAAAGATGCCAAGGACCCCACATCAAAACTCGACCACAAATCATGAAAACTTTGAAAACTTTACTGTTTGCATCACTAACAGCCCAAGACTAAAAGCAGCTGCCATGCAGAAGTTCCTGTGGCAAATTTACCCATTTCCAGAAAATTTTGACAGTGAAAATTGATCTATTTTGTTGAAGAGCTGCCACCATGCCTCTATTCCAGTTTGGTTAGTTCTGCCCCTTATGTAGTATAGCCGCTCTTTGATTCAAACTCCTCTCTCAATTTGGTCCTTGACCTGTGAATTTCCTTAAGCACACTACATGTTACCAACATACACAATTAAGGATTTTTCATCATTTCTACATTTAATGAAAATATATCGTTTACTTCCCTATGCATAGGGATTGATATGATTGAGCCTGAACTAATAAAATGCAATTAAATGTCAATGCACTTTTCTGTCACCCCCTTATACATGGAACTCTAGTGGGGATCTTGCATGCACTTCATCCTCCAATCTGCATTTGGTGAAGTATAGGTGGAAGGATAATTCAATGATATCTGAGATTATGTTTTAGAAAGAAATTGAATCTGAATGTATCTTTTTCATTCACTTGTGCAGATGTAATGTTGCTATAGTTGAAAAGGTAAATGCCACTTCATTAAGCAACATACATCACTCAAAATTTCAATAAATTAAGAGTCTATTTGGGAACAGCTTATTTAATTGAAACTGAAAACTTTTTATTGAAAGTATCGTAGTTAAAGCTAAAAGGTAGTTGAAATAGAACAGTGAGACTCATGAATAGTATCAAAAAGTGCAATAGGACCCATGAATAGTAGCAAAAATAAGCTGAATGGTAAAAAAGACTAGCTTTTTAAGCTAATGGCAAACACAACCTAAGTGTCAGATCATCCTAGTGGACTCCACAAGTAGATGTCAACTGAATGGGACAGTAGACTTCCAAAGTGGAAAAATGAAATGCCTCTGTTCTGAATTTTTATACTTATAAAGAAATCATCTCTTTTAAGGAAGCTAAGTTTTGTTTAATATTTTTTCATCTTACAGGAGTGGAGCAGGCATGTGAAAAAAGAAGAGTTATTTTTCATTTTGAAGGAACATGTTAAGTACAATGTACTGCAATTTGATAAAAAGTTTTTCGTGCAAGGTTTAGGTATTCCTCAAGGAAGTGCTTTGTCTCCTCTGCTTTGCTCATTATACTATGGACATCTGGAAAGGAATTTGATCATTCCATTTCTTGAAAAAACTAGTGAAGGTGCTAGTAAAGATATATCTAGAAGATATAATTCTATGGATGCTTCTGCAGAGGAAAGTAGTGGTGATAGATATATACTTCTTAGGTTTATTGATGACTTCCTTTTCATTTCAACCTCAAAGAAGCAGGCTGCTAGCTTCTTTTCCAGGCTGCAAAGAGGATTTCGCGAGTACAACTGCTACATGAATGATGACAAATTTTCTCTTAATTTTGATATTGGACAGTTATCAGGGATTCCATCGAGCAGGGCTTATGTGGGTGAAGATGGCATTTCATTTCTTCGATGGAGTGGATTGCTTCTCAACTGTTGCACTTTAGAAGTTCAGGCAGACTACACAAAGTTAATTTTTGTATATACATTTTACTTTGTTGTCATTCTTTTTGCCAGATATATCTTATGATCTTCTGTTTTGGAATTTACCTAGTGGTGTCTTGATGGATGATCAACATTTTTGTTTTATTGGTGGGATTTAGCTTCAGATGCTAAGATTGGGACACAATCATTTGAACCTTTGAAATCATTCCAAATCATTGTCAGACTACTCATTAAGTGTACATAACATGATAATGCACAGACTGTAGTCCATAGTCCAGATATTATTGATGTATATTTCCAAGAGCCATGTGCTCAACTGGCATTTCCTGGTGTTTCCAACATGAGACATCTTGGGTTCAAATCCCTTCATTCCCCAACCATCAAATTATCAAAAAAATATTGATGTATAAGTACTGCTTAAGCCTTAACATTTGGTACTTTCAAAATTGTATGTTAGCATTCTTATTTGGTTTTATATCTTCCTTCTTCCAAACAATTATACTTGAGAGTTTCCTTTTGGCTGTTGCTTGATTTATTTTTATTTATTAATTCTAATTCTTATTGATTTTCCAGCCAGAATTTGTGAAAGTTCAATTTCTTCCCCAATTAACTTGTTCCATATGCTAAACAGGTATCTGAATAATCATTTAAGTTCGACTCTTACTGTCAGCTGGCAAGGTAAACCAGGCCGCCATCTGAGGGCAAAGCTGTGTAGCTTTATGAGACCTAAATGCCACCCTATATTCTTTGATTCAAATATCAATTCTGCAGCTGTTATCAGATTAAATATATATCAGGCTTTTTTGGTATGTGCAATGAAGTTTCATTGCTATGTTTGTGACTTATCGTACATATGCAAACTTCGTGTGGGATTCTATTTATACATTATTGAAAGATCTCTGAGGTATGGATGTAATTCTTGTTTATCTTACAGTGTATGTGGTTAATAAACTTGGTTTATTGAGAGCAGTTTTGCTGTGCTGATTTTAGTTGATATTTAGCATTGTTGAAGCCCCATGTGCAGTATACACAATCTTTACATTTTAAGAACTATAAAATTTAATTATCAAATTTAAAGTTACTTATTTTCTACCATTTTTTCAGTTCTTTGTCTTTGTTGATTGACTTGTTAGGTATATGTACAAGCTCATAAAGAAACGGATGCGTTCTGCATACCAGTATTCTGATGTCCTGCCAATACTTCAGTTGGAGGAAGAAGAAGTTGAATGGCTTGGATTATATGCATATATACAAGTATTGAAGAGAAAAGAATCACGGCATAAACAGTTGCTATCTTCATTAAGGTGTAAGTTAGAACATACAATACCTACAAGTGTGCCACTGCCACCTCAACTAAAGTATGCAGTTGATGCCTCACATTCCTCTTTAATATGGAAAATTAAGTATTAAATTCTTGAAGGTTTGTGACAAGTAGTATAATGATGGAACCTTTTTCTTTTTGTTTTCTCATTTCCTGTCCTATCCAACAGCTTTTGGGACTATATTCAAGTTTATTTGGTTATTGTTTTTCCTAGTACTTAGAAAAAAGTAGAAAGTTATGCTAGAGTATAGAAGGTTATGTTTATTTACTCAGATTAGCTGGTACAATTCTCGTACTGGAAGGGTTTCTTTCTCATGTGGGAATTTTGATGATGCAGCAATGGCAAATATGTTTCTGCTATTCTCTGCTTTTGAATTTCAAAGAGACAGTTGTAGTGTTGATCAAGGTGGGCGGAATTATAGAGTGCGGATGCTCTTGCAAGAAAATAGACATATCTACAACAAGATTGTGTTTTGATAGGCCCCTACTGATATGTCTTTATTAATATTCTTCTATGATTCCTTGGGTCTGTATTACTATTATGACAGGCTCTGTACTGAACTCATTTCTGGTTATTTAATATTTTAATTAAATGCATCGTTTATTACCAAAAAAAGAAATTGAAACATCAATGTTATATATTAATTTAAAATTTCATTTGCATAATTAAGGGGAAATTGTATTTTACCACCCTAAACTATATTCCATATTCCACTGTGTATTCTAAACTTTTTGAATGCATGTTTTACACCTTAAACGATGATCCTTGTTACACTTTGTATTTTAATGTTAAGTTCATTGTTAACTTGGACGAAAATTCAAAGTTTATTGAGAAGATGGGCAATTAGGTCTTTTTACATGGTGTCATATTTTTTCATCCAAATTAATAGTAGACTTGATATCAGGGTGCAAAGTGTAACAAAGATTATAAATTAGGGTGCAAAACGTGCAATCGAAAAGCTTATGGTATAAAGCGTAATCAAGTGTATAGTTTATGGTAGTAAAATGGAATTTTCTTCATAATTAAACATGCTTATTGTTTAAATTTTCCCACGATAGAGATCCTTGATATTGGCTTGCTTCTCACCATCTAGTAGTTCCAAAACTAATTTCTATAAGAGCATTTGCATAGGTTGATGCAAAATAGCATAAGGTCCTAAATTTGCCCAATCAATTCCAAAATACATTTACATTAGTTTATTTATTATTTTGCAAAAATAAATTTGTGTTATAGTAATTATGTAAATGTATATGGTTATTTATTTATTTATTTTTGCTCTTGCATAGTGTATCCTCAAGACTTTCAACCAGAGACTAATCACTGTTTGCGCTAGGTGGGCCCACGAAGGGGTAAAGCGCTGGCCTAGGAAATTCTTTTCAAAGTGCAGGTAGCAAGACTCGAACTAGGGAGTACACCCAGTCGAGCTCAGTACAAGTACCTTAAGACCGAGAGCCCAGTACATGGTTATTGTAACTATGTAAATGCGTATTTTAATAATTTTTTACTCACCCCATGAGGTAGAGAGGTCATTTGAGATAACAATAAAAAAATTGATAACAAAATAGAATTTTAATGAAATGTAGTGTAAAATAAATAATCTAATGTAGAGTGTTTTGAAATGTATGTAAAATAGAAAAAGTAAGTATTTATGCTAAAATAAGAAATTTTCATTCTAATGAATGATAGGTGAGGATTTGGTAGTTTTTTTTTTTTTTTGGTTTCTCACAGTGTTTCCTCAAGGTTTTCAACCAGAGACTAATCACTGTTTGTGTCAGGTGGGCCCACAAAGGGATAAAGAACTGGCTCAGAAAATTCTTTTCAGTACAAGCACTTTGAGACCAAGAGCTCAATCAACTCGACCAACCCCCTGGGTTAGGATTTGGTAGTTACATCATTATTAATGGTAACTTTGAGATATTTAGATAATTTACACATATGCACTTTTGAGTGAAGGACCAGAAGTTTACCAGAGCATATTGAGTGCAAAACCAGAAAAGTCCTCAAGTGGATCTCCAATTGTGTCACCTATGTCTTGTGAGTGTCTGAACCTTTAGAACAAGAAAGTATCCTTTTGTGTTACTCATTTGTGCACTCCATGTAAAAGGGATGGTTACATATGCCCAATACTTATGATATTTTTTTGCCTTAAGAGTAAGAAATATGGTTAAGCATAGTGAAAAGATCCTTACATAAGGATCAACATTTTGTTGCGCAAAACTAACAAATGAGACAAAACTACTAGCTAGTTCCTTACGATGGTTTAATTTTTGTCATGTTAAAAGGGAGGGCAATTGTTTAGATCATGCATTTGCAAGAAAAGTAGTTTTATCTGCAAGTATTGATGTTTGGGTAGATTCTGATTTGGAAGATGTTGTCCAAAATGATTTAAATTAATCAAGCCTCTATATTTTTCTTTAAAAAAAAAAAAAAACCTCTACCAAGTTATGATCATTTTGTACATTAATATCTCTTTCTCTTTCTCTCTCTCTCTCTCAACTCCAGAGTTAATGTTCATCAACCCAATGACAAGCTCCTTGCATCAGGCTCTCTCTCTCTTTTGACATTGACTATGGTTACATCGGAGAACCGGTTGCTCACGGTGGAACTATCAGCAGAGCTCGCGAAGGCCACGACTCTCTCTCAACGTTGGCCATGCTTGGAGATCGCAAATCGGAGATTTGGGCTTTTCTTTCTTACCACCACCGCTGGCAGATTGGAGATCAACTTGGCTTAATTTTTACAGATTTGGGTTGTTTTTTAAGTTGAGTTCTGCTGGGTTGCTTACGGTGGAGGATTGTTAGGATGATTTTTGCTGATTTAATTTTTTTTTTCTAGGTTGCTTGCTTCAGTTTTAAATTTTAAAATTTATTTTTTTTGCAAATGATGAAGTTGAATTGGGAAAGTAGGGGGAGAAAAAAAAAATATTTGGAGTGAGGTAATATTAAAATGGAATAATAGAGGTAGAGTAATTAAAGCTACACATAGGAAAAATCATAATAATTATAGTATTTGATTTTTGAATAAAGCAAAGGCCACAAAATTTTGTGGAAGGCCTAGAAAAGAAGCAAAAATAATTTGTTATTTAGGTTTTGTTATGAAAATGTCATGCTCGTAGGACTATTTATCGAGAGAAGCTTACTTTTAGTTTAGAAATCTCGTTTCTTCTTATTTTTAAATGGAAAAAAACAAGGTAAGCCAATGGTTAGAAAATAAACAATCTCACCGTCCTGTTTCTGTGTCCTAATTAAAGAATTCAGTGTTGGACTTTGTGGAGCTTAATTTTGTTTGATCCGCTTTGATGACCCAACTTGACTCGAATAATGTTGCGTGTTTTTTTAATGGGAGATTTACTAAGGCTTAGTCCATGGAGCGGAAGCTTGGGCCGATAGGCTCAAGTCGGAGCGTATTTTTTGGCCCGTTTTGTGTAGAAAATGCAATTTTGTGATTAGGGTTTGTGGTTGTCGCGTTTCTTGAGTGAGAGAAAAATCTATAGCCGCACTTTGTATTTTTTCCTTGATAATAGTGAAATCTCTTCAATTCCGTAGACGTAGGCAAATTGTCGAACCACGTAAATACTGTCTTGCGCGTGTGTGATTGTTTTTCTTTGGCTTGTGTTTTTTCTATTTTTTTTTTTTTTTTGTTTCTCACAAGTTGGAAATTCGGGTTAATTCCCTACATTCAGCACATACCAAACTGTTGCAAGAAGGCAGGGCAAACTCAGAGCCACTAGTTGATGATGGGAGAGAAGTAACCGTTGTAGCTAGCTGGCAAACGACACCTTACTGAGGCAACAATGATGGGCGAAGGCAAATCTTCGATGGTGCGCATAGCGCATGGATCCTCAGTCAAAAACTCCAGGCAGTGCGTGGTAGCACGTGAGACGGAATATGGAGATCGAATTCCTGAATTTTGCACATCGAAGACCAACGGAAAGATCTGTGGTGTTGGTTTCTCAAAGGAATTGAGGAAAACTTACTGATTTGAACGGAGGCTTGGATTGCTCGATGGTTTTGTACATTGACCAAGTTCATATAAATATGAGGTATGCTTTATGTTTTTAATTTTTCACTTTCTCCACCATTTTCTTCTTCTGTTTTTTTATTTTATTTTTTTAGCTTTCTATCTTATTCACCATTAGATTATTACGTATATCTTTGTTGTTCATGATAAATTATATCACTTGTACCAATTGCTTAGGATTGACAGGTGGTGAAAATTTAATAATTTTTATTGACATTGTTTCTATTAGGGATGAACTTAGGGTTTAAAGTGAGGGGGGCCGAATTATGAACTAAGAAAACTTATGAAAACTGATAAGGGTAAAATTGTGAATGTGAATACTCATGAATATAGTATCATGAAGCAACGTTCAAAATAGACTCGTCGGCCTCATTTGTCATAAATGGCAGTCAAACAGCTTTAGGAAGACGGGGTTAACTTATCATAAATGGAAAGCTGACACTACTAAGCTGAAGGGAGTAGGCAAAGCCGACGACCCCGATGAGGGAGTAGGCGAAGCTGACGACCCTAACGAAAGCTGACGACCCCGACGAGAGAGTAGGCAAAGCTGACGACCCTGATGAGGGAGTAGGCGAAGCTGACGATCTCGACGAGGGAGTAGGCGAAGCTAATGATCCTAACGAGGTAATAGGCAAAACTGACGATCCCAATGAGGGAGTAGGCAAAGGGCAGTGCCCATCAAGAGTATTGTCCGTTTTGGGGTGGGGTGGGATTGGCTTGGCCATGTCCCGGACTCGACACCCGCACGGTTTTGTTACCCCTGTGTAGGGCACGCCTCTACCACTACTACACATCCACTTTGGGTTGGGGTGGGGTGGGATTGGCTTGGCCATGTCCCAGACTCGACACCCGCACGGTTTTGTTACCCCTGTGCAGGGCATGCCTCTACCACTACCACACATGTGTAGTACTGGTAGAGGCATGCCCTGCATGGGGGTAACAAAACCGTGCGGGTGTCGAGTCCGGGACATGGCCAAGCCAATCCCACCCCACCCTAAAGCAGACAATACTCTTGATGGGCACTACCCTCAAAAACGCCTTTTTGTGGGAGAGGATTTTGTTCCTGACCACCCGCAAGCTGTTTGTCCTCTTTGGAGAGCCAAGCCCGCAAGGTTTTGTTCTCAGTACTAAGTGTGGGGTTTGGGATTTTTGGGGTGCTTTGACCCTGTGACACCCTAGTCCCACATCGGCAAGAGATGCGCCCCACTCATGGTTTATAAACCCTTAGAGCGACCATGAGTATACCACTAAGGCAAAGCTGACGACTTTGATGAGGAGTAGGCGAAGCTGACGACCCCGATAAGGGAGTAGGCGAAGCTGACGACCCTAATGAGAGTTGACGACCCCGATGAGGGAGTAGGCAAAGTTGACGACCTTGATGAGGGAGTAGGCGAAGCTAACGATCCTAACGAGGTAGTAGGCATAGCTGACGACCCTGATGAGGGAGTAGGCAAAGCTGATGACCTCGACGAGGGAGTAGGCGAAGCTGACAACCCCGACGAGGGAGTAGGCGAAGTTGACAACCCCGACGAGGGAGTAGACGAAGCTGACGACCCTAACGAGGTAGTAGGCGAAGCTGATGACCCTGATGAGGGAGTAGGCAAAGCTGACGACCCCGACGAGGTAGTAGACGAAGCTGATGACCTTGACGTGGCCTTGCTTGGTCTCCACGTTTGCATATATAAAGAAATATCTTGTGCCCCATGCTTGGTGTTAATCAAAAAGACTCCTATAAGGAAACGATTCCGAAAAATACGCTTATGAGGATTCCTATAAGGAAAAGAACTCTACACCAAGGAAAAGAGGTCAATCCTTTACTACTATAAAAAGCTCCAATACTCTCATAAACCAAGGTACGCATAATTGACCCCGCTCTAACACTTTAGAGTTGTGAGAAGTTCTAACTTGACTTTCAGAGGGTATTTTGCCAGCACCACACCGGTGCTCTCTACGAGGTCTTCTCTTTTTGTTGTGCAGGTGTTGTTTTGAGTGTGCGAGAACTGTGTGGCTTACTGGTGATTTTTTTTTCGGCATCATCAAAAACAAACTTCTTAATACATTGCAATACAATAATCTGTTGAAAGGGACTTGACTTTATTTTAGATCTCATAAATCATCTATGATTGATTATGTACTAAATATCGCATTTTATAAAATTAAATAATTTATCAAGAGATCATTTTCCATTTTGATTTTATAAAGCTGAAGCCAATTTTATATTAGTATTGGATTCTGAATAATTTGAATCTTTTCTTTTAAAAGTTAAATATTTAATTGATTTTTCAATTGTATTTATCATGTCATTATTGTTGCTAAGTAAAGAAGAACACAAAAATTATAAGCATAATGCACTAAGTATAACTATATAAATTTATTAGTTCTCAATTTATAAAGTATTAGGTTTTTAACCTTATATATATATATATATATATATATATATAAAAGATATAAATTCAACTCTAACCTAATCTAAGTATATATGTGTGTGAAACTTCCTCCTGGAGACTTGAACCCTAGCTTTTACCCCCCACACCCCAGAAGCACTTATACCTGTGGAGTGACCATCGCACCAAAGGTATGCAGTAATTTTTTAACTTTTAAATTTATTTGTTCTCAATTTACTGGTTCTAACAATTAATTATTTGTTGAGTTTGTATTATGTTATATCTCATTATACAATTAATTTAACTAAAAGACAAAATTAACTAAGCATGACCAAGCTTTAATTTTATTTATTGTTCAACAACACCCGCTGACCCATAGACCCACTCTTTACTATTGGCACCCTACATAAATAAACCAATTAGATGCACCAAATCCAACACTTTTTTTTTTTTTTGGTTATTGCTTGGGCCATTCTTGCAATTGGTTAGGCTATTTTTAAGAGTGAATTAAATTAATTAGTAGTATTTTTTTTTCTTTCCTCCAAATCTTAGGGCCCAATAAGTATAAATATGTAGAATTTATGATTGCTAAAACAAGAATTTAAAAAAAAAAATCAGGGGAGCTCGGGGCCCCTTTAGTTTCGTTCTTGGTTTCCATATGTAATTTCTTGATAAAAAAAAAAAAAGTTTAACTATAAAATTAATTGTAAGTTTAGCTTATAACCTTACTCAATATTTTTTTATTGGAGATGAATTTTGATAAATCCATCATTAGATTACATCTTTTTCTTATATCCTCCATGCTTGCAAAATTTCTAGAAAATTAAAGATCAATAGCTATGTCATTAATAAATTGCTTAAATTGCAAGTTTTTGTAGTTTAAAATTGTGTATAAAATAGAAGTTTATAGATCATATAGTAAATAATATTTGATTGACATAAAATTTGACATGTGTATTAAATGTGTAAAGAACATGTAATTCAACGGTAAGATTTTCAAAATATGAAGTAATGTTTTTCTTTGTCCAATAATAAAAATGAGTGTTTTTCTTTTCTCTTATTTGGTACCCTAGAAATTAAATTTACATTTTATCATCTGGGTATTCTAGATTATAAACTTTTTAAGGCTTTACAAAATGCCTTGTTCTTATGTCCTTTCCTTTAATAAGGAATCACAATTTCTAATCTCATTTTATTATTTGTTGGTTTTAAGGTAGGTTTAGTGACCCAAAAGAAAGCTTTCTATGATCAATATGGTGATAAATGGCTTAAAAGTAACGCTAGAACCACAACTTTTGTCATAACTTACTCACATGGCAAGTTATGAGTGGTAGAGTTGTGGACCCATCAATTTTACTTCACTACTCACGACTTGCTATGTGAGCAAGTTGTGATTCTAGCATTTTCCATAGCTTAAAGGCCAATTGCCACCCCCTGACGAAAGGGAATTTGGTGGCTGGTGGGGCCTCTTTCTTCCAAACAGAGGATGGCCCAACAGTCTTCAAGTTCCACCCCAAGTTTGATCCCTTCACTTCTCATCTCTTGGTTTGTTTTTGTTCATAGGTAGTCGACTTTCTCCTTGTACACAATTGTTCTTGGATACATAGTTTTTTAGGTGGAGTTTTTATAATCTTAGAGTTGTAATTAAAGTATTTCTTATCTGTCCTATACAAGTAATATGATTCCAAAAAAAAAAAAAAAAGCGGAAATACATTTTTCTTCCCTACATTTTGACCCTATTCTCATTTTGGTCCCTACTTTTTTATTTAACCACTTTTAGTCCCTAAATGAAAAAAGCGTTCCATTTTAGTCCCTACCGTAGCTCACTTAACAGAAATATCATACATGGCAAACAGAGTGTACTGTTGACACAATAAATACTGATGTGTCCATTAAAATAATATTTAAAAATGTCACATTAGCATCACGACAACCTCTAACTTAAAAAAATAAATTTATTAATTAAAAAAAAACATAATTAAAAACAAAAAAATGGTGTTTTTGTTTGTACTTGTTTCTTTTTCTTTTTCTTCCCCCTAGATCTCTCTCTCAGTTTCTCCACCTCCCATTCTTTCTTCTTCTTCTTCTTTCTCTTCCCAGATCACTATTTCTCTACCTCTTATTTCTTTTCTTCTTCTTTCTTCTTCTTCTTCTTCTTCTTTCTTTTTCTTCTTTCTTTTCTGCTGTTCTCTATTCCTCTCTCCGTAGAACCCCATGGTTTCTTTCTTTCGTTCTTCCAAATTGTCGGTGGGACATGGTTCCTTAGCTAGTGATGGAGCAATGTGGGATCAGCTGTGTTTGTAGGTGGTGGGTCAGTTTTTTGGTTGTGTAGTGTGTGGTCTGGGTTTCCAAGTAGATTTGAAACCCATTCGAGATTGAATGTGAATCCTCTCCCTCCTCACTTTCTTATCTCACTCTCTCTCTATTAGGAACCTGATGGTTCCTAATGGGGACGAATAGGTGTAAGGTTGAATTTATTCAACCATCTTATTGGCTTTATTCCACCATCTTATTGGCTTTATTCCGTGCCAAATTTGCTTGTAATTCAGCATTTAGTAACCCTGTATTTAGGTGGGTTTGTTGTAAGGGTAGTGAGTGAGATAGAGTGAAGATTGCTCAAGAGTATGCAAGAAAACAGAGTGTCGCGGCTGGGACTCGCGGGTGGACTTGCGGCTACAAGCCGCCAGAAGCTGCACATGTGCCAAGCATGCTGGAAGATGAACAGTCATGCTAGCTGGAGCACTACAGGATAAAACAGGACAACTGGCCATACGGTTAACTCGCGACTGGATCTCGCGACTTGGTCAAGCCGCGAGGTCAAGTCGCGAGCCACCCCTGTTTTGCCAAAACCTGACGTTTCACATTCCTCTCCACTCCAGTATAAATAACCCTTTAACCCACGATTGAAAGAGAGCTTCCAGAGAGAATTTTGAGAGAGAAACCCTAAAGAAAAATCAGATTGTTTCACCCACAATCTATACCTTAGAGTCTCTTCAAATTCCCTTACTCTCTTCCTCTCCATTGTCAAATCCTTGAGAGGCATTATACCAAACCTGGTTCTCACCATTATCATCCCTGTGAGACAGTCGTTTGGAGTTCTGGGAAGTAGTTAGGAAGGAGCCAATCTTCATTGGTTGATGCTACGGTCTAGTAGCGGGATCTGGGAAGCTAGAAAAGAAAAAGGTTCGGCGCAACCTCGTTGGAGCAAGAAGCTTGGAGGGCTTAGGTGCACTGGGTAGATTAGGCTTAGAGGGTCTATTGCTGTCCTTGTATCCCAACTGTATTTTCTAGTGGATTGATTACTGCTTGGAGGGCGGCGGAGAGGTTTTTCGCCGAGGACTTCGGTTTCCTCTTCGATAACACATCGCGTGTTGTCTGTGTGTTTGCATCTTCCTTCCTCTCTATCTCTGCCTTTACATTATCTGCTGTGGTTTTATTTTGTTATGGCTTAGATAGTTGTTTAACCAATTTCATATTATAGCATGTGTTAAGTTTCCGCACACTAGTTGTTTGACATATTGCTTGAGTTGGTTAAGTTGTATTTTGGGGGTCTAAACGTTCAAAGGTGTTTTGTACACGTTTTTGAACTTTCAATTGGTATCAGAGCGGGTACACTGCTGTTGGTTTCATTACCATTGTGTGATCCTTGACTCCCTTTTGAGATGGATAGGTCTCAATCCCTAAATGCACCTCCATATTTTGATGGTAGTAATTATGCTTTTTGGAAAGTTCGTATGAGAGCTTTTCTGTGTTCTATTGATGAATCCGTTTGGGATGCTGTTGAGATTGGTTGGACCAAACCTGAGGCAGCCAAATCCACATGGGATAAGGCAGCACTTGCTGCATCTAATGCTAACAGTAAAGCACTCAATGCTATTTTCTGTGGTGTGTCTCCAGATGAATTTCACAGAATTTCTCACATCACCATTGCCAAAGAAGCATGGGAGATTCTGGAAACCACTTATGAAGGCACGAAGAAAGTGAAAGACACCAAGTTACAAATGCTGACCACTCGGTTTGAGGAGCTTAAAATGAGTGAGGATGAGTCTTTTGACTCTTTCTATGGGAAGCTAAATGAGGTGGTTGTCAGTAAGTTTAACTTGGGGGAGAAAACGGAGGACTCAAAGATTGTAAGGAAGATCCTTCGATCATTGCCGGAAAGTTTTCGTGCTAAAGTGACAGCCATTGAAGAGAGCAAGGATCTTGACGACATCAAAGTACAGGAGCTGGTTGGTTCTCTGCAGACTTATGAGATGTCGCTGCCCAATCAACGGAAGAGTAAATCCCTTGCTCTAAAGACCATTAATGAGAAGGTGGAAGATCAAGACTCATCGGGAGAAGATATGGTTGACAAAGATGTAGCCTACCTTGTCAAAAATTTCAGAAAGTTTTTGAAATTCAAAAATAATGGCAAATTTGATGATAAAAGAAAATTCCAAAATTCTGTAAGGGAGAAGAGGGATTTCAAAAAGAAAGATGGAAAAGAATCCCAATCCACACAAGGTGTCACTTGTTTTGAATGTAACGGGCATGGACACTTTAAGAAGGAATGTCCGAATTATTTGAAATCAAAAGGCAAAGTGTATGCCACGACCTTGAGTGACTCAGACTCGTCTGACTCAAAATCTGAAGAAAGCTGTGATGGAGAGGGGAACTATTCAGCTTTTATGACTATTGCTCATGTTGAGTCTTCAGATGAGTTGAATTTGCTTGTACGAGACCTTGGAGAACATAGTGATGATGAATCACTAGGAATTGTTGAAGAATCAGAAGCTGAAGAAGAAGAAAGCACAGTAAATCTTCAAGAGAATTATAACTCACTCTTGGAGAAGTCGAGTGAATACACAAGGGTGGCCAAGGCTGCTGTGAGAAAAATGAAGAAGGCTGAGGAGGACTACAAAAGTCTCCTAATTCGATATAGGGAGGCCAAATGTGAGATAGAAACACTGAATGGTGAGTTGTCCGAAGCTTACACTAAAGTGAGATTTCTTGAGAATGAGGTTGTGCAAGCAAATGCTAAAATAGAGAGGGTCACCACCAAGAAGCTAGATGATGTTATATCATCTCAAAAGAGCCTTTCAGACAAATCCGGATTGGGATATACCGGAGGAAGTAGTTCATCTGGAAATGTCACTAAAGAAGTGAAGTTTGTAAAGGCCAAAGATCCAGTTGTAGCTGACCTTACTGGTGTGAAGCTCGAGGTGGAGAAGAAGAAGAATGTGGTGGACCAACGGATGCTGAATCATCGTAATCAGTCTGTGGGCAGGTCTGAATCTCGTGCCAAGTCACGTCCACGACCACAAAGAGGTCCTAGAGGAACGTATGTGTGCCATTATTGCGGAATTCAAGGGCACACTCGACCAAATTGCCAAAAGCTGAGAGCAAAGAACAGTGCAACTCCTCAAAGGTCAGGAGGACCCAGAAATGATAGAAGAATTTGGGCAGGTGATCAATCTAGAGGTCAAAATGGAGATCCCGGAATGATGAACGTGATGAAGATGATTGGTGCATTCACCAACTGCTTGGAAAGCTTCTCACGAAGGTTTGAAAGCCCTAACTCTCGTACCCAATCCTATAAGGAAATCACCCCAAACGCAAGTGACGTGTGGGTGAATAAGGGTACTCATGCATAAGCATTACAACATGTCCATGCATTAATACTTCCTATGCTTTGTGACTATGTTTGTTTGGTAAGCTTGCTGTTTTTGTTGTTGGTTGTTTGCTTGTCTTCTTGTGAATATTTCTTAATTTTTTTTTTCAATCTTTTTGTTTCTTGTGTCAAAAATCCAAAAATCACATAAAAATTAGAAAATCAAAAAGCTTGATTGACTTTGTTGAGTTTTGTCTCAAAACTTGTTTTGCCTTGTACCTTTGTGCAAATGGCTTTGTGCATTTTCGAGCATTGCTTGTTTTCATGCACTCATATCACTGTGGGAAAAATCTTGAAATCTATGTGATTGTTGTAAATAGATCTTCAAACTTGGCATGAATGATTAGTGAATGGTTATGTTGATCTTGAGACATGCATAGACTTGTGTCTATATATCTTCCCACTTTTTATTTTTGTTTTGCTAAAAAGAGCTCACCAAATGTAAATCTCCAAATGAAAAGAGATATTGAGCTGCAAAAGCCTGTCGCACATTCTTGTATTTGACTAGGAAAAAGGGTAAGCGACCTTATATTAAAAGTGAATGTTCATTCAAAAAGGCCAAAGGCCTGTTCTTCAAAGAGAAATGTTATATATCCCTCTCACAATGAGAGATGATTGCCTCAAAAGATCAAAAAGATCAAATGTTATGATTGAAAGTGGAGTAAAATGTTAAGCTCCAAGTTATGCTATCAAGTTATGTGGGAGGTCATATATACATATTTCTATAATTGAGATGGGTTACATGATCTAGTGCTAATTGTGTATGCCTTGGTTGAATTGATCATTGAAGCTTCACATTAGACAAAGGACTATCTCATTGTTGATATCCACACACAACACACAAGTTTATGTTCAATAAATGCCATATTCATTTGTGTGATTGTACTTGATAAAATGTGTTTTCACATGCTCAATCTTTGTTAATTCAAGCACAAAAAGATTTTTGAGTGTTTTAGGTGTTTTTGGAAAGTATTTTGTTTGAAAAATATGAAAATTTCAAAAATTCTGTTTTGCCCTGTTTTGGCGGCTCAGTCGCGGGTATGTCAAGTTGCGAGCCTCAGTCGCATCTTCGCTGGTCATTTTTGGCGACTTGTTCGCGAGTGGAAGGTCCAGTCGCGAGGTTCACTCAGAGATTTTCGCGGCTCAGCTCGCGACTCACTCGCGGGTAGACCTTCCAGTCGCGAAAAACACTTAGAAAAATTTTTCAAAATTTTGTTCTTGAGTGCTTTGGCGGCTTGAGCTGGCGACTGTGTGGCGACTGAATCAAGTCACGAAAATCGCGTGTTTTGCAGAAACAGGAGCAGTTTTTAAACTTTTTTCAGTTTTCCCTCGAACTTTTGTGACTGTTCATCTTCTCTCTAAACTCTCTCCCTCCCAAACACTCCGTGCTCCCATTTCCAATCTCTATTGTTGCACTCTTATAGCTCAAAATCGTCAAGTTACAGGTATGGGTTTTCTGTTTTACACTCTTTTCTACTTGATTTTGTACTTTTACCCTTTGATTTTTCGCATATGATTGTGTTTTTGAAATGGGTTTATGTTTCGGTTTCTGCTCCTTATTCATGCCTAGCTTGTGGATGCTGTTACTATAGTTTGTGTTGATGTTTGTCTTATCCTTATTGCTCTTCATCTTGTGCCTTGCTAAGTGCTTCTTTTATTTTAATCAGAACTTTGAGCTGTTGAGTTGTTTCTATTGGTTCATTTTGAGGTTGTGATTTGCATGTTCTAGTGTGTTAATCTATTGGGAGCTTCTGTTAGGCTCAATATACTGTTTGTGTGTCATATCATTTTTCCATTATCTGTCTCAATGTTATTTATCTGCCTTTAGGATAGTTTCACCATGTTGTTCATGTGTTTCCTATCCTAGGCTTGGTTTTTCCATGTGTTTGAACTTAGTAGCTTGTTGTATAAGTTTTTAAAGTTCATTTGTATGGTTGATATCTCTTTGATTAATTACATGGTACTGACTGGTTATGCACATATATTGCTCTATGTTGTTGTGGCCTTTTCTGATTGTTCACAGATGGCTCCCTCACCTCAGAAGAAGAAATCTACTGCAAAGAAGGCTGACAAAAGATTAAAGATGGATTCTAAATTGTTTAGGTCAGTTCACCACTTTGAGAGATACAAGGATAACTTCTTGAATGCAGGAATCATTCAAGAGAGATTTGTAGATTTGGAGGACTTAAGGCAAACTTTTATTCCCAGCTGTTTTGAAGGAAGAGGATGGGAATAACTTCTGAGTGGTTTCCCTGTTGTGTGTGAACCCTTAATTAGGGAATTTTACTCAAATGCTGTGATAAAGGATAATGAACTAAGTTGCTGGGTGAGGGGTAAAGAATTTGTCTTGGATGCTCATGTCATAGATGATGCATTAGGGCTTGAAGGATTAGATGATGAAGAATTTATCAATTACAAGGATAGGAGTGTCTCTATTGAAACAGTTCAACAAAGGATAGGTGGGCAGAGAGAAGGGAAATGTTTGAATACCACTGCCTTTCCAGTGGACATGAGGTGCCTTACAATAATTATGATGTTTAACCTCTATCCCATTAAGAAATTGACTACAATCAATTGTGCTAGAGCAGTCTTTCTGATGGATCTCAAAGAAAAGAACTTCATAGACATAAGTTCCCACATTTATGACACCATTGTGGATGAGACTAGAACAACCTCTAGGCCTAAATTGATCTTTCCCAGTTTGCTAATGAGGATTTTTAGAAGTAAGGGTGTTCCAATCCCTCAAGACATCAGTCCCATGTCCACACCCTCTGCAATCAACAAGCTTACCTGCAAAAGGATAAGTGTTAGGCTTCCAGGAGAAGAAGATGAAAGTGATGAAGGAGAGGCTGCCCCAATGGAGACTGAAGCAGAGGCAGCAGGGCTTGCATCAACTTCAACACCTAGGAGAAGTGGCAAAAGACACAGAGCTTCAACTTCTGCAGACACACCTCCAGATGCTTTCCAGATCATTCTGGAAAGGCTTGATGGGATCAGGGCAGTCCAAACTGAGCACTCTGACAGGATGAGAGCCATGCAAGACCAGATTGATGTCTTGGCTGCTACACTTGACAGCTTCACAACTCAGCATGACCAGTGACCCTTTGGCCATTCCTGTCAAAAAGGGGGAGAAGTTCATTGATGATTGAGAAGCAGAAAAGCAGCTCTTAAGGGGGAGTAATTAGTTGAGGGGGAGTTGCTAAAAACAGAAACTGTGTTTATATATGTTTATGATTTGAGTACTTTTAGTGTTTTTATAGTTTTGATACACTGTGTTTTGGTGTATAGCTGTTTCTAACTCATTTCATATACTCTTGGTTTAAACTTTAATATATGTTGATGATGTTTTTCAGGAAGTTATTGTTTTGTACCCATGTGCTTTTGTAAGCTTTTAGGGTTAATGTTTTATACATAGTTTGTAGGCTTTATGGTATGTACCTTGCTTAAGTGCAGCCTTTATGCTATGTTGAAATCAGTACTTTAATCTAAATGTTCTGCATTTTGGTTTATATACTGTCACTCTTGTGCCCTTGTAGGATTGTTCCTAGATGCATATGTCTTGTGTGCTATGCATTGGTTGAGTATTGAGCATACAAGTGTCTTGCCTTGTGCTTGTTAACTTGTATGTCCTTGTGTTCATTTCAAGTGTGAATGAGCACTGTGATCACTACCTTGTGGTGTTCACTTGGTTGATCAAGCCATGGTTTGTTTATTAACTCCATCTTTGCTTGATCTCATATTGCCTGTTTCATATGCATTTATAATTTTCTGCTTACAATGATCATGGTGTATTGTTGTGTTTCAGGAGTTTATGTTCATATGATTCAAGTGCTTCACAGCTTCTAGAGTTAGGTGTGAGTGAGTTTTGTTCAACTGTTCCCAACTCACATGTTAAGTCTAGAGTCTGTTTTAAGGTTTTGTCACGGAATAGCCAAATGGGGAGATTGTAAGGTTGAATTTATTCAACCATCTTATTGGCTTTATTCCGTGCCAAATTTGCTTGTAATTCAGCATTTAGTAACCCTGTATTTAGGTGGGTTTGTTGTAAGGGTAGTGAGTGAGATAGAGTGAAGATTGCTCAAGAGTGTGCAAGAAAACAGAGTGTTGCGGCTGGGACTCGCGGGCGGACTCGCGGCTGCAAGCCGCCAGAAGCTGCACACGTGCCAAGCATGCTGGAAGATGAACAGTCATGCTAGCTGGAGCACTACAGGACAAAACAGGACAACTGGCCATACGGTTAACTCGCGACTGGATCTCGCGACTTGGTCAAGCCGCGAGGTCAAGCCGCGAGCCACCCCTGTTTTGCCAAAACCAGACGTTTCACATTCCTCTCCACTCCAGTATAAATACCCCTTTAACCCACGATTGAAAGAGAGCTTCCAGAGAGAATTTTGAGAGAGAAACCCTAAAGAAAAATCAGATTGTTTCACCCACAATCTATACCTTAGAGTCTCTTCAAATTCCCTTACTCTCTTCCTCTCCATTGTCAAATCCTTGAGAGGCATTATACCAAACCTGGTTCTCACCATTATCATCTCTGTGAGACAGTCGTTTGGAGTTCTGGGAAGCAGTTAGGAAGGAGTCAATCTTCATTGGTTGATGCTACGGTCTAGTAGCGGAATCCGGGAAGCTAGAAAAGAAAAAGGTTCGGCGCAACCTCGTTGGAGCAAGAAGCTTGGAGGGCTTAGGTGCACTGGGTAGATTAGGCTTGGAGGGTCTATTGCTGTCCTTGTATCCCAACTGTATTTTCTAGTGGATTGATTATCGCTTGGAGGGCGGCGGAGAGGTTTTTCGCCGAGGACTTCGGTTTCCTCTTCGATAACACATCGCGTGTTGTCTGTGTGTTTGCATCTTCCTTCCTCTCTATCTCCGCCTTTACATTATCTGCTGTGGTTTTATTTTGTTATGGCTTAGATAGTTGTTTAACCAATTTCATATTATAGCATGTGTTAAGTTTCCGCACACTAGTTGTTTGACATATTACTTGAGTTGGTTAAGTTGTATTTTGGGGGTCTAAACGTTCAAATGTGTTTTGTACACGTTTTTGAACTTTCAATAGGAATTATAGGGAAATTGTAGGGAAATTAACTTAATTCAAGGTAGTCAACCTCCATAGAGAGAGAGAGAGAGATGCATTAATACACTAAGAAATTGGTTTATTCTTCCATTCATATCTAATGTTGAATTATAATCATGTATTTATAAGAGACTAGCTTTAATGTCAATGACCCACATGACTCAAGATAATTGGTTAGTTAATTCAACATGTACTCTATGAATTAAGCCATGTGTTAAATGAGTTACATGTGCTTAAATCCTAACTAACTCATCCTATTCTCAACCAACTAGCTAACTAAAGGGATTACAATAATTATTTCATATTCCTAACATTTCCCTCCCCTTGAAAACACCTTGCCCACAAGGTGTTGTATGAAATGACACATTCATGAGGGGAAACCGGCCACTAACCCAATACTCCAAAGCATCTTGAAGATTGAACACACCAACTACTTCCAAGCACTTTGTCACAAAGTTTTCTTTTTGGAACATATTCTGGCAATACCTAAAGTACCAAGTATCATGAGGAATTCTTGGCAGAGGGCTGCATTCTATATGCAAGGCATGTAAGCATCCATCACAACACAAAAGATCTCTTCCACCAAATGCTACATGATTACGTACATTGGTTGGATCATGTATTGGAGCAATCTTGAAAGATGGACTAAAGAACTCATCAATATGGAAAGTTGAATTAACATTCATTCCATATATAATCACTGACTCATGCATTGGTCCAATCATGATGTTGAAAACTTTGCCATCAAAATGCAAAGTTGTAACTGACCCATATTCATTCATTGAAAGTCTAATACCACTCTTGGAAAGAATATCAAGATACATTTAATCACACTTGATACAACAAATATGATCCATATTTATTGCGCCTCCATAAGCAATAAATTCAAAGGGCTCAAAGTTGTATTATGCCAATGGATGCACTACACCCATACCATGCACAACTAAGCTTTCCATGGCTGTGTCAGATTGATTGCCCCGTACACAAAGGGATTGCACAAGAACAATGTGTTCTTCATTCACACCAACAACAATGGGTTCTTGCATTGTAGATTCTTGGATCATCATCTCCTTCTTCATTGGTTCTTTGGATTGAAATTCGAGGGCAACGTATACATGGATATCATCATCCACTTTGACACAAAAATCAACATTCCGGCTTACAACATCAACAGTAGATTCTTGGAACTTAATTTGTTTTTTGAGTTCCATTGAATCAAGAGATTGTAACTCCTTTTCTGTCATATTTTCAAGATTCTCTTGCAATCTTGAGAGCTCTTCTTTCATGGCCTTTTTAGATTCATCCCAATTCTCCATTTTTGTCATCACCCTTTACCTTTCTTCCACTTTTCTGATTGGCCAAACACTTAAAAATTGGTATCAGAGCCCTCTTTCCTACGACCATGACTGAAACTCGATCCATTTCATACATCAATGAATCAATAGCATCCTTAAGAACTACTATTGACCACCATGCCCATTCTCTTCAAGAAATTACTCAGCAATTGAATGCCAATACCTAGCAATTGAATGCCATTAGCCTTGCTTTGCAGAAGCTAACTGAAGCTAAAGAGAAGAGAAGCAACCACCATCCCCAAAGACCCCAATGTCTCAAGCTGTTACTCTGCCAATACCAAGTTTGGCGAAGAGTGTAAGGCTTGAGTTTCCTCAATTTAGAGGAGATGACCTTGCAGCCTGGGCGTACAAAGCTAATTAATACTTCAATATCTATCAATCCCCAATTAATGAGAGGCTTCTAATGGCTTCTTTCCTTATGGATGGTGATGCTTTAGTTTGGTTCCAAGATTGTGAAGCAACGGGTGTGTTCTTGGCTTGGGAGAGCTTTGTGGAGGCACTGTTAACAAGATTCGGTTCTTTTGCCTATGAGAATCCAATGGAGGCATTGACAAGGTTGCGACAAACAAGTAATGTGGTAAATGACAAGGGGCAATTTGAAGCTCTCTCTAACAGAATTAGGGTTTTAACAGAGAACCATAAATTGAGCTGCTTTCTCAGTGGCCTTAAAGATGAAGTCAGGCTACCTATAAAAACGCTTAATCCAAAGAATCTCAATAAGGCCTTTGGTTTGGCTAAAATTCAAGAAGAGTATTTGATGAGTAGCAAGAAGATTCAAAAACCTTCTTCAATGGAACTGTCTAAGCCTTCAATTCTTGGACCAAGACCTGATATCAAGTTGGACTCCAAGTTTAAGTTGCCCTTGCAGAGGCTGTCACCAACACAAATGGGGGAGAGAAGGAAGAAAGGACTTTGCTTTAATTGTGATGAGAAATTTCAACATGGGCATCACTGTAAGTCTGCTAAAATTTTCTTGTTAGAAGGCCTTTATCCATTTCAAGGACCCAGTTCTAATGTGCAACTGATAGAACTTAATGATGTTGATATGCCCTTGTCTCTTGAATCTGATATGCTCCAGTCTGAATCTGTTGAGTCTGAACCTAAAATGGCTAAAGCAGAAATTACACTTTATGCTTTCTGAGGAAGCCCTTCACCTGGTACAATGAGAATTAAGGGTAAAATTAATGGTCATTGGGTTGTCATTTTAATTAACACTGGTAGCACTCATAATTTCCTAGATGCTGCCATAATTTCCAAATTACAACTATTTTTAGATCTTACTGTTTCATTTGAGGTTAGAGCAACAATTAAGACCAAGGGTGTTTGTTTAGATGTTAAAGTTGTTATGCAAGGTCATATCTTTTCAGTGAACTTGAATGATTTGCCCTTAGGGGATTGTGAGTTGGTCTTAGGCACTCAATGTCTTAGGACCTTGGGCCTGATTCAATGGGATTTCCTGGCTATGTCAATGCAATTTCTACATCTTGGTACCACTATTACATAGTTTGGTATGCATTCTACTGATTTAACTCTTCAAGAGGGTGATCACTTTTGTAGAAAGCCTGTCAGGAAGGGTATTCTTTTGTAGATTGTGTCATTGGGTTTAGGAACTTCTTCATCCCAGCAACAATGGGATCCCTTGATTGAGAAGATGCTAATTGTTGGGAAATTAAGACCCTAGTTGATAGAATTAACAAGTTTTAAACCCAAGTTGTTAATTAGATTTATTATGAATAAAACTTGTTAAAACAAACAAACATCAATATCATGTCAAAATCATACAGCGGAAAAAATAAATAAGACAAGATATGATGACTCAGGAAAACCAATGAAACAAACTAGTTTCACAGTAAAAAACCTGAGGGAAAACCTTCCCGAAAAGCAATCCACTATAGTAAAGAGAAGTTTTAGATCTAATACAAAACCTTTGTCCCTAGACTCTACAATCCACGTAGATGAACTCACAGCAGAAACATTCTACCGGTTCAAAACTTCTGAACTCTTCAATATATGAACGCCACCTTTTTTGTTGCACAGATCCTAGTACGTGACTAACCAAAGATGCACGGCTCCTAGTACGTGACTAACCAAAGATACATGGCTCCCAGTACATGACTAACACACTAACTAGAAGAAGATGTTGGCTGCAAAGTTCTTCACTTTATCAACAATAAAGATCAAGAAGCACTTGGTTACAAAACCCTAAGGTGCAAAGATGCAGTAGCTTTTTTCAGAGAGAATAAGGCATCAGTCACCTTTTGCATATGTTATCCTTGTATTCTCTCATGTGATGGCCTCTAAAATAAGTCTTATATAGGTCTAGGGTTATGAGAAAAGAAACCCTACACATACATGTCAGCATGGCCCGAAAATCAGATCTGAAAATCTGAATTCCCGTAACCTTGATCGATCGGGAGGTGTCGAGCTTTAAACTTCGACAGATACAGCTATCGAGGAGCTGTCGAGGAGATAGGAGCTTTCTCGATCGATCCACCAGCTATTGAAAGGTGTCGAGATTGCGATAACAATCAACTGAAGAGCTTGACAGATAACCTAGCTGTCGAAAGGTGTCGAGCAGCTATCGAGTTTTAAAAAATTAGCACTTCTTCACTTGTTTCTTGGACAGATTTGCATGGCTTCAATACTAGACTTGAACTCTTGTTCCTTGAAGTATTAAATACATCCTAGATCTACCCAATTAAAGTAAAGTGCGTTTTGTTAAAAGATTAGCCAATTACACAAAATATGTCCTTAACACTAATTGAGTTTACCTCAATATTTGTACACCCTCTGGTTTGCCTCCTTGTAGAGGTCATGAACATCAAATTCTTTTGAAGGAGGGGACTGGCCCAATTTGTCAAAGGCCTTATAGGTATCCTAATTTCCAAAAAACTGAAATTGAGAAGATCGTCACTAATTTGTTGGAAGTTGGTTCCATTAGGCCTAATCAAAGCCCATTCTCTTCTCCAATATTGTTGGTGAGGAAGGCAGATGGCTCTTGAAGGATGTGCATTGGCTATAGGGCTTTGAATCAGGCTACAATCAAGGTCAAGTTTCCCATACTAGTAGTGGATAAGTTACTGGATGATCTTGCTAGTTCCACCATCTTCTCTAAGTTGGATTTAAGATCTGGTTACCACCAGATTTGTATGAAGGAGGAGGATATCCCTAAAACTGCCTTTAGGACACATGATGGACACTATGAGTTCTTAGTTATGCCATTTGATCTGACTAATGCTCCATCTACCTTTCAGTCCTTAATGAATGATGTTTTTAGGCCTTATTTGAGAAGATTTGTGTTGGTTTTCTTCGATGACATCCTGGTTTTTAGTCCTACCTTGGAGCTTCATCTTTAGCATCTCAGAACAGTATTGGAGTTGCTGCTGCAACATCAGTTATATACTAAGAGAAGCAAATGTGTCTTTGGCTGTCCAAAAGTAGAATATCTTGGCCACATCATCTTTAGCCAAGGTGTTAGTATTGATCTAAGGAAGATTGCAGCAATGGTAGCTTCGCCATCCCCTACTTCTATCAAGGCCTTGAAGGGTTTTTTGGGCTTGACTAGCTATTACAGGAAGTTCATCCAGAATTATGGTCAGATAGCTGCTCCACTTACTGCATTGCTAAAAAAGAATGCCTTTGTCTGGTCTGCTGAAGCTGAAAAAGCTTTTCAACAACTCAAGGATGCTATTAGTCAACCTCTTGTCCTAGCCCTGCCTAACTTTAATCACTCATTCACTAGTGAGTGTGATGCATCAGGGAGTGGCCTAGGGGTTGTTTTGATGCAAATCATAGACCAATTGCCTTCCATAGTCAAATTCTTAAGGGCAAGGACTTGTAACTGTTCACTTATGAAAAAGAACTGTTAGCATTGGTCACTGCAGTGCATAAGTAGAGACCCTACCTCTTAGGCAGGCCATTCATTATAAAAACTGACCAACAAAGCTTGAAATATATTTTGGAGCAAAGGATTGCTACTCCTGCTCAGTAGAAATAATTGACTAAATTGTTGAGTTATTTGTTTGTGGTGGAGTTTAAACAAGGTTGTGAGAACAAGGTAGTTGATGCCTTGTGTCACACCCCAAATCCGATACCCGGATTTGTGACCATGACCGACATGTTAATGTCAAGCTTAAACCTGATATTAACAAGAACTAACTTAATTTTTACAAAAGCTTCCCTCTTTCTATTCATTCTTATTTCTTTACTTTTTGATATAACTTTTTTTTTTACTTGATATTCAGAGCATCTACACTGTACTCAAGAATAACATAATCTACCAATTATTCAATATCCACACTTTCACATAATACATCTCTTAATACTTTAAGGTACACCACTTTCATTAGATCCTAAAATACACCATACTACAAATCTAAATATCAAATTGCTAATTTAGGATCTATATACATAAAACTAAAACCAGCTTCTTCCAAAACTCGACTAAGGCTTGCTCTGCTCCAAAATAAAATCTGTTGACTGAAAGAGTAGAAGGGGTGAGCTACACAGCTCAGTAAAGGTAAGATACATGAGAATTTAATAAGGATGCATGTAAATCAAATCATTTCATTCTATGAATATTCAGATAGGAGAACATCTTTTCATGCATAATATTTTATACTATTCATAATAATAACTTATATGCTTTTCATAGGTAAATAATTGTTCTCCTTTTTCTTATCCGAATAAAATTACCAAAACCTTTCGGATTTACTTTCTTTCATTTCTTACAAAATCACCAAATATAATATTGATTGTTTAAAATCAATATATATGCATTCTCATTACAAAATAATTATTTTAACTTAAATCAGATAATTGGTAACCTTGTCTTAAACTAGAAACATCTTAAAGAATAACAAAACCTTTCTTCATAAACTTCTTCTCGTAAAATATTATAACTTTCATAGTCATAAAACTTAACATTTCATAAAGAACATATATCTTATAACTTTTTAGCATAAACTTGTACTTTCATCAGAAGCTTTATCTTTAAAGCGTAACAAAACTTCAGAAACTCTTATCTTTAAAGAACAACTTTTCTTTTCATCATAAACTTCTTTTCATGAGAGCTTTTAACTTTTCACAATGCATTTAAACAAAATCTTTCTCTCATGATTAATAACATAATATAGTTGTTCATAAATAACTTATTGGTTAGTCCATATCTAATAAGTCTATAATTATTTGGGAGGCTTCTAACACCATGGTGCTAGGCATCCAACATTCCCCACAATACCGGGTATTCTTGGGATCACATCATAATACATATATTTAACCATGGGGGTCAGTTGACTTCCTCCACAAGTTGGCCGTAACCAACAAGGGCGGGTACAACAGAGCCAGTCCCACTTATAATGGCCAAACAGATAACATTTTCCATGGAAAGCCAGTAATTAACCCCTACTGGTAGAGTTCAGATCACCAGAAAATATAACCCGAAAACATTTCATATTTATACATCATACTGATATTCATTGTTTACATAACATTTCATAATAAAAGCTTCTCCATTGTTTTCTTTAAACATCATGTTCGTGGAATTAGTAATAGCATCAATATGCTTAAATCATATACATAAGATTTCGAGAACTCACGAACTTATCTTTGTCTGAAACATGCTTATATGCCATACCTCTAATCAAAAACCCTTTTAATGCATCATATATTTTAAAATAACCTCATGACTTACCAAATGCTCATATAACTTATCCCTTACTTGAAAGTAGAGGAATCGAGAGCCTAAAATCGAAGGAGCTTAAACTTGGATACTGGTAACACCTAAACCAAAAATCAAAGCTTATTACTATCCATAATTTCCTTGCCATAAACTTACACATTTATCTCAAATTCTATTTCTTAGATTCAAGGAAATCCTAATCCCACCTCAACGAGGTTCCCCAAACACAAAATACATTCATTAAACACCATGATATACTATATCATAGAGAAACTAATATTCTCACATTAATATCATATCTCTAGAAGAGTCAATTTCATTTCAAAAGGTGCTTGAGATTAAGGCAATAATGCATGCATAAACATAAACTCTTTTAAGCATGGTCATGCAACCATATACGCTCTTAAGGTAGCATACAACATGTTGAACAAAACAGGTTCATAAATACAACCGTCATATGGTTTAGAACCCCTCCTTTAAGTACTAAACCTCAAACCAAGTTATACAAAATTAATATATGATCTAGACATACCAAAAGATAAGCATATTAAATTATAACTAAAAACATTCACCCTAACTTTAGAATTAAATCCTCAAAGTTAGGCATGTCCCTTATTGTTTACTGTTTTATTCCAGCAGCATATACTTCACTTATAAAATACAAATGAGCTATCAATCCACATCCAAACTTCATGCAATTTTACAGAGCAACTCCTATAGATGTCTAGTAAATAACATATCAATTTTGGAGTTAAAGCATAAAACTATAATTTACTAAAAATCATACAAGACAATGTGCTCAAATCTGTCCTGACAGAATTTCATGCAACTTAGAAATTAACCCATTATTTTTATATTGATCCAAATGTTGTGAGACCACTTCCATAACAACCACATGTGTCTTAGCTTTCATAGAAATTACTCCTAGCATCCTAATTCACTGTATACAACTTAATACATAATTTACCATGTGTAAACACAAAATCTGTTACAGAGGTAGTTTTGAAACATTTTCTTGTAAAAACATAAAATGATTGCAAATAGTCTTATTATTATATGGGGATTTTTATACACTCATTAGACATGTTAGAAAACACTTACATATAGTCATTTAACCATTCATAGCAAAATTACATACAACAAAAATCCCAGCAGTAACATCAAAAGTACTCATCCTAACTTTTTCTTACTTCCTTAATCATATAAAATCATTAACTAGTAAAAACCATAATCTACCTTCAACAAAACACTAACACAATTTCAAAGCTTTTTAAAACAACATATAAATATAGACTTACAAGTTCATGATTTCCTAATTTTACAAACCACAAATACCATTACTAAAATTCCTTGAAGAAATCATGGATTCTAAGATGAGAGTAGCTAAAACCTTACCAAGTTTCTGGTTCTTAAGGGGAAATAGAAATAAAATCACTCTTGCATGAAAGGATTTCCCTTTCCTAGTGGTTGGACCTGAAAGTATGAGAGGTAGAGAGTTTGAGAGAGTTTTCTTTGAGAGAATATGAAGAAGAAATGATTTGGACCTTTATCTTTCTTTTTGGTGTGTGAACCCGTGGACTCAAGATAGCTTCTAACTCTTTCCTTAAGAGAAAAGTGAGGTGAGAATTTTCTGATTTAATTGGACCCATGGGAATAGAGAAGGAGAGCTTCTTAAGTCTTCTTTCTTTGAGAGAGTCAAAGAAAAGATAAAGGTGCAACCAATAAGAACAAAGAAGGAAGAAAACAAAGAAGCAAAGCAAGAAGGACCAAAGAAGTTTCTGGTGCAGCCAAGAAGTCAAGCAAAAATATCTTGGGTGATTCATGTGTATTACTAAGGAAAGAAAAGATAACTCACCTTTTCAACTTTTAATATTTATACTTTTCACCCTCCCATAATTCTATATTCTAGAAAGGCCCAGATAATAAAATAACTTTGCATATAAACCCTTACCTTTATACACTTAATTAAACACCAAAAACTATATATCTAATAACCTAAACCACTTAATATAATTTTGCACATACTTAATATATATACATAATACAGTTAGCCCTTCAAGTATTTATAATCTTTACAATTCTTATTCAAAGGCATTATAAAATAATGTGTTTATTAAATACTCTTCTATTAATTATAAAAAGGAAAATGACTTAAAATAATAATTAACCGTTCAAACACATAGTTTAATTATTAAATTGGGTCAGGGTGTTACACCTTGTCTCGGAGGTTGGATTCTGTTTTTAAGGATCTAGTTGCTTTAAATCCTTATGTTAACTCTCCATCCTTGTTTTTGATTTCCTTTCCATGTCCTTCTTGGATTAAGGAATTGAAGGCTAGCTATCAACTCTCCACTGAGATGCAGCAATTATTACAGCAGCTACAATCTGGTTCAACATGTCCCCGGTTCTTTTCTTTGCATAATGGGTTGATTTTGTATAAAGGTAGGGTCTATTTAGGTCCACAATGCAGTCTAAAGCCTAAGGTTCTTCACCTAGTCCATGACATCCCCCTAAGAGGACACTTTGGCTTCCTCAAGTCTTTCCATAGATTAAAACAAGACTTCTTTTGGGTGGGAATGAAATCAGACTTGAAACAGCATATTAGGGAATGTGAAGTTTGCCAACAAATGAAGCATGAGACTTGCAAACCGGCTGGGCTATTACAACCCCTACCAATTCCTAATAGGCCTTTGTTTGCTATTAGTATGGACTTTGTTAATGGATTGCCTACTTCACAGAGGTTGGATATAGTTATGGTAGTTGTGGATAGGCTCACTAAGTATGTTCATTTCACTAGATTGTCCCATCCCTATTCTGTTGCTAAGGTGGCTGCTTTGTTTGCTTAGAATGTCTTGAAATTGCATGGCATGCCTGCTTCCATTGTTTCTTACAGAGATCCAGTGTTCACTACCAAGTTCTGGGTAGAGCTATTCAAACTACAAGGGGTTCAACTAGCTATGTCTTTAGCATATCATCCCCAAACTGATGGGAAGATTGAGGGAATGAATCAGTGTTTGGAGCAGTATTTGAGATCTTTTTCTGCAGATAGGCCTACTGAGTGGTCAGACTGGTTGTATTTAGTTGAATTCTAGTTTAACACCAATTACCATTCAGCTGCCAAGTTAACTCCATATGAGGTTGTGTGTGGTTTCCCTCATACCTGGTACAACCCAAGTGGCAATTGTGGATTCTCTTTTATAGTCAAGACAGCTTATCCTTGCTTTGCTTAGATAGAATTTGGTGAATGCACAAGCTCAAATGAAGCTTAGACTACAACCATACAAGTAGCAATCAGTGGCATATAGGGCATCTCATAAGCTCTCTCTCAGGTTTTTTGGCCCTTTCCAGGTCCTTGAGAGAATTGGAGAATTGCCTATATGTTGGATCTACTTGCTGGTTCTGCAATCCACCCCATGTTTCATGTCTCCTATTTAAAGGCTAAGTTGGGACAGCACAATGTGTCTATGCTTTTGTTGCCATCAGTGAATTCTCAAGTCATCCTTACACCTAAGCCAGTAGCTATTCTTCAAACCATGTCTCACAAGTTTCGAAATAGGACTATCACCCAACATCTCATCCGATGGCAAGGAGGGACTGCAGATGATGCTACCTAGGAGGATTTGTTTCTTCTTTAATAGCAATTCCCTCATCTTGTGGGCAAGATGTTCTAAAGGGGGGTGGTGTTGTTAGGATACTAACTATGTTGTGCTTAACTGTGCTTATAGTTGTAATGTACTTAGCCATATGCAATGCATGTGCAAGGTGTAATGCTTGGTGTTGTATTTCATTGTAGCAGTTAAGTAGTTAATTAGTGCTAAAGAAGTGGAGGCAATTAAGGGAGTGAGTTAGAAGGTTCTTAGTCAATTAGTAGTTATTGGTTTGACAGTGTGTGCTTGGTAGGATCATGATTGATTGTAATTGTATATAAATAGAATTGTTGAATGAGAATGGACAAGCATAGAATCAACGAAGTTTCTCTTCTCTATTCTTCCCTAATCCCTGCTTTGTTTTGGAGGTGGTTACCCTCGAAGTAACTGACATTTCATCATCCCAATTCTCCATTTCTGTCATCACGGAAAAATGATGCCCTCTCCTCTCACATTCATGGTGGAGCCCACTATGAATTTAATGAGTGGACCTACCATGAATGTGAGAGAAGGGTTCAATCTCTGTACTCCAGAAGTACCTAAGAATTATTCTCCTCAACCAAGCTCTCTCTTTGAGTTTTATTATATCACAAACAAAGAGGCCTAATCTCTCTCTCTCTCTCTCTCTCTCTCTCTTTATGGTTGGGTTCAAGTTACATCTGGTGTAACTTTAAGCAATGTTACACGACTCAATATTTTTTTAATTGAATGCAAATTTTGACAAATCCACTGTTAGATTACATTATCTTTTTATATTCTCATTTCTTGCAAAATTTCAAGATGGTTAAAGATTAATAGCCATGTCATCAATCAATTGTTTAAATTTAAGTTTTTATAATTTAAAATAATGTATAAAAGATGAGTTTATGGATCGAATGTAAATAACATCCAATTGACATAAAAATTGACATGGATGTTAAGAACATATAGAACATATAATTTAAAGGTGAAATTTTCAAAATATGAATTTTATAAGAAGTTATTGGGTGGTTTAACATTACTTAAAGTTACATTAGATATAAATTTAATTACATAATATATATGTGAATGCTTCATGGATCTTGGATTGGGCAAGGCCTAGCCCAATTTCTAATGAGTAGAATTTCAATTAAGAAAATCAAAAACATGTTTAGGTGCGAAGGAAAAAAAAAAGAAAAAAAAAAGAAGAAGAAGAAGATCAATCACATATGAATTTTTTCTTTCACTAAAAAAAATTATTATATCTCAGTTTTAATTTGTTTGAATTTTGTTCATTATTTTGTTTTATTGAGTAAATACACAAACATAACATCTCTTCAATGTTATAAAAAGTGTACAAGCACCAAATTTTCACACCCCGTCTTTTCTTGTGTTTGTGGTGGGTTTAAAGAAATGAGGGATAACTCTTTGTTTTCTTTTTTATAAATAGAAAATAATTTCAAATTTATAGTGCTCACTCCATAGTAATTGTTATTTTATCATCAGAGTAAAATATCCATTGATTTATTGTATAGGTGGGATTCAAATCCCTAAATCTCTTATTTAAGAATTTATCAATTGGTCTAATTAAAATCCACGACAACTTTTTGTGAATAATATATAACCAAAAAATAAAATGCTACTTTTGCGGTGCCTACAACACCTGATCTTAACTAAAAGGCCAAGAAAGGTTTTTAAATTTTTTTTTTATAGAAATTTAGGGTCTATTTGGTAGTGGTTTTCAAGCATTGTTGTTCCAAAATGATGTGAAAACTGTGGTTTAAAAAGTATTGCAAAAACACATGTTTATAATACCTATAATAAAAATATTTTGTTTCTTACCATATTTCAAACAATAGGTTTCATTGTGAGAGAAACTATAGCTATGTGTTTGGTATGTGTGTTTTTTATAATAAAAAAAGCTGACAAAGTTGTACCACTTTATAATTTTTTATTTGAGGAAAGAGGAAAGTAAGGAAATTTGAACCAAGGGTTGTGTTTGACGTTGCCCTTATCTTCTCCCTTTTGTCTCCCCTGAAGCTCTTCTTTACTTTTGTCTTCGTCTAACCCTAAACCCATGCCTTAGCTCTCCGGCATCTCCATTGAAGCAGTCTAAGACCCACGCCGGTTAATTAGTACCTTTGGAAAATATCAGTTATGGTGAGGTAAAAGGGGAAGGTGGGCGTTGGGTAATGCCGCTGAGAAGGAGTAATTGCTCTTAGATGCTTTTAATCGAGCTCAGTGGTGCTAGGGTTTTGTAGAAAGCTTCAGCGTGAAGGCGTTGCAGAGAGTAGAGAGAGAAAAAAAGAGGATAAAATGCGTGGGAGAGAGGGATCAATAGCAAGTGGGTTGTCTAATCCATATGGGCCCCATGTAGTTGCAAATATTTACATGGTGCCATTGGAATACACTGTTTAAAACCTAAAAATTGGTATGAGGAGCTTTTTAAAATCAGTGTTTGAACACTTTAAAATGAATAATGTAATTCAAACACTTTTAAAAAAACCATTCTACCAAACACATTATTAGGTAGATATAGTTCACATCGTTAAAGTGCATTGAAGAAGCAACGTCCCCTTGAAAATGTATGCCAAATTTCTTATTTTTTATTTTCCATTTTGATGCTATTGATTAGCTACTTTATTATTTCTCAAATAAAAAAGATTAGCTACTTAATTTTGTGAAACTTTTATGACTGCAAAAATAAAATGTAAAAATGTTATAGACATAATATTTTTCTTTATAAAAAGGACCAAAATATCGGATTAAGAGTAGTGAGAATAAATAAAGTAGTTTGTAGATAAAATAAAAACAAATGGAATAGAGAATATACACTGAACAGAACAGTGATAATATAATTTATTAGAAATAGATCCATTTTATTAATTTATTCAAACTCCACAATTTAATCCAGCTTTCCATTTGTATCCTATTCCTTCGTTGTAAAACTTCATTCATAAATTTTGATAAAATACAAAAATTCAACAACATCATATTCAAAACTAATACTAATTAAATAAATTAGATCAAAATCAGAAAAAAGAAAACAAAAATATCAAACCCAAAAAAAAAAAAAAAAAAAAAAAAAAAAAAGTCAACTTAGCCCAATAGAGGAGTTGTTGGATCATCATCATCATCAGCGTCACCGCATTCATACACAGATCCAACGAGAAGCATCTGATCCTCCAAGTACCGCTGCAGCAACAAACCCATTCCTCCTTCTTTCTCTTCTTCCTCTTCTACACCACCACAACCCTCCTCACAGCGCAAAAGCCGAGCGTCCTCTCTGCGGCGACGGCGGCGGCGGTAAACTCGGAGGCAGAGATTGGCAGCGCAGAGAAGAGGGAAGGTGGCGCAAAGGAAAGGCACGAGGAGAGGCGAGCACAGTAACAAGAAGCAGTAGCGGATCCGACGCGAACGGAGCCAGGAAGTGGGTGAGGCTACCATGATCTGATCAGGGTCTTCGTGTTCATTGCGATACAAGGAGTGTAGGATTGGTGGTGGGATCGCGTTTTGGGTTGGAAAGGCGGAATTCCCACATCCACATGGGTCTTTCATGAGGGAGCATGTGTACAATTCTCTTATTAAACTTTCAACTTCTTCAGTGTGAACTGAATAAAACCCGTTTTCTTTTATTTCTTTTATTGTCCTTCCATTCTTTTGTTCTTTCATTCCCTGTAGTGATTGGTGAAAGCCACATATCCTTTACCAAAAGCACTGGCTGAAATTACTGTCATTATTACTGAACGAAGTTAAAAAGATTCATCTAAAATAACTTTAATAAAATAAATAAATAAACAACATTGTTATTATTATTTATTTTTCACCAATCTTCCCAACATTTTGTGTGTGTTTCATTTTACACTTTACCAATTGTGTGATATGTCATATGTTTGAATCATAGTTATTAAACCCAAACTGGCTCTGGTAGTTGAATCGAAAACTCGGTGACCTAACACTTAGATTGGTTTGAGTGTTTAAATGGATCATTTCTATACAAGATTAGGTCAAACCCAATGGTTTTGTGGGGACCCGTCTAACCCGAATGGATTTTTATCACTTGAAATTTGTGAAATTATATCTATAGGTCCACTTTATTGACTTTTTGTAGAGGACTTTTTTTTTTGCCCCACATGACATTACTTCATTGGTAACCCACACTACATCAACATATTATTGAATTTTGGGTAAATCTTCTTTAGAGCTCAAAATAAGCTTATATCTTATCCAACTACATGGATTGGGCTGACATGGCCCATGAGATCCTTACTTCAAGAGGCAGATTCATGGTCTACATTTCCTTTTCATCAATTATATTATTCATCATATTACAAATATTCAATACCTCCAACCATCTAAATATTGAGAAAATAACTATTCATTCAACCTCCTGCTATTCCTATACGAATTTGGAAACCTAATTATATTATTCTACATAAACTATATTACTATTTTCATCTAAAATCCAACTCAAACACATGGCTAAATCTGATTGGCTATCTTCAATCTTCAAAAATAAAATGTTCATAATATCTTTAATACCCAGTTGCCATTTGCCATAATCAGACAAAATATTCCCTTGCCAGTTGCAAGAGCAGAGCATTAAATGCTCTTCTTGCTCACCAAGATTAAGTCACAACATAATGAGACATTGACTAGATCTCTAAAGTTTCATTAACTATCAATCAATCATTCTATTACTTCTAAAAATATATTGTAATAGAATCTTGGACCAAAAATATAAATACCCAAAAGAGGAAACCTTTCCAGCCGAACACCAGTAGTGTGTTCTGCACTTGACACCTGGTTGAAAGTGACATCACCAGTCATTTAATGCTCAAATCTCAACAGCCAGCTACTATACCGAAAATAGTAAGATACCCTTAAAAGAGATCTTACTATTTATGATAGCTGTGAAAGCTTTTTCTAATAGTTGGGACAACTTTTTTAGAATAGCTATGACAGCTAATCCAGCAACTTTGAAATTACAGATTTTCCTTTTTTGGCTAAAAATAAAACCAAAACCAACCAAAGAAACTATCTTTTTTTTGCTAAAATCCTTTCATTTTTTGTTGGTCTTTCCTCTAGCTGCTATTACCCAAAATATCAAGAACACCTTAAAGTTAAACATACCATTTTAGGTCAAATCCTATGATGGATTTTCTGAAGATATATTGCTGATTGGGATAGATTTTGGCTGAGATTCTTTGCTAATACCCCCTTAAACTCAGCTATAAATAGAACCTCTCATCAACACACCAAAGCACACCAATAGAGAAGAACAACTCTCTCATAAACTTCTCTATTCTCTCTCCCTCCAATTATCTTCTTAAGCTTTTAATGAAATTCTGAGCTTCTGAGTTTTAGTTCCCAAATTAGGAACTAAACTCTTCCGCCTTAGCTCATAACTGCCTTTCATAAGCCCTTATCCATCCTCCAACAGAAAATCCTATCAACATTGCTAAACACACTACAACACTATTACTCCTCTTATACTCATTCTCTCACTCTCCATATTCTAAAAATACATCTATGTTGCTGCCCATGTCTCTAAACATCTCTTTTTCCATTTCTCTTACACAATTTCATACACACTTACTACACCATTACATATAACACACCACAACTCTTCTAAACTCAACTCTCATACTCTCTCACTTTGAAATTCTACTGTTTTTCTACCCATAAACACATCTCAATACTCTTCTCCACCTTTCTTATAAAAGCCCTTCTCATGGAAGGCATAAACTTCTAATACTAAAGCCTTTCTCCTAGAAGGCACCAAGATCTCATACTAAAACCCTTCTTCTAGAAGGCACAAATAGTTTTACAAAAGCCCTTCTCATGAAAGGCACAAACCTATCTTACAAAAACCCATCTCATGGAAGACAATATCATTCATAACTTCATACTAACCAAAAGATCATAATCAAAGGAGAAATTCATTTAAGTGCATGATAAATGGGACAAACTTAACCAACCTCTACATACAACTGGGCATATTCTCTCTTCCTCCAGTTGTATCCGTTTTTTCCCCTTTAATCTTGAATTATCATGGCAAACTATCTTTCTACCGCTAGTCATCTTGCTGGAATGCTATCAATTGATTGACGCTATACAACTGGAGCTACAAACCATACAAAGATAAGTGACTTTGCTTCTGTATCTCTAAATTTACATCATTGAGTACATGTTTACTTCACTTTTAAATACATATTACTTTATTTCAACTACTATTACAACTATTAATCAAAGCTATTATATCAAACACATATTATTTATTTATTCAACCATTATTATGATTTTTAGACTTTGGGCTTTACCCATTTTGTAGGTCAAAAGATATGCTGGAAGCCATTGGATTATGTGGTCCAATGTTGAGTTCCGGATGCAAATCCCTATACAAACCTGGGTCTAACAAGGTCACCCTTTCAGGGAATAACACGTGGCTGCGCACCGGAAAATGGCCCCCGACACTTTTTTTACAGTTTAATAAGTTATAAAATGATAATTTAAAAATGAGAAAACCTAAAGAATTCAAAAAAGTAACGCATTTCTCTCTTTGTCTACCTACCTCCTTTCAAGGTTCCATCCTTTCAGAAGACTATTTTATATTATTGTGAAACCTTAATTTAGAATTATAATGGTCAGTTTAATTTAGACATATAGAATATACCCTTTTTTTTATTTATTTATTTTTACATATTTTTGTTATGATTTCTCAAAGTTATATATATGTCTAATAAAATTTATTTGATCATGTAGTTCGACTAGTGACCCAGTGAGCTAGGTCAATGTCCGGACAAGATTTAATAACTACTTTGAGTTATTTCCATTTTTAACTCCAGTTATTTTAAAAGAAAGTAAAAAAAAAATAGATGTCAAGTTGTAATTGGTGGAGTATAAAGTGAAATACGAAAGTCATACGGAAGGATTTATATTCGTTAAGACTTAAGAGTATTCTCAATAACATAGGCTACATAGCATATTCTCCTTTAATAAGAGAAGTAATCATGGTTCAAATCCTCCATTCCCCCCTCTCCCATTGTTCTATCAATAATTAAAAAAAAAAAAAGAAAAAAAAAAAAAGGAAGGTTGAATCATTAATTACACCTTCTAATTTTATAAAAAATTTAGAGAGATGCTACGTCTACAACATTTTTACAACAAATCACAGATGGTTAGTTGTTATTGGTTCAAATTTGAAACTAACACTGAGATTACTTTTTTTCCCAACAATAATAACCAGTAACAACTTACCACTTATGATTTGTTGTAAAAATGTAGTTAGTTGTTATTGGTTCAAATTTGAAACTAACACTAAGATTACTTTTTTGCCCAACAATAATAACCAGTAACAACTTACCACTTAAAATTTGTTGTAAAAATATTGTAGACATATCATTTCTCAAAAATTTAACTCAATCATGTAACTTCAACTTCATTTAGTTTAGTTGTTCAATTAGTATCCGTTAGGAGATATGCCATTCAGTCCAAAATTACATATTTTTTATTTTTTATTTTTTAAAAAATATTACATTAAGAGTGTATTTGGATACTGTTTATTACTGAAAATTAAAAATTAAAAATACTGTAATAAAATAATTTTTAAATGTGTGAATAGTGTCATGCGACTAATTTTTAATGAAAGTTTTAGTGAAAAAAGACACTTGTGGGTCTCATAAATAGTGCACGGAATCCACTGTTTAAACACAAACGCCAGACGCTATCCAAACCCAGCCTAAAAGAATCCATATGGATAATAGAAAATATTTTTGGAAAAAAAAAATTATTGAGGGTATAAAAAATACCATATAAAAAAAAAGAAAGATTAAACAAAATAAAAACACCACTACCACAGCAACTATTTTTGAATAACCAAAAAAAAAAAAAATCACTCTCTCTCACTCAGATTCTTTTCAATTTTCTTAGCAACTATTTTTTCAATAACCCAAATAACTATATTTGCAGCAACTATCAAATAAGGGAAAAATATTTAAGAATTTCCAGCACCTTTCTCTGCAACTATTTTTTCAGTATCCAATCAAAACCAAAAAACTTGTTCATTGCAATTCCACTATCTTTCATACAAATTCTTTTCAATTTCACAGCCTCTCACACTAATTCCTTCCCCCCCCCCCCCCCCCCCCTTTTTTTTCCAAATAATCCTGATTCCTCTCTTGCCAAGCTCCACCACGATGATGCCGATCTCTCTCTGTCAAGGCCAAGCCGTGGAGGATCTCATGGCCACCCATGGTAGTGGTAGTGATGCAAATATGGTAATCGTTTGTTTATTTTTAAATTTGGATGTAATTTTCTTTATTTCAAGGGATATGATTTCATTTCAAGGGATATGAGGACTTCAAGCACTGCCACTGTGACTGCAAACTATCCATGGGAAGATGCACAAGTGTGCCAGTGATTTTGTTTGCTTGCTAGAAAATATGGACGAGGGAAAGAAAACTAGGAGATCACTTAGCGTGCGTTTGCCTAACGCTTATTTTGCCATTGCATTTACAGTGCCGTGGGACCTAATACTGTTCATGACCCAGCCAAAAAATGGAAAACGCAGGAAACAGACCCACGGCAATACTGTTACGTTTTAAAAATTATTTTACTATAGTATTTTCAACAATAAATTTTCAATTTTCAGCAAAATAGGTAGTATCTAAACCGACCCTTATATAGTTATATGTACATTTGCTAGATGAACGTGGGGTTTTAAATGTTGTGTTTGTGGTTTTGGATTTTTGTTACCATTCTATTTTGTTGCCGTAAAATATGTGGGCAGGGGAAAGAAAATGTGGAAATTAGTTGAGTTCTTGTTAGATGAAGTTTTGTTTTTGATTGGGTTGAATGGATTTTTTTGGTTGGGTTGGATGGAATTTTTTAACAGATATAATGTTTAGTGTCATGTCCAATGCGCTAAAACATTAAAGACAAGCCAAATTCATGGCAGTATATGCAGAATTCTTATATTTAACTTTAAGAATTACTAAATTAATCTTCTAAAATTATTTTTCTCATCAAATGGCTGGTTAGTAAACATGTTCGTTTTAGGGATTTTCTTATTAATAGTTCATAATTAAGAAGTTTTATCTTGTAATTTATGGTTGGGTCAAGTTAAATTTCTTGTAACTTTTTTTAAAAAATATATTATTATTTAATAACTTTTCATTGGATAAATATTCTTTCAAATATATTACTCTATTACACGAGCTGGTTCCCTTAAATTATGAATTCTTATATTTAAGTTTAAGAATTACTAAATTAATCTTCTTAAGTTATTTTCCTCATCAAATGGTTGGTTAGCAAACATGTTCGTTTTAGGGATTTTCTTATTAATAGTTCATAATGAAGAAGTTTTATCTTCTAATTTAAGTTTGGATCAAGTTAAATTTCTTGTAACTTTAAAATATATATATATATATATATTATATTATTTAATAAATTTTCCTAGGTTAAATATTTTTTCAAATATATTACTCTATTACATGAGTTGATTCCCTTCTATAACAACCTGCCTACTAATTAAGGGTAAGAATTAGGTAAAATTGCTTTGATCATTGTTGTTGATTCTATTCTGTTCTGGCTAGAACACACCGTATTGGTAAGCAAATCGAAGTGAGAAACCCACTCATTCCACCTTAGAAAAAAACATTCAACATCATTTTGGTCCCAGGTCATTTTGGCCATTTTCATCCATCATTAAAATTTGGGCTGATATGAATTCACTCTTTTTTTCTTTTTCTTTTTTTTCCTTATCAAAAAATGAAACTATGTTGTTTTGAATTGATTCTAATTGTTTCATTGATGATGGGTAATGTTATATTACAAGATCTTAAATTTTAATTATAGACCTTGTTGGCTTGAAATGTAATGAGGTGTTAGATGGTTTTCTACCATAAATAAACAAATAAAAATTAGTTAGATGATTAGACCTATCTTTATGTCCTAAGATATTATAAATCTTCTTGTCATGTGATGTGATGTGATGATGATATTAAGATTTAAGAATTTGTATTATTTCAAATTAATCCCAAAATGGTACATTGACTAATACCAAAATATTTCGTTTCGATGGATAAATCGGAATGAGTACCTAAATGGGATTGATAACATTGGCTTGATTAGATTAAATTTATTTAACATATTAATAACATTGGCTTGATTAGGTTAGATTTATTTAACATATTATTAGCGTGAGGTTGACACCATAAAAGCAAGATAATTTATTGCTCCCTCTTATATATTGAGTTTTCTCAATGTAATGTATTAAAAAGAGTCAAGAGTGTCTACTCTTTATTTTTCATTATTACCCTATTTAAGAAATCAATAGCCACGTTTGCTAAAACATTGTAAGATGAAATATTTTGATAAAGGTGATGGTATTGTTAAGATAACTTTTTTTTTTTTTGAGAAAGTATTGTTAAGATACTTGAATTGAGGAGTTTGAGAGACTACGATCTTGGTCTATTTGTTTGTTTGGACTATCCATGTGAATGGGTGAGACCATGTTTGATACCTCTCAAAATTGTGGATCAACTTTGGATATTGTACCTCTAAATCTCAAGGGTTGTACATTTGGAGTCACCACTTATCTTAATTTATGAAAAAAGAAATATAAGAAAACCATAAAATAAAAGAATTCCTCATTTTATTGATTGAAAATAATTTATGTTTGCTAAAAAATAACATTACGAAGCTTTAATGTCTTATACAATCTAGGAAATTACATTGCTTTGGGTCCTATTTACATTAAAAAAATGAAAATTACATGGAATAAGAATTAGTCTACGAGCCGTTGATCTAAAATCGGAGGTTTAGTTATGAGATGAGAATGTGTTAGGCACCTACCTTGCCCAATGAGTAGGTCTTCAAGAGTACGGTAACTAACTTCATATCATGTCATCCATTCAACCAATATGTCAAGAAAAAACATAAAAGCATGTTGTATGGGCCACGACTATCGACTTGCACCAAGCTCATAATAAGTTTCCTAAATGGGCCCACTTGCCCTACTTACTAACCGAGCACCTAGCCCATTCCCTAGATGGGCCTGGTCCAAGCTCACAGCCTAACCGAACATCTTCTATCATACTGAGATCAAGGGATAATGTCTTAGGGGAATCCGCCTGCCGAGCATTAATTGGCGCCTAGTGCAAGTTTTGAGAGAATGACGTTAGTCTATAAATAAAGACCGATGGTCAAGAATATAGCTTAGAGGGAAACCACCCTCTCATCATGATGACCCCACTAAGGGAAGTTTATAAATAAAGACCGATGGATAGAGGGTAGGGGATTGGAAAAACTGGGGAGAGAGAAACACGAGAGAGGTGAGGAAAATTACTTCTCGAGAAGAAAGAAATCCAATTCGGATTTCATAAGGAGGGGCTAGTCACATTGTGATGTTCTTGGGAATGGTAAGGATACGAGAAAGGAAGCCAGATAGAAAGAAAAACTTTCATCTATCTCCTATAGAAATTGCTTTGCCATCTTTGGGGCTTCCCATTGTTGGATATTCTTGACCCAGAATACAAGTAAATTGGGGAACTCAATCCAAAACCTTCATCCCATTGGACTGAGCCACCACACGTCATTCATGGAAACATAAATCTTTGTCGTCGTATGAAAGAGCATAACTGCATAAGAACAACTTATTCGAACAAAAAAGAAAAAAGGTAATTCTAGCATTCTTTGATCCTAAATCAGCTTGAATCATCATAGACAAACATGTTTTTGAACTAATTAGAAGAATCAAACAAGATCAAACACTTAAAAGGACGAGGAATACCACTTGCATGCATGTAGCTTGATAATTGGTTAGGGTTTGGTTGATGATCCTAACACTACGACTTATTCTTTAGAAGAAATTTGGGCAGAATATTAATAAATACAACACTTTGTTTTTGATACCAAATAAATACAACATTATTTAGTTATACACTTTCCTTTTATTGATAAAAGTATTTGCACAATTTCATAAAGAGTCATAACTTAAGTCTCTTTTAAGGGTTACTAGCCAAATACTGCAATCATATTGTGAAACAAAGTATGCTTTTGTGGGTATGATCAAGTACATGAGGGTGCACCAGTGATATGATTTGATCACCCTTACTTACATTTTGTAAGTATTTGTTTAGGATAACTTATCTTTATCAGGTTATTTTACTTTAAAAAAATATATTACCAAGAAATACAACTGTAATAAATAAATAAAAAGTCCCAAAAACTAAAATAAAACTACTTATAACCTTATGCTACATAAATGCTAAGACATACAATAATTTCAAAGTTTCTTTTGTTTTTTTTTTTTTTTTTTTGAGAGTGAAATAATTTCAAAGTTGGATCGCATGAACTAAACACCAATGCAAATTATACAATACAATAATTTATAAGCTATGCTCATTCAAAAAAAAAAAAAAAAATCAATACAAATTCGGAAATTCCAGTAAACCAATGCGAGATCATCTTTACTTTTGTAACTTTAACTAGAGACAGATGACTTATCTTAGGGGTGTCCAATCAGACCCGGTAATCGACCCACCCGCCCAACCCGACCGATCCGGCCCGAGAACCGGCCGACCCGACGCCGGTGACGATCGGCGGCGGATCCCCGATCCCAAAATCCGAGTCCGGCGGGTCGGTTGACGGGTTAAAGCATGGAAAACCGATTTCAACCGACCCGACCGGAAAACACACCGGAAAATCTTTCTCCGTCGATTGAAGTAGTTCGCCGGTAGGATTTTGTCCGATCTGTCGAGATCCGGCGAGATCTCGTCGATATCTGGCCTGATCTCTTCGAGATCTCGCCGGATCTCGTCGATATCTGGCCTGATCTCTTCGAGATCTCGCCGGATCTCTTCGAGATCGAGCCTGATCTCTTCGAGATCAGGCCTGATCTCGTCGAGATCTCGCCTGATCTCTTCGAGATCTCGCCGGATCTCTTCGAGATCGAGCCTGATCTCATTGAGATCTGCCAAGATCTCTTCAAGTTCGGCCTAAGCTCGTTGAGATCAGCCAAGCTCTCTTCGAAATCCGGTCAGATCCAGCAAAAATAAGAAGATTTTGGCAAAAATCCGGCGCGATTCTCACAATCCGAGTCCGTCCGGAAACCGACCGGAAAATTTTGACGTCCGACCACCCGAACCGTTGCCGTCGGCGGGTCGGCGGCGGGTCCATGTTTAGGAGACCCGAAGTGATCGGGTCGGTTCTGGGTTGGGCACAAACCCGACCCGGACTGACCCGTGGACAGCCCTAACTTATCTATATCCATACTCAAACTAAAATCAAGATGAGGTCCCCACTATCTATCTATTATTATATTTATATCTAATAAAAATTGAATCTCAAAATTTTGGATGCACAAGATGACTTTGACAATGTATAAAACAATGATATATATTATCTTTTGTAACTTCATTCGTCTTTTGGTTATGATATGAAAAAATAACGTCACATGGCAAACTATTATTTGTATATGTTGATTTTTTTTCTATGTGTCAATAACAAATGGAAATAAATAAAAATGGATTTTAAATGAAAAAAAACCAAAAATTAAATAAATCTTTTATTAATATTTAAAATATAAAAATAGGCCTCACTTAGAGTAGTTGCCTTAGGCTCCACAATGCCTTAAGGACAAAGGAGCTCTTCCCTTTCTCCTTTCGAAATTGAAAGGGTGTCCCTAGATTTGGTTTTTATCTAATTCAATGTTCAATTTTTGGATTTTTAAACATTTATGAAATAATGTGTTAATGAGTATGGATTCTATGTAAGAGGCTCTATTCATTAATTTGTAAAATACTAACGTGGCAAGCTCTTATTATATAGTGTAAATCATGAGCTTTGTTACATTCTTATCAAATTTGGACTCTTATATAATACAATATTAGGCTCTTTTATACACTGTTTATCGGACCCTCCAATTCAATATAAAACCAAACCCAAAAAGCAGGAAAAAGTAAAAATAAAATTGATCTCTTTTCCGATTCTTTGACGGTTTTATTATTTTTAAAACCATACTTTTATATTGATAGTGTTGTAATGAAACCTTTTAAATACCTTTTAATTAATAATAGATATTTAAAAGGTTTTTAAAATATTTAAATAAATATTTTGTTAAAAATATAATGCTAAAAAAAAGAGGTTGCCGTCAAAGCCAGCTTTTTTCAACGTGCATTTGTGGCTGGGACTAATTGCTTTGTCCCCTCCTTAAATTTTCTAGAAAAAGCATATTTTGAGAGGCACACGCACCTTAAATCAACCATAATAAGTACTAGTGTGGTAATCACTTTCTCCCAAGCCATACAAATCAAATACTGCTAGAAGATTAAGATTCGGAGTAATTTATAGCCCCAAATGGTGCTTGCCCATTGGAGCGTGAATGCTAAAGCTAATGCTACGGCTGGGGCTACACCATTGTCAACCGCCATCAAAATCAGCACAAACAATACTCTGAAAATGGTGTGATTACTGGGTAGTGGCTCCTAATTTTCCCCCAAAAAATTATATCATTGTCGTGTACAGAATAACTTTTTGAAACCATTTTTATACTAATATTGAGACTATTGATTCTCATTAGTGTAATCTCATTTTCACACCGTACCCCGCTAAGATTTCCTTATCGCTCCTCTGTTTCATTCCACAGGAAAAAATGGCTAAAAATCATTTGTTTTTAAAGTAGGTAACAAAAGCAATCATATTTTCAAAGTATCTTATAAAATGTCTATATTTTTTAAATATCGAATGATATTAGGCATATTTTATCACTTAAATTTTTTTGAAAATTTTGCATAAAACTCGTCATTATTAATAAGTTTTAAGCAAAACTCGACATCAATAATATCAAGTTTCAAAAATAAAAAAATTTTACTAAAAACTTTTGAAAAATGGGCCATTTGGCTAAATAGTTTAAAAATAAAGGGTCAATAGCCATTTGCCCCTCATTTCACCAATTGTAATTTGCCGCACTTACTCTTTTCTTTTTAGAATTTATAATAATAATAATAAAAAACACATGACAATGACATATTAAAAGTTAGTGAATATAAAATGGAAAGTAAAACTTAAGTATAGTTTCTTAAATACAATACAATAAATCAGAATCCTTAATTAAATGTAAACAAATGATTGTATTGAATTGACTTGTAATTAAAAAAAAATATATAGTTTTTGTTTTATTAGTCGACTAAAAATATTGCAACTAAGTTATTGTAAATAGTAAATTTTAGATTATTTAATTAGTAAAACTTATCAAAGTTGAATAAAAAATTTGAGTTTTAAACTCTACGTAAATAAAAAAATAAAAAAAATTTAGTCTTAATTCATGAAACAATGGATAAAACAAAAATAAAGAAAAATCAATTAGTATCTTAATTTATTAAACAAAGGATAAAACAAAAACAAAGCAAAATCAATTAGTGTCCTAATCGAAGAAGTGTGTAGTCTATATAGCCTTTATTACGAGTTTACGACAGACCATTAAAAATAGAAAAACAAAGAAACAAACAAAAAAGAAAGAAACAAGGGTTTTGTTTGTTTATTTCCAAAATTGATAATTTATTAGCTCCTCCATTGAAGAAGCAAAAGCAGTAATTGGAGAACCAGATGCAACCGACACCTGGCGGTAGAAGTAGCAGTGGCGGTGGTGGTAGTGGTGAACTGAGTGGAGGTGGTGGACTCGCTCGGTTCCGCTCAGCTCCTGCCACCTGGTTAGAAGCACTTCTCGAAGAAGAAAAACCAGTAGACCAAAAAGAAGAGAAAGAAGAAAACAAAGAAGAAGAAGAAGAAGAAGAAGAAGAAGAAGACGAAGACGAAGAAGACCCATTAAAGCCAACCCAGAGCTTAACTCAGTTACTTGCTTCCTCTGCCGATCCAAGCCTCTTAGTCTTCGACTCAAACATATTCAGACAGAACAGCTCTCCAGCTGAGTTTTTCGGGAATTCTGATTCCGAAACCTACTTCTCCAACTTTGGTCTTAACCCAAACCCACCAAATTACAACAACTATGACTCCCACTCCAACTCCAACACTTTTCATGGCGGCGGTGGTGGTGGTACTGCCACAAAGCGCTCTAGGGAGCTCAACCACCACTTCACTGCAAAGTTCCCATCTCATCATCAACTGGTATTTTTTTTTTTTTTTGTAACTTTCTTTCTTTTTCTTGGGGTTAGTTTGTTATAAACAAAAATTTAAGACCTATGTATATATATATTTTTTGATAATATAGAAAGGAGAGCAAAGTAGCGGTGGTGGTGGAGTTGGTAGCTTCATAGATATGGAGATGGAAAAGCTTTTGGAGGACTCAGTTCCTTGTCGGGTTCGGGCAAAGCGAGGTTGCGCTACTCATCCTAGAAGCATTGCTGAGAGGGTGAGTGTGAGATTGATGATCACTCACTTTCTTACATATATATATTTTTTAGAAAACCAATGTCAACCGTTTGTGTTTATTCCTAACTGATACTTCCTCCACCTCTTGTTTTTTTTTTCTCTCTCTCTCTCTCTCTCTCTCTCTCTCTCTGTGTCTTAGGTTCGAAGGACTCGGATAAGTGATCGTATAAGAAAGCTTCAGGAGCTGGTGCCCAACATGGATAAGGTAGCCTCTAATTTACAGCTAAACCTTTTTTTGTTCGTCTTTTATTGATGAAAAATTAATCCATTCATGGTGTGTTCTTTATTGAGTGAAAGGAAAACATTGTGGTCTCTGTGTTGTGTTGCTAATTGAAGCTAACCAGCAAACATGCTTGAGCAAAAAGTAGATTCTCAAGAGAAGATTAAAAAAAAAAAAAAAAAGATTTGTTGCCACTTGCCACAAGTAGTCAACAGTTTTAGTTGTCGGTAGATGTGAACTCTCTTGAATTTAAATTTTCTATTTTTTAGATCCATCATTTTGGCAAAAAATATTAAAAGTAAACTGTCAAAAGTGTTGTCCACAGCGACGGGTCTAGGAAACTTTAGATGGGGGAACCAAAGCAAAGAAATTCAGTTTGTTCAATAGGACATATGAAGCATAATTTTCTGATGGTCAAAGTAAAATTTCTGTTTATCTATCATACCAAATTGAAAAGTTCTAATAAGGGGGCTTTGGGGCCCAAGGACTGCCTTGGCCTCCTTCAATTCACTCTTTGCTTGTCTGTTTGTTGCTATAGTCCATTTAGAGAATATTATTGTATGATAAGTAATAATTAAGAGAAAATTGTATTATTAAAGGCAATCTTCTACTTTTACTTTTACAATTTTGGTAATGACTATATAGGGGTGGCAATTGCGTTGATTATTGTGGCTAGTATTGTCTTTATATAAGTTGTTCGTTGGTTATTACTCATGGCTAGCATCTATTATGTTTGTTTTGATGGCTGAATCTCTGTTGTTTTCCCCCAATTTCTGTTATTTATTGCTTTTGATAATTTTTAAAAGCAAACTACTATAATTAAATTGAATAACCAGCTGAGCTTAGTAGCGTGAGCTTGTAACCAAGTGGGGCATTAAAATAGTTGAAATACTTATAATTTTTTTTAAAAAATTGAATAAGCACGTCAATTGGAAGCTTCTTTTACACTTGGAGAAATATGGTTTTAAGGAGCAGTGGAGAAAATGGATTTTTTTTTTTTTTGTATTTCCACAGCTATATTCTCTATTTTGGTAAATGGGAGTCCTATTGGATTTGTTAATAGTTTATGGGGCTTACAACATGGTGACCCACTGTCGCCACTCTTATTTGTAATAATGATGGAGGTATTCGGAGGCTGTATATGGGCAGTATTTTCAGGGGTTTACAGTGGGAGGAAGGGCACTGACCTATTGATGATCGCAAATCTTTTGTATGCATATGACGCTTTGATTTTTTTATGGAAATGGCAGTACAAATGGGCTATTTGAAATGCATTTTTCTGTGTTTTGAAGCTGTGTTTGGCTAAAAGATTAATCCAAGTAAATTGGTACCAATTGGAGATGTTCCAAGAATATCAGCTTTGGCTGAGATTTTGGGCTGCAAAATCTTTGCATTGCTTGTGAAATATTTGGGGCTTCCCTTGGGGGCTAGGTATAAGTCCAAAGAAATATGGGACCAATGCTGGAGAAGATGAAAAGAAAGTTTGCAGGCTAGAAGAAGCTATATTTATCAAAAGGAGGCTGAAACACTTTGATAAATAGTACTCTCTCTAGTTTGCCCACATACATCCACTCTTTATTCCCCATTCTAATTAATATCGTTCATCATTTTAAGAAATTACTGTGAGATTTTCTTTGGGGAGGTCTAGAAGATGATGTTAAATTTTGCTTGGTAGGAAGACATCTTATGACGCAGTTTGATATGTTGGATTGGGCATTAGGTCTAGTACACTTTACCAATGCATTGTTGGGAAGGTGGCTTTGGCCTTATGCCACGGAAACATATACATTATGGAGAACTGTTGTAGTTATAAGTGTGGAAATGAACTGGGCAGTCTGGTTTTAGGAGTGCTTAAGGAACCCTATGGTGTGTCTCTTGAGAAACATATGGGAGGTTCTCTAATGTTTTGTCAAGTGATAGGTGGGAAGTGGCTTCCATGTTCGTTTTGGGCTTGATCTATTGTGTGGGGAGGTTGCATTTAAGGAGGCTTCTTTGACACTATTGTATAGCCCAAAATAAAGAGGTTTTTGTGGTGGACTATGATTTGGAATGGTGGAGTTATTCATTGGGACATCTTGTTCACCAGATTTGTCCATGACTGGTATATGGGGAATTTACAATAATTTCTCGGCCTTTTGTACTCCACCAAAATTACCAGGGATGGGGAAGACTGGATGTGTTGTATCCCCTTCTAGGATTGGTATTTTTGAAGTTTTATTATCAGGTTCTTACTACTGGAAACCCACTATACTTTCTGTGGAAAAGCATTTGGAAGATTAAGTTTCCTACTAAAGTAGCTCTTTTCACTTTGACAACAGCTAGACGTTCCTAATTCACTGTGATTATGTGCAAAATTTATGGTTTTTTTTTTTTTTTTTTAATAAAAAAATTTATTTTATTTTTATTTTTTTTGTGGACTTCATTGGGATAAGTCTAAAGAGGGTAGTGGATTTGCTGGCATGCTGGAGAGGGCTTTAAGGTAAACATCTTGCTGATCTATGGGGAGCCATTCCACTATATGTCATGCGGACCCTTTGGAAAGAAAGAAAGCAATGTACTTTTGAAGGAATTCAGCATTTGTCTTAAGTGGTCATTCATTTTCTTGGAGGAATTTCTAAATTTATGAAACTTTCAGTGAATTTTGGAGCATCCCTAGTATACTACCTGTGGACATGGGGAGTTTGCTCTTTCCTGCAAAATTCTTTAGAAAATTTTGTGCTACATCAACTTTGGTAAGAGAGCAAAATTCGATCTTGTTCAACCGTCTTTGAGAGACCCAACTTAGTTTCACTAGCCACCCTAGACCAAATTTTATCGAAAACACTGCTGCCATTCAATCCAAGAAACCCATGATCCACAGCTAAAGTTTATTCTTGTATTTTAAGGGCCTCTGTTACATTTGTATGCCCCTCTAGTTTTTTTGGATAATACATTTCAGTATAAATTTTTTATCCTGTTATCAAGGGTTTAAGAAGCCAAGGCAGTAGCTCACATGGCAAGGTGGTTTCAGAATGAGGAATTTGAGGATCCCAGAAAGTATTGAAGGCTTTTCAGGAAATTGATTAACCTGACTGTGACTCAGCTTGACATCACTTTGTTGTTATAGGCGGTTCACTCATGTTCATTGGCATATTGTCTATCATTTCTTGGTTTATGTAAAGGATGCTCCTTGCAAGGGCATAATGTTCAAACTCAAAGGCAATTTTGACATGTTGCTTCAGTGCAGACTGCGCTGGTGATCACCGGGATAGGCCTGTTTCCGACCTTTGTATTTATGTAGGATATATAATCTTGTTACTTGGAGTCAGAAGAGAAAAAAGAGTCAATGATATGGTGAGATGTAATTCAGATACAGAGTACAGGGCTATGTCCTATACAGCTTTGAGATGATAGAGTGAGATCTCTCCTAAAGTAGATGACCTTCTACAAGAAAAATCCTTTGATGATATTTGATATAACCAGAAGCAACTTTGAGAGTTTTCATCAAGCAAATCAAACTTATTAAGGCTAAATGTCATTGTGTGTGAGATATAGTCATGAGGAAGCAAATTGCAACATCAATGGTTTGTTGAGTGATTAGGTAGGAGATGCAAGCAATAAACAGGAATCATTTTTTAAAACTTTGAAACAAGCCATGCATGATGAACATGTGTGGGAAGAGCAAGAGAGTTATGCATAAGTGAAGGCACATTTTGTAGTTCTACTATTTTATGTAATGATAAGAATGGAGAAACCAACCACTTTTGTGGTGGTCTCCCTCATTTCAACTTTCACCGGACAATTTAGGCTTTGTGTGTGTTTTTAAATTTTCCCATCTGCTGCAAAGCAAGTTACATTACCCTTTGTTTGGATTGGAGGAAAGAGGAGAGAAGGGAAAGCAATGGAGGGAAAGGAAGCCAACTCCTTTGTTTGGTTAGACAAAAGGAACAGAGAGAAAGGAAAAGCGGAGGGAATTGGTTTCCTCCCTGGCCCACCATTTCATTTGCTCCCAAATCGGGAGGAAAATAAGAGAGGAGAGAAACTTTAACGTGGGGCCCGTGTAATAGTTATTTTTCCTTCCCTTTCCCTGTTGCAAACCAAACAAATGAATATGTATTTCTTTCCCTTCCCTTCCCTTCCCTCTCCTCCCTCCTCCTTCCTCTCTTTTCTCTTCTCTTCATTTAACCAAACAATGCCTTAATGTGTTTGGATATCTGGAAAAATTAGTTATCTTCTCAGCATATTTTTGTACTGTAATATATTAAGATACTTATGTGGATTGTCTTTTTAGAGCTAAATCATTTTTTTTATAAACAATTTCAATTTTTTGGGAGAGGATAGATGTTATATGCTTATCTGGGAAATGGAACTAATCTTAAGAAGTGACCACTTTCCATTTTGGTTGGACCTTATAAATGGGCCACAATGTGCAACCCTGATCATATTGGTGAGTCAGAAGAATTTTGTTTTGTTTTTTTTGTTTATTTTATTTATTTATTTATTTTTATGTTTTACTTTTGGCCTCTCCTAATATTATGATTTTTCTCAACCAATGTTGGAGACAATGTTCTTCCTATTCACACTGTATGATAAATTGCTTTACAAACAGATTTGTCTGTGTAAATTGCATGACTGGAGGAGATGTAGATGGTATAGAGGGATTTTTCAAAGCAACACCTTTTTTTTTGTGGATTGGTTTTGTAGTTAACCTGCCATATTTTGCATCCATTTTTTTTTTAAAGCAAACAAAACAAACAAGATGCATATTTGAAGGTTAAGGATGTCAAGTATGTTGAGCAAAATTAACCAATTAATCTTCTGATTATTGTTGCAATATTAACGCTGCGTTTGGATTGCGCTGAAAATCAGCGCGTTTGCGTTTTTCCCTTTTTTTTTTTCACGCGTTTTTCAGACTTGCGGTTCCTGTTCATGTACTGTTCAATGAACAGTAACCGCAAATTTTGACTTTTCAAACTTTTTTTAGCCAATCAGAGCACATCGTGTACTGTTTACGGACCCACAAATTTCATTTTTCAGCAACTTTTTCATTAAAAATGGGTCCCACGGTATTATTCACACATTTAAAAATTATTTTTCTACAGTATTTTTCAGTTTTCAGTTTCAGTTTTCAGTTTTCAGCTGTATCCAAACGGACCCTAAATATAATTTGAGGTCATAATTTTTTCTAATTGCCTGGTGTATCTTGGTTATCAAATAAGATGGTAATGGAGATGTTACTTTAAATAGAGCTGAATAGAATGAATGAGTCCATTCCAGTTAGTTGGGAGAATTCAGTTTAAGACTCACTGATATCTTTTTCTGTTTTAGCTTTCAGAAAAAAAAAAAAAAAAAAAAAAAAAAAAAAAAAAAAAAAAACAAAAACAAAAAAACACTAAACTAAATTGGCTTACAATCTTGCTACATAGGTTGATATCAAAAAAATAAAATGTACTTATAATAAAAGGTATTATAAAAACTAAATTGGCTTCAAATTGCATAGTCAGGTTTGGTACTTTGTAAAACTCAACCTTGAATCATGAAAGAAGAATATATTAATCACCTTTTAGAATTTTTAATTTTTGAATGAAGCATAAAATCTCATTGCATCCAGACTTAGCTGCAATTTTTAAATTTGGCATTTTGTTTGTCGCTTGCAGCAAACAAACACTGCAGATATGTTAGAAGAGGCAGTAGAGTATGTTAAGCTTCTTCAAAAGCAGATTCAGGTACTCCCTGCATTGAACTCGAAAGAAATTTTATGAGTTTCAAAAGAAGACACAGGCAGATGATTGAAATTATGAAATTGTACAATTACCATTTCATCCTACATAATTTTACAACTCCAAAAATTCTTTTCTTTTTCCTCTTCTAGGCAAATGAGTAGGTGCTAAGAGGTAAGGGATTGGAAATAAATAAAATAAGAGAAAATATAATTTGAATGGATGTGGTGTTCAAGTGAAGTGCAAAACAGAAGGCATAATTTTTTGCACATTTTGAAAATCCTGAAACATGGCAGGATCTCTCAGAGCAACAACAGAGATGCAAATGCGTGGTCAAAGATTTCACAGAAGAAAGTATTAAAGAATAAAGATAGCTCCCACAGTCCTGTGTAATTATCTAATTTTGAGGTTTCAGCCAAGCTTCATCATGGTAATTTGCCACTAATATTCTCTTTTCTCTCAAATATTCACCTTGTAATTACAAGATCTAGCACTCCCCTTCTATATAGATTTCAGTTTTCATAGTTTAGTCTATGATCAAGAATGTTTGCTTCATCTTGTCAAAACTGCTCTTTGAAGTTTGCTATGGTTGTGATTTCGCTTGGAAAAAAAAAAAGAAAAAGAAAAGAAATGAAGAAGTTATTGTGATAGTACTTGTAAATTAATGCACACAATAATATATTAATTCAATTGCTGCACAACGTTCTTTGTTTAAGATGTATTTTCCATACTCGCTATCATGTCTAGAGAAAACTTTTAGTTTCATAAAACTTGCTATCCACTTATCAAGAAGCTATATGATTGATAAGATCCCTTTGAAAGATAAGTGAATGGACCATTATTTTAAAACAATCCTCATAAACAATTCACTAGTGATATTTACTCTCAATTACTATGTTTTCGTCATTGAGAAGGTTAGTTTCACATGTGACGTTATCAATACATATATTTGAATCACCTAATTTTGTAGAACAATTCAAATTATTTGGTTTTTGAATTGTCTGTTCTGAGTAATGTCAAAAATTATATGTTGTTCTTTGTTTCTCCCTTCTTCTAGGTGAGAATCTTCTGTTTTGGTGGATTGTGAGAGTTATAATTTAGTCATGGTTGTGGAGTACGACAATGTGTCATTTAGCAACAGTTATTCTAGCTTGACATACATTGTTCTGGTAGAGTGGCGTGGTATTCAGCTGTCATGGTTGTGAAGTATTCTAGCTTGACATACATTGATTGAAGATGAATTGATAGATTTCAGAAAAATTAGTATTTATAACATATTTATTATAAAAAGAGCAAAAGTTTTTTATTAGACAAATTTGGTAGTTGTATCTTGAAATTAACTCTAATTTTCTCTATTAAACTAAAACTGAGCCCAAATAATGAATTTCTGCATATATAGAGTTTAATTAATGTATTGTGACTATAATTTTTTATTTTAAAAACGATTAGAATTATGAGTGTGAAATTATATAGATGAGAATAAATCCTATTTTTAATGATTGTTTCTCACTACAATAAATTATTATTTTTCTTTGTTTGGTTTGTGCTTTCACTAAACCAACGTAAAATAGTAATATTTATGGCATTAGGTAAGCTCTCTTAATTTACAAAATGATTTTGAATTGAAGTAGGGATGAAGTCAATGTTCAAACCTTAAGAGCATGATATTTATTGATATCTAGTGGAGATTTTAAGCATAAGATATTTGGGTATTGGACAGAATATGGCTTGTAAACAAACCTGTGTGTTGTGGAACATACCTGGTGAAGCCTCCTGAAATGATATTTGTGCCTTTCAAGTAGGAAATGGTGTTGGGAATACCCTTCAACCTGAACTTTTGAGAGAAGCTTCCACTATAACATGGAAGATCACATTATTGAAAGAGCCAAAGAGAAAACCCATAAATAAGTAATTTATTATGATTTTAACACACTGGTATATATACTTCCTTTAGGTTTTTAGCCACTTTCATTTCTTGTAGCAATTTGGTGGCTTTGGCTTTCTGTAAGTTGTCATTGGCATGTATCTATATTGAAAAAAAGTTAATAGATGTCCTAAGGACATTGATTTATGAACTATTTTAAAAACATTTTTATGAGAAAAGAAAAAAGTGATTGATTTTTTTGGCAATTTTTTATATTTTCCATAAAAGTGATATTAAGATTTTCCTAAAATTGTAAATTAACAAATGCCTTTAGAGCAACCCATTAACCGAACCCATCTATATTTTCCTTTTTGGTTGGCATTTTTAGATGCTTATTCATTGAAGACATAGTTAAGGATTTTTTTTATAGGTACGCAGACTGCAGAATGCCAAATACAGAAATACTAATGCATTTTTGGGCAAAAATGCAAACAGACCCTTGGGTTTGGGTCAATTGCAAATCGACTTTTGTGCTATTAATTTTGTATTATTGACTCTTGAGGTGTAAGAATTGTCCAAATTAAACCCCTCTATCTCAGTTTTATTAACTATATAATTGACTAAAAATTGTCACGTGTTGTGCGTGTATTTTTTTTAATATATAAATTATATAGTAAAATAGTCATGTTGCAATTTTTTGTCACTTACAGTTAATAGAAGATGGAGGGGTAAATTTGGACAGTTCTTAAACATCAAAGGTCAATACAAAATTGATAGTATGAGGCCAGTTTTTGGTATTCTTGTTCTCGCAGGGGTTATTTTTTATTTTTACATTTTAGCCTACAATATTTTTGGTATTCTTATTCTTGTGACTCCTTTAAACAGTTATTCAACAGATTGTGAGTATACAAGAATATATACACCAAGAGGACAATTGATAACCCTCCCCTTTAGTGATAAGATGCGAAAGAAAAGACATGATAAGGCACAATATGAATGTAGAATTATTCAATTTTTAGTTAAATTTAAATATTATTATTATTATTATTATTATTTGAGAGTAAGACTGTATATCAATTATCTATCCCAAATGTCACAAAAGTAATAGATTTGTGTTATCGGTACCATCTTTAAAAATATATATATATATATATATATATATATATGTGTGTGTGTGTTATTTTTTAATATTATTTATATGAAAAAAAAAAAAAATAAGGGAGAGGGTGAGAGGTCTAGGTCTATAATAAATTGTCCTTCACCTTGGCTGCTTGGCATATTTATATTACGATTTATGGAATGATTGAAGAAGATGCTAAGTGAATATGCTCTAACATGTGGCGTTCGAGTTATAACTTATAACCTAGTTAATGGTATATTTTGTGGTGTCGTATATTTGTGGTTTCATTTTCCTCTCTACCACTATCTACTTATCTCCATGTGCGCGCGCGCACACACACACACACACAACTAATAAAAAATAATGTACAATAACATGCTAATAAAAAAGGGTAATTACACAATTTACACTCAACTCTTTTGAGGTTTAGGGAAATGACATTTCACCTAAATTTGAGAGGAAAAAACATTTTTCCCCCTTGACATCCATTTAAACTCTATTAGGCAGGTTTTCAAAATTATTCTTCCTTTCAAAATTAAAATATATTTAAATTTTTTTTAATTAAATAGTATTTTAAAATATTTAGTATGATTTTTTTTTTTTCTTTTTAATGTATTGTGGAAAGATTTGTCGTTGCAAGTCTTTTGGTGCTTGGTAAACTTTGCATTTTAATTCTAAATTTATCAATTATGTTTTTACTAATTATGTTTTTAATAATTATAGCTAACCTTTGGTAAACAGAATCTTATAGGAATTTTGAATATTTCATTATTAATATAAATAGAGGGGAGTATTTTTCCTTTAGGTTTGGGGTGGAATGTCGGGAGTGTAATACCCCTATTAAAAATAGCAAGTAACACTAATACTTCCTCTCAAGTTATAGCATACAGGTTAAACATACCTAACTTAAAAGACAATAATTGAAAGGAGGCACAAGCTAACAATTGGCAACTTTATGAGAATATGATTCAACTTATCATAATGAACAAAGAGAATGAAATATGTTTCATTATTCATAAAGTGACAATGAATCTTGATATGCTTGTTAGATTTATGGAGCGTGAGATAACAATAATGGTCACTTTTTCACCAAGATAAGTTGAATTCTTCAATCAGAATATTACCATATTAAAATATGTATATACATTTAAAAATATATATTTTCCTTATCAAATGAAGTAAAAATATCCAAAACAATATAAATATCCTTTATATTGGAAGCAAAAATATATTAAATGCATTTCCTATATATTTGTAGTAAATACTCCAATTTGATAAATTTTAGTACTACATACTCTTTACGATATTATACTTTTTTTTCTTAAAAAAAAACATAAAAAAATCCAAAATTTATGCCATATTCTAAATTAGGTTATAATTTTTTTTAAAATATATATTGTAAATTAATGCCCTAAACCTATTGTGGGGCCCGGCCCAAAAATAATGGGCTATTCCAAATTCAGGCCCGTCCGAGGAGCGTCCTGTCTGAAGAGAAACCACATATGAAGCATTACTCAATCCCCATAACGCCAAGGAAACCTGTCCGAGGAGTAACTCCTCCTCGGACATCACGAAGCCCAGACGAGGAACTCTCCCCAGCCATTTCAGTTCATTCTCCCAACATATAAAATGAATAAAATCCAAAATATCTCATGGAAAGCTACCACCACATTAATTGCGCCCCAACCACCCTCTTGGCCGCATTAATGAGGAAAAGACCCCTGAACAGTACCACCTTGGCCTCTACAACTCACAAAGGGAGTGATGAGGGCGTCTGATGGGACAGGTGCTCAAATAGATGCTTAGATGATCAACAGGTGTAAGGTTGAGATGAGAGGAGGAGAACTATATAATGTAGTGGAGTCCCTCAAAGAAGGGGACGGAAAAACTGTACTAGGAACTGAAGAAATAGAATCATACGTGAGAGATCCATTCTTGTGTTTTTATTTTTTGCAAACAATACTGTCCATGTATCAGACCGAATAGGTTCACTGAGGCTAAGTTCTTTGACCCATCCTCTACAAATATTTATTGTGGGTTGCGCTTTGGGCCAAGGCCTGATCAATAGAAGTTGGGCTAGGAAAATCGTGCAACCACAATTGGCGCCGTCTGTGGGAAGAACTAAGGCATCAGCTAGTGCAACGGTCGAGCATGGCCGAACTAGGTCCGCACCAGGAGGATCCTCACCAAGCTAACTCCCAACGGACACAACCCGCCGAATCCCAGAGGCAAAATAACCCAACCAACCCAGGCGGCAGGGGGAATCGTGAGGGAAGTGTGCATACTATCCGGACGAGCCAGAGTCACACTCAGATAGGAAGTCACGTGTCTCAGAGGCGAAATAGTCATCAGGCCATGCAGCGAGAGATAGATGACCTAAAAAGGAAGTTACGACGTGTGCAGCGAAGACGATCTCCCTCTGACTCAGGCGAGTCTTCTAATGCGGAGGACGCGAGTTACAGACAAAGGTCAAGGACCCCCCCAAGTGAAACCTTTTCTTACAAAAAGGAACCACGCCCTGTACGGAAGTATGAGAGCCCATCCAGCAAAGGTTCGGGGAACGACGCCATGAAGAAGGCGCTGGATCAGGTCTCAAGGTCACCCTTCACGAATAGAATCGAAGGGGCTAAGCTGCCAAGACGCTTCAACCAACCGGTGATCGTCATCTATAGCGGCAGAGCAGACCCGGTAGAGCACGTGAGTCAGTTTAACCAAAAAATGGCGATTTATTCGCAAAACGAAGCCCTAATGTGCAAAATCTTCCCATCCAACTTGGGATCGATGGCAATGAGGTGGTTCAACAGCCTGAAGACAAACTCCGTAGGCTCCTACAAGCAGCTCACTCAAGCTTTTTGCTCCCGTTTTATTACAAACACCAGAGTCCCTCGACCTCTCAGTTCGCTACTATCCTTATCCATGCACGAAGGAGAAACCCTGAAAGCGTACTCGGATAGGTATTGGGAGGTGTATAACGATTTAGATGACAACCATGATAATGTTGCTATCAGCACGTTCAAAAGCAGTCTCCCTACCGAGCATGGCTTAAGGAAATCCCTCACCGGAAAACCAGTTACTGACGTCCAACAGCTAATGGATAGGATCGACAAGTACAAAAGAGTAGAGGAAGATCAGCTGCAAGGGAGGGGAAAGGAGAAGGTTATCCCCCCCAAAGCAAATGATTTCAGGTCGGAACGTCACAATCCTGGTCAGCCGAGGAGAGATTTTCCGTGACAGGCTGGGCAGAGCAACCCGCAAACAGTGAATGCCGTATTCAGAGAACCAGTACAACAGGTACTGGAGAAAGTAAGGGATGAACCCTATTTCAGGTGGCCGGGAAAGATGGCTGGAGACCCTTCCAAACGTAACCAGAACCTGTACTGCCACTATCATCAGGACCATGGGCATACTACTGAGGACTGCAGGAATCTGTGAAATCACCTAGATCAATTGGTCCGAGAAGGAAAGTTACGTCACCTGTTGCACCCATCGAGGGGCCATCCCGGCCAAGCAACACAAGAGCCTCGAAGGGACGTGTCTTTAAGACCCCCCACCGGGACGATACATGTCATCCTCGCTGCACCAGGAAGAACTGGGCCACCCATCCCTAGGGTATTAGCTGTTGATCGGCTCCCCTCCGAGGGCAGGCAAAGGGAGCCCAAAAGGTCAAAAAAGGGAAGCTCTTTGATACTGGGATTCTCGGATGAGGATAAGAGAGGAACTGTTCAACCTCACGATGATGCCTTGGTGGTCACATTGCGGATTGGGGGCTTCGATGTGAAAAGGGTGTTAGTAGACTCGGGAAGTGCGGTGGAGATAATGTACCCTGACCTATACAAGGGGCTGAACTTGAAGCCAGAAGATTTGACAGCTTATGACTCCCCCCTTCTCAGCTTCGAGGGAAGGATTGTTACGCCAAAGGGGCAAATCCGACTGCCCGTACAGACTGGGGCGGAAGTGGTGGAGGTGAATTTTATCGTGGTCGACACTTATTCACCCTACACCGCGATAGTTGCAAGGCCATGGATCCACGCCCTAGAGGCCGTGACCTCCACACTTCACCAAAAAGTAAAATACCCATCCAGAGGACAAGTAGAAGAGATCCGAGGAGAACAGGCCGTGGCCAGGAAGTGTATGGTGGCCGCCATTTTACATCGGCCCTTAGTCGAGTCCTCGGTCCCAGAGAGCTTATAGCAACCAGCCTCCTCGGCAAGGCAAGACGATGGGCTGGCCGAGGAGATAAGGTGTGAAAGTTTAGATAAGATTGCTGTCAACGATGACCCGGAGAAGTTCTTTCAGGTCGGCTCTGAATTGCCCTCTCAAGAAAAGGAGGAACTGGTCAGATTTCTCAGAGAAAATGTCGACGTATTCGCATGGGACGCCTACGACGCCCCGGGAGTTGATCCTAGCCTCATTTGTCACCACCTGAACGTCAACCCCTCTTCCACTCCGAAGAAGCAGCCACCTCGACGCCCTTCAAAGGAACACGCTAGTGCCGTAAGAGACGAAGTGGCAAAATTGAAAAGAGCAGGGACTATCAAAGAGGTCTTTTATCCCGAATGGTTGGCAAACACGGTGGTGGTAAGGAAGAAGACAGGGAAGTGGAGGGTCTGCGTGGACTTCACGGACCTGAACAAGGCGTGCCCCAAGGACCCATTCCCCCTACCCCGAATCGATCGATTGGTGGATGCAACCGTGGGGCACCCTCGAATGAGCTTCCTGGACGCCTTCCAGGGCTATCATCAGATACCCCTTGCGCTAAAGGACCAAGAGAAAACGGCTTTCATGACGCCCATCGGAAATTATCATTATAAGGTGATGTCGTTCGGGCTAAAGAACGCGGGCTCAACCTACCAAAGGATGATGACTCGGATGTTCGAGCCACAACTGGGTAAGATCATTGAGGTTTATATAGACGATATGGTTGTGAAGAGTAAAAGGGTGTCCGAGCACGTGAAAGACCTCGGAATAGTCTTCGCTATCTTAAGGGAGCACCGGTTGCGGCTGAATGCCTCCAAATGTTCATTCGGGGTCGGGTCTGGGAAATTCCTAGGGTACATGGTCACCCACAGGGGAATAGAAATAAGTCCCGACCAGATCAAAGCCATTAACAGCCTACAGACTCCTCGGAATCCGAAGGAGGTGCAGAAGCTCACTGGCATGATTGCGGCATTAAACCGGTTCATATCGCGATCGGCGGATCGATGTCGGCCTTTTTACCTCCTGATAAACAAGTGGAAAGAGTTCGAATGGTCGGAGGATTGCGTTCAGGCTTTCCAGCAGCTTAAGGACTACCTGTCCCGACCACCCATCATGTCCAGTCCTGAGGCAGATGAGGTGTTGTTTGCCTACATCGCCGTAGCTCCCCACGCTGTAAGCCTGGTACTAATACGGGATGATAATGGGGTGCAGCGACCGGTATACTATGTGAGCAAATCACTACATGAGGCCGAGGTGCGATACCTACCTTTAGAAAAGGCAATTCTGGCGATAGTGCATGCAACCCGGAAGCTTCCTCATTACTTTCAGGCGCATACAGTCATCGTTCTAACTCAGCTTCCCCTTCGAGCCGTGCTTCGAAGCGCTGACTACACAGGAAGGATCGCCATGTGGAGTGCTCTTTTGGGGGCCTTTGATATTAAATATATGCCCAGACCCTCCGTCAAAGGACAGATCCTCGCAGACTTGGTAGCGGAGTTTGCTGAACCCTTTATAGAAACAATGACCGAGAAGAAAGACCTGGGTGGAAAATCGGTTGGCGCAATTTCAGCAGGGGGGACCAAGCATTGGAAGGTCTACGTGGATGGCGCGGCCAACCAGAGAGGATCAGGAGTTGGGATAGTTTTAATATCGCCGGACGGCGCTGCCATTGAAAAATCGTTAAGACTCGGATTCTCGACTACGAACAATGAAGCCGAATACGAAGCCTTACTTCAAGGGATGGCGATGGTTCAAAGATTGGGTGGAAGAATAATAGAAGCATTCTCGGACTCCAGATTAGTGGTCGGACAAGTGATGGGCGAGCTTGAAGCTCGAGATACTAGGATGCAAGAGTATTTGGGACAAGTCAAACGGCTACAGACGAGTTTTGAATCCTTCAGTCTGACGCACATTTCCAGGAGCGTAAACACCCATGCATACTCGCTGGCCACTCTCGCCACGTCCTCGGCGCATAATCTGCCGCGAATGATCCTTGTTGAAGATCTATCACAGGCAAGTCCCATCCGCAGAAACCCGGCTCAAGTCCATCAGATCAGAAAAAGTCCCAACTGGATGGACCCCATAAAGTGCTTCCTCCAAAACGACATCTTACCGGAGGAAAAGCTAGAAGCCGAGAAGATACGCAGGAATGCTCCTCGGTTCTGGCTATCAGAGGGCCACAAACTATATTGACGCTCTTACTCTGGACCGTACCTACTCTGCATACATCCAGAAGAGTCCGAGTCTTTACTTGAGGAGTTACACGAGGGGATTTGCGGAAGCCACACCGGAGGAAGGTCGCTGGCGCACAGGGCACTCACCCAAGGGTATTGGTGGCCGAACATGCAAAGAGAGGCCCAAGAATACGCTAAGAAGTGCGACCAGTGCCAAAGATTCGCCCCGAATATCCACCAACCCGGAGGGGTTCTCAACCCCCTCTCTAGCCCATGGCCGTTCGCACAATGAGGCCTTGATATAGTCGGACCTTTCCCCAAAGCTGCGGGGAACAAGCGATACATAATAGTCGGAACTGATTACTTCACTAAATGGGTGGAAACTGAACCCTTGGCCAACATTAGGGACGTGGACGCCCAAAAGTTCATCTGGAAGAACATCATCACCCGCTTCGGGACTCCGCGTACACTCATTTCCGGCAATGGTCTGCAGTTCGACAGTAGGAACTTTAGGGAGTATTGCCGCGAGTTTGGAATCATTAACCGATATTCCACCCCCGCCTACCCTCAAGGAAATGGGCAGGTTGAGGCCGTGAACAAGGTCATAATGAACGGACTGAAGAAGAGACTGGACGAGGCAAAGGGGAGATGGGTAGAAGAACTCCCCCACGTCTTATGGACTTATCGGACGACGCCACGACGATCGACCGGTGAGACCCCCTTCTCGATGACTTATGGGGCTGAGGCCGTGCTCCCGATCGAGAACAACTTTCCCACACTAAGGTCTAGATCGTTTACCCCAAACGATAACGACGAGTTATTGGAACGGAGTCTGGACCTAGCTGAAGAAAGAAGGGAAAAAGCGATGATTCATATGGCCTATTATCACCAGAAGCTGAGACAAGGGTATGATGCTAACGTCAAACTGCGGCCTCTGGGTCCAGGTGATCTCGTGATGAGGAAGATTCTTGGCAGCGCAAAGAACCCCTCTTGGGGCAAGTTGGGGCCCAATTGGGAGGGACCATACCGTGTCACATCCGTGACCGGAATAGGCGCCTACTACCTAGAAGATTTGGATGAAAAAGCTGTACCTCGACCATGGAATGTAAATGACCTCAGGAGATATTGTTATTAATGAAAATGGCTTAGCATACGTTTTCTTTCATGACTATCCGCCGCTTGCTGGTCTACTGACAACTATTCATAGTTTTAAACAGAACCTAAAGTCCTGCATGGCTCCTCGGACCACAGACTTAGGGTAAATTATTACTCATGACGATTTTTATAAGTTTTAAACAGAACCTAAGTCCTGCATGGCTCCTCGGACCACAGACTTAGGGGAAATTAATACTTAAGGCAACTATTCATAGTTTTAAACAGAACCTAAGTCCTGCATGGCTCCTCGGACCACAGACTTAGGGGAAATTATTACTCATGACGATTTTTATAAGTTTTAAACAGAACCTAAATCCTGCATGGCTCCTCGGACCACAGACTTAGGGGAAATTAATACTTAAGGCAACTATTCATAGTTTTAAACAGAACCTAAGTCCTGCATGGCTCCTCGGACCACAGACTTAGGGGAAATTATTACTCATGACGATTTTTATAAGTTTTAAACAGAACCTAAGTCCTGCATGGCTCCTCGGACCACAGACTTAGGGGAAATTAATACTTAAGGCAACTATTCATAGTTTTAAACAGAACCTAAGTCCTGCATGGCTCCTCGGATCACAGACTTAGGGGAAATTATTACTCATGACGATTTTTATAAGTTTTAAACAGAACCTAAGTTCTGCATGGCTCCTCGGACCACAGACTTAGGGGAAATTAATACTTAAGGCAACTATTCATAGTTTTAAACAGAACCTAAGTCCTGCATGGCTCCTCGGACCACAGACTTAGGGGAAATTATTACTCATGACGATTTTTATAAGTTTTAAACAGAACCTAAGTCCTGCATGGCTCCTCGGACCACAGACTTAGGGGAAATTAATACTTAAGGCAACTATTCATAGTTTTAAACAGAACCTAAGTCCTGCATGGCTCCTCGGACCACAGACTTAGGGGAAATTATTACTCATGACGATTTTTATAAGTTTTAAACAGAACCTAAGTCCTGCATGGCTCCTCGGACCACAGACTTAGGGGAAATTATTACTCATGAAGATTTTTATAAGTTTTAAACAGAACCTAAGTCCTGCATGGCTCCTCGGACCACAGACTTAGTGGAAATTAATACTTGGGGCAACTATTCATAAGTTTTAAACAGAACCTAAGTCTTGCATGGCTCCTCGGACCACAGACTTAGGGGAAATTAATACTTAGGGCAGCTATTCATAAGTTTTAAACAGAACCTAAGTCCTGCATGGCTCCTCGGACCACAGACTTAGGGGAAATTATTACTTGTGATAGATTGGGAGATTATTACTTAAAGGAAATCATTTTAATGCGTGCGCGCAGTCTAGCACCATCGCAACCCTCAAATGCGCAGCCCAAAAACCCATTTTATTTTGACCGTTTACCTGTATCTACGTCGTTGTAAATGTTTAAAAAAGAGCGCTACTGACATACATCCATAGTAAGCAAAACGAACATTTTATATTAATATTCCGAGTACATTAGAAAGAGAGGTCCTTACAAAAGAATGGAAAAATAAGACGACTCTCATTCAAAAAAAAAAAAAAAAAGGGGAAAGAGTACAAAGATCAAAAGCCTAAAAGGCTAAGCCTTAGCAGGAGGATCTTCTTTCTGCTCGGGCTGAGGAGGAGGAACCTCGATGGTAGAGTCTGCGGCGGGATCCTTCGCCATATCAGGCACAAGGACGGCATCAGGCACCGCCAGGTCCTGCTCTGAAGCCACTTGGGCGTCATCAGGATTCTCTCGGATCTCCTGAGGATAGAAGATGTTCTCGGGCAGTCTTAGTGTCGAATCCGCAGGAACTCCTGCAGCATCGAGAGCATGAGCCCATGAAATACTGCAGTAATCCCTGCACACCTCGGGGATCTCCTCGGATAGCCTGGCCTCCGTCTCTTCGGCCCCGAGCTGGCGAGCAGCATTCTTCTCGGCCTCTGTAGCCTCTCGGATCAGCTGGGCCTCCTCTTTGACCCGCCTCAGCTCATCCTCGACTTTTTGCAGGGCAGTCCTGAGATCCTGCACTGCCTGCCTCTCGGTGGCGAGGTTAATCTGTGTCGAGTACAGCTCTTTGCGCTGGTCCTCCGCCTGGGTCTCGGCACTCTTCAAACCAGCCTCTACACTTTTGCGCCGGTTCTCCGACTCCTTGAACTCGTCCGTGAGTTTGAGGTGATCGTGCTTGAGGGACCCCAAGTTTTTCTCCATCTCCGTCCGAGCCTGGGTCTCAGCCTCAGCCCGACTACGGTTATCACGGCAAAACTCCTCAGCCACGAACACCTGCTGAGTAATCTACGAACGAAACAAGATTGTTTAAAAAAAAAAAAAATCTAACAGGGGTAAGTAAATTAATAAAACAGTAAAAGGATTATTTACCATCGCGAGATCCCTTTTAAGGGATAGGAAGATCTCGGGCTGAGAGAACCAACTATAGGCCTCCATGTCCCGAGGAAGGAGTAGGGGTTGCTCTAAGGCATCCGCCACGTACCCTGCCCGGCCTCGGTTATACTCTCGGACCGAAGCATTGAAAAGGATGGCAACCCCATCCAGCTCCAACTTGGGGTTCCATGCACGAGGGGTAGTGCGCACTTCAGCAAGGTTCTCCTCATCCCGGCTCTCCGAGGAGTTACCCTTTCTGCTCTTTGGCGCCCGTGTGGTTTTTTGCTGCTTGGTCGGCTGGGCAATCACCTCACCTTCCTCAAGAGTGTCAACCGGCCTCTTCTTCTTCAGGTCCGGATTAACCTTAAGGCCAGGGTCCGAGACACCCTGAGGGACCACAGGGGGAAGGGTTTTGACCTGTGATGGAGTTGGTCCCTTCGATGACTGACCCTTCGATGACTGACCTTTCCCTCGGGAGGACATCAGCTCCTTTAAAGACTTTCCCTTTCCTGCCATGGGCTCTGCCTCTTTGTCTGAAGTATCGTCCGAGCAGATAACGATTGAGGGAACACCAACTGTGGAATGTTGGTCCTGCTCTGCTTCGGGATTAGAAAGTTCCACCAAGGGGTTTTGCTGAATTTCCTCCTCGAAGTAAAACTCGTCTATCTCTTCCTCAAGGGAAAGACGAGATGATTCAGCTTCTTCTTCAACCAAAACAGCAGCGCCAGGCTCGTTTACCGGAGGTAGCTGCTCTGCTAAGTAGGGATTTCTGACACCAGGCAACACAACTGGTGGCAGATCGTGTTGAGCTAGGAACCCGTCCTTAGACACGTCAATCCTAGCCAGCCTCGGACTGCCAGCCCTTATAGCGTGACCGATTGCCTGGAAAGCGCTGCTCAGAGGTTGATAGCCCAGAACCAGATGGGCCGCACGCAGCTGTCCGTCCTCGGAAACGTAAATCTCCGACCTAAGAAGATAGTTCAACGCTGGCACGTTCACAAAGTTTATCCGAGGAGCGACGTGAACTTTGTCTGCAAACAACCAAGAAAAGTGGGGTTAGTCCATGAAATTTTCCAATTACAAAGAAAGCAAGAAAAATAACCCCTCAATACTAAACCCTTTCCCAAAAAGGACCGATCCTAAAAACGCCGCACCTGGGTTTCCTGCCCGAGTTGGACAATGAATACCATCGAACCACTCCCCAGAAGCAATAAGGAAGTCATTCTTCACGGTCTTATTGGATACTGGGAGACAAGAGATCAACCTAACGTCCTCGTTCCGGGATTTAAGATAATACCCATCATCCCCGAGGCGGTGACATTCGTACAGATAAGCCACATCGTGCCAAGTAAGGCCTAGATTCATCCGCTCGTCTAAGACATCTACACAGCCTAGTATCTTGAACATATTCGGGGCACACTGATACGGCGTCAACCTATGGTTGAACAGGTATTCCCTTGTAATCCTACGGATGGGAAGTGTCATCCCTCCCTCTATGAAAGCAATCATGGGGATAACGACTTCTCCCTCACCTCTATCTGTCAATACTCCTTCAAGAGGACAGTACTGCAGCCCAACCCCCGGGGGAATGTGGTATTTAGCCCTAAAGGCCTCCATAGCGGCTGGAGTTTTTACTGATTTTTCGAATCTACCCATCTGAACTGAACTGGGGAAATGAAAGTAAAGACCGAGAAGAAAAGTAGAGTCCGAGGAGGGAATTGAAACGGCGAGAAGAACGAAATGTACTGGTACCTTCACAAAACGCTCAATGGGACGCCTGGAAATCTCTCTTGGACGAAACGCTTCACAAAAAACGGCTACGGTGGCGTAACGGACGCAAGTGTTCGTATATCTCTGGGATTCGATGGAGTTCTCTGGAGTCCTTTGAGGTTTATGAAATGCAGATAAAAAGAAGGGACTGAACCCCTCTGACGTCTTATATAGCCGGGAGGAGAGAGAAAAGATCACTCCTGCCTAAAAGTACGAGAAAAAACGATGGCCGTTCGATCCATGCCATGCCGTTGGATGAAGGAAACATAACGCCTCCAGAAGTTAATGGCCGCGCCTCGTAAATTGTAGCGCGTCAAAAGTAACAGTCCGCACACGCGCCACACGATCTCCTTATTTCCATCCTCTCACAAACATCAAAACCTCGCTTTTCTCCTCGGAAGGAGATAAAAATCGGAGTTTTGAGGGGCTATTGTGGGGCCCGGCCCAAAAATAATGGGCTATTCCAAATTCAGGCCCGTCCGAGAAGCGTCCTGTCTGAAGAGAAACCACATATGAAGCATTACTCAATCCCCATAACGCCAAGGAAACCTCTCCGAGGAGTAACTCCTCCTCGGACATCACGAAGCCCAGACGAGGAACTCTCCCAAGCCATTTCAGTTCATCCTCCCAACATATAAAATGAATAAAATCCAAAATATCTCATGGAAAGCTACCACCACATTAATTGCGCCCCAACCACCCTCTTGGCCGCATTAATGAGGAAAAGACCCCTGAACAGTACCACCTTGGCCTCTGCAACTCACAAAGGGAGTGATGAGGGCGTCTGATGGGACAGGTGCTCAAGTAGATGCTTAGATGATCAACAGGTGTAAGGTTGAGATGAGAGGAGGAGAACTATATAATGTAGTGGAGTCCCTCAAAGAAGGGGACGAAAAAACTGTACTAGGAACTGAAGAAATAGAATCATACGTGAGAGATCCATTCTTGTGTTTTTATTTTTTGCAAACAATACTGTCCATGTATCAGACCGAATAGGTTCACTGAGGCTAAGTTCTTTGACCCATCCTCTACAAATATTTATTGAGGGTTGCGCTTTGGGCCAAGGCCTGATCAATAGAAGTTGGGCCAGGAAAATCGTGCAACCACACCTATGATATCATTTCAATTTTAAACTTCCATTCATCCTATTTTCATCTCCATTATTTAGACAGTACCATGTTATAGAAAAGTGGCAGACTCTTGATAAAACTTTGTATTTCTTCTACGACTTGTTTATAAATTAATTTGTAGCTATTTGAAAAATATATGATAGAAAGATAAAGCTTTGTTTAATGGGTTTGATCTTTGGTGGTTACTGCCACTGGTTATTGGTTGCATAAGATGTCTGGGTTTGTGATCGTATTTTTTGTGATCGGTGGTACTTGGTGGTGATTGGCAGTGATGGTGTTGAAGACTTGAAGGTGGATACCTTGAGAATGGAGAAGATAAATATATATATATATATATGTATTATTTATTATAAAAGAGAGAAAAAAAATAATATGTATTTAAAGTAGAGAAATAAATATTAAGATTGATGCAATGTTTATTTGTTAAAATAACAAAAGATGAGTTTTTGGGGTTAGTTTAGCTAAACTTTTGTCAAGACTGATATGAATGTTCTTAGAGAAGGAAAATTTCAATTATGGTGAAAATGTGGAAATGAATCTTCTATGCTACAAAATGATTTCATCTTTTTCTATTTCACAACTACCCAAAATAATATTTTTGGAAGGTGATGTCAAATTAAAATGGTTCCATAAATTTGAAATGGTGGTCATTCCACAATTATAAGTGCTTGTGGAGTGTGGGGGGCAAAGGCCGGGGTTCAAATTTCCAAAAGGGAGCTTCACATACATATACAGTTAGATTAGGCTAGAATAGAATTCTATCTTGTATCCAAAAAAAAAAAAAAAAATCTAAGACCTAATATGAAACATGGTATAAATTTTAATCTTTTTATATGAATTTTCTATAATTTTTTTAATATTCAACATTATATTTGTTGTATATTAAATATCAATAATTTCATTTTTAATTTTGAAATTTCCATTAATTAATCTATTAAGATCGTTACTATAGTATTGGATCTATTACTATATGTTATCTTTTGAACATATAAACATAATCTATTTTAAACTATAACAATACGAGAAAATAAATAAAATTTTAAATTTTTCTTGAAAGCACGGTCAATATAAATATATATATATATATATATGTCAAATTAGTTAGTTATTATCATAAATTAGTTTGCTCTTCTAAAATATCTTACGAAATTATACAAAAATAATCTAATGTACTACTAAATTAGAATATATAAATAGTCAAAAAGGTAATATAACATAACAATATATAATCCTTTTTTTAATTTTCAGTCATTTATTCAATTCCGTAATATACTCGTAGATTCCCCCTCTTTTTTTAAAAAAATGTTTTTTTATTATTTTATTATTTTTTTATGTGTATTATTTTTAGAGCTAAATTTAATGCCTTAAATGAAAGTAGTATGAAACTAACATGTCAATATTCCATATCGTATTATATTCCATACCGAAGCTTTTGAAGCTTCCACAATTTTCCACATCAGTACAATATTAAAAAAAATATTAAAATAATAATAATAATAAAACTTTTTAAAAACTCAAACCCGATATAAAACCTTTCTAAAACTCAAACCCGATACTCTGCCTTCTCTTTCAAAACTCAAACCGGATATAAAACCTTTCTAAAACACCTACCCACCATACCCACATATTAACAGAGATCTCTTTCCTCAGACCCTATTGCTCTCGTTCCCCTTCTCCTTTCCCATTCCACCCACAACCACCAGAACTCAGCAGGCAGCAGCAGCACCACCACCACCACCCACAACAACCGCAACCCACAAACCACCATAATCATACCATATCAAATCCACAACTCAAAAGCAAAAAACGATTTTGAAGATCTGCGATTTTGGGGATGTATACTAAATCGATTTTGAAGATCTGCGATTTTGGGGATGTATAGGCAGCAGCAGCACCACCACCACCACCCACAACAAACGCAACCCACAAACCACCATAATCAAACCATATCAAACCCACAACCCAAAAGCAAAAAACGATTTTGAAGATCTGCGATTTTGGGGATGTATACTAAAACGATTTTAAAGATCTGCGATTTTGGGGATGTATACTAATTTAAAATAACAACTCATATGGCGTTCTTTTGGGCATGTAGTTTGTTAAGATAAAGTTTGTCAAAGAAGAAGAGGACGAAGAAGCCGTAGTATAATCCAGTCATGGGTAACTTTTTCAAACTCTTCTTTTGCTTCGTCTTCATAATTTATTATAACTAAATATCGATTAATTATCCTACTTATCTCTCAAATTTTAAATGGTGGTTGTGCCTGTGAGGTGTTTGATGCTAGGTCTTAGTGGGATTCTGTATATAAAACCGAAACTTTTGAAGCTTTCACAATTTTTCACATCAGCACAATATTAAAAAATATATTAAAAAAATAATAATAAAAAAACTTTTTAAAAACTCAAACCCGATATAAAACCTTTCTAAAACTCAAACCCGATGCTCTGCCTTCTCTTTCAAAACTCAAACCGGATATAAAACCTTTCTAAAACACCTACCCACCATACCCACATATTAACAGAGATCTCCTTCCTCAGACCCTATTGCTCTCGTTCCCCTTCTCCTTTCTCGTTCCACCCACAACCACTAGAACTCAGCAGACAGCACCACCACCACCACCACCACCACCACCACCCACAACAACCACAACCCACAAACCACCATAATCAGACCATATCAAATCCACAACCCAAAAGCAAAAAACAATTTTGAAGATCTGCGATTTTGGGGATGTATACTAAATCGATTTTGAAGATCTGTGATTTTAGGGATGTATAGGTAGTAGCAGCACCACCACCACCAGCCACAACAACCGCAACCCATAAACCACCATAATCAGACCATATCAAACCCACAACCCAAAAGTAAAAAACGATTTTGAAGATCTGCGATTTTGGGGATGTATACTAAAACGATTTTGAAGATCTGCGATTTTGGGGATGTATACTAATTTGAAATAACAACTTATATGGTGTTCTTTTGGGCATGTAGTTTGTTAAGATAAAGTTTGTCAAAGAAGAAGATGACGAAGAAGCTGTAGTATAATCCAGTCATGGGTAACTTCTTCAAACTCTTCTTTTGTTTCGTCTTCATATTTTATTATAACTAAATATCGATTAATTATCCTACTTATCTCTCAAATTTTAAATGGTGGTTGTGCCTGTGAGGTGTTTGATGCTAGGTCTTAGTGGGATTCTGCATATAAAACCGAAACTTTTGAAGCTTCCACAATTTTCCACATCAGTACAATATTAAAAAAAATATTAAAAAAATAATAATAATAAAACTTTTTAAAAACTCAAACCCGATATAAAACCTTTCTAAAACTCAAACCCGATGCTCTGCCTTCTCTTTCAAAACTCAAACCGGATATAAAACCTTTCTAAAACACCTACCCACCATACCCACATATTAACAAAGATCTCCTTCCTTAGACCCTATTGCTCCCGTTCCCCTTCTCCTTTCCCGTTCCACCCATAACCACCAGAACTCAGCAGGCAGCAGCAGCAGCACCACCACCACCCACAACAACCACAACCCACAAACCACCATAATCAGACCATATCAAATTCACAACCCAAAAGCAAAAAACGATTTTGAAGATCTGCGATTTTGGGGATGTATACTAAATCGATTTTGAAGATCTGCGATTTTAGGGATGTATAGGCAGCAGCAGCAGCACCACCACCACCCACAACAACCGCAACCCACAAACCACCATAATCAGACCATATCAAACCCACAACCCAAAAGCAAAAAACGATTTTGAAGATCTGCGATTTTGGGGATGTATACTAATCTAAAATAACAACTCATATGGTGTTCTTTTGGGCATGTAGTTTGTTAAGATAAAGTTTGTCAAAGAAGAAGATGACAAAGAAGCCGTAGTATAATCCAGTCATGGGTAACTTCTTCAAACTCTTCTTCTGCTTCGTCTTCATATTTTATTATAACTAAATATCAATTAATTATCCTACTTATCTCTCAAATTTTAAATGGTGGTTGTGCCTGTGAGGTGTTTGATGCTAGGTCTTAGTGGGATTCTGCATATAAAACCGAAGCTTTTGAAGCTTCCACAATTTTTCACATCAGCACAATATTAAAAAAAATTTTAAAAAAATAATAATAATAAAACTTTTTAAAAACTCAAACCCGATATAAAACCTTTCTAAAACTCAAACCTGATGCTCTGCCTTCTCTTTCGAAACTCAAACCGGATATAAAACCTTTCTAAAACACCTACCCACCTTACCCACATATTAACAGAGATCTCCTTCCTCAGACCCTATTGCTCCCGTTCCCCTTCTCCTTTCCCGTTCCACCCACAACCACCAGAATTCAGCAGGCAGCAGAAACAGCAACACCACCACCCACAACAACCACAAGCCACAAACCACCATAATCAGACCATATCAAATCCACAACCTAAAAGCAAAAAACGATTTTGAAGATCTGCGATTTTGGGGATGTATACTAATCTGAAATAACAACTCATATGGTGTTCTTTTGGGCATGTAGTTTGTTAAGATAAAGTTTGTCAAAGAAGAAGATGACGAAGAAGCCGTAGTATAATCCAGTCATGGGTAACTTCTTCAAACTCTTCTTCTGCTTCGTCTTCATATTTTATTTATAACTAAATATCGATTAATTATCCTACTTATCTCTCAAATTTTAAATGGTGGTTGTGCCTGTGAGGTGTTTGATGCTAGGTCTTAGTGGGATTTTGCATATGGGGAGCAATAATAAATTTGACAAAATTATAGAAATTTTTTATTTATTTTCTATTATTTGGAACAAAATTGAGCAATTTAGGTTTGAAACAGCAATTGAACCCTGGAGCTAAGGAAGTTTAATTGCTATTTCTTACGGTTACTTTGCTGCCATCAATAGGATTTTGCTAGAAAATCCTTTAGAGTCATTCATTATATGTTGATTTATGCAAAAGGGCTACGCTGATTTTTTTTATTGCCTGCAATGTACAAGTTACAGGGCAGTGCAATGGTGCAGTGTAACAATGGCTGGGTTTTTATGCTATTTAATGCAAAATTTATATTGCTTGACATTACACGGAGTTGTCATGCATTGCAATTTGTATCTCATACACATTTGAGACTTGCCTTGATTATACCCTGTTTGAGTGTTTATCCTTGGTTATAAATTATGGATATTCTGCCTCCTTTTACCACCTCGATTTGGACTATTGTAATCAAAAGCAAAAGGTGACCTTAAGTCACCAATGCCTGATTCCCAAGGTGAGAGGCACCAAAATGAGGCCCCTAGGCGCTAAAAGCGAGTTCCTCACTGAAGGTGCTTTGCTCAAAGCCTTATATCAACATCCTAACCACCATTATATTAATTGAAAATAGGGCAGCCAAGTAGGTGAATTTATAGGACAAGTTTGGAACTTTGGTAGAAGAAAGGGTGGTGAAAATGGATTATCTATGTCATTGATTTTTTAAAAAGTTTGTTTAATGATTTATATATGCTTCATAATTGTTCATAAGTCACTGTTAAGAAAATTTTAGCTTCACTACTATGACATTTGGGTTTCCTAATTAAATTCAGCCGAGCTTATTTTTCTTGAAATCTCATCTGGGTTGCTTTAAATGTTGATTCTTTATGTGTCTGATATAGTGATTTCTTATGCATGTGTCTATGAGGAAAGCTACTTTAAAAATTGAGCTATGGTGGTCTTTATTTCTTATTTAATTATTTTGAAGTTGATTCTCATATTGATTGTCGTTAACTATCCTAAATTGTATTTGGGTAGAGCTTTTGGATTATGGTCCTTTTGCCTATGGTAGGTGTAAAGCAATTTTTTTCCCTTAAGAAAAGAGAGAAGAAGTTGACAGAATTGCCTGTTAATGATACTTTCTGAGTTTAAAGAACAGGTTTTGTTTAGTAATGGTGTTTCCACATTTCGTTATCTGTTATATATGAAAATAACACCAATATGTTGTGGTTATTGCACTTTCTCAGATACTATAATTCTTCTTCTATTCTCAAAGCCCCTAACTTGGGTAAAGCAGCTGTTTTCTAGGAACTATTTCAAGGCAAAGCAAAAGGGTTTGACATGGAGAAGGCTTTATTGGCAAAGTCTATTCATGATTTTGAAAAAGCAATATCTATGGTGTCTTAGCACAAGAGACGTGGTGGGGAATGTGAGCAAGCAAAGAAGATTTATAAAACTCAATGTTTTATGTTGAATAAATATATGATGTACTCTTCTATATAATGCAGATTTGTTGTATTATATTCTTTCTCTACTCTTTTTGAGTCATAGCAAAAGAATTTGACATTGGTAACTATATTCTATTTATTTATTATGAAAATAAGATTGCGATCATTATTGCAATTTGTTTATTCACAATATATATGTAACTATGAAAATAACTTCATTGCCAATGGACCTATGGTAGTGGTATTAATCTTTTTGGCATGTATGTATTTTTATGGAGATGATAATTGCAATATTGCTTTTTTTTTTTTTTTAAAGAATTCCGTACATCGCACGGGTTAGCGACTAATATGTTAGAATGACTATTGTTTCTAGTCAAAAAAGAACCGACCGTTTGAGCCGAGCCCAACGTTCCACTTCGTTAGTTCCAATTATCCAGAAAGGGAAAAAAATTGCTAATGTCAATTTGGTGGCTTCTACAATTCTTCCTAAGAAGCATCTTTGGTATTGAACCTTTTCATTATACTCCCATATATCCCATCAAAATATATACATGTATAAATATATACTAATTATACAATCACTTTATATGAATATTATTGGATGGTATAGAGTAAACTGAAAATATAGTAAATGAGAGTACTTGGCTCATGAATCTTTGTTTGGAGACTTAGGAAAGGTTAAACAACTCAAAGCTCTCTCACTCTCTCAAATAATATTACTATTTGCGGAAGACACATTTCCTTCTCCAGACATGAAGGGAAAATCACAAGAAATTCAGGACAGACTTAAAAAGAGTACTGAGAACCAGAAAGTATCACACAAGTCTTTCATTACAAATTATTTGATAAGATTTGAACATTCACCATATCCAAACCTCGCTCAAATGCTTTGACAGTTTACACTACATCTTCTCCACAAGCATGTGTAGGAGAAACATTTTCACTTTCAACCTGGTATCCAATTCCACCACAGGCACTACCCAAGTGCCTCAACGAACTTAACCAAGGCTCTGGTAGACGAACCAAATTCTCCTAAAGCAGCCAAAGCCATTTCTCTCATCTCCCAGCTCCTTTTCCTGAGTTCTCTCCCTTCTTCCGACTCCATCAACTCTCTAACCCTTCTCTCAACCTCATCCCCTCTCACAAACCCATCATCCTCTCTCTGCTCAACGCCAATAGCCATCTTCATATCCTTCACCAAAACATTTCTATTCAGATGCTGCTCAGCATAGAGTGGCCACGCCACCATCAGCACTCCGGCAACCACTGCCTCCAACACCGAATTCCACCCACAATGTGTCACAAACCCGCCAACGGATTCCTTTCTTAGCACCGCCATTTGGGGTGCCCATGACTTCACCACCATGCCCCTATCTTTTGTTCTTTCTAAGAACCCCTCTGGCAACACACTATCCAAATTAAACTCCGATGTATACTGCTCAATTTGCTTAGTTTTCTCATCTTGTGGTGGCTTTTTCACCACCCACAAGAACCTTTGTCCACTCCTTTCCAAGCCATTAGCTATGTCTCTAACTTGTGCCACTGTGAAAGATCCCCGGCTACCAAAACACAAGAACACAACACTTCTACTTGGTTGCCTGTCAAGCCATGACAAACACTCATTCTCATCACCAACTTCATTTCCATCTTCACCTGCTCGTTCTTCTGCTTCAGCAATTAAAGGACCTATATAGTAAACAGGTGGAGTTGGCTCATCAGGGACACATACACCATCAGCAATGGTCTTTATGGCTTTTGGCTCCAGGTCCTCAAACGTGTTTGCTATAATCCCATTTGATTTTGGAAGCTGTGAACAGAAGTAGACCCAATCCCAGTAAGCTGGATCGTCTCGATCGAGGGTTGGTTCAGGCATGTGGGTGGCTTTCAATGGTGACATTCCGGGGAAGAGAAGCTCAGTGGTTTTAAGGTCCTTAAAGCTTTTTGTTATTTGCTCATGGATCTTGGGAAAGTATAAGAAAGAAGCGAGAGCATAAGCACCAGAAGTGTAGAAATAATAAACAGGAAGGTTGAGTTGTTTGGCTATAGGAAGAGCTGAGGTGCAAAAAAGGTCAATGATAAGAGCCCTAAGAGTGGATGTGTGGGAGATCTGTTGGAGTGCATGGGGGACATGGGCAGTACTGAGGCGGTTGAACTCGAAGGCCATGGCTGCACGGCTTCGAGTTGGGGTTGTGTCAACAGAGACAGAGGGTAAGCAGTAAAAGGAGATGGAGGAGTTGGATTGGGAGATACGTTGGATGTAAGAGGTGACACTTGGGGTGTTCTGGAAGGAGCCTGTGGTGAGGAGGATGGTGATGGAGAACTTATGATGGTAGTGGTGGAGGATGAGCTTGCCTAGCTCAACCATTGAGATCATGTGGCCCATGCCTGGAGCTGGGAATAGGACTATCGTGTCTTGCATTTTGGCTTAATTTGTTTACTGTTGGACAGATGGTAGTAGGAGACAAGAAAAGGTTTTCACATATCAATCATAATTCATAATTAATTTTGTTTGATGATGTAGATAGAACAAGATTGATAAATCTAACAAACAAATATGTCACCAATATAAATATTATAGAATATTCACGTGAATATTCACAGAATAAATATTCTATAATTACATGTCACAAATAAGACAAATAATTCAAATACTTATTTACTATCTTTTTGAACTAGCACCAGTGTTGGTAAAAGCACGGGGCGCACTTAAACGCAAGACCTCTTGGAGCCTAGGTGCAAAGCACAAGTGCTCGCCTGATTGAAGTGAAGCGCCTATTTAAAAATAATAATTTTAAAATTTCAAAAATAATAATTAATGAGAAACACATCAATCAAACAATCAATTTATCATATAAATTGACATAAAACATTTTATATAATTCATATAACACCCTTTCTTAAATCTCCGATAGCCATAATGCCCTATGAGTCTATGACTAATTACTAATATTAGTTAATAATTTAATCACTTATGGACTATAAGTCTTTAAGAATTAGTCTTCTATGTTCAACATCAACTACTAAAATAACTAAACAATTACCAAAAATATATTATATCATACTTTTTTTTTGTCATAAATGAGCTAAGAATATAAAGACATAACGGTATGGTAATTGGTGTGAAGTGGATACTCAAAAGTGGATACTCAAAAGGGAAAAAATAGAGAAGAACTAGTGGGTTTTAGGACAAGTTACACTCAAACTTATACGTCTTTTTGACAAGTAAGTTACACTAAATATATGCTAAATCAATGGTTTAAATCAATAATGCCAAGATCCTAAAATTATAATTCAGTTTTTGTTTTTGTTGTTTTTTTTTTTTTTTTTTTTTTTTTTTTGAGAAATATAAAAAAGAGCAAAAAAAGTGCTTTCAGCTTTTTGAAAAGCTCGCCTAAAGTGCACTTCATTGAGTGTGCCTCACTTTAGAGGCAAAAAGCGCTAGAGCCTTAGGGCTTCACGCTTAAGCACGCTTAAAGCTTTCTTTTACCAACACAAACTAGCACAAATCATATCATTGTCACATCAATTTGTGAACTCTTTGTAATAATTTTAGTATTTTCCATAAAACAATATTCTCCTTGAAGAAAATGTCAAAGATGCTTTTAAAAAAAATTTACACTTAGCATTTAGCACGTGAAAGCCAATCTCCACAAAATATTCCAAAAGATTTAATAACTAAACCACAAATAGATTTTGTCAAAAAAAAAAAAAAAAAAAAAAAAACTCACAAAAACCTTCACATCTTAATCTAGACAAATTGTCATTAATTTTTTAAGTTCCTTTATCTAATCGTAAACATTATTTGATTCAAAATTATCATGAATCAACCCAATTGAAAGAATATATAAGACTAGAAATTATGAAGATTTCCAAACTTATAAAAGGATGAGAAAGAGGGAGCTTAGTACCAAGAACTAGAGGTTTGGCGTTTTCCTCGGGCTGGCTACTCATAGGACTTTGAATTTGAGAAAAGATCTCCAAAGAAACAGCTTGTTCTACCCAGCATTTGAAAAACCAGCCTCTCTGATGACTCTACTAACACTTGGGTCATCCAAAATAGAAATTATGACCTGTTCTAAATCTATTTTGAGAGCTAATATGGGTTGTTACTGGTTTTCAATAGAGCCACAGAGTTGGTAGCCTGTGCACACTTGAAGGCTGCAACCAAGGCATTGGAGAAGGATCGAGGTAGTGAGGACCTTAATAGGTACATAGAGGCATCTATCAACAGCTCCAATAGCATAACCACAATATGGCATTTGATCCCATGTGTCCTTCCACCCAAGCCACAATATGGCATTTAACAGACAGAATTCTTTCTCTTTCTCTCTCTCTCTCTCTCTTTTTTTTTTTTCCTATGCGATGAAATTTGTGACATTTTCATGGCTCTAAGTCTCTTACACAATGTAGGCAGGGAAAAAAAAAAAATATATATATATATATATGGTATCACACAAGACTTAAAACACCCTTAATATAAAATTCATTCTGCTATGGGAATGGGAGTAATAACATTCTAACAAATTGAACGCAACTGGGTAAGGTTCCCTACTTCCCTTTATATTATGAACCAAAATTAAGCTTAGACCGGCAATGCTAATTCATCCACATTTCAATTTCATTATACAAAAAAAAAAAAAAAAAAATGATACCCACCTTTACTCATAACAATCAAACATTTGAAGCTTTTAAAAAATTCAGTGAAACACAAATTCTGACTAATACAAGGAAGAAAGGTCCTTGATAATTGATTTGATATTACGGTGCAGCAACTAAATTAGAATTTTCAGCTGAAAACAATAATTTGTTATGAAATTCAAAAAAAGAAAAGAAAAAGTAATAACGTAATCATTCTCTACTAAAACAAAGCAAAAAATGAATTCGAAATCAAAAGCAGAAGGCATAGGTAGCAAATGGTCATAAATTTGTCTAACCTGGAATACAATTAGCTTAGATTTCTGATTGGCCTCTGCTAGTAGTGTAGTGTAGTGTGTACGTGAACGAGAAGACTGAAGTCAGATTATTATTATTAGAGAGTATGTAGAGATGGGTATCATCTTGTACTAGGAAAACCAAAGTTACCAATATATTATAATATCATTAGCATTAAAGTGAGGGAGGTGGAGATAAAAAGAAAAAACTCGGTGAGGGAGATGAAGATAAAAACGAGTGATGCTAGAATTTGTGTGATAAAAGTGGTAGAGAGGATTGGGAGTGTTGGCTCACAAAAGTGGAAGAGGAGAGAACAAGAGTTAAGAGAGAGCGAGGCTGAAAATAATGAGTGGCTGAGAGACAATGAGGAGATATTTTGTTTGAGAAGAGAGGGAAGATGAACAAAAAATGAAATAGCATTTATACCTACCATTCCAAAGATAAAAATTTTACTGTTTATTGATGGTAAAAATTTTGAAAAAAAAAATGATAAGTAGAAAGTAAATAATAATTTTAAAAATTACTATATCCATAATATTTTTATAACAAATAATAGGTAATTAATTGTTATTAGTTTAAATTTGTACTAAGATTACTTTTTTACTCTAATAATAACAATCAATAACAATCAGTAACAATCTACCACTTCGAATTTGTTATGAAAATATTGTGAATATGACATTTCTAAAAAAATTTAGCTTTAGAAGAGGTCTTTTGGTGTTTGGTGTGTCAAATGCCAAAAATTTAGCTTTTGGCACACCCTTTTGAAGTTTGTTTGGCCAAGGAATGGAATGGAACCCATATGATTTTTAAACTCGAACCATTCAATAAATCATAAAAGAGAGTGGTTCAAGATTTTTAAAGTCGAACCGCAATTGAATCTTGATGACGTTATAATTAAATTAATAATTATTTAAAATACAAATAAATGTTTATAATTAGTAAAAATAGAAAAATTAACTAAAAATAATCCAATTAAAAATGAATATAATATTTCTTTATCTATTTATATGTTAATTAGTTAAACTTGTAATAATAATAATAATTATATTATTATTATTTTTTAAACCATTGGATTTGAGCAGATCCAACTGTCAAAAAAAGACTCTCATTAATGTTAATATTCTGATTAAGATCTTATTAATTATCCCTCATTTATTATATTTTATATCTATCTCTAAACTCAAAAAAGTGTTATATTTGACTCTCTCTCTCTCTCTCTCTCTACGTTTCACTCTCTATCTCTCTCTCTCTACGTTTCTCTCTCTATGTCTTTCTCCTCCACCATTGTTCTACCTCCATGGATAGATTGCCGGCAGAAGGTTGTGAAGCAATGGTCTCTCACCCCTGCAAACGTTGTGAAGCAATGGTCTCTCATCCCTGCAAATCATACATTCAAAAAAGAAATATATATGATGAACGGACTTTTCAACACAAACTAGTAATGGTCTCTCACCCCTGCAAACGTTGTGAAGCAATTGCCGGCAGAAGGTTTTTGATCATTTACTTGTAAATTATTTGTTGCAAGCCTTGGGTAACGGTTTTAGGTGGAGTCTACATATATTTTTTTTATGATGTTTTCATGCTTTCTTGCGTTTATGGTTAGCGGCTATTGCTGGTTTGTGTTTTAAAGTCCGTTCATCATATATATTTCTTTTTTGAATGTATGATTTGCAAGGATGAGAGAGCATTGCTTCACAACCTTCTGCTGGCAATCTATCCATGAAGGTGTAATAACAGTGGAGGAGAAAGAGATAGAGAGAGAAACGTAGAGAGAGAGAGAGTCAAATATAACACTTTTTTGGGTTTAGAGATAGATATAAAATATAATAAATGAGAGATAATTAATGAGATCTGTGGGGCTAGTGAATTCGCGGCCCAGGCCCGTTCTGCATGGGAGCCCAAGGGCTACGGCCCACGCCAAGGAATAGCCATTGCCGAGGACAACCTCCTGCTCGGCACCTCATGAAATACCTTAGGAAAGGGAGAAACTGAGTTCAGGAGCAGGGTAAGGGAAAAAGCTACCAACATTATAATACCAAGCACTGTATCTGACAAGTCCACGCTATGAGACCATACCCTGTAACTTTCCCAGTGACACCGAACCATACTGGAGTATGGGTTGACAGGACAGGTCTGCACCCCGAAAAAAGGGTGAGACTTACACGTGAACTTGCGGTAAGAGAAGGAGGCGGATATAAAAGGAAGAACGCCCCAGCAATTAAAGAGGGGAATTCCTCCCTAAAAAAAAGTGGAGAGAGGGAAGGACATAAGGATCCTTGGACAGCGTCCGAGGATAAGAACCCTACAACCCGCTCCAATGGAGGGCTTAGCTAGTCAAGCAAGACCCACCCGTATAAGAATTTCCATGGACGCCATGATCAAATCGTCCACCTGTGCCCAATGTCATGCCTTTCAAACCCACTCTCTACAAATGATATTGTCTGGGCCTTTTTACGTGCGAACCCAACACTATTGTGGTTCGTTGCGAATCGTGTCCCTACAATTGGCGCCGTCTGTGGGGAGGGCTTGCGCGTTGGCTCAGGCGGCGGTGGAATTAAGCTTTTGTCAAGCGAGGGTCTATGAGGATGCCTTTATGACCGGCGACACATTGTCGTTGTTCCAACGTAGATTCCCACTAAGGGGCTACACCTCGTAGTGCCAATGGCATGGGCACGTCTAGGGGCTTCAAACATCAAGCTAGCTTCCCCCCACCTTGTTCGGGGAGCTAACCTTCGGAAAATAAACAAATAAAAAAAAAATATACAAGTTTTGGACAGAACCAAGGCCTTGCATGGTCTTCGGACTCAAGCCTCTGGGGAAACCAACTACTTACAAAGAAAATACAAGTTTTGGACAGAACCAAGGCCTTGCATGGTCCTTGGACTCAAGCCTCTGGGGAAACCAACTACTTACAAAGAAAATATAAGTTTTGGACAGAACCAAGGCCTTGCATGGTCTTCGGACTCAAGCCTCTATGGAAACCAACTACTTACAAAGAAAATACAAGTTTTGGACAGAACCAAGGCCTTGCATGGTCCTCGGACTCAAGCCTCTGGGGAAACCAACTACTTACAAAGAAAAATACAAGTTTTGGACAAAACCAAGGCCTTGCATGGTCCTCGGACTCAAGCCTCTGGGGAAACCAACTACTTACAAAGAAAATACAAGTTTTGGACAGAACCAAAGCCTTGCATGGTCCTCGGACTCAAGCCTCTGGGGAAACCAACTACTTACAAAGAAAATACAAGTTTTGGACAAAACCAAGGCCTTGCATGGTCTTCGGACTCAAGCCTCTGGGAAGACCAACTACTTACAAGGAAAAACTACATTACATGGACCTTAGGGTCTATCTGAGGAAAATTCTCCACTAACAATTGGGTTAATTCCTAAATTGCGAGGATTCTCAAGTCTGCTCTCGGATCTTCAGCACCAAAGGGATCGATGCAATATAGAGCAATATGTTGCCTAAAACACAATCGGAGTTCCCTACTGCTCAGTCACCTCCTCGGATGAATTATTTAGAGTTTATCATTCTTGGACGGTATTCTCGCACTTATTATAGAATATTCAGCTGCTATCTTGGTTAGTTTCCTAAGTTTAACTTACAATGAATTATCATTACTATGCATGGAAATGTCGGTAAATTAGAATTATTTAGATTATGTTTCAAGGTTTCCTGTTCTAAGTATCATTGAAGAAAAACACACACGGAACACACCCATTCACAAAATAGTGTTGCAAAAAAGAAAAGTATCCAAAACAAGTAAATAAATTTCCCTTTTTTATTAAAACAAAGAAATAGTACAGCGTACAATGGAAGACTGGAATCAGCTTATATTAGAGCTAACTACATAATCGAAAAGGAAGATACAAGAGAATAAGATAAAGCCGAGGAGGCAGCACAGACGAGAGGTTGGCTTCTAAAGCTAACTACATAAACGAAAAGAAAAGTACAAGAGAATAAGATAAAGCCGAGGAGGCAACACAGAAGAGAGGTTGGCTTCTAAAGCTAACTACATAATCGAAAAGAAAAATACAAGAGAATAAGATAAAGCCGGAGAGGTAGCACAGAGGAGAGGTTGGCTGCTGCTTCAAGACCTTGTTCTTCCTCAATACTGTTACATGCCCATAACTCAGGCAGCAAAAGAACCCAGCTTGGGGCCTGCACCATCGAAGAAAAGGTGCAGAGAGAGCCCAGCTTCAGGCTAGCGCAGCCGAAGAAAAGGTGCAGGGAACCCAACTTGAGGCCCACACCGTTGAAGAAAAGGTGCAGGGAGCCGGAAGTTGAGGAACCTACACCAAAATTTGCCTGCGACAAGGCAGACGGCGCTGATGGCGGAGAATGTTTCTTCTGACACACCAAAAATCTGGTGTGAACAGAACCTGCTTCGGATTTTGACTAAAAGAAGGAGAAACACCATTTCTCCCTTCGTCAAGGCGGAGTGTTTTCTTGAATCTGTGCCCCCCATGCCCAGACCACACTACCTTGAATCTTGTAAGGACCCGGCGCCGCTGCGGCGGAGGGAGCTCCTTCACCCCAACCCGCGCCTCAAACATGTTATACTAAGGGAAGATAGTACCGGATATGGGAGTTGTAATTATGGCTTAGGGATTATGGTTTGGGAGGAAACTGAAGGATTTGTGTGTAGGTAAAGCAACTTCTTCTCCTATTTATTTAAAAAGATAAGGAGATGGCATTTAATTCACGCAGTGTCCCAAGGAACGCTACAGACAAAATGGCTCCGGCTCAATTTCCAACGCCACCTGCAACCATGAGATTAAAGGATTCTCGTGAAGGCGCACCTCGAACACTGGAACGTCAAAGGGTACCGTGTGACCAAAGACTACAGAAATGCCTCTTAATCCGATGCAATCTCCTATGCAAAGGGGAAAAGCCCAAATATCAAAAGTACATGATCTGAGTGAGTCGTGATTTGGGCCCAGCATTATCAAAATCCTCATCCCCAACTAAAAGTCGAGCAGCAGGATTTTGAGGGGCTATTGTGGGACTAGTGAATTCGCGGCCCAAGCCCGTTCTGCATGGGAGCCCAGGGGCTACGGCCCACGCCAAGGAATAGCCATTGTCGAGGACAACCTCCTACTCGGCACCTCATGAAATATCTTAGGAAAGGGAGAAACTGAGTTCAGGAGCAGGGTAAGGGAAAAAGCTACCAACATTATAATACCAAGCACTGTATCTGACAAGTCCACGCTATGAGACCATACCCTGTAACTTTCCCAGCGACACCGAACCATACTGGAGTATGGGTTGACAGGACAGGTCTGCACCCCGAAAAAAGGGTGAGACTTACACGTGAACTTGCGGTAAGAGAAGGAGGCGGATATAAAAGGAAGAACGCCCCAGCAATTAAAGAGGGGAATCCCTCCCTAAAAAAAAGTGGAGAGAGGGAAGGACACAAGGATCCTTGGATAGCGTCCGAGGATAAGAACCCTACAACCCGCTCCAATGGAGGGCTTAGCTAGTCAAGCAAGGCCCACCCGTATAAGAATTTCCATGGACACCATGATCAAATCGTCCACCTGTGCCCAATGTCATGCCTTTCAAACCCACTCTCTACAAATGATATTGTCTGGGCCTTTTTACGTGCGAACCCAACACTGTTGTGGTTCGTTGCGAATCGTGTCCCTACAAGATCCTAATCAGAATTTTAGCATTAATGAGAGTCTTTTTTTTACCATTGGATCTACTTAAATCCAATGATTTAAAAAAAATGTGTAACTCTTTAGAGTTACAGCAGGTGTAACTTGAACCTATCTCTATTATTATTATAAGAAGGGTTTTACTAACAGGTGCCCTTAAAACATATATATATATATATATATTTATATATATTACATAAGATAGAAATTCTACTCTAACATAATCTAAGTGTATATGTATGTAAAGCTCTCTCCTGAAAACTTGAACCTCGGCCCTTACCTCTCACATCTCATAAGTAATTATACTTGTGGAGTGACTATCGCATCAAGAGTATGCATTGGTCCTTTAAGACATATATTAATTAACCATTTTAAGAAATTTTTTATGGGAAAATGAAAAAGTTACTAACTCTTTTTTGTAGTTTTTTCAATTCCCACAAAGTATTAAAAAAAAAAAGAAGAATGATTAATGTATTAGGGCATGCATTAATTGGACTTATATAAGAATTATAACTTCAAAAGCAGGGCCGGCTCAACGAATTTGAGGGCCCTAGGCAAAAGTTTTAAACGGGGTCTTTTATTATAAATTAATATATATTTTTTCAATTAAAATTTATTTTTCTTGCTTTTTGATAGGCAAAATTACTAATTAAATTTTTGCATTCAAGTTTCACTAACATTTCCTTTTCAATTGATAATATAGCTAATCCACTTAATCTTTCCTGTGACATAGTTGATCTTAAATATGATTTTATTAATTTTAATTTTGAAAAACTTCTTTCTGCGGAAGCAACTGTAATAGGTATAGTTAGTAATATTTTCTAGTAGAAAAATTAAAATTAATATTAATACAATCATTTATGAAACTTCTTTTTGATGAATTTCTTCTTCATTTATGAAACTTTCACTCAAATTTTTTGCAAGATTTTGTTTTTTACTAGTAATAAATTTGTCCATAGCTCCTTTTTGAGATTCAATTAGTTCTTCTCTTTGTCTTTTCTTTTTTAGTTTTTCATATCCGGATGGATATTTTCTAGTAGACATTTGTAATTAAAAAATATTTACGAATAAATGAAATACAATCTATAATAATAAAAAAAATTACAATTTAACTAGAATAATATAAATTTAACGTATAAAACAATAGAACCTGGTTTATAAAAAGCACAATTGTAGCTTTACTTAATATGATCACTTTACACTTTAAACCTGCAGAAAAAAATTAAAATTAATATTAATACAAAATAAATTATTCTAAATTTATAATTTTGTTATCAATACTCTTCACTAACAAAATATATAGAACTCAACTTGATTCACACATTCACTGATACTAAAAGTTCATCACGGCATCACACTAAAAAAATCTGATTTCTTAAATAAAAAAAAAAATCAAAAATCAAAAAGCAAAAGGCAAAACGTGTAAGGCTTTCTCTAGAAGCCACAACCACTAAAGCTTTTTTTCACTTTTTGTAAAGTGAAATCAATGGTCCGGATGATGGTTCTAGAGATATCTTAAGGGCCCGGATCATCCTTCTAGAGAAATCTATTTCTCTTTTCACTTTTTGTAAAGGCAAATCCTTTAGTCTCTGTGTTTGTTCTCTTGCCGCAACTGCTTGTGCTCTTTACTCAGCAGCAATGAGCAATAGCAGAGCTGAGCAAACTCCTCTTCAACCAAAAAAAAAAAAAAAAAAAACCCAGCAAACTATGAAGAAGACGAAAGAGGCAAAGGAGGAGAAAACAAAAAATGAACCTGAAATGAAGATCTGTGAACACATCAAGTCTGTTGCCAAAACCAATTGATGAGTAAGTCAACAAAAAAAAAGAGTGTTTTTTGTTTTTTTGAATCAAGATGGAGACTGGAGAGAGTCAGAGAGTGGGCGATTTTTTTCTTCTTTCTGCCTTTTGTAATATTTTCTTCTACAAGCTAAAGATTATTGCTTTTTGTAATCTTTTCTTCTGCAAGTTAAAGATTTGATGATGGGATTTCATGTCACTTCAATGTAAGTAACGGGCAATTTTTTTTTTTTCAAGATGAGAAACGGGTGTTTTGTGATCTTTTCTTCTGCAAGCTAAAGATATCATGTCACTTCAGTGAGAAACAACCCCCCTTTTTTTTTTCTCCTCAAATGAGAAACGGGCCTCTTTTCTTCTGCAACCTAAAGATATGGTGACTTAAATGTGAGAAACGGTTTTTTTTTTTTTTTTTCCTTCTTCAGATGAGAACACAATATTATATACTATGTTTTTTTTTTTTTTTTTTCTTCAGATGAGAACACAATATTATATACTATATATATATATATATATATATATTTTCAGATGAGAACACAATATTATATACTATATTATTACTACTTGGGGCTCTCTTATATGTGGGGGCCTTAGGCGGCCGCCTAAGTCTCCTATAGGTTCGGCCGGCCCTGTTCAAAAGGACACTTACCTGAAATAACATTATAAAAAAATTAAAAAAGAAAAAAGAAAAAAAAGAAGAGGACACCTATTGTTAATATATATATATATATATATAAAATAAGAAAAAAAAGAGATAAAGATACAACTTACAAGCTGATAAGTGATATTAATATTCGCGGATGACAAAAGTTAAACACAATTGAAAAGTCAAATTTCACTATTAATCTATTGGGCTTCACAAGGTCACGATGGTACCGGATAGTGGTGTTAGGGCATCTCTAATAGCCTCTCTAAAACTATGTTTAGAGAGCAAACCCACAAAAATTAGCTCAATAATCTTTCCAAATTGTAAAAAAATAGAGTAGATTAGTTATAGTACTCTACACATATGAGAAGTTATTATTGCTCTTCAAATGAATTTTTATGACTAAAATATTCAACCTCTCTCTTTTTGTCTTCTGTGCACATTATGAATAAAGAATAAAAATAATATTAAAAAAATGATGAAAAAATAATATTTAAATGTAATAAAAAATGATTAGAAAGCCTGTTAAAAATGTATTTTAAAAAATAGATAGCTAAAACTATTTGTTCTCCAAACAGTGTAAAAATTTGGTCAAGCTGTTGGAGAGACTCTTATCAGGTGAAACAGTGGGCACACTTTAACAAAAACAAGAATACATACAAGTTATAAGTGCACTATCCAAGGAACAAGAAACAATATGAGGAGATTAGTTTCTAGCTGCTGCTTGTTGGGCAAAGTGTCGCCAAAAAGGAGAAAAAGAAAATGGGAGTTGGGGATAATCAGTATACTATCGGAAAATTAACAGTGATGGTAGTAACATGGCTTTCTGTTTTCTTTGTCTCTCTTGATTTTTTTTTTTTTTTTAATATTTAAATTCTTTACCAACTGAGATTTGTTTTCCAACCAAAATATAGTAAAAAAAAAAAAAAGATCCGTGCAAACCGCTAAAGTTGGCCACGGTTCTTAGAACCGTATGGTCTTACTGCAGTTCGAGTAGTTCCATACTTTTTTCACACAGAGAGGCTCTTCTTAGGATTAATATTTAAAAAAAAAAAAAAAACGAGGGGTTTACGGTTAACCGAGTTAAACGGTACGGTCCGGTCTGAATCTGAGAACCAGGAGAACTGATATATCATATTTAAGTGATAGAAATAAGACCATACCATTATGATCATCATCACAGGATGATGTTCTGTTTTGGCCACATTCTACAATGGTTTGTATACGGTTAAGTCGGGGTATAATTTGCTTTGTGAATCGAGTCGCAGAGAGATGCAGCTTCATCTTCGAATACTGCGGGCACAAAAAAATTTTGGTCAAACCTGTGAAAGTTAAAAGTTCCGAACAAAGTTAAATCTTTTCTTTGGAGAGCTTGTACTAATTCCATTCCTACCATGCAGAACTTATTAAAGCAAAAGGTGACCCAATCATATATTTGTAGCTTCTGCAAAGTGAGAGAAGAATTCACCATTCACGCTCTTTGGTCTTGTGAAAAACTTCAACCGATCTGGAATTCTTGCTTCTCTACTTTGCCTTCGGAATTTTCCAGAATTCACTATTTTTCTGATCTGGTAATGTTAGTTTTTAGCTCACACATCAACTCTGAAGTGTTTGTTATGACTTGTTGGGCAATTTGGAATAAAAGGAATACAGTTCGGGTTGGCGAGGTGGTCTAACCGCTGCATCAGATAGCTGGTTTGGCACAAAAACATCTCCAAGAATTTCATAAGTCTCGGCCTGCCCTAAGGAAGAAGGTGCATCCTGCAGACTACAGTGGAAGCCTCCTGATCAGGGTGGTGTTAAGACTAATTTTGATGGGGCCATTTTTAAGGATATAAATGCAGTAGGTTTAGGTGTGGTGATTTAGAACGATTGAGGCGAGGTCCTAGCAGCTATGACTGAGAAAATTCCCATACCAAATTAATTCGGTTCTAACTCTGGAAACATTGGCAGCAAGACGTGCAGTCCAATTTGTTCATGAAGTTGGCATTTCTAGCTCCATCTTTGAAGGTGATTCTGAGACCTCCATCAATGCGCTTCGTAAAGGACAGTTATTCTATTCTTCCTTTGGCCATATTATTAGAGACATCTTGTTGTCTCCTAACTCTCTTCACAGTTTTTCTTTCTCTCACATTTACAGACAAGGTAATGCGCTCGCAGATGCCTTAGCTAAGAGAGCAAGGTTTTCTTCTCATTTATCGGTTTGGATGGAGTCCATTCCACCAGATCTTTATAATGGTTATTTGTCAGATTTTTCATTCCACTAGATCTTTATAATTGTTATTTGTCAGATTTTTCAACTATTGAATAAATAGGCCACTTTGGCCTTCTTCTCAAAAAAAAAAAAAAAATAATAGAAATAATAAAAAATATAAAAAAAGTAAAGAAATTAATGGAATATAATTAATTAATTTTAGAGGAAATTACTCTTTACCCACCTGTAGTTTGACCGAAAAACACTTTGCCTACCTGTAATTTAAAAATTAGCATTTTATCCATCTAAGATTAACTCTATTTGTCTCCTGTTACCCACCTCGGTTAAAAATAAAGGCAAATTTATATTTTTGTTACTCTTTTATGTCTCTCTCTTCTTAAAACATAAAAAACTAAAAAAATCAAAGGAAAAGAAGATCTAAAAGCTAGGTTGTGTAAAAATTAAAACTTAACTTTTAGGTCTTTCTTTCCTCCTCTTTTCAAACCATTGGGCCACACACATTTTGTTGGTCATGAATGAAAAATTAATAAATATAAACTAATTTAAGTATCAAATATATTAAAAAAATTAAATGACACATCACAGTTTGACCTCAGTTGAACCTCAGTGTCCGACCTCAAAAATCTTAAATTTCTTCCTTTTTCGGTTCATTAAACGGTTTTTGTTTCAAAACCATGGTCCTCACTAATCAACCTTAATCAACAGTTTATTGACTGGCCAATAGCCAGAGCGGCATAGGCACCACATGAAAAGCCATTAACTTTTCCTTTAATCATAATTATTTCACATTCTTTTTGGTAATCATGGTTGTTTTTCTTTTTATAATACAAGTATATTCGATAATCACTTTTTAACGTACATTCCAAATATAATTTTTTTTTTACAAGATAGAATTATACTCTAACTTAATTTAAATATATATGTGTGTGAAGCTCCCTTCTGAAGACTTGAACTCCAGTCCTTACCCCCCACACCCCACACCCTATAAGCACTTATACTTGTTGTATGACCATTGCACCAAAGGCGTACGGTAGTAAATATAAAAATATTAAAACTAACAAAAGTGCAAAAGCTTCTCCACCACAGAACAAGGCAAATCTTGTTTGAACAGTTTTCATTTTTCTCTTTTCTATTTTTTCCAAATAAGAAAATTCATTCCACAAGAAGAAAAAGTGAATTATTGGATGGGTTTTTTCTCTGAGACCGACGTTGAGGAAAAAGGCACTGACGGTGGAGAAAAAGACACCAAATCCAATGGCACGAAAATCTGTAATAAATAAACATAATGATAAAATTTTAGTAGACATGAAAAGAAAACATAAAAGTTGGTATATAAAAAGAATAGGTAAAAGTTAGGTTTTAATTTTTACAAAACTTAGCTTTTTGATCTTTTTTTTTCCCTTATTTTTTAGTTTTTTTATGTTTTGATAGGAGAGAGACGTAAAATGATAACAAAAATACAAACTTATCCTTGTTTTTAACAAAGATGGATAATGAAGACAAATGGGGTTAACCTCAAGTAGGTAAAGTGCTAATTTTTAAACCACAGATAGACAAAGTATTCTTTGGGCAATCTACAAGTGAATAAAGTGTAATTTTTCCTTAATTTTATTTGCATGTTTTCAAATAAATGAATGGAAAACCTCTTCTTTTTTTTTTATTATATATATATATATATACCAAATGGGGGTAAGCTACAAACAAAGGGTGCCGTTCAGAGGGCATTGGGGGCGGAAGCATAAATAGGTTACAAGTGTAGTTCTAGTACAAGTGTAAACTAGGGGAGGGAAGAAGAGAGTCATTCTGGTTTTACAAAGTATTTCTGAGTACAATGTGAAACTAAAGCTCGTGAGGAAGTATTCAAAACTTAAGCCTTCTGGTAGCTAAGTTCTACTAAGCCTGCTGAAGACTGAGGAGGAGGGTCCCTTTTATAGCAGGAGGGAGCCTTGGATCAGATCAGGAGACTCCTGGAATCACGGGAGGTGAAATGCTTTTACCTTCAGGTGAATATCTTTTCAGCCGAAAGCAATAGTGATTTCAATGATTCTGCTGGGGTACTGTAGAGTGAACAGTAACTGGTCACTGTTTATGAACAGTATCTTGTCCCCTTGCTTTTCTGGAATAGTAACTTTGCATAGTGTTCTGGACTGTGCAGTGAATAGTGTTTTGCAGCTTTGCTGATGCGGGTACTGTCCATAGAATAGTAACCGATTTTTGCAAAGGTGGTTTCGGGAACCTTCCTGGGGTGCTTAATCAGTATCATATCCAGACGGATAACCATCATAGGGATCCCATGGAGGGTCATAGTCGAAATTGTGTTCATGATACCTGGCAAATTTGTCACAAACACCACAGTACAGGATTGGTTCATAATCTGCTTGCCGCAGAATTATCTGTCCGGGCTCAATGTAGTCGACCCTTTCTGTATGGGTAGCTTCAGAATATGGCCTGGTGGTAAATACTGTAATTCTTCCAGTATTTCCAGCAAAGTGGTAATTCTGCCAGAGTTCGCTGGTGACATCCAGAATCTCATTGTTGAAGTAGCCACTCCAGCATCTTGCAAGAGCTTCGGGGTCTTCATCATGGAGATAAGAGTCTCCTTCATACCATGGACCATTGTGAGTGTACCCATTGATGAGTACAAGATGGTGCGCAGGTTGGACAATCATCCAGTTGTTCCTGTCCCATTGGGGAAGAGTACTCCAGCATCTGATGGAGACAAATGGACTCTTGATTTTTGAGACAACCTGTCGGACAATCTATGGGAATTGGTTGATCTGTTCATGGCTGGTTAGCTTGATGAACCGGACGAACCCATATTCAAACATTTGTGAAAGCCAGCTTGGATCTTCTTCAACGGACCAATCTTCATAATTGATAATTAGGCCGGGGAAGGGATGTTTCTTCTCATAGATCCTTTGGCTGCTTCCAAAGTACTTTTCCCAAGTTGATAGGATGAAAGCAGCATCTTCTGATTCATCGTAAACTGGAAAATGGGTGATGACAATGATTTTGAAATGCTTGAACCATTGGTCACATGATTCAGACATAGCCTTGCTTCTAAATATACGTTCTTGTATATCAGAAGGCAAGTTGGCAACAACACTTCTTAGCTGGTTTTGAGTCTTAAGACTTAACCTAGCATAATCGGTGCCCATAATAGTCATTCTATCCATTGAATGGATATCCTCTTTGCCAAAGAGTTGACTAATAGAATTTCTTCCAATCTCAATTTCTGTCTCAAGGTTTACTAGGTGCATTTCTAGTGCTCTGAGGGTTCTTTGGAAAGGGCGATTGTTGTTTTGGGTAAAGGCTCTTTGAAGATTATCGAGGATAATTTTGATGGAGGGTGGAAGTCCAGTATATACTCCATTTGAAAATTGAAAATTTCTGGATAAAACTTCATGCAAAGTGACAGTCCTATTACCACCTGAAAATGTTATTTGGAATGGAACATGTTCCTGAAGGGATGTTACTTCCCTGGGTTCTGAACCAGAAGAAGCGCCTTCATGCTTTCTAGAAGGAGAACCCTGAACAGGGGCTTTTCCTTTGTTCCTGCTTGAAGATGCCATATAAAAAGGTTTTTGTATTTCTACCTGCCATGTATTAACAAAATGGTTATTTTTGGAAACATTTTTGTTAAAATCATGGGATTTCATGGAGCAAATACTTTTATGTGCAATGTGATAAGATGATAATTTATGGAGACTCAATGAATTATCAAATATGGTGGATGGTGCAAATTGATCAAGGTTTTGGGCTTGATTTGGACCATATGGAGAGATTTTGATATTGGTGAGGTTAAGATTTCTAGAAACAGAAACTTTTTGGAGACTCTCAATCTCTCTTGGTTCAGGGTTTCTAAGAAACTTAAACTTGACTGGTTGGCCAAATGGTTGAGTAGTGATACCTTCACTATTCGTGGTGAAAGGATACAACAGACACATGAATGGGTTTCCTAAGATGACCCTATCTGTCATATTCTTGACAAGAACAAAGGTGGTTTTAAAACACGCATTGTCTTGATAAATAGGATGTTTAGAAGGAGTGACTCTTCCACTTCCATTAGATCTAGCAGTACAAACCCTCCTGAGATTCCACAAGAAGATGAAACAATCAACTCAGAGTCGTACCAGCTTTCAGATCTAGATCAGAAGTTAGGAGATTGGAACATACCCAAAGTTCCCACAACCCAGGTCTATAAGTCATCATCATGGTCCTTGAAAAAGTCTTTCAGAACAGACTACCATGTTAGGACTATAGAACAAGTTTACAGCATTAACAAGGAATATGAAACCTGTTATTTGTTGTCCCCTGCAGCCGTGAAAGCTCACAGGGAAAGAGATCATAAATTCCTCCATATAGGACTTGTCCAAGTTGGAGTAAAACCATTGATCAGAGAAGGGTTGAACAACTCAATCCTTATGGCCCTTAGAGACACCCGCCTCATCAGGTTTAATGATAGTCTCCTAGGTACCATAGAATCCAGTTTGAGTAATGGTCCAGTTCACTTTGACTGTTACCCAAATCTCACAGTTGCGCTTGACGACCCTCACATCTTGAAGGTCCTCACACTCAACATTAAAACCCATGGAAACCTTGTATTACATGGTACCAAACAGATTGCTCTTATATACAGGGTGTATTATAAGTGCATGAGAACCAATATGTCCATTCAAGCATTCGATAAGAGAAAGCCAGGAGAAACTACTCTTATCCAAACCTCGGATGTTAGATCCACTGTTCAGGTACCTAAAACCCTGAAATGGTCTGAAATAACATTCCCAGCACAATGGACTTTAGAAAATGAGAATTATCCTCTACAGGTCCAAAAACCTGTTAGGAACCCAGATCTAGATATCATCCAGCAGCTAGCCGATGGAACGGTTAGACTAAGCTTTGACCAGTCTAGGTTTAGGTCACCCTTAGATTATGATGTACCCAGATCTCCCATAGATCTACACCACAGGTCTAGATCCATAGATCTACGCCAACCCTTTAGGCAGCCAACTATCCTTTTGAAAGATAGACCTACATCCCAGTACAGTTCGTCTAGAACACGAGCTCCTACATCTAGAAGAGACTCAAGTCCACAGTTTCAAGGTGTCAAAGACCACTCCCAGGTTAGTACCCCTTGTTACACAGCCAAACAAGACTCAGTTGCTGATCAAGAAGAAGACAGCACTAGTCAGGATAGTCTTAAGCCCCCTTCACCATCGGGATCTGATTTTAAGAATCCTATTCAGCAGGAAACTGAATATGACTATCAGCTCCTAATGTTGACAAAGGAATTCATCCCTGATATGGAAGCTCTTGAAAAGGAATTTAATTCTGAAAAGAACAGGATTAGAAGAGAAGCCTATAGAGCCAACCATACCAAGGAACAAAAGATTGAAGTTTTGGAGAAATGGAAGTTATTCATGAAAGAGGTAAAAGCTGATTATCCTTTCTTTGAATACTTTGAGAAACATTTCCAATGGCATAAAAAGAATTGTGTCATTACCAAAACTAACTGGACGCTTCTACCCAAAAAGGATGCACCAAGCTCTAGCAAACCAGAAATTGTTAGGTCCAGCCATCCTCCCCAAGAAGCTCTACTCTTCAACCATCGTGGTACCAATGTCATTGCCTCTCCCTTCAAATGTGCAATTACCCCAGAGGAAAATGTTGTCAAGAAGGTAATAGAGCAAAATAACTATACCAATCAGTGTTTAGGAGTCATTGGAAAACAGCTTGATAGGATAGAAGATGGTATTGATAACAAGGTTCTCCTTCAACCAGGAAACCCGAGCAAACCAATCCAAATTCTAGAAAAACCCTTTGTCAAGCTCCCCACAACCCGACAAGCTAGCCTCAAACCTAAGGACCAAACAGCCTTAAAAATAGTGGCCCAAAAGCTTGAAGATCTCGTGAAGAAGGAACCAATTACCCCTTCACCAGAACACACCACAACCAGTAGGGACCCCAGGCTTGAAACCCGGTTAGAAACCCTACATGCTCATACAGCCTCTAGCAGTTCTAGTAGAACCTCCTCAGAAACAGAAAAGGAGATAGAACAGATAGAAGACCAATTTCGAGGTTTACAGGTAAATAGGCTTTACCAATCCAAGGTAACCCCAACCAGCCTTACCAAAAATTGGTACCCCAGACCAACACCTCCTGACCTCCAGTATGAGGAAAGGACCACTCAGTTCACAGTTTCCAGTGCTAAACTCTATGAATGGAACATAGATGGTTTATCTGAACAAGAAATCCAAAACAAAATCCAGCATATAACCATGGTAGCCAATAACTATCTAAATGATGGTATTCCAAATACTGAGGTTGTAGAGCTCATTGTTTTAGGATTCACTGGAAAACTGTTACTTTGGTGGAACAATTGCTTAACAAATGCCTCCAAAGAAGATATTAAACATGCTGTTCAAAAAGATGCGGATGAGAACCCCATCTTTGACGAGCGCATAGGAAGAGGAATTCCCGATGGAGTCAATACCCTGATCTATACGATCATGAAACACTTCATTGGCAAACCTAACAATATCACATCTAGGATTTACGACCAGTTGAGTAACCTTAGATGTAAGAACCTTGGAGAATACCGGTGGTATGAAGATGTGTTCACCACTTGAGTAATGCATAGAAGTGATTGCAACTCTCCATTTTGGAAGGAGAAGTTTATCAATGGCTTACCCACATTGTTTGGACAGAAGGTTAAAGAAACTCTTGCAAGATCCTTCGGTGTCATAGATTATGATAACCTAACATATGGAGACATCTCTAGCACGATCCGAAATGAAGGGATGAAGATGTGTAGAGATCTTAAAATCCAGAGTCAGGCTAACAAGAGCAAAGCCAAGTACGAAATAGGAAATTTCTGTACCCAATATGGCTTACCTTCAATCATTCCCAAAAGGAAATCCAAACACAGAGGCGAAGAACCCTCTGAAAAGTCCCATAGGAAGAAGCCTGCCTCTAAACATTATCGAAAACAAAAGTTCAAGACTGATGATTTCTATAAGAAAGGCAGATCCCATTCCATAGGTAAATTCATGCCTAAAACATCAGGAACATGTTTTAAGTGTGGAAAGAAAGGTCATTTCCAAAGAGAGTGTAAAGCTAAGGCCAAAACCCTTATCAATACCCTCATTAGTGACCAAACCAACAGAGAAGAAATCTTCAAACTCTTAGAACTCGATCACCTAAGCAGTGAGTCTAGTGACCAAGAGAAGCATCAGTTGTTTAGGACATCTTCTGAAAACTCTAGGGTATCTTCTAGTTCCTCTAGTGACACAGATGAAATCCTAGCCTGTCAGGATAGTTGTTGTAGAAACAAAGCTGTCCATGTTCTTTCTAAGCAAGAAGAACTGCTCTTAGATCTCATAGAACGGATCAAAGACCCAGAAGAGAAAGCCCAAAGACTTAGTGAGTTCCACAAAACCCTAGTAAAGGAAGCTAGCACATCCAAACCTAGGATTCAGGAACCCTTAGTTGATTTGGAAAAAATCTACAATAGGTTTGCCAAATCCAAGAAAGAGATCACCATCCAAGATCTCCAGAAAGAGATCAAGGATCACAAAATAGAAATGAGAAACCTTAAGCAGGAGCTGACCATCCTTAGGGTTGATCATGGTCTCATGGATTTAAGAGTAAAAAACCTAGAATTCACTTCCCAGCAAGGCAATGAGGACAGAACCTCATTACAAAACCCTTCTGATAATGAAGTAGATGAAACTGTTAATCCTACTGCAGATATAGAGCCCGAACCATCCAATGGATCGTTCTTGCAAACCATCAGTAGTATTAATTTTCAGAAATGGCATTCCAAAGTCAGGATTTTCATAAAGGATTTTCAATTCGAAGTTGTAGCCCTAATAGACTCGGGCGCTGATCTCAACTGCATTCAAGAAGGAATTATTCCCTCTAAATACTTCCAGAAAACCAAAGAAAGGTTAACTTCTGCAAGCGGTGGGAAAATGCAGATTGAATTCAAAATCCCAGAAGCACAGGTTTGCCAAGACAGTGCGTGCTTCAAAACCACCTTTGTTCTTGTCAAGAATATAACAGATAGGGTCATCTTAGGAAACCCATTCATGTGTCTGCTGTACCCTTTCACCACGGATAGTGAAGGAATCACTACTTATCCTTTTGGCCAACCAGTCAAGTTTAAGTTTCTTAGAAACCCTGAACCTAAAGAGATTGAGAGTCTCCAAAAAGTTTCTGTTTCAAAAAATCTTAACCTCATCAAAGCCAACACTTCCTCATTTGGTCCAAATCAAGCCCAGAACCTTGATCAAATTACACCATCCACCATATTTGATAAATCATTGAGTCTCCATAAACCTCATAAATTATCATCCCATCACATTGCATATAAACGCATTTGCTCCATGACATCTCCTGATTTTAACAAACATGTTTTCAAAAATAACCATTTTGTTAATACATGGCAGGAAATAAAGCAAGTGTCTTTTTGCTCTAGCCCCACTAGTAAGTGGAAAATGGCTTCTTCAAGCAGGAACAAAGGAAAAACCCCTGTTCAGGGTTCTCCTTCTAGAAAGCATGAAGGCGCTTCTTCTGGTTCAGAACCCAGGGAAGTAACATCCCTTCTGGAACATGTTCCGCTCCAAATAACATTTTCAGGTGGTAATAGGACTGTCACTTTGCATGAAGTTTTATCCAGAAATTTTCAATTTTTAAATGGAGTATATACAGGACTTCCACCCTCCATCAAAATTATCCTCGATAATCTTCAAAGAGCCTTTACCCAAAACAACAATCGCCTTTTTCAAAGAACCCTCAGAGCACTAGAATTGCACCTAGTAAATCTTGAGACAGAAATTGAGATTGGAAGAAATTCTATTAGTCAACTCTTTGGCAAAGAGGATATCCATTCAATGGATAAAACGACTATTATGGGCACCGATTATGCTAGGTTAAGTCTTAAGACTCGGAACCAGCTAAAAAGTGTTGTTGCCAACTTGCCTTCTGATATACAAGAACGTATATTTAGAAGCAAGGCTATGTCTGAATCATGTGACCTATGGTTCAAGCATTTACAAATAATGGTCTTCACTCATTTCCCAGTGTATGATGAATCCGAAGAAGCTGCATTCATCCTATCAACTTGGGAAAAATATTTTGGAAGCAGCCAAAGGATCTATGAGAAGAAACATCCCTTCCCTGGCCTAATAATCAATTATGAAGATTGGTCCGTTGAGGAAGATCCAAGCTGGCTTTTAAGAATGTTCGAATATGGGTTCGTCCGACTCATCAGGCTCACAAGCCATGATCAGATCAACCAATTCTCACAGATCATCCGACAGGTTGTCTCAAAAATCAAAAGTCCATTTGTCTCTATCAGATGCTGGAGTACTCTCCCCCACTGGGACAGAAACAATTGGATGGATATCCAACCTGCGCACCACCTTGTACTCATCAACGGGTACACCCACAACAGTCCTTGGTATGAAGGGGACTCTTATCTCCATGATGAAGACCCTAAAGCTCTTGCAAGTTGCTGGAGTGGTTACCTCAACAATGAGATTATAGATGTCACCCATGAGTTATGGCAGAATTACCACTTTGTCGGAAATACTGGAAGAATTACAGTATTCACCACTAGGGCGTATTCTGAATCTCTCCATACCGAAAGGATTGACTACATAGAGCCCGGACAGATAGTAATGCGACAAGCAGATTATGAACCTATCCTGTACTGCGGCATTTGCGACAAGTTTGCCAGATACCATGAGCATAACTATGACTACGATCCTCCATGGGATCCTTATGATGGTTATCCTTCTGGCCATGATACTGATTAAGTTCCATACAAACTTCCTGAAGCCCCAGAACGGCCTCCAGAAGCTCATAAATCACCTCTGCAAAGAACCGGTTACTATTCAGAATAGTACCCGCATGCAGACAAATCACTATTCACTGCACAGTCCAGAACACTATGTAGAGTTACTATTCAAGAAAAGCATGGGGACAAAACACTGTTCATAAACAAGTGACCAGTTACTGCTCACTCTATAGTACCCAGACAGAATCATGGAAATCACTGTTTGCTTTCGGCTGAAAAGTTATTCACCTGAAGGTAAAAGCATTTCACCTCCCGTGATTCCAGGGGTCTCCTGATCTGATCCAAGGCTCCCTTCTGCTATAAAAGGGACCCTTCTCCTCAGTATTCAACAGGCTTAGTAGAACTTAGCTACCAGAAGGCTTAAGTTTTGAATACTACCTCACGAGCTTTAGTTTCACATTGTACTCAGAAATACTTTGTAAAACCAGAATGGCTTTCTTCTTCCCTCCCCTAGTTTACACTTGTACTAGAACTACACTTGTAACCTATTTATGCTTCCGCCCCCAATGCCCTCTGAACGGCACCCTTTGTTTGTAGCTTACCCCCATTTGGTATCAGGAGGGTTTGTACTGCTAGATCTAATGGAAGTGGAAGAGTCACTCCTTCTAAACATCCTATTTATCATTCTGGATTAAAAGCCTAAGAAATCAATTACAACCTAGACTACCTTTATCTTCCAATTTCTGGATCTAACCTTAGATCTGAAACAGGGAGTGTATGGACGCCTTCTGTAATATGTTACCACTTACCGCCGCTCGGACGCCTTCTGTGGTGTTTGCTACTACTAACCGCCGCTTTTCCCTATTATTGGTGTTTACGAGATACCATGAGCATAACTATGACTACGATCCTCCATGGGATCCTTATGATGGTTATCCTTCTGGCCATGATACTGATTAAGTTCCATACAAACTTCCTGAAGCCCCAGAACGGCCTCCAGAAGCTCAGAAATCACCTCTGCAAAGAACCGGTTACTATTCAGAATAGTACCCGCATGCAAACAAAGGGGTAAGCTACAAACAAAGGGTGCCGTTCAGAGGGCACTAGGGGCGGAAGCATAAATAGGTTACAAGTGTAGTTCTAGTACAAGTGTAAACTAGGGGAGGGAAGAAGAGAGCCATTCTGGTTTTACAAAGTATTTCTGAGTACAATGTGAAACTAAAGCTTGTGAGGAAGTATTCAAAACTTAAGCCTTCTGGTAGCTAAGTTCTACTAAGCCTCCTGAAGACTGAGGAGGAGGGTCCCTTTTATAGCAGGAGGGAGCCTTGGATCAGATCAGGAGACTCCTGGAATCACGGGAGGTGAAATGCTTTTACCTTCAGGTGAATATCTTTTCAGCCGAAAGCAATAGTGATTTCAATGATTCTGCTGGGGTACTGTAGAGTGAATAGTAACTGGTCACTGTTTATGAACAGTATCTTGTCCCCTTGCTTTTCTGGAATACTAACTTTGCATAGTGTTCTGGACTGTGCAGTGAATAGTAGCTTGCTGGCAATTCTGCTTGTTCGGGTACTGTTTAGAATAGTAACCGGATTTGTAAAAGGTGGTTCTTGAGCTTTCCTGGGCTTCTGGAGCTGTTCTGGAGCATCCGGGAGCCTTACATTAATCATTGTCCAAATTATAACCATCATAAGGATCTTGTGAGTCCTGAAATGGGTCAATTGGGACACGGTTGCATGAGGCTTCAGAAGAGGCAGGAGAGTTCTTTTCTGCTGACTCTAGCTGTGCGGACTGTAGGAGTAGCTGTTGGGTAAGATCCTTGAGTTCTTTACTGGATTTTCCGGAGATTTGTACGGAATTCAGACTTGACTGTGATCTTGTGCAATGAGCTATTGGTTTCTGTACTGGAAGAGGAAAGTCTTTATATAATCTGGAGATAGCATCAGTAGGTCTGAATTTATCCCACCATTTTGTAAAGAATTCCCTATCGAGCAAGTTCTGGTTGATTGCATAATTCCACATGCTTATCCAGTGGATCTTGTACTGTATTGTCATGTGCAAGATGGCTGGGAACTGGGAAGAATGCTTATCTACCTGGAATCTGGAACCGAAATATCTTAGTGCGTCCTGTAAGGGTTCTAGGAAATTCTGTGGAGTTGAACCGAACATTTCCCACCACTTGAGGAACCACGAAGGTATCTGTCCTCTGAAATTCCTGTCAAACTGAATGAACCATGAGTGATCATAGCTCTCATTTTGGAAGAATAATACCTTTTCAAATGCATCCATATAGTCATAATAATTGTACAGGGGTTCTGAGCCCTTGAGTGCTGTAAGAGCCCTTGAGTGCTGTAAGTGTTCTGAGAGTGGAGGGGTGTCCCCAATCTTTGCAGCTTACAAAACTCTGAATTATGAACTTATGGTATAGGACAATTGAGGGATTATTCTTATCTCTGATGTCTTCTATTTTGGCAGACTTTTCTTGGATGAGAATGCCTTTATAGAATTTAATGCTCTTCTCTGGGCTTTTAGGAAGGAAATGCCATTCAGGGGGCAATACTTCCATTGCTAGTGCCAGTGGATCCGTTATATGGGCCAAGTGTGGCTCAATATAAGAGATATGCTGAACAAAAGGTTTCTTGATATAAGAAGCTCTACCTGTTCTGGGAGGGAGAGTATATGAAGATTGCTTAGACACGATCGGACCAAAGGATTCTTCAACTTTGTACGGAGCTAAAGTTGCTTTGGAAGGAAGTGTGGCTAAAGCAGAACTGTAACTGTTTTGTCCCTGGGGCCTCTGGTAATTTGGTTTCGGAATTGTGGAGACCAAATAACGATTGGCAACAATGGACGGTGACACAGGTGAAACCTTAGGTGAACTGGAAAAGGGTACTAAAGGGCCAGGGTTCTGTGCCTGACTGGTACTCCTAGTGGTTTGCTGTTTAGGCAATTTGGGGGGTTGGGGTTGTACGGGTTTCTTCCCGGACATTTTGTTCTGGATTCTGCAAAAATTCACGGGTTAGGAAGTCAGGGATACTGTTCTGAGTTCCTGCTATGAATTCAATGTCAAAATCGAAAACTGAAAGAATGGCTTGCCAACGTGCAAAAATCTGTTTTGATGCAATGTTTTGAACATCCTTTTCTAAAACATGTTTTGCAGATTTACAATCAATTCTTAACAAAAACTTTTGATTCAAAAGATCACTTTGGAATTTTGAAATGCATAGTACTACAGATAAAATTTCTTTTTTAATAGTGCTATAATTGAGTTGAGTGGGAGTCCAAATTCCGGAATGAAAACAGACAATCTGTTCTGGGGAAGTGGGACTAGCACGCTGAAGGAGGATGCCACCATAACCAATGTTAGAGGCATCTGTCTGAACTACCTTGAAGGAATTTGCAGAGGGGATTCCAAGGCAAAGGAGTGTCTTGACATATTTCTTGATCTGTTGAACAACCAATGTATGATTAGGTGTCCAAGGAGGAGGATTGGTTCGGAGTCTATCAAAAAGGGGCTTGCATTGTTGCCTAAGGTTTTGATAGAAATCAGAAATGTAATTGAGGGATCCTAAGAACCTTTGAAGCTGGGTCTTTTCTAGGATCTCATCTGGAAACTTTTCTGAAAACTGTATGGCTCTATCTATGGGTTTGATGACACCATGTCTTATATCAAAACCTAAGAACCTGACACTTGTTTGGAAAAGCTTAATCTTTGGAGCCGAGACAACAAGACCATTTTTTTTTATGGTTTGGAAGAATGTTCTAAGATGCTTCCAATGTTTGTCTAGGGATTCTGAGAAAATAAGTACATCATCAATGTACACTATGGTATGACTGGAGAATGGATTAAAAATCTCATTCATGATATTTTGGAATTCAGAAGGTGCATTCTTGAGACCAAAGGGCATTACATTCCATTCATAATGACCAAAGGGTGTGGTAAAGGCTGTCTTGTACCTATCAGACTCACTGATTTGTATCTGCCAAAAACCACTCTTCATGTCGAACTTACTGAAAACCACTGCTTTACTAAGCCTGTTAACTAAGTCTCTTTTGTTGGGAATAGGGTACCTAATCCATTCTAGGACTTTGTTAAGGGGCTTGTAATTGATGACAAGTCGAGGAACACCTCTTTCTATCTCAGCATTTTTTTGGACATAAAAGGCTGGACATGACCATGGTGACCTAGAGTTTCTGATGATTCCTTTCTTAAGAAGATCCTCTATTTCTGCCTTGCAAGTATCCATAAGTTCTTGACTCATCTGGATAGGTCTGGCTTTGGTAGGGATATCCTTTTCATGGAAATCTTTGACATATGGTAGTGCAACTTCGTGCCTTTTCCTATGCCAAAAGGTTGTGGGAAGGTCAGAGCAGACTTCCTGCTTGAGTTCTTCTTCAAATTTTCTAATGTCTGATTGGTAACTCTTGCAAGTTAGTTGCTTATCTATCCTAGCATAACTCAGTTCATTACTAAGGTACATAAGGTGTTGGGTTTTGGCTTTAATAAGGTTAAGGGTCTTGGAGATAGAAACCTTTTGGAGACTATTGATGTCTTTAGGTCCTGGACTCCTAAGAAACTTAAACTTGACTGGTTGGCCAAAAGGGTGGGTAGTGATTCCTTCACTATCCGTGGTGAAAGGATATAACAGACACATGAAAGGGTTTCCTAAGATGACCCTATCTGTCATATTTTTGACAAGAACAAAGGTGGTTTTGAAACACGCATTATCTTGGCATACATGTGCTTTCGGGATTTTGAATTCAATCTGCATTTTCCCACCACTTGCGGAGGTTAACCTTTCTCTGGTTTTCCGGAAGTATTTAGAGGGAATGATTCCTTCTTGAATGCAGTTGAGATCCGCGCCCGAGTCTATTAGGGCTATAACCTCGAATTGAAAATCCTTACTTATGACAATCCTGACTATGGAATGCCATTTCTGGGAGTTAATTCTACTGATGGTTTGCAAGAACGACCCATGGGATAGTTCTGGTCCCATATCTGCAGTAGGATTAACTGTATCATCTACTTCGTCATCAGTAGGGTTCTGTAATGAGATTCTTTCCTCATTGCCTTGATGAGAAGTAAACTCTAGGTTTTTGACTCTTTGGTCCATGAGACCATGGTCCACCTTGAGGATGATTAACTCTTGCCTAAGGGTTCTAACCTCAGACTTGGTATCTTTAATCTCTTTTTGGAGTTCTTGAACAGTAATCTCTTTCTTGGTTTTGGTAAACCTATCGTAGATCTTTTCGAAATCAACTTTGGGTTCCTGAAACCTGGGTTTGGATGTACTGTCTTCCTTGACTAGGTAGTAAGTGTTGTAAGTTACTGTAATATTTTTGTTTTTCAATCAAGTTGGCCGGTGATACCGCCATAGTTATCCATTATTTTGTGGCTATACATTACTTTGAAGTATGTTATCTCTAACAAACATTATTTTGATCTATTTTCTGATAGCACTTCCACTTCCATATGTTGCATTTTTCATCTACTATTTCATCTTAGCCAGTTTTTACTGTTCTTTCTTTTGGTGGTAGGCTGAGCCTCCCGTTCATTCAAACTGTTTATTATCTTGTGATTATTTGTTTAAGCTAATCCCTTACTTCCCAGTTATCTTTTCCTTCTTGTCTTTGTTTCTTTCCCCACAATTTGTTACAGATGTGTACCATGCCAAGTTCTGTGAAGAAATGTTATCCTGTAAGTCTAGGAGTAAGCTCCGGTTTTGTGTCAGTTTGTTGCCCAGTAAGTCTAAAGTACCGAGGTTGAGTGTGAACCCGCGTCAAACAGTAAAGTCCCGTGTGAGCCGTTAGCCAGGTGGGCGTTAGGCGTTGAGGGTATGAGCGATAGGGTTCGTAAACACCAATAATAGGGAAAAGTGGCGGTTAGTAGTAGCAAACACCACAGAAGGCGTCCAAGCGGCGGTAAGTGGTAACATATTACAGAAGGCGTCCATACACTCCCTGTTTCAGATCTAAGGTTAGATCCAGAAATTGGAAGATAAAGGTAATCTAGGTTGTAATTGATTTCTTAGGCTTTTAATCCAGAATGATAAATAGGATGTTTAGAAGGAGTGACTCTTCCACTTCCATTAGATCTAGCAGTACAAACCCTCCTAAGATTCCACAAGAAGATGGAACAATCAACTCAGAGTCGTACCAGCTTTCAGATCTAGATCAGAAGTTTGGAGATTGGAACATACCCAAAGTTCCCACAACCCAGGTCTATAAGTCATCATCATGGTCCTTGAAAAAGTCTTTCAGAACAGACTACCATGTTAGGACTATAGAACAAGTTTACAGCATTAACAAGGAATATGAAACCTGTTATTTGTTGTCCCCTGCAGCCGTGAAAGCTCACAGGGAAAGAGATCATAAATTCCTCCATATAGGACTTGTCCAAGTTGGAGTAAAACCATTGATCAGAGAAGGGTTGAACAACTCAATCCTTATGGCCCTTAGAGACACCCGCCTCATCAGGTTTAATGATAGTCTCCTAGGTACCATAGAATCCAGTTTGAGTAATGGTCCAGTTCACTTTGACTGTTACCCAAATCTCACAGTTGCGCTTGACGACCCTCACATCTTGAAGGTCCTCACTCTCAACATTAAAACCCATGGAAACCTTGTGTTACATGGTACCAGACAGATTGCTCTTATATACAGGGTGTATTATAAGTGCATGAGAACCAACATGTCCATTCAAGCATTCGATAAGAGAAAGCCAGGAGAAACTACTCTTATCCAAACCTCGGATGTTAGATCCACCGTTCAGGTACCTAAGACCCTGAAATGGTCTGAAATAACATTCGCAGCACAATGGACTTTAGAAAATGAGAACTATCCTCTACAGGTCCAGAACCCTGTTAGGATCCCAGATCTAGATATCATCCAGCAGCTAGCCGATGGAACGGTTAGACTAAGCTTTGATCAGTCTAGGTTTAGGTCACCATTAGATTATGATGTACCCAAATCTCCCATAGATCTACACCACAGGTCTAGATCCATAGATCTACGCCAGCCCTTTAGGCAGCCAACTATCCTTTTAAAAGATAGACCTGCATCCCAGTGTAGTTCGTCTAGAACACGAGCTCCTACATCTAGAAGAGACTTAGGCCCGCAGTTTCAAGGTGTTAAAAACCACTCCCAGGTTAGTACCCCTTGTTACACAGCCAAACAAGACTCAGTTGCTGATCAGGAAGAAGACAACACTAGTCAGGATAGTCTTAAGCCCCCTTCACCATCAGGATCTGATTTTAAGAATCCTATTCAGTAGGAAATTGAATATGACTATCAGCTCCTAATGTTGACAAAGGAATTCATCCCTGATATGGAAGCTCTTGAAAAGGAATTTAATTCTGAAAAGAACAGGATTAAAAGAGAAGCCTATAGAGCCAACCATACCAAGGAACAAAAGATTGAAGTTTTGGAGAAATGGAAGTTATTCATGAAAGAGGTAAAAGTTGATTATCCTTTCTTTGAATACTTTGAGAAACATTTCAGTTGGCATAAAAAGAACTATGTCAACACCAAACTTCCAGCAAAAACCCCTTCACCAACAAAGGCTAGACATTCAGCACAGAAAGTAGAGAAGTCAGTCTCTCCTTCAATAGAACTAAATGTCCTAAAAGCCCACATATCCTCTAGCAGTTCTAATGAACCCTCCTCAGAAAGTGAAAAGGAGAAAGAACCACTAGACGACCAGCTTGGTGATACACCTCCACTTCCCCCTAAGAAATGGATATCCAAATTTAGAGGAAACCCAGCCTTTAAGGATTTCCATAGGAAGAAGATTGTTTCCAGAGAATATAGAAGACAAAAATTAGAAAGCAGAGGCTTCTATAAGAAAGGAAACTCCAACCCCAATATCATTACCAACCTCAAACCTAAAGCAAAAGGAAAATGCTTTAAGTGTGGAAAGAAAGGACATTTCAAGAAAGAATGTCCAGATAAATCCCATACCCATTCCTTAGTATCTGGAGATATTTCCAAGGCCTTAGAACTTGACCATCCAGAAAGTGAGTCCTCCAATAGTTCTATTGACCGAGAAATCTGCCAGATTTACCAAAATTCATCCTCTCCTAGAGTTCCAGATAGCACCTCTAGTAGTCCAGATGAAGCCATACCTTGTCAAGATAGTTGTTGCAGGAACAACACTATCGAAGTTCTTTCTAAGCAAGAAGAACTGCTCCTAGATCTCATAGAACAGATCAAGGACCCTGAAGAGAAATCTCGAAGACTTAGTGAGTTCCACAAAACCCTAGTCAAGGAAGACAGTACATCCAAACCCAGGTTTCAGGAACCCAAAGTTGATTTCGAAAAGATCTACGATAGGTTTACCAAAACCAAGAAAGAGATTACTGTTCAAGAACTCCAAAAAGAGATTAAAGATACCAAGTCTGAGGTTAGAACCCTTAGGCAAGAGTTAATCATCCTCAAGGTGGACCATGGTCTCATGGACCAAAGAGTCAAAAACCTAGAGTTTACTTCTCATCAAGGCAATGAGGAAAGAATCTCATTACAGAACCCTACTGATGACGAAGTAGATGATACAGTTAATCCTACTGCAGATATGGGACCAGAACTATCCCATGGGTCGTTCTTGCAAACCATCAGTAGAATTAACTCCCAGAAATGGCATTCCATAGTCAGGATTGTCATAAGTAAGGATTTTCAATTCGAGGTTATAGCCCTAATAGACTCGGACGCAGATCTCAACTGCATTCAAGAAGGAATCATTCCCTCTAAATACTTCCGGAAAACCAGAGAAAGGTTAACCTCCGCAAGTGGTGGGAAAATGCAGATTGAATTCAAAATCCCGAAAGCACATGTATGCCAAGATAATGCGTGTTTCAAAACCACCTTTGTTCTTGTCAAAAATATGACAGATAGGGTCATCTTAGGAAACCCTTTCATGTGTCTGTTATATCCTTTCACCACGGATAGTGAAGGAATCACTACCCACCCTTTTGGCCAACCAGTCAAGTTTAAGTTTCTTAGGAGTCCAGGACCTAAAGACATCAATAGTCTCCAAAAGGTTTCTATCTCCATGACCTTTAACCTTATTAAAGCCAAAACCCAACACCTTATGTACCTTAGTAATGAACTGAGTTATGCTAGGATAGATAAGCAACTAACTTGCAAGAATTTCCAATCAGACATCAGAAAGTTTGAAGAAAAACTTAAGCAAGAAGTTTTCTCTGATCTTCTCACAGCCTTTTGGCATAGGAAAAGGCACGAAGTTGCACTACCTTATGTCAAAGATTTCCATGAAAAGAACGTCCCTACCAAAGCCAGACCTATTCAAATGAGCCAAGAACTCATGAATACGTGCAAGGCAGAAATAGAGGATCCTCTAAAAAAGGGAATCATCAGAAATTCTAGGTCACCATGGTCCTGTCCAGCCTTTTATGTCCAGAAAAACACTGAGATAGAAAGAGGTGCCCCTAGACTTGTCATCAATTACAAGCCCCTTAACAAAGTCCTAGAATGGATTAGGTACCCTATTCCCAACAAAAGAGACTTAGTTAACAGGCTTAGTAAAGCAGTGGTTTTCAGTAAGTTCGACATGAAGAGTGGATTTTGGCAGATACAAATCAGTGAGTCTGATAGGTACAAGACAGCCTTTACCACACCCTTTGGTCATTACGAATGGAATGTAATGCCCTTTGGTCTTAAGAATGCACCTTCTGAATTCCAAAACATCATGAATGAGATTTTTAATCCGTTCTCCAGTCATACCATCGTATACATCGATGATGTACTAATCTTCTCAGAATCCCTAGACAAACATTGGAAGCATCTTAGAACATTCTTCCAAACCATCAAGAAAAATGGTCTTGTTGTCTCGGCCCCGAAGATTAAGCTTTTTCAAACTAGTGTTAGGTTCTTAGGTTTTGATATAAGACATGGTGTCATCAAACCCATAGATAGAGCCATACAGTTTGCAGAAAAGTTTCCAGATGAGATCCTAGAAAAAACCCAGCTTCAAAGGTTCTTAGGATCCCTCAATTACATTTCTGATTTCTATCAAAACCTTCGGCAACAATGCAAGCCTCTTTTTGATAGACTCCGAACCAATCCTCCTCCTTGGACGCCCACTCATACATTGGTTGTTCAACAGGTCAAGAAGTATGTCAAGACATTCCCTTGCCTTGGAATCCCCTCTGAAAATTCCTTCAAGGTAGTTCAGACAGATGCCTCTAACATTGGTTATGGTGGCATCCTCCTTCAGCATGCTAGTCCCACTTCCCCAGAACAGATTGTCTGTTTTCATTCCGGAATTTGGACTCCCACTCAACTCAATTATAGCACTATTAAAAAAGAAATTTTATCTGTAGTACTATGCATTTCAAAATTCCAAAGTGATCTTTTGAATCAAAAGTTTTTGTTAAGAATTGATTGTAAATCTGCAAAACATGTTTTAGAAAAGGATGTTCAAAACATTGCATCAAAACAGATTTTTGCACGTTGGCAAGCCATTCTTTCAGTTTTCTATTTTGACATTGAATTCATAGCAGGAACTCAGAACAGTATCCCTGACTTCCTAACCCGTGAATTTTTGCAGAATCCAGAACAAAATGTCCGGGAAGAAACCCGTACAACCCCAACCCCCCAAATTGCCTAAACAGCAAACCACTAGGAGTACCAGTCAGGCACAGAACCCTGGCCCTTTAGTACCCTTTTCCAGTTCACCTAAGGTTTCACCTGTGTCACCGTCCATTGTTGCCAATCGTTATTTGGTCTCCACAATTCCAAAACCAAATTACCAGAGGCCCCAGGGACAACACAGTTACAGTTCTGCTTTAGCCACACTTCCTCCCAAAGCAACTTTAGCTCCGTACAAAGTTGAAGAATCCTTTGGTCCGATCGTGTCTAAGCAATCTTCATATACTCTCCCTCCCAGAACAGGTAGAGCTTCTTATATCAAGAAACCTTTTGTTCAGCATATCTCTTATATTGAGCCACACTTGGCCCATATAACGGATCCACTGGCACTAGCAATGGAAGTATTGCCCCCTGAATGGCATTTCCTTCCTAAAAGCCCAGAGAAGAGCATCAAATTCTATAAAGGCATTCTCATCCAAGAAAAGTCTGCCAGAATAGAAGACATCAGAGATAAGAATAATCCCTCAATTGTCCTATACCATAAGTTCATAATTCAGAGTCAGAACACTTACAGCACTCAAGGGCTTAGAACCCCTGTACAATTATTATGACTATATGGATGCATTTGAAAATGTATTATTCTTCCAAAATGAGAGCTATGATCACTCATGGTTCATTCAGTTTGACAGGAATTTCAGAGGACAGATACCTTCGTGGTTCCTCAAGTGGTGGGAAATGTTCGGTTCAACTCCACAGAATTTCCCAGAACCCTTACAGGACGCACTAAGATATTTCGGTTCCAGATTCCAGGTAGATAAGCATTCTTCCCAGTTCCCAGCCATCTTGCACATGACAATACAGTACAAGATCCACTGGATAAGCATGTGGAATTATGCAATCAACCAGAACTTGCTCGATAGGGAATTCTTTACAAAATGGTGGGATAAATTCAGACCTACTGATGCTATCTCCAGATTATATAAAGACTTTCCTCTTCCAGTACAGAAACCAATAGCTCATTGCACAAGATCACAGTCAAGTCTGGATTTGGTACAGATCTCCGGAAAATCCAGTAAAGAACTCAAGGATCTTGCCCAACAGCTACTCCTACAGTCCGCACAACTAGAGTCAGCAGAAAAGAACTCTCCTGCCTCTTCTGAAGCCTCGTGCAACCGTGTCCCAATTGACCCATTTCAGGACTCACAAGATCCTTATGATGGTTATAATTTGGACAGTGATTAATGTAAGGCTCCCGGATGCTCTAGAACAGCTCCAGAAGCCCAGGAAAGCTCAAGAACCACCTTTTGCAAATCCGGTTACTATTCTAAAACAGTACCCGAACTAGCAGAATTGCCAGCAAGCTACTATTCACTGCACAGTCTAGAACACTATGCAAAGTTACTATTCCAGAAAAGCAAGGGGACAAGATACTATTCATAAACAGTGACCAGTTACTGTTCACTCTACAGTACCCCAGCAGAATCATTGAAATCACTATTGCTTTCGGCTGAAAAGATATTCACCTGAAGGTAAAAGCATTTCACCTCCCGTGATTCCAGGAGTCTCCTGATCTGATCCAAGGCTCCCTCCTGCTATAAAAGGGACCCTCCTCCTCAGTCTTCGGCAGGCTTAGTAGAACTTAGCTACCAGAAGGCTTAAGTTTTGAATACTTCCTCACGAGCTTTAGTTTCACATTGTACTCAGAAATACTTTGTAAAACCAGAATGGCTCTCTTCTTCCCTCCCCTAGTTTACACTTGTACTAGAACTACACTTGTAACCTATTTATGCTTCCGCCCCCAGTGCCCTCTAAACGGCACCCTTTGTTTGTAGCTTACCCCCATTTGGTATATATATATATATATATATATATAGACTTTATAAAATTGGAACCGAACGATAACCCGAACTAAAAATACCCACTTGAATTCGAAAACTTTGACTTGGAGTAAAAATGGGTTCACTTCAAATTTGGTCAAAACAGATGACTTGGACCTGAACCATTAAAAATATATATCAGTTTTTTTTTTTTTTTTTTGGCTTTGTATTTGGTTCAATGAAAATTTATTTCCTAAAAATATTTTTTAAATTTGTAGGTGTTTGGGGCGATTGAAAGTATTTTTCACATTTATGAGTGTTTAGGGTCATTGAAAATGTTGGTCAACTAGAAATTATTTTCTAGTTGACCATAAAATAAGGATACTTACGATGGAAATTAGTTTTTACTCCACCTCACACACACACTAAGGTCTTTGGTCTCCAGTTGTCAACCACCGCTGGTAACCTCCAGTCTTTGCCATTGCCAAACGTTGATCTCCATCATTGCCGGTTTTTCATAATTTTTTTTTTGGGATACAACTAAACACTTAAAATATTTTCTAGTCAAACCAAACACAGATATACACTACTTATGAAATATTTGGTCATCATTGTCTATACAAGCTTTTTCTTGCGCTCTTTACCTTTAAAACATTGCTATTGGATTGGAGTATTGTAAGGTGATTTCTTTTGACTTTATATTAGTCCGTTTATACCTTCTTGTACAACTTGTTTGCAGCCGGCAACTTCAACTTTTCAGACTGTGCCATCGAACTTGTTTGAAAACTCTATAATTTAGTTTAATTTATATGTCTATAATTTAATTGAAACTCTATAATTTAATTTCAGAAAATTCATTCAGACATTTTAGCTTGTTGGAGAGAACTGCAGCACTGCAAAACCAAATGCAAACTACAAATACAACACTTCACCAAATATCTAAATGAGGAGAAACAATTACACCAAAAACACCTCTAAAGTATATATTTCCATTAGTTCCCAGTTCCCACCATTAAACCAGAAAGATTTATAAATTAATCAGAGTGCTACCAAATTAAAACGAAAATTTTTAGTCAAGCAAGAGAAATCGTACTACCAGTTGGTGTGTAGCATTAATGATTTTGATAGTCATTAGACGAAAAATTGCCACAATGATTGTTTCAAGGATGAATTCTGGAATACCCTCTACATGGTATAGTACAAGTCTAGAGTCTAGACAATGGAAGCCACTCTTCAAGCTCATGAATCCTCAGCTCTTCTGACTAAAAAAATTTTGATCGGGCATAGCATTGTCTACACTGTTCCGAGTCAATGACAGTGATATCAGTGTCACGATGATCTCTATTTGCATCCAAACTACACCTCTGTAGCAATGCCAGAATAGTTGGATCCAAGTTCTTCTCCTTCGATATCATGGCAAAATTAGGATCCAATTCCTTTATCTTGCAATAAATTAGTCGTATCATTTAGTTAGCAAATAAATCATTCAAAAGAAGATAAAAAATACAAGGGATTCAAGGAGTACTGCAACCAGAAATGTATTAACAGAAATCTTTCACAACAAATAATTTGACAAGATTTGAACACAAATTCTTTCTGAAACTCACTCAATTGCTCAATTACATTACATTACATTACATCTTCTCCACAACCACAAACATGTGTAGGAGAAATATTTTCATTCTCAACATAGTATCCAAATCCACTGCCGGCACTACCCAAGTGCCTCAACAAATTTAACCAAGGCTCTGGTAGACGAACCAAATTCTCCTAAAGCAGCCGAAGCCATTTCTCTCATCTTCCAAATCCTTTCCCTGAGTTCTCTCCCTTCTTCCGACTCCATCAACTCTCTAACCCTTCTCTCAACCTCATCCCCACTCACAAACCCATCACCCTCTCCCTGCTCAACGCCAATAGCCATCTTCATATCCTTCACCAAAACATTTCTATTCAGATGCTGCTCAGCATAGAGTGGCCACGCCACCATCGGCACTCCGGCAACCACTGCCTCCAATACCGAATTCCACCCACAATGTGTCACAAACCCGCCAACGGATTCCTTTCTTAGCACCGCCACTTGGGGTGCCCATGACTTCACCACCATGCCCCTATCTTTTGTTCTTTCTAAGAACCCCTCTGGCAACACACTATCCAAATTAAACTCCAATGTATTCTGCTCAGTTTGCTTAGTTTTCTCATCTTGTGGTGGCTTTTTCACCACCCACAAGAACCTTTGTCCACTCCTTTCCAAGCCATTAGCTATGTCTCTCACTTGTGCCACTGAGAAAGATCCCCGGCAACCAAAACACAAGAACACAACACTTCTACTTGGTTGCTTGTCTAGCCATGACAAACACTCATTCTCATCACCACCTTCATTTCCATCATCACCTGCTCGTTCTTCGGCTTCGGCAATTAAAGGTCCTATATAGTAAACAGGCGGAGTTGGCTCATCAGGAACACACACACCATCAGCAATGGTCTTTATGACTTTTGGCTCCAGGTCCTCATAAGTGTTAGCTATAATTCCATTTGATTTCGGAAGATGTGAACAGAAATAGACCATGTCCCAATAAGCTGGGTCGTCTCGGTCAAGGGTCGGTTCAGGCATGTGTGTGGATTTCAATGGTGACATTCCAGGCAAGTGAAGCTCGGTGTTGTTGAGGTCCTTAAAGCTCTTTGTTATTTGTTCATGGATTTTGGGGAAGTATAAGAAGGCAGCGAGAGCATAAGCACCAGAAGTGTAGAAATAATAAACAGGAAGGTTGAGTTGTTTGGCTATAGAAAGAGCAGAGGTGCAGAAAATGTCGATAAGAAGAGCACGAATGGTGGAAGTGTGGGAGATTTGTTGGAGTGCATTTGGGACATGGGTTGAACTAACACGGATGAAGTCAAAGGCCATGGCTGCACGGCTTCGAGTTGGGGTGGTATCAACGGAGACAGAGGGTAAGCTGTAAAAGGAGATGTTGGAGTTGGATTGAGAGATACGGTGGATGTAAGAGGTGACACTTGGGGTGTTCCAGAAAGAGCCGGTGGTGAGGAGGATGGTGATGGTGAAGTTGTTAGAATAGTGGTGGAGGATGAGCTTGCCTAGCTCAACCATTGAAATCACGTGGCCCATGCCTGGAGCTGGGAATAAAATTATTGTGTCTTGCATTCTGCCTCTTTTTTTTTCTTTTGTTTTTCGTGTGTTAGTGTTTACTTTCGTAGCAGTAGTACAACGCTGAACCCTCACAGGCAATGCTTAAATACTATCAGAGTGTGCTACTTTCTATTCAGCAAAATAAAAAAGAGTTTGCTACTTTCTCTCAAAAGAGGAATAGGTCCGGTAGTGATACTTATGTGTAGAGTTTACTGTACTATTTTAACTCATTTGTGAAAGCCGCCTCTAATTTTTGAAAGCTAACTAATCAGTCTTAAAACCAACTCTACATTTGAAAATTATTGTGTAATCGGCCTCTGGGCCCACCTCCTTTGTGAAAGCTACCTACTTTGTAAAAGCTACCTACTTCTTTTCTCAAAAAAAAAAAAAAAACAATTATTCTACGTACACTATTGAAGATGGCAGTTTGATGTAAGAAAATGACAAAAATATGAGGAAAAAATAGGTTGTCGATCAAACATATCAATCGTGATTGGAATCTTTTGTTGAAATCTCATAGGTGCTTTGATTTTCTTTATGATAAATTTTATGACCATGGCTAATTTCATATATATATATATATATATATATTTTCAATTATTTAATACCACTTATTATGAAGTATGAAAAAAAACTGATAAGCTATATTTATATATATATATATATATATATATATAACCAAAACCTTTAGAACTCCTATATTTTTATACATTAGCATTATTAAAAAAATAATAATAAATATCTTTTTTTTTCATCAAATACAAATTACAAATCCCGATATTTTTTGAAAAAAAAATTTCTCTCTTCTCCTCTCTCCTCCCTCCTTTGAAGTAGCTGCTGTCTCTCTCTTTTCTCAGCCTTTTGAAGCAGCTATCGTCCTGACTAGTACGGTCGATATATTTCGTATTAGTACTTCGACTGGCACTAATTTAAACACAAAAATGCAGTCTCTTATCAAGCAAAAAGAACTTCGGCCATTGCTGCTGAGAGAGACCTTCATCTGTGGACCAATACTTGATGCAATGGCTGCCAGTTATATGAGGAAACAAAGAGAGATTTGTAACTTGTATGAGGAAAGACTGAAAAAGAGTGAAATATATGTTTTTATTTGAAATCAGATCTTAATTTACCCTTTGTGGATGTGGAGTAGTGTGTCAAATAGTGTGGAGAGGTAACGTATGTTAGTGGTTGAAGCCAGCTATGGAGCAAAGAAGATAATATGCAAAGAAAAAGGAGGGAAGAAAGTAAAGAGGAAAAATAAAATATATTATCATGTAGAAGAGTAGATAAATCATAAATATAGTTTTTTTTATAGGTTTGACTTACCTCCAGTACTTTTTTAACGAGAAATCTTCTTTTATTTTAAATACATAATAGCAAGTGATAGTAGTTTTAATATCCACATTTTATTTAATTAGTGGGTGATATAACAGTTTTTCATTAAAATAAAAGGAGATTCCAATTAAAAAAAGTACAGGAGCCAAACTTTTTTTTATAAGTCTAAATTAATATATAGATATACATTTAGCTTGCGGCTTGGTTTAAAAAGCCAGTTTTTTTTATAAAAAAAAATTATTTAGTTTATTTTTGCTACTATTTAATTTATTTTTGCTACTATTCATGGGTCTCATTGTACTTTTTGATACTATTCATGAGTTCTACTGTACTATTTCAGCTACATTTTAGCTTTATCTATGGTACTTTCAGTAAAAAAAAAATATCAGTTTCAGCTAAATAAACTGTTCTTAAACAAACACTTAGAGTGTAGAGTTTTTTTTTTTTTTTTAATCAGGTATTAACTTCTATGGTGGATAAAAGAAAAAGATAAAAATTAAATAAAGATTAAAGATAAATATAGGAGAGAGAAAAAATAGAAAGAATAAATCAAATCAAATAGGAAAAAATAGAAGATTGTGTGTGTGATTGAATAATCTTCTAAGTCATATTTAATAGCTTTTCCATGTATCACACGGGTTAACGATTAGTATATTACTAAAAGCTGAAGCATAGTAATTATTGTTATTACGCTCTTGTTAAGCCACATTAGCAGCCACGTTATTCATTTATTTTTTTATATTTTCTTTTCTATATTTAAACTTTTCTTCCCCTTATTTATTATTATTTAAAAAAAAAAAAAAACACTTCTTCTCCCTATTAGTTCACACATCTATTGTTACACTTCTTCCAACATTTCCCTTTCTTTTTTACCTTTTTATCTCTCCACTACTTTACCATTATACTCTCTTCCTCTTTTTTATATTTTGACTCTTCTACCAATTTTATTTTATATAAATTTGATATCATTTTTCCATTCAATCCATATTTTCTCACACAAAACTGTGAGTACTCTCTCTCTCTCTACTTTCTTTCGGTGAATTTTTCTTCTTTCTTATAATTCTAATTAAGGTTAATATATTTTTTTTTTTCAATATGTGTTTTGGTATTGTGTTTTTATTTTATTTTATTTTTTTAATATCTCATCAAAAAGTCTTCTCTTTCCCTTTTATAATTTTGGTTAAATTTTAGTTTGGGTTAATACTTAATTTTTTTGGGAAATAGAAATTTGAATATGCCTACCAATTATTTGAGTAAAAAATTATTTTAAAGCCTATTATTTATTCCTTTAATTTCATTTTAATTTTGGTTAAGATATAACACTGTAATTTTGTAATGAATTTTGATTATTATGATAATTTCCTTATTTCTTAAGAGATGAGAAATTTGAATAATAAATTTGAAACTTATAAAGTTTAGTTGTATATTAAGCAAATATAATACACTACAATAGAAGTTAGAAGAATATGGTTCACTTTAAAAAAATATTAATCAAACATAATAATAATAATAATAATAATAATAATAATAATTGATGGGGAATCATAAAATAATCCATCTCCAATTCGTCCAAACGGATCGTCCAAAGTTTGCAACGCAGGTTTTTTTCCAAGAGTTAACCTAGAAGAAGGAAAAACTCCCATGGACAATAGCACTACTCTATCTATAAAGTCTCCCATGGACGACATGATCGTCCATGAGGGTCGTCCATGGACAATCACCAGATATCCTTGGACGACCAAATCGTCCTACACCAGACGGACGAAAGCGCAACACTTAGAACTTTCGACTGTCTGTAGCGGTTACAATTTTGTAGCCGTTGAGGAGGTTAACTCCGGATTTGTTGGCTTCCACAAATCTTGGGGAGGTTATTGGACAAATAACAGCTCCAAGCTCCCTATATAAAGGACCGGCCTGAATCCGACAGCGGTAAGATTTTTTCGAGACACTTTTCCCAAATACTTGGAACTTCCTTCTCTGCGAGACTAACTTCTCCATCGGAGGGGGTTCGACCGGTCTTCTCCGGTCTCCTCTTTGATTGTGTTTTGTTCCTTGTAGGACTTCAACCGTTTGGATAGCCCACCGAAGCCAGGCCATCCACCTTACTAATTCGGAGCGATATCAGTTGGCGCCGTCTGTGGGAAGAGATTGTCTTGCGACTTTCTTTTCCGCGACAAAGGGTTAGGATGGTTAGGACCAGGTCGAGGGCTACAAGCCCTGGCCGTCAGGGAAGCAGAGGCGCTTCAAGTGATCCCCAGCGTGATCGTCAATCTGCACCAGTCATGCAGACGTCGTCCGTTCAGCATGTGCAATCCATGGCGGCTGCAATGGCAAAATTGACTCGCCAAAACCAGGAGTTAAGAATGGAGATCAATTAGAGAAGACAGACATGTGAGGAACACGAAGGAGGAGGACAGACACAAGGCCATGGTGACAGAGAGAATACTGAGATTGGAAGTCAGTTTAGAGCCACCACTTCACGGGCGATGCCACACTTGAAAGAAGAGATGGACCAAATGAAGAAAGTCATGGAGGAGATGAAGGAGAACATAAGGAGGACGAATCCTATAAAAGATTTGGTCCACAAAACCGATTCTCCCTTTACGACTTCCATCAACGGTCATCCTCTACCATCAAAATTCAAACTGCCTTCCTTGGATTCGTACGACGGAACGCGTGACCCATTTGACCACATTGCTACTTTCAAGACAACTATGCACCTTCAAGGGGTCCCTAATGAAATCATGTGTAGAGCCTTCCCTACCACCCTTAAAGGCCCGGCGCGAGTTTGGTTCAGCAAAATACCTCCAGGTTCTGTAGGTTCTTTCGAAGAATTAAGCAAACTGTTTGTTAACAACTTCATCGGGGGACAAAGACACAAGTGTTCCTCGTCCAGCTTGTTGACCATAGAGCAAGGAGAGAACGAAAGCTTGCGGTCATTCATCACTCGCTTCAACAGGGAAGCCCTTAGTGTGGACGAGGTGGACGAGAAGCTCCTACTGGCAGCCTTCCATAATGGGATTAATTCTGATTTATTTATCCACAAGCTATATGAGAAGGAGCCTCAAACTATGGCTGAGCTCGTCCATTCGGCTCAGAACTTCATGAATGTAGAAGGCGCGATCATAGCCAAGAAGAGGAAAAGAGCTGAAAGGATGGAAGCGCACCCAACACGTCACTCAGAACAGGGCCCTCGTCCAAAGAAGGGACGGACGGAAGGTAGGAAGGAACGAGATAACAGGAAGACGGGTCCTTCTGGAAGAAGCCAGAACTATACGCCCCTGAATGCTCCACTCGATCAGGTGCTCATGCAAATCAAAGACGACCCTTCCCTAAAATGGCCAGAGAAGATGAAGGGGGATCCCAATAAGCGCAATAAGAGTAAATATTGTCGCTTCCACAGGGACCATGGGCATGACACGGATGAATGTTATGACCTGAAACAGCAGATTGAGAATCTTATTAGACAAGGAAAGCTGAGGCACTTCGTTGGAAGGGATCATAGAAATGAGAAGTTGAAAGGAAAAATGGAGGAATCGTCCCGACCCCCACTAGGAGAGATAAGGATTATCGTTGGAGGAAACTCGATGGGGCAATCTTCCAAGTTGAAGAAGACATATCTCAAAGTGGTGCAAAACGTCCAGCTCTCTGGATGATCACCACGGACGAGATCAAGGGATGAGCTGGCCATTTCCTTCACCGACGAAGATGCTGAAAGGATCCATCACCCGCATGACGATGCGATTGTCATTACTTATTGCAGATTATACGACCAGGAGAGTGTTAATTGACAATGGAAGCTCAGCAGACATATTGTACTACCCTTCCTTCCAACAGATGAGGCTTGGGCGGGATCAACTTCGTCCAGTCTGCTCACCACTGATAGGGTTCGGAGGAATGAAAGTGCAGCCCGTAGGCACCATTACATTACCGGTGGTAGTAGGGTCATACCTGCAGCAGATAACTAGGGAAGTCAATTTTCTCGTGGTGGACTGTTCGTCTTCATACAATGCCATTATTGGAAGACCAACTCTGAACAGCTTGGAATGAAGAACCATTACTCCTCACCCTCCCACCCACAGGCCAACGGACAAGCAGAAGTAGCGAACTGATCCTTGTTGAAAATCATCAAGGCTCGGCTCGAAGGGACAAAGGGAGTATGGCCGGATGAGTTACCAGGTGTTCTATGGGCTTATAGAACGACAGTCAGAACTCCAACAGGGGAAACTCCTTTTAAACTTGCCTATGGGAGTGAGGCAGTTACACCGGCGGAAGTACACATGACGAGCCACAGGGTGAGGATGTATCAAGCAGAAGAAAACGAAGAACAGCTTCGTCTTAACCTTGACCTGATGGACGAAGTCAGGATGGATGCAAAACAGAGGACAGCAAGGTACAAAAACCTCATGGCGAGACAATATGATGCCATGGTGAAGCCAAGGCGTTTCAACATCGGAGATCTCATCCTGAAGAGGGTCACCTTGGCGACAAGAAACTCGGTCTACGGGAAACTTGGACCAAACTGGGAAGGACCTTATAGGGTTATCAACTGCAAGAGGCAAGGGTCCTACTATTTGGAAGCTTTGGATGGGCGGAGGCTAGAACACCCTTGGAATGTTGAACACCTAAGGAAATACCATCAATAAGTGCCAACTCTTGACAAAAGTGGCCTTGGACGAGATATCTGGACGAGCAGAAGTAATGCTTATTTACTATTATGTGTTTTTAAATATTTTAATAATCCCCTAGAAAGTACATTAGTGTTTTCACTTTTGTGCTATTCATGGACGATTTGGTTTGTAATTTTTAATTCAATAAGGCATTAGCTCACGAGCATGTGCCATGCCTGTGGACGAATGCTTACATAAGTTTGGATTTTCAAATATATATATGATGTGTTTTCAAGTATATTATTGGAATCCTTTGTATGTTCATTCAGATTGATCCACAGAACAAAGAAACATAAGCATGGACGAATAAAAACCTTGGACAAAAGGATATGCCGTCCATAAGCTTTCCTCAAAAGGAAAAATTAAACAAGGTACATCCGTCCAAAACATGAGACGAGATGAAACCTGAGCCAAAAATAAGGAACATCCGTCCAGAGCATAAGACGAGATGAAACCTAAGTCAAGGGTATATCCGTCTAGAGCTCAAGACGAGATGAAATCCGAGAATCGTTCGTCCAAGACACGGACAAACAAAGACTTCGAAACCAGTTTAACAATCCATCGCATTGGACGAGAAATCACTGTGAAGTCTAATCAAGGACGACAAAGTGATCGTCCATAGTTTTGAATGATAAATAAAATCTATTCAAAAAGTCATTCATAGACGAGCTAAAAGGAATCAATTTGCTTTATCTTGTTGATGTGATAATAAGTTCACCCTCATGTTCAAGACGAAGCGAACTGAATTCCATGGTGGACGAACCACATAGTCACATGATATGATTTTTAAGAATAAAAATTCCATACATAAAGCTGAAAATGTATGTATTCAAACACAATGGAAAATGAGAATAAGAAATATTCATTTTTTCATGAAATTTAAAGAAGGGTGGACGACCCACGTCCAAAAACCCTTTAAGTTGTGAAAAATGAAATTGTGTATAACACTCGTCCAGAATCCTGGACGAGATAACTGTACTCATGAACTTAAAAAAAAAAGGTAAAAAGCCCAAAACAACGGGCACTTCCATAAAAAAGCAAATGAAAACAAATTTTCTACAAGTAAAATGATTTCACTTAGGGCACGCTCGTCTTAGGGTCGTCTTGAGTGACTTCAGTGTTAGCATCGTCCATGATGTTGACGTCCTCAGAACTCGTCTACAACAGGGAACTCTCTATAGTCTGCAACAAGGAACTCTCTGTAGCAAGGGGAAGCTTGAAGGAGTTGAAGTCCAAATCAGGATATACCTCTTTAGCATCAGCATGGAAGTCTTCATAGCCAGCTGCATAATGGCTGTCTAAACGATTCTTATACTCGTCAGACTTCTTGAAGGCTGCTATAGCTTCTTCACGTGCCTTCTCCAAGGACGAAGCAAATTCTGAAACTTGTCCTTCGAGATGGACGATGCGGGTATCCTTCTCTAATTTGTCAGCTTTAAGCTCTTCCACCTCGTTCTTCAGCTTCGTCTCACTTCCCTGCAGACGATTAAAATCCTCAGTCAACCTAATGACCTCCCCCTTCTTGAGCAAAACTTCATGGCCCAGCTCCTTAGCCTTATCCTTGGCCGTCTTAGCCTCTGAAGCAAGTTCCTTGGCTTGGCAGGTCGCTGTATAAAACTTTGACATAGCCTGCATTTGGACGAAAAGGAGTTAGACATTTCATTCAAGATAAAATGTTTACACACAAGGACGAGGAAGAAACTTACCTTGAAAAGGTCATGGATGCCAGAACGTTCAAACTCCTTCACTGACATGTTGTAACATTCGTTAACTTCATGTTCAGTGACGATCCCTTTGAACGTCCTCCATGCGTAACCCTCATTCAGAACCAAATTAGAGGGACGATCAGAGGACTCAGACGGGCTAGGCTTGTGAGAAGCTTTGGGAGGAGGGGGAGGATCAGACTGGACAGGATGAACTGTTTGGACGGGCTCCACGTCCACCACAGGCTCGTCCAAGTTCACTGTTGGTGGTATGAACTTGGGAACCTTTGGAAGGGAAGTCCTTGACTTTTGCTTCTTGTGGCCACGACGACTGGGGAGGTCGTCCAGATCCACAGTACTCGAGATTGGTTTAGACTTCCTCTTCCTAGCCTGGACGGAAGCCACTTTAGCAGTAGGGGCAGTAACATCCTCGTCCCCGCTAGCCACTGTTTTCTCTTTGTTTTCCCTCATCGTGCTTATCCCTATGACGAGGAAAATTAATCAGAAAAATTTTTAAAAAAAAAGAAAGAAAGGAGAGCTGAAATAATAAAATATAATGGACGACACTTACTTCGACGAGTGAGCTCCTCGTGACTTAAGTTCTCAGCAATAGGAGCTGGACCAAGTCCCCAAGTTGCTAGACGACTAAGGGTAACTAAGTCGTGGAAAGTCCTTCCTGGAAAGGTGCGAACCACTTCTATCTGGTCCAAGAAAAACTTATCCAAGTGTGGACGAGCAACAGCTGCATCACTAAGAGATAAGGTTAGACGACTAAAAAAAAAAAATTGAAGGATAAACGGGATAAAATGGAAAGAAAAACATACCCTCAGGACGAAGACGACCTAGAGGGCTGGTAAAAGGTGGGAAGAGGGGATTACCCACATCAGCTGGGTCCCCAGCCCAATTTCTAGAAATAATAAAAAATTCTTTTTTCCAAAGCTGGTCAGACGAACTACGGCCCTTTATTAAACTGTAATATGAACCTCTGGACGAGAACTGGTAGAAACCAACAGATTTTTTGATCTCTGAGGGCTTATAACAGTAAAGGAACTCATCCACTGTAATTGGACGGTCCCCTTCCAATGCCTCACGCCATAATACTTGCATGGCAACTATCGTCCTCCAACCATTGGGGTTGAGCTGGTTAGGTCCAATACCCAACCTTTGGAAGAGGTCTCTGCAGAAAGAATTGAGAGGAAACCTAAGACCAGCTAGAAGGTAAGAAGCGTATACCCCTAAGCCAGAGGAAGGAGAACAACACCATTCTCCAGCCTTGGGTAGACGAGGATTAAACTCTTTAGGGATTTGATATCTATCCACAAGAATTTTCAATTTAGCAGCGTCTAAGGTGGATTCTACTTATGGGGCACAACTATAGATGACATCTTCTTCATCCTCATCACCGTCTTGAGGAGGACTAGATGGCTGTCTGGACGAGCTAGCCCCAGAACCAGAAGCCGCCCTATGTCGCAGTTCCTGAAATTCCTCTAAGGGAATGCTAGGAACCCCAGACGAGTAATGCTCGTCTAAGGAATCACTGCAGGACGAACTATCTACACTACCCTCACTCCCTGAGGAACCGTCCTGGTACTCGTCTATCTCTCTCTCTAAACTACTAGACGAAGACATGGTTGAAATGAAGAGAAGACTTAAAATGAACCTAAAAAAAAAAAAAAGAAAGAGGAAATACCTGATGAAACTAGGACGAGGGCTAGACGAGGATCTTGGACGAGTTGGCAGAAGAGAGAATGAGAAAAAAAGTAAGGGGCATGAAAGAGAATGCACTATTTATAGGCCCCAGCAACAGGACCAATGAAACGACACTCGCCACTCAGAGATCGACACGTGGCAAATCCTTTGGGAAATGGGATCGACACGATCGGCCAACCAACAGTTTCGTAACACGTGGTGTACGAAAAAGTGAAATTTTGTTAAAATCACAACAAAGCCCTAGACGACCCTTTAAACAAAGGGGCAATTGATGGGGAATTAGAAAATAATCCATCTCCAATTCGTCCAAACAGATCGTCCAAAGTTTGCAACGCAGGATTTTTTCCAAGAGTCAACCCAAAAGAAGGAAAAACTCCCATAGACAATAGCACTACTCTATAAAGTCTCCCATGGACGACATGATCGTCCATGAGGGTCGTCCATGGACAATCACCAGATATCCTTGGACGACCAAATCATCCTACACCAGACGGACGAAAGCGTAACACTTAGAACTTTCGACTGTCTGTAGTGGTTACAATTTTGTAGCCGTTGAGGAGGTTAACTCCGGACTTGTTGGCTTCCACAAATCTTGGGGAGGTTATTGGACAAATAACCACTCCAAGCTCCCTATATAAAGGACCGGCCTGAACCCGACAGCGGTAAGATTTTTCTGAGACACTTTTCCCAAATACTTGGAACTTCCTTCTCTGCGAGACTAACTTCTCCATCGGAGGGGGTTTGACCGGTCTTCTCCGGTCTCCTCTTTGATTGTGCTTTGTTCCTTGTAGGACTTCAACCGTTTGGATAGCCCACCGAAGCCAGGCCATCCACCTTACTGATTCGGAGCGATATCAATAATAATAATAATAATAATAATAATAATAATAAATTATATATTTGTAGAGATAAAAAAATTAAAAAAAATACTTGTAAATTTTTTTTTTTTTTAAATAGACAATACTTAAAGTAATGGTTGCTTTTTATATATTACACCTTATTACATAATATTTATATTCTCACATATCGCGTGAGTCTGCGGTTAGTTTTACTTTTATATAAAAGTGATAGACAATCAATTATAGCATGCCACATAAGAGAAATGTGAAAATTGGTTATGGTCTTAATTGTTTTTTTTTTTTTTCCTATCACATGACAGCTGATTATATAATATACTAGCTTGTAACTCCATGCATACGCATAGATGTATTTAAAAATAAACACATTTTTAACGTAAAAATATAAATAATTTGGAATCTAATTGAATTTTCTCTAAATTTTGGCTTTAAATACACACACACATATATATTTTTCAAATTAATAGAAAAATAAACGTAATTAGTTTTACGTTAAAATTCTTGCCTAAGTTTAATACTACTTATGATAATTTTTGTTTCTAATTTTTAATAAGATAGAACTTGTGATGATCTTAGTGATCTTTGTTGTATTTTTATAGAATACTTCATTTCCATGTTGTCTATTAGTTTATAGGAATACTTCATTTCCATGTAGAAAATATTTATGAGTATCTTTTTGTTATACGCCTAATAGTTTATAGAATACTTCATTTCCATACTGTCTGTAGTCCCATCTATTAGTTTATAAAAATGCTTCATTTTCTTGTTGAAAATGTTTAAGTATGTGTACTCTTCTCGTCTCACATACATTAAGAAATTATAGTATATGTAATTTTCCCATCTTACACATATTAAGTATTATAGTATATGTAGTCTTACACATATATTTAGAAATTATAGTATATGTATGTTGAAGATATTACACAAAGTAATAATTGAAGAACAAGGTTAACACAAAAGACAAATAGAAAATAGATAACTTGGAGGCACAATATTGTTTTCCTTAGACAATATTTGCCCCCCCCCCCCCCCCCACACTTGTTGCTAAAGGGTTATCGCAAATTTGTCCCCAAGATACAACCAAAATGTTGGGTTCTACAGATAACAATTCTAGAGAATGACTACAAGATTTCTTGTATATTTTTCTAACTTACTATTTCTAACTTATTTTTCAAGTAAACATAAGCATCTATTTATACCAATAGGGTTATATTTCATCAAAAAGCACATATAGAGAGTTAAAATATTTCATAAAATCGTTCACAATGCTTGAAACCTCTTCAACCTTTTTGAACAATCACTAGAAAATTTTACAAAAAATCCTATTTCACAATTTTTGATCAGTCAAAAGTTACTTCCGATTGATCAAGTGCTCTTTTCGATCAGTCGAACAAGAATCGAACAGCGATCGAGACATCCAGAGACTCCAAGATTTTTTCTTACCATTTTCGATCGATCGAGCCAAAGTTTTGATCGATTGAAAATACTGATTTTCGAATTTTCATTTTATGAAACCATATTCTCCAAACTCAACCTATACTTGTATATACCTATATATACAACAATGTAGTCTTCTCATCACCAAGATGTTGGTAAAAAATTTTGAACTTACGACTATGAAGTTTTGAGAACCACTAGACTAACCCTCTTATGATTTTATTTAGGCTTCTTTTTTTTTTTTTTTTTCAAACATCATTATTACAATCTATCCTTGTATATACCTATATATACAACAATGTAGTCTTCTCGTCTCCAAGATGTTGGTAAAAAATTTTGAACTTACAACTATGAAGTTTTGAGAACCACTAGACTAATCCTCTTATGATTTTATTTAGGTTTTTTTTTTTTTTTTTTGCTTAAAAGGATAGTGCATTAGAAATTACCTAGCCAAAGTAGGCAGAGTTGTGGTTGAAAGCCTTAAAGAGTACAGACCAATAGCATCTGAATCCAAAATTACACATAGGGTCCGTTTGGAATCCGCTTATTTTGCTGAAACTAAATTTTTTTAGCTGAAAATACTATACATAAATATAAAAGTTAGCTGAAATAGTACAGTGGGGCTCATGAATAGCACCAAAAAGTGCAATAAAGCCTATAAATAGTAGCAAAAATAAGCTGAATACTAAAATAAGTTGATAAAAACAATCTTTGCCAAACAGACACATAGTTCAGCAGAATGAGGACAACCTAATACAACAAAATCAGCTAATAAGGAGCAGCCTTCCTTGGTGAGGTTGTCTGCACATCTATCCACTTCCCAATACACATGGTTGACCTTGATTCATTGGAAGAAGTGGAGAATAAGCTCTGTTAGAGTTATTCTTGGAGAGGACAAGATCAACAATAACTTTAGCATCAAGTTCAACAACTAGTTGGGTAATGCCCAACTGAGATGCCAAAAGGAGGCCATCTCTAAATGCCCAAAATTCAGCAATGATGCTGGTTGCCACTCCAATATTCCTCCTCATATACCCTTTCACCCACTTGCCACGGGATTCAAGGATCAAACCACCACCAGCTAATAAGGAGCAGCCTTCCTTGATGAGGTTGTCTGCGCATCTATCCGCTTCCCAATACACATGGGTGACCTTGATTCGTTGGAAGAAGTGGAGACTAACCTCTGTTAGAGTTATTCTTCGAGAGGACAAGATCAACAATAACTTTAGCATCAAGTTCAACAACTAGTTGGGTAATGCCCAACTGAGATGCCAAAAGGAGGCCATCTCTAAATGTCCAAAATTCAGCAATGATGCTGGTTGCCACTTCAATATTCCTCCTCATATACCCTTTCACCCACTTGCCATGGGATTCAAGGATCAAACCACCACCACCTCCTGCCTTCTCCGGATTTCCTAATGACTTCCCTGGATTTCCTAATAACGACACCATCAAAATTTAATTTGAACCTCCCTCCATCGGTTTGTGCCAGCACACTGGGGTGGCTGTATACTGTTTGGTTCTAGGAGATTTCCCCAACACACAAGAAATATTCTGTAGCTTGATGAATGCAAGTCGTGTGGAGATTGGGATTAAGGGGTGTGTTCTCAAAAGCCACTCTGTTTCTATGTTTTCAAAGTCCCTAAAGAGCAAAGAGGAACCGAGTATTCCGAGGAAGCCCGCTGGCTTGGAGTTGATTTTATTTAGACTACTGTATATATAACATTCCATATGATATTTCACATTTTAATTTGGTCTCTTCAAAGGTAGATAAATTAATGGATCCACCACTGACACAAACAACTATTACAACAGAGAATTTTTACTACCACTACACAGAATTCTATATTCAAAAGATTATCACGTGGATTAATACCACAACACGTAATGCCATGACTTAGATCATTATCATCTACTAACTACAAATATCTAAAGAAAAAGAAGCAGAACCTACACTTTGACACCACAATACAATAAAATCATACAGAATACTTAAAAAGAAAGTTTAGTTCAGTTCACGAATCTGAGAGCATGTAACAAAACTAAAGAGATTAGAGTAGAGAGAGCAGCATATGTAACAGCAAGTTCCATTAGCAGGTCAAGTGAAGACGCTGGCCGAGGTAAACAAGGTTCCAACTGAGAGCCATTAAAGTCAGAATGTTGAGGAAAGAAGAGTAGCTGTTTAGCTTCTTAAGCCTGTCATTTAGTCTAACAATCTGAGACCTGACCACTTCGTGCTCTAAGGCCGCTGGTGAGGACACTGCAGGAGCAGTTGTGCTAGTTTTAGTTGAAGCTCCAGGCTCAGCAGCTACTGGCTGCGACGACTCAGAGACCTGTCTAGGTTCAGCAGTTAATTCCTCTCTTCCTCTTCCTTCCTCCTTCTGCAGCTTCATCCTCTCAAACATCACCTGTAATGCACACACAAATCAATGGAAATTCAAGTCAATATGTATCAAATAACAATACATACGTCCATAAACCATTGTGCATTTATTTTGAAAGCTTGACTAATCTCTAAAACCTTAAACTCAAATGATCGGATGCCTTCAATTTAACTTACCATCTAGTATAATTCTTTCTTGGACATTGAAAGCCTACATATGTATACTAATCTTACATGAAAGTAGTGAAGCTAGCTAGCAAAGGACACATGACATATTCCAGACAGTAACATTTACAATCCACAATAGTCCAAGTTGGGGTTCTCCTGTACAACGTATTTTAAAAAAATTTAATTTAAAAGAAAAAAATACAGGGGAGATAGGAGATGACAATTTTTTTTTTTCAAAAACAAGTTGACCTCAAGCCCATAATCAAAATAAATTATATATTCAAGCATGGTCATTGTTGATTTATCTTGTTGAACAAGTTCAAATTTGTTCACTAGCAATTTCATTAATTTATTGTTTCCTTAATATAAAGTAAAAAAAAAAATGATTAAGATTTTTACCCTTTAAAATATGTTAGCTAAATACTAATAACTAAATTATAGTTAAGAATATTATGTTATTAAAATTTAATTGAATTTCATTAGCAAAATAATATATATGAAAAAAAATATAACAAGCACAATAAACCAAACATGTTAATTTTTTTTTATAGGAAAACGTGTTAATTTGTTTGAATGTAGCTTCTTTGGATTCAACTCATTAGATAACAAAGTCCAACCTTATATTATAGTTTAATTTATTAGCTAAATAAGCCTACACAAACAAGTTTTTCCCAAAATCGAGATAAACTGCTCAACTTATTTTCCAGCCATATCGATTAGTGCTAGGTGATGAAACGAAAAGTTGGGAATTTGTGGAACATAAGGCCCACGTGGAGTTGCAGGCACATAGACTGACATATGATTCAATTTACTGGTGCTACTATTTCATAAATATTTAATATGCACCCCATCCAGACTTCCATTTCGGACAAGTCTAGTAACACAACAGATTGGTGTAAAATAAAAGTGAAATGAATGGGAATCCAAAGTGATATCTCAGATTCTCAATCTATCATTTCAAACAAGTTGTAAATTATTTATAAATATTTTTTAAGTTTGGAAACAGTAGCATTGTTGTAACTAAATTGGAAACATGCTAAAAAAAACACAAAAAACGTAAAAAACAGAGTCTTTCATTAAAGGCTTTCTAGTTTAAAAGACCTTGGGCTGAGACCCATGATTATTTCATAGAAGTTGTTTGATATCGTTATTTTGCACAACAAAGAAGCTTTTATCATTGTGTTTTGTGCATAAACCCAGTCTTGTAGTCTATAAAAATGGGCCCGTGGCGTCGCTATAGAGTATAGACTACTTTGTGCCTTCGAATTATCTTTGGCAAAATTCTACCCCTGCTCCGCAATGGAGGCCCCGTATTTCTTGTGACGGGATTCACATGTCACAAAAAGAATGAGACCACATAGCAAAGAAAGCCTAAACAGAGAAATATGATGCAATTGTTGACCATCTATAGCCAACATCTAAACAAAGACAGAGAGTATGCGATGAATGAATGAGAATGCGAGTTACCTTAGCGGCTCGTGGCTCCAAGTAAATCGAATTGACGAAGACCATAAAAATACCCACTTGAATTCGAACACTTTGACTTGGAGTAAAAGTGGGTTCACTTCAAATTTGGTCAAAACAGATGACTTGGACCTGGACCATTAAAATTATATATATATATATATATATATATATGTATATCAGATTTTTTTTTTTTTTTTCCTGTTTTGGTTTTGGTTTTGTATTTGGTTCAATGAAAATTTATTTCCTAAAAATATTTTTTTAATTTGTACGTGTTTGAGGCTATTGAAAGTATTTTCCACATTTATGAGTGTTTAGGGCCATTGAAAATGTTGGTCAACTAGAAATTATTTTCTAGTTGACCATAAAATAAGGATACTCACGATGGAAATTAGTTTTTACTCCACCTCACACTAAGGTCTTTGGTCTCCAGTCGCCAACCACCGCTGGTAACCTCCAGTCTTAGCCATTGTCAGACGCTGGTCTCCATCATCGCCGGTTTTTCGTAATTTTTATTGGGATACAATCAAACACTTAGAAATATTTTCTAATCAAACCAAACACAGATACAACACGAAATATTTGGTCATCATCGTCTATTCAAGCTTTTTCTTGCACTCTTTACCTTTAAAACATTGCTATTGGATTTGGAGTATTGTAAGGTGATTTGTTTGGACTTATACTATAGACTAGCCGTAAACCCGCGCGATGCGCGGGAAATTTTGACGTTGTTTTTATTTATTTATTATTTATTGATAAGTGAAAGAAGAAATAAGTACATGGAACTTATAATTATTAGTCTAAAACTCAAAATTATATATTTATTTTTCTAATGGGGTATAATTGATGAGTAATGCTACAGTCACAAACTATTTTACAACATTTTTACAAAATATTGATGTGGTCAATCTCTTATTGGTTTTCATCTAGGCCCATCATTAATATCACTTTTTCATTTACCAATAATCACTCACCACATCAGTAATTTGTAAATTTTTTTTTTATAAAATAGTTTGTATCTCTAGCATTATTCATAACTGATATAATGTAATATATATTTTGTAAGCTAAGAGATTAATAATTAATTGTTAACCTACATAATAGACAGTTTGCTTTTATAAACTCCATTTATAAACAGTTTACTTTTATAAAATGTAAACTTATTCAAGACAAAACTATTTATAAATGTCCATTTTTTTAACCTGAATTGTTCTAGGAAAGAGAAATGACACCATGGTCAAAGCAACATTTAGATGTGTATATTTGAACACGATTTAGTTTGCAATTTATCATACAGTCTATACTTTTGTAAAAAAAGTTATGTAAATTATCTAAATATCTAGATCATATGCATATGCTCATATGCTAAATCTGGTTTGACACCAACGTTTGTTTTTGTGATACCATGGAATAATGAAGAATCGCTTCATTATGCTGAGGTATTGATTGGAATATATACATGTGCAATACGGAAATGGCAACTCTTAGTGGGCTAATTTTCCCGAAAACTATATGCCAAATTCCCATCTCATGGAGAAGTCAGAGGGGAAAAAAAATGAAACACTTATGAGCAAAAAAATTTATACATTTTACTCATTGCTTATTGAAATTTAGTTACATGGACATTGATTGACTTTAAGAAAATCATGGTTCTTCCAAAGCAACTTTACTACTCTTGTTCTCTGAAGAATCATTTAGTAGCTTTGGAATCGCCTACCTCTTCAGGGTATTCGGCTTTCACCCAAAGCACAACATTTAAACCTGTGATCATAGAAAAAGAACCTAGCAACTTAGCAAGTTGAAGACAAACACTTCTTTTATTACATAAAGGGAAAATGGTTACATTGATTGTGAATAGAGAGTTGGACATTGTTGAGAAGAGGGGACCTCTTTGTGATGCACCAAGCCTAAACAAAAAAGTTAACTACAGATCCAATTCAACATCTATATGAAAAATTTTAAGTAATCAAAATGTGTACATTACAAAGAGTCATCAGAAAACATCCAAGTAAGAAGTATGGCCATGAAAAACTTATTCCTTACTTCACATCAAAATTCCTACAAAAAAAATAAATAAAATAAACACCAAAAGAGTTATATGCACATACCATTTTTCTAAGTTATACCCGAGAGCAATGCAGTATTGACTGATTTGCTAACGCTAAAAAACATCCCTATTATCTTGGCAATACTTCTTGAGCTTCATATATTAACATTCTCCATTCTAATCAATTTAAAGAGTTTTTAAAACATTTAAAATGTTTATATAATTGAATATAAAGAGACACACAAAAGAAATATGCATAAACATTGACATTTTATAAAATAAATCAACATGGTCTAGTTGCTTTCCTATTTTATCTATCTATGTTATTTTTATCACATTTTTTAATATTCCAAATGAATCAGGAATTGAACCATAATATATCATGCCATGAGCCTTGTAAAACAATAATAATATATTTTTTGAAAGACCCATTACACAAAAAGCCACCTACAAACGCTTTACACTTGCATCCTCTATATTACCGCAACACTTTCCTTTGTCCTGCAGCGAGCAATTAGAGTTTTTTATAACGTTAAAATCAAACATTTAATCTTCTGCATAATGGGAGAAAATGCAATTTGTACCAAACAAACCAATGAAGATGGAGGGGAAAACAGAAAAGGCAAAACTCACCTTAAAGGGACTTTCCAACTCTGCTTGTACTTTGGTGACTTCTGCAGTGGTGGAGAGAGAATTGGAAATCTATAAATAAATAAATAAAAAACAAATGAATGGGATTTAATTCCAAAGGGGCAGGCATTGAAGGTTTTGATAAGAAGAGGAAGAGCCCAAAAAGATAGAGTTAAAGGAGGGCCAAAATGATGAATGTGATTTAATGGGAAAGTAAATAAAGGGAGAATTGTTAACCATTTTTTGTTTTGATAAGGAGATGAGAAGTCTTGTGAGTGGATGGATAATATATAATACGTGGGACACTTGGACAGAATTAATAGAGAGTTGAAGTAATAAATGAGGAAGGAGAGTTTATTGGAAATATTAGAGGGAAATATTGAATAATTGAAATTGATTAAAGCAAATTTGGGGCAAAAAGGAGAAGAAGAAAGAGACAAAAGCTAAATGCAAATCACTCTAATAGAGTGCCACATGGCAGAACCTCATTATAAGAATAATCATAAATGTAATATAGAAACAATCATAAAGTTAATAATTTTTGTTGTACTAAAATGAAAAAAAAAATATATACAATTTTTCTCAAAAATTCAAAAGGCAATTTAACGAAAATATTTATTTTTTAATAAAAGTTATTTATAACATTTTGTGAATCATTAAAAAGAAAAGAAAATTTAAAAATTATTCTTTTAGTATTAAACAAACTTTCTCAAACTTATTTTTTCTGCCTACAATCCAAAACACTGAAAAAAGTAACTAAAAAAATTAATAAAACTTAACTATGATTAATTGGACCAATTAGGAAAAAAAAATGTTATTTATAATCTACTAAGGTTATTTTCTTTGCGGAAATTGTAATTTCATCCACCCAAAACATATTATCAAATAATCAATTATTAGCAAAATCTAAGAATTAAATTTCTATATATGCATTGTTATAAAATAATAATAATAATTAAAGTAAAATTGCAAAAGATAAAATTTGTCTCTCATCCAATAACTTTTGTTTAGCCAACCTTTGCTTGTCTCTAAATAAATTGCATTATAGGGTACTTTTAATACTATTAAAAGTACTTTGTCCACCACAATGGATTAAAAAATAAACAAAAATGATTAAAGTCTCATAGTTTAACATCTAAATTGAGCACTATAAAAATCATGCTATCAAATTACAGTAATTGCCAAATTAAATTATCCAAATCATGCTATGTATTAGAATAATATTATATTTTTATATTTAATCCTTTATAATGCAATAGGATAACATTTAACAATCAAAGAGAGAGAGAGAGAGAGAGAGAGAGAGAGAGAGAGAGAGAGAGAGAGAACTGAATCGCATTAACCTAAAGTAGATTAAAGAATATAAAAAATTATCAACCTAAAGCGAAGATGCAAGAAAAATAAAAAATAAAAATCCACTCAAAAATTGTGTGTGTGTGTGTGAGAGAGAGAGAGAGAAAGAGAGAGAACCTTTTTTTGGTAAGGGAAAACTATGCATGAAATGAATGAGATAGTGACAAATTTATAGTAATAGAGTGTGAATAAGAAGAGACAAAAATAGAGGAAGATGAAGGAAAAGATAAAGAATGATATTAATGTAGAGAGTAGTGGAGAGATGAGAAGGTGAGAGAATGAGAGAAGGAGAAAGGTTAGAGAAGTAGTGGGGAGATAAAAAGGTAAGGGAGGGAGAAAGGTTGAAGAAGTGTAAATATGAAATAAAAAAAACTATAAATAATTATAAGAAAATGGAAAAAAAAAAAAAAAAAAAAAAAAAAAAAAAAAAAAAATGATGACATGGACGTTGACATGGCTCAACGTGAGAGCAGCAATATTAAACGCTACGCTTCAACTTTTAGTAATATATTGATTAGTCCGTTTATACTTTCTTGTACAACTTGTTTGCAGCCGGCAACTTCAACTTTTCAGACTGTGCCATCGAACTTGTTTGAAAATTCTATAATTTAGTTTAATTTATATGTGTAATACCTGTATGTTGTAATACCTCTAAAATTTAATTTCAGAAAATTCATTCAGACATTTTAGCATGTTAGAGAGAACTGCAGCACTGCAAAGCCAAATGCAAACTACAAATACAACACTTCACCAAATATCTAAATGAGGAGAAATAATTACACCAAAAACACCTCTAAAGTATATATTTCCATTAGTTCCCAGTTCCCACCATTAAACCAGAAAGATTTATAAATTAATCAGAGTGCTACCAAATTAAAACGAAAATTTTTAGTCAAGCAAGAGAAATCGTACTACCAGTTGGTGTGTAGCATTAATGATTTTGATAGTCATTGGACGAAAAATTGCCACAATGATTGTTTCAAGGATGAAGTCTGGAATACCCTCTACATGGTGTAGTACAAGTCTAGAGTCTAGACAATGGAAGCCACTCTTCAAGCTCATGAATCATCATCTCTTCTGACAAAAAAAATTTGATCGGGCTAGCATTGTCTACACTGTTCCGAGTCAATGACAGTGATGTCAGTGTAGTCACGATGATCTCTATTTGCATCCAAACTACACCTCTGTAGCAATGCCAGAATAGTTGGATCCAAGTTCTTCTCCTTCGATATCATGGCAAAATTAGGATCCAATTCCTTTATCTTGCAATAAATTAGTCGTATCATTTAGTTAGAAAATAAATCATTCAAAAGAAGATAAAAAATACAAGGGATTCATGGAGTACTGCAACCAGAAATGTATTAACAGAAATCTTTCACAACAAATAATTTGACAAGATTTGAACACAATCTTTCTGAAACTCACTCAATTGCTCAATTACATTACATTACATCTTCTCCACAACGACAAACATGTGTAGGAGAAATATTTTCATTCTCAACATAGTATCCAAATCCACTTCCGGCACTACCCAAGTGCCTCAACAAATTTAACCAAGGCTCTGGTAGACGAACCAAATTCTCCTAAAGCAGCCGAAGCCATTTCTCTCATCTTCCAAATCCTTTCCCTGAGTTCTCTCCCTTCTTCCGACTCCATCAACTCTCTAACCCTTCTCTCAACCTCATCCCCACTCACAAACCCATCATCCTCTCTCTGCTCAACGCCAATAGCCATCTTCATATCCTTCACCAAAACATTTCTATTCAGATGCTGCTCAGCATAGAGTGGCCACGCCACCATCGGCACTCCGGAAACCACTGCCTCCAACACCGAATTCCACCCACAATGTGTCACAAACCCGCCAACGGATTCCTTTCTTAGCACCGCCACTTGGGGTGCCCATGACTTCACCACCATGCCCCTATCTTTTGTTCTTTCTAGGAAACCCTCTGGCAACACACTATCCAAATTAAACTCCAATGTATACTGCTCAGTTTGCTTAGTTTTCTCATCTTGTGGTGGCTTTTTCACCACCCACAAGAACCTTTGTCCACTCCTTTCCAAGCCATTAGCTATGTCTCTCACTTGTGCCACTGAGAAAGATCCCCGGCTACCAAAACACAAGAACACAACACTTCTACTTGGTTGCCTGTCTAGCCATGACAAGCACTCATTCTCATCACCACCTTCATTTCCATCATCACCTGCTCGTTCTTCGGCTTCAGCAATTAAAGGTCCTATATAGTAAACCGGCGGAGTTGGCTCATCAGGAACACATACACCATCAGCAATGGTCTTTATGGCTTTTGGCTCCAGGTCCTCAAACGTGTTAGCTATAATCCCATTTGATTTCGGAAGATGTGAACAGAAATAGACCATGTCCCAATAAGCTGGGTCGTCTCGGTCGAGGGTTGGTTCAGGCATGTGTGTGGATTTCAATGGTGACATTCCAGGCAAGTGAAGCTCGGTGTTGTTGAGGTCCTTAAAGCTCTTTGTTATTTGTTCATGGATTTTGGGGAAGTATAAGAAGGCAGCGAGAGCATAAGCACCAGAAGTGTAGAAATAATAAACAGGAAGGTTGAGTTGTTTGGCTATAGAAAGAGCAGAGGTGCAGAAAATGTCGATAATAAGAGCACGAATGGTGGAAGTGTGGGAGATTTGTTGGAGTGCATTTGGGACATGGGTTGAACTAACACGGATGAAGTCAAAGGCCATGGCTGCACGGCTTCGAGTTGGGGTGGTATCAACGGAGACAGAGGGTAAGCTGTAAAAGGAGATGTTGGAGTTGGATTGAGAGATACGGTGGATGTAAGAGGTGACACTTGGGGTGTTCCAGAAAGAGCCGGTGGTGAGGAGGATGGTGATGGTGAAGTTGTTAGAATAGTGGTGGAGGATGAGCTTGCCTAGCTCAACCATTGAAATCACGTGGCCCATGCCTGGAGCTGGGAATAGGATTATTGTGTCTTGCATTTTGCCTCTCTTTTTTTTTCGTGTGTTTACTTTCGTAGCAGCAGTACAAGTACAACGCTGAACCCTCACAGGCAATGCTTAAATACTATGAGAGTATTGCTCCTCTCTCTCAAAAGAGGAATAGGTCCTGTAGTGGTACCTATGGCCCCCCAAAATTTTAAAAAATTATTTTATATTATGTATAAGTATTAAAAAATTTAAATATTTAGCTAAAAAATAGAAGTTGGCCCTCCCAAATGTTTGAGTTAGTTCAATGATGCTCTTAAAAATCAATAGAAATTTTCAATTGATCTAGTAGTTATAAAGACAAGGTAGTTTTTGTTTTCTCTAATTCGTTTTTTTTACATGTTTAATATCAAACTAGACAGTTTTTGTATAGTATTGGAGTTTAAAAGATGATAAATTCCCCTAAAAAATTATCTTGCGAATATACAAATGTGAAAGTTATTAATTTTATATACAATATATTTATAAATTATGACATACTCTAGTATCAAAATATTAATGTTTATATTTATGTATGTGCGTTTATGCCTGAGTGTGATGGTTTATCTTGACTCGAAACTAATATATTAGTAACAAAATTTGGCCCCCCCAAACAAAAAATCCTAACTCCGCCCGTGTATGTGGAGAGCCCATCCCTCCTATCATGTGAGCGAGACTAAAGTATTTAATAATTTTTTGAACTCTCTTTTGTTTAGAGAGGAAGCAAGAGAAGTCATGCGTAATATTGTGTATGCATTGGACAGCTAACGAAAATTATGAATTATTTCATTATTTGACTTATTCTTATTATTATTTATAAATTTATATTTTTTAATATTATTCAGGGTCCATTTTCAACTAACTTTTGTTTTATCAAAATAAGTATCCAAACCAACTTTATATTTAAAAATTATTGTGTAGTGAGCCTCTGGGTCCACCTCCTTTGTGAAAGCTACCAACTCAACAATTATTTTACATATACTTTTAAGATGGCAATTAGATGAAAGAAAATGACATAAATAGGTTGTCAGTCACACATGTGAGGACAAAAATAGGTTGTCGGTCATACATATCAATCGAGGACAAAATAGGCTGTCGGTCAAACATATCAATCGTGATTGGAATCTTTTGTTGAAATCTCACACGTGCTTTGATTTTCTTTATGGAAAATTCTATGACCATGGCTAATTTCATATATATTTTTTCAATTATTTAATACCTCTTATTATGAATTATGAAAAAAAATCGATAACCTATATTTATCTATATATACATATAAAACCAAAATATTTGGAGCTCCCACGTTTTTACCCATTAACATTATTAAAAAAATAATAATAAATATTTTTTTCCCATCAAATACAAATTACAAGTCCCGATTCTTGTGGAGAAAAAAAAAAATTCTCTCTTCTCATCTCTTCTCCCTCTTTCAAAGCAACTACCGTCTCTCTCTTTTCTCAGCCTTTCAACCAAGGGAGTGAATATGGGACCGTCCTGGCTGGTACGACCAATATATTTCGTATTGGCACTTTGACTGGCATTAATTTAAACACAAAAACGCAGTCTCTTACCAAGCAGAAAGAACTTCAACCATTGCTGCTGAGAGAGACCTTCGTCCGTGGACCAATACTTGATGCAATGGCTGCTAGTTATATGAGAAAACAAAGAGAGATCTGGAACTTGTATGAGGAAAGACTAAAAGAGAGTGAAATATATGTTTTTATTTGAAATCAGATCTTAATTTACCCTTTATGTACGTGGAGAGGTAACATGTGTCAGTGGTTGAAGCCAATCGTGGAGCAAAGAAGATAATATGTGAAGAAAAAAGGGGGAAGAAAGTAAAAAGGAAAAATAAAAGATATTAACATGTAGAAGAGTAGATAATCACAAATATAGTATTTTTTTTCTGGGTTTGACTTACCTCCAGTACTTTTTTAATGAGAAATCTTTTTTATTTTAAATACACAATAGCAAGTGATAGTGAGTTTTAATCTCCACATTTTATTTAATTAGTGGGTGATATGACAATTTCTCATTAAAATAAAAAGAAATTCCAGTTAAAAAAGTATTGGAGATAAGCCAAATTTTTTTTATAAGTCTAAATTAATATATAGATATACATTTAGCTTGCGGCTTAGTTTAAAAAGCCATTTTTTTAATTTAGCTTATTTTTGCTACTATTTAGTTTATTTTTGCTACTATTCATGGGTCTCATTGTACCATTTCAACTACCTTTTTGTTTTATCTATAGTATTTTTAGGAAAAAAATTTCAGTTTCAGCTAAATAAGCTGATCCTATACAAACACTTAGAGTGTAGAGTTTTTTTTTTTAATCAAGTATTAACTTCTACGGTGGATAAAAGAAAAAGATAAAAATTAAATAAAGATTAAAGATAAAGATAGGAGAGAGAAAAAATAGAAAGAATAAATCAAATAAAATAGGAAAAAAATAGAAGATTTTGTGTGTGATTGAATAATCTTCTAACTCATATTTAATTGTTTTTCCGTGCATCGCACGGGTTAGCGACTAGTATATTACTAAAAGCTAAAGCGGAGTAATTATTGTTATTACACTCTTGTTAAGCCACATTAGCAGCCACGTTATTCATTTATTTTTTATATTTTCTTTTCTCTATTTAAACTTTTCTTCCCCTTATTTAAAATAAATAAAAAATTAAAAAAAAAACACTTCTTCTCCCTATTAGTTCACACATCTACTGTTATACTTCTTCCAACATTTCCCTTTCTTTTTTCCCTCTTTATCTCTTCACTACTTTGCCGTTATACTCCCTTCCTCTTTTTTTATATTTTGACTCTTCTTCTACCAATTTTATTTTATATAAATTTGATATCATTTTCCCATTCAATCCATATTTTTTTCCATACAAAACTGTGAGTACTCTCTCTCTCTCTCTCTCTACTTCTTTCTATGAATTTTTGTTCTTTTTTATAACTCTAATTAAGGTTGATATATTTTTTTTAATATGTGTTTTGGTATTGTGTTTTTTTTTTTTAATATCCCATCAAAAAGTTTTCTTTTTCCCTTTTATAACTTTGGTTGAATTTTAGTTTGGGTTAATACTTAGTTTTTTTGGAAACAGAAATTTGAATATGCCTACCAATTATTTGAGTAATAAATTATTATAAAGCCTATTATTTATTCCTTTAGTTTCATTTTAATTTTGGCTAAGATAACATTGTAATTTTGTAATGAATTTTGATTATTATGATAATTTCCTTATTTCTTAATAGATGAGAAATTTGAATAATAAATTTGAAACTTATAAAGTTTAGTTGTATATTAAGCAAATGTAATACACTACAATAAAAGTTAGAAGAATATGGTTCACTTTAAAAAAATATTATTCAAACATAAAATAATAATAATAATAATAATAATAAAATGATATATTTGTAGAGATAAAAAGATTAAAAAAAAATACTTGTAGAAATCTTTCTTTTTTTTTTTTAAATAGACAATAAAGTAATGTTTACTTTTTATATATTATATTTTATTACATAATATTTGTAAGGACTCAATTCGTGACGGCCCCAAAACCGTATTGGGTTCGCACGTTGAGGGCCCAAACAATATAATTTGCAGAGCGTGGGTTTGAAAGGCTAAGCCTTGGTCACCGAACGGTGGTTAGTTGTGGTGTTCATACAAAAGTAGTCGTGTTCGCTCGAGGAGTCATTCTCCTCGATGCGGTCTGGGAGACTCTGGTTTTTGGCCTTTTTTCCCAGCCCCTTCTTGGCGCATCAGTCTTCACATTATATAGCCTTTCTTGGCTGATCTTAGCCCTCTACCTGTTGATCAGGCAGGTGCCTATTCAAGTACCTGTCTCATTAGCCGCCTCCCCTTACTTTTTTGTTAGTTGCAATAACCGAAGCCACACTGTTCAAGCGTCTTTTCTCATTAATATGGTTAGAACGTTTGTGGACGCATTCAATGCGGAGGTGATGTATTTACCTTGAACCACATCCATATCGTACCCCCACATGGGTCCCGTCCTACTCGCCCTTTCTCCTGGGGGCCTTTTGGAGGCCGCCTTTGATGACATGTCACTCTTCCCTCCGAAGTCTTGGGATGCCGAGGTCAGGGTCATCCTCGACTGCGTCTCTATGCTATTTGGTCTTTCCCTATTCGTCCTCGGAAACTACCCTCCTCGGCACACCCTCCTCGGCACGGTCCTTGGACCCTAGTGGAAAATGGGCCGGGTCGTAAGTTCTCTGACCCCACAATAGCCCCTCAAAATCCTGCTATCCGGATCCTCGGCCGGATAGGAAGGTTTTGATGACATCAGGCCTCTGCCAAAGCTTGTCAATCCTTGTCACCCATCGGTTCCCGAGACTCTTTGTCTGCCCGAGACACGTTCCTAAAACCTTTGGAAGGCGAAACGTGTCCTCATTAAATGCGGGCGGCTCTATACTTCCCACGTTCAACGGCGCGATGGTAATCTAACGGTTGAGATTTCTTTACCTTTATGGGCGGGAAAATTCATGCAGTTACTTTCGATGAGGGGTACAAATGATTTTTGGAACTGATTGGTCACTTCACTTTTGCGCTTAAGAGTTCTAGCACACAAATTCTGGGTTCATCCAAACTTTCATCCACATTCAAGTTTATCTCTAGCACAAAAAGCTTGTCCGAGGCACTTTTCCTCTCTTCTGTAAGTTTTCTGCCTTCACTAACTCGTGCTTTTTCTTTTCTGAGTTTATTTTTCTCTTATTCCTCTCCTTCTCCCGTAGTTGGTTGAGTCTGTTTAGTAGCTCTCAGGGATGGTTAAAATGAGACTGAGAAAATTGGTTGATACCGAAGAGGCGATGGAAAAGTTCATCGCTGATTATAGAATTCCCCCCAATGTGAGTTTGAGGCACTACAAGATGGGGGAGTGGCATATTCTGAGAAATACAGGCGAGGTGGTAATTCCTGTTCTCGCCTTCGTAGAGGGGGGTATAAGAATCCCCATGGGTCCAGTAGTGAAGAATTACCTTAGGCATTTCCGGTTAGCTCCCACCCAGTGCGCCCCCAATATGTTTAGAATTCTGGGTTGTGTGGATGCCCTAAATGAGAAAATGGGGCTAAGACTAACCCATCATAACGTGAATTGGTGCTACAATCTCCAAAAATTAAAGGGTAAAATCTATTACATGAAGACCAGAGACAAAAGGGTTCGGCTAATTTAGTGCCTCCCTGACTCCAACAAGGGTTGAATAAAGACTTTCTCATTGTATCTGAGGAATGGCACGACGGCGTTCCATGCCCGATGGTGGAGGGAGAACCAGGTGGGGTATAGAGAGTGGAAGGGCGCTGATCCTTTACGCCATTTTAATTTGATGTGGTTCGGTTACTAACCTTGTGCATATCTTTTTCTTGCAGATCCCAATGCCTTTCATCGGCACTTTCACCTAGTTAACCGGGTGGACTTGGAGACTGTTCTTCAAGCGGTAGTTTTTATGAATGACAATGATGGTCAAGTCAGAGCCGCTCACAAAATCTTAGGGTACGCTCCCCTTCAGAAGTCATTTGCCGACCCAAAGCACGTGATTAGCGCTAATCGTCCTCGGCTTCCAAAAATTACCGTAGTTGAACAAGGGTTTTTGATCTCCGAAGGATCTCCTATCCCAGAGGGCATCCCATTGGTGGGCTCTTCGTTACTTCATTGCGCAGCAGAGGACGAAGATAATTTGGATTCGTCCGAGGAGGGATTTGGGGTATTTGATCAAGCCGACCCATCCTAGGATCTTTCCGGCGATCTAGGGGACCCAGACTTGTCTAAAGCGGAGCTATTGTCAGTGGGTACATCCTCCCGAGCCGAGATGGAACTTAAGAGAAAGCCTCCAACCAGCTTACTCGACCTCCTCGAGGGTCAACCGGGGAAGGGTGCGCAAGGGACACCGCAGTCTAATGTTCCATCTCCACCACCTCAGCCCCAGACCATCCAGGCCAGGTCATCCTCCACCAAGTCGCAGCCACAATCTCCTCGCCCCAAACTTCCTGCTCCTCCTCAATCAGCTCTGCCTCCCCGGCCGGAGCCTACTGACTCAAAGAGAAAGAGGAGTCCCAAGGGTAAGGAACCTATGGGCGGGGGAAAATCTCAATCTTCTAAGGAGAGGGATGAAGCCCCGCGTGTGAAACAATTAAAGATTGGGCACCAAAGCAAGGGTAAAGAGACCGAAGCCCAATCTGCCCAAAGCAAGGGGAAGGGGACCGAGGCCCAATCCTCGCCAAGCGCCTGGCTTCCCGCCCCAATGCTCCACGGGGGGCCACTGCTGGAAACCGCGTCCATGAGGGACCTTGGAGATGGCGAGGGCGGTTATGTGGCCGACGCTTTAGGGAGAACCATGCTACTTCCCACCGACGTGGATGAGTTGAAGAAAATGAGGATACAGGAGGTTTTCCTCAGTATGAAGAGGTACTTGGGTATGGTAAGGCTCTTGAAGCCTAAAACTTTATTAACTCTTGCTCCCGATCTGTCGCTCACGATGTATTTATCTCACTTGACAGGCTCTCCAGGCCACCCATAGGATGGAGGAGGAAGTTAACAAGCAGAGTAAGGCCACCGAGAATGAACGCTCCAAACGCATATGCGCCGCGCGGACTCTCAAAACTTCCGAGGACGACCTCGCAAAGGCTAAAGAGACCTTAAAGGAGGCTATCCGAGAGAGGGATAGCACCTCAGCGGGTTTAGATGGTGCCCAAAAACAGGCCGAGGAACAGACAAAACGTCTACTCGAAGCCGAGGATCAGTTTCAAATAGCCAAGAAGCAGATCAGTGATTTGACGAAAAGACTGATCATGGCAGAAAATGCTAAAGGTGTGGCGGAGTATGCCCGGGACGAAGCCGTGAGGGCCAAGCAAGAGGTTGAGTTTGCCAGAAATGAGGCTGAAGCTGCTAAGGACCAGGCCGAGGATGAGGGTTACAATACGGGGGTAGCTGAAACCCAAGCCTCCCTTAAAGTCCAAATTCCCGGAGTGTGCAGGCTATACTGCTCCCAGGTTTAGGAAGAGGCCTTAAAGCGAGCTGGGGTGGATGCTTCGTGTGATTTGTGGAAGGCGGAGAGCATATTTTACCCTCCAGCCATCCTCGAGGTCGCCTCCGCCAGCTCCCAAGCTGTGAGCAATCAACACGAGGCAGGGGTTACTCAGTTAGAAGTTGCACAGACCAGCGTCCCTCCTGGCGAGTCGCTTAAAGGGGGAGAGCTTCATGATGTGATAGAAGCACCTGGAAGTATAGATCCTGAGGTGCCCAAAGAGGATGCCGAGCCTACGGTCAACGCTCAGATCCCTGATGCCGACGAGCCAGCCCTCCTTGCCCAGCCCTTGCAGGCAATTCCCCTCACTAAGGTCCCCAAGAGTACCGACACCGATCCTGCTCAGCCTTCCCCAAAAGGGACTGTCATCCAAGGCGTCGAAGCTAATCCTGTTCGGCCTTCCCAGGATGTGGCCGACATAGAATTGAAGAAGTAGAAACCCCGGCCAGCCTCCGTATTTGTTTTTAGTTTAATGATTAACTAGCTTCTCTTTTATTTTTAAAACTTTGTAGTTTGCTTGTAGTTGAACCTGTTGAACACATATATGAAATTCTTTTCTTCTTCTTTCCTTTCGATTACATGCTAGTGGCCCTCGTCGATACTTGCTATTGTTTATGATTTTTGAACTAATTATCTTAACTTGTATGAATGGTTGTGCATATGATATATTTAGGATCATGTTTCGGAATGCTAGCTCACCTGCACCCATAGGGTATCGAACTCGTGTCTGAACCTATTTCAGTGGGGATATAGGCATTACCTGAGATGTCATGTGTGTTGTTAGGACCAACTTGGTGTCCAGATCTCCATTAAATAGTTGGTTTCCCCATAGGTTTGAGTCCGAGGACCATGCAATACCTTGGTTCTGTCCAAAACTTGATATTTGCTCTAAGTAGTTGGTTTCCCCATAGGTTTGAGTCCGAGGACCATGCAATACCTTGGTTCTGTCCAAAAATTGATATTTGATCTAAGTAAGAGGGGGGGGGGGGGGGGTTAGCCCCTTGGCCAAGCCGTGGGACATTGGTTTGGGGGGATTAGCTCCTTGGCCAAGCCCCTAGAACCGTCCGCACTATTGATGCTTCGAAGCGTAGCCCTAATGGAAAAACGTAGCCCCTAGTGGAACTTTGTGTTAGGGCGCTACAACGGGCTGTTGGAAGTGATGGGGGGACTTTCTTGACCCACCGCCTGTGCCAACACACAAGCCCTCCCCACAGACGGCGCCAATTGTAAGGACTCAATTCGTGACGGCCCCAAAACCGTATTGGGTTCGCACGTTGAGGGCCCAAACAATATAATTTGTAGAGCGTGGGTTTGAAAGGCTAGGCCTTGATCACCGAACGGTGGTTAGTCATGGTGTTCATACAAAAGTAGTCGTGTTCGCTCGAGGAGTCATTCTCCTCGATGCGGTCTGGGAGGCTCTGGTTTTTGGCCATTTTTCCCAACCCCTTCTTGGCGCATCAGTCTTCACATTATATAGCCTTTCTTGGCTGATCTTGGCCCTCCACCTGTTGATCAGGTAGGTGCCTATTCAAGTACCTGTCTCATCAGCTGCCTCCCCTTGCTTTTTGTTAGTTGCAATAACCGAAGCCACACTGTTCAGGCGTCTCTTCTCATTAATATGGTTAGGACGTTTGTGGACGCATTCAATGCGGAGGTGATGTATTTACCTTGAACTACATCCACATCGTACCCCCACGTGGGTCCCGTCCTACTCGCCCTTTCTCCTGGGGGCCTTTTGGAGGCCGCCTTTGATGACATGCCACTCTTCCCTCTGAAGTCTTGGGATGCCGAGGTCAGGGTCATCCTCGGCTGCGTCTCTAGGCTATTTGGTCTTTCCCTATTCGTCCTCGGAAACTACCCTCCTCGGCACACCCTCCTCAGCACGGTCCTTGGACCCTAGTGGAAAGTGGGCCGGGTCGTAAGTTCTCTGGCCCCACAATATTTATATTCCCACGCATCGCGTGGGTCTGCGGCTAGTTTTATATAAAAGTGACAGACAATCAATTATAGCATGCCACATAAAAGAAATGTGGAAATTGGTTATGGCATTAAATTTTTTTTTCCTATCACATGACAGTTGATTATATAATATACTAACTTGTAACTCCATGTATACGCATAGATGTATTTAAAATAAACTCATTTTTTATCATAAAAATATAAATAATTTGGAATCTAATTGAATTTTTTTCTAAATTTTGGCTTTAAATACACACACACACATATATTTGTCAAATTATTAGAAAAATAAACGTAATTAGTTGCACGTTAAAATTCTTACCTAAGTTTAATACTACTTATGATCATTTTTTTTTCTAATTTTTAATAAGATAGAACGTGTGATGATCTTAGTGATCTTTGTTGTATTTTTATAGAATACTTCATTTCCATGTTGACTATTAGTTTATAGGAATACTTCATTTCCATGTAGAAAATATTTATGAGTATCTTTTTGTTATACGCCTAATAGTTTGTAGAATACTTCATTTCCATACTGTCTGCAATTCCGTCTATTAGTTTATAAAAATACTTCATTTTCTTGTTGAAAATGTTTAAGTATGTGTACTCTTCTCGTCTCACATATATTAAGAAATTATAGTATATGTAATTTTCCCATCTTACACATATTAAGTATTATAGTATATGTAGCCTTACACATATATTAAGAAATTATAGCATATGTATGTTGGGGATATTACACAAAGTAATAATTGAAGAACAAGGTTAACACAAAAGATAAATAGAAAATAGATAACTTAGAAGCACAATATTGTTTTCCTTAGACCATATTTGCTCCCCACACTTGTTGCTAAAGAGTTATTGCAAATTTGTCCCCAAGATACAACCAAGATGTTGGGTTCTACAAATAGCAATTCTGGAGAATGACCACAAGATTTCTTGTGTTTTTTTCTAATTTACTATTTCTAACTTATTTTTCAAGTCAACGTAAGTCTCTATTTATACCTATAGGGTTATACTTCATCAAAAAGCACACATGAAGAGTTAAAATGTTTCATAAAACCGTTCACATTGCTTGAAACTTCTTCAACCTTTCTGAATAGTCACTAGAAAACTCTGTAGAAAATCCTGTTTCACGATTTTCAATCAGTCGAAAGTTACTTCTAATCGATCAAGTGCTCTTTTTGATCGGTCGAATAGGAATCAAACAGCGATCAAGACATCCAGAGACTCCAGGATTTTTTCTAACCATTTTCAATCGATCAAGCGAAAGTTTCGACCAATTGAAAATACTGATTTTCGAATTTTCACTTAGAAAATTCCAGAACTTGAATTTTCACTTTATTAAACCATATTCTCCAAACTCAAACATCATTATTACAACCTATCCTTGTATATACCTATATATACAACAATGTAGTCTTCTCGTCTCCAAGATGTTGGTAAAAAATTTTGAACTTATGACTATGAAATTTTGAGAACCATTAGAATAACCCTCTTATGATTTTATTTAGGCTTTTTTTTTTTTTTTTGGGTTAAAAGGATAGTGCATTAGAAATTAACTAGCCAAAGTAAGCAGAGTTGTGGTTGAAAGCCTTAAAGATTATAGACCAATAGCATCTGAATCCAAAATTACACATAGGGTTCATTTGGAATCCGCTTATTTTGCTGAAACTAAATTTTTTTTGCTGAAAGTACTATAAATAAATGTAAAAATTAGCTAAAATAGTAAAGTGGGACTTATGAATAGTACCAAAAAGTATAATGAAACCTATAAATAGTAGCAAAAATAAGCTGAAATGTAAAATAAGTTGACAAAAATAATTTTTGCCAAACAGACACATAGTTCAGCAGAATGAGGACAGTCTAATACAACAAAATCAGCTAATAAGGAGCAGCCTTCCTTGGCGAGGTTGTCTGCGCATCTATCTGCTTCCCAATACACATGGTTGACCTTGATTCGCTGGGAGGAGTAGAGAATAAGCTCTATTATTCTTGGAGAGGACAAGATCAACAATAACTTTAGCATCAAGTTCAACAACTACTTGGGTAATGCCCAACTGAGATGCCGAAACGAGGCCATCTCTAAATGCCCAAAATTCAGCAATGATGCTGGTTGCCACTCCAATATTCCTCCTCATATACCCTTTCATCCACTTGCCATGGAATTCAAGGATCAAACCACCGCCTCCTGCCTTCCCCGGATTTCCTAATGACTTCCCTGGATTTCCTAATAACGCACCATCAAAATTTAATTTGAACCTCCCTCCATCGGTTTGTGCCAGCACACTGGGGTGGCTGTATACTGTTTGGTTCTAGGAGATTTCCCCAACACACAAGAAATATTCTGTAGCTTGATGAATGCAAGTCGTGTGGAGATTGGGATTAAGGGGTGTGTTCTCAAAAGCCACTCTGTTTCTATGTTTTCAAAATTCAAAGTCCCCAAATAGCAAAGAGGAACCGAGTATTCCGAGGAAGCCCGTTGGCTTGGAGTTGATTTTATTCTCAAAAAAAAAAAAAAAATTTAATGGATCCACCACTGACACAAACAAATATTACAACAGAGAATTTTTACTACCACTACACAGAATTCTATATTCAAAAGATTATCACGTAGATTAATACCACAACACGTAATGCCATGACTTAGATCATTATCATCTACTAACTACAAATATCTAAAGAAAAAGAAGCAGAACCTACACTTTGACACCACAATACAATAAAATCATACAGAATACTTAAAAAGAAAGTTTAGTTGAGTTCACGAATCTGAGAACATGTTACAAAACTAAAGAGATTAGAGTAGAGAGAGCAGCATATGTAACAGCAAGTTCCATTAGCAGGTCAAGTGAAGACGCTGGCCGAGGTAAACAAGGTTCCAACTGAGAGCCATTAAAGTCAGAATGTTGAGGAAAGAAGAGTAGCTGTTTAGCTTCTTAAGCCTGTCATTTAGTCTAACAATCTGAGACCTGACCACTTCGTGCTCTAAGGCTGCCGGTGAGGACACTGCAGGAGCAGTTGTGCTAGTTTTAGTTGAAGCTCCAGGCTCAGCAGCTACTGGCTGCGACGACTCAGAGACCTGTCTAGGTTCAGCAGTTAATTCCTCTCTTCCTCTTCCTTCCTCCTTCTGCAGCTTTATCCTCTCAAACATCACCTGTAATGCACACACAAATCAATGGAAATTCAAGTCAATATGTATCAAATAACAATACATACGTCCATAAACCATTGTGTATTTATTTTGAAAGCTTGACTAATCTCCAAAACCTTAAACTCAAATGATCAGATGCCTTCAATTTAACTTACCATCTAGTATAATTCTTTCTTGGACAATGAAAGCCTACATATATATACTAATCTTACATGAAAGTAGTGAAGCTAGCTAGCAAAAGACACATGACATATTCCAGACAGTAACATTTACAATCCAAAATAGTCCAAGTTGGGGTTCTCCTCTACAACGTATTTTTAAAAAATTAAATTTAAAAAAAAAATACAGGGGAAATAGGAGATGACAATTTTTTTTTTTCAAAAACAAGTTGACCTCGAGCCCATAATCAAAATAAATTATATATTCAAGCTTGTTCATTGTTGATTTATCCGGTTGAACAAGTTCAAATTTGTTCACTAGCAATTTCATTAATTTATCGTTTCCTAATATAAAGTAAAAATAAAAATGATTAAGATTTTTACCCTTTAAAATATGTTAGCTAAATACTAATAACTAAATTATAGTTAAGAATATTATGTTCTTGAAATTTAATTTAATTTCATTAGCAGATTAATATATATGAAAAAATATATAACAAGCACAATAAACCAAACATGTTAATTTTTTTTGAAGGAAAACATGTTAATTTGTTTGAATGTAGTTTCTATGGATTCAACTCATTAGATAACAAAGTCCAAACCTAGATTATAGTTTAATTTATTAGCTAAATAAGCCTACACAAACAAGTTTTTCCCAAAATCGAGATAAACAGCTCAACTTATTTTCCTGCCATATCGATTAGTGCTAGGTGATGAAACGAAAAGTTGGGAATTTGTGGAACATAAGACCCACGTGGAGTTGCAGGCACATAGACTGACAAATGATTCAATTTACTTATGCTACTATTTCATAAATATTTAATATGCACCCCATCCAAACTTCCATGTTGGACAAGTCTAGTGACACAACAGATTGGTGTAAAATAAAAGTGGAATGAATCGGAATCCAAAGTGATATCTCAATTTATCATTTCAAACAAGTTGTAAATTATTTATAAATATTTTTTAAGTTTGAAAACAGTAGCATTGTTGTAACTAAATTGGAAACATGATTAAAAAAACAAAAACAAAAACCTAAAAGACCTATGTAGCATGGGTGCGTTTTGGGATTCGGGTGCGGGTGCGGGTGCGGGACTCGGCAATTTTTGAAAAAGGTGAGTGCGGGTGCGGCGAGACTCGGCGATTAAAAAATTATTAAAAATATTTTTATTTATATTTTTAATATATTGCTAAGTATACTTTTTCACATTATACAAACATATACCAAATTTAAGAGCAATAGTAGATAATAACTAAAACATGATTTTCATAAATTAAACACAACTCACAAGATTGAAACTAAAACATTCCATGATGTTTGGAAATTAGAATACAACTCACAAGTTCGAAATTAAAACTAAATAAAAGACACAATCAAACACCAACTTCTTCATCATCAAGATAATAACTTTTTTTTTTTTTTTTTTAGGTTGAATTTCGGCCTGAATCGGCCGATTCGGCCGATACAGCCGATACGGCCGATACGGCCGATTCAGGCCGATATGGCCGATTCGGCCCAATTCTGGGCGAATCGGCCCCTGTTGGAGCCGCGTCGGCGCGAGTCGGTGAAAATCACGTGGAATCCACGTGGCACGACGCGGCGGGACGCGGCGGGACGCGCGGGCAGCGGCGTCCGCTGCGCGTCGCCGCGTCCGGCCGCGTCGGACGCGGGTGCGGCACCTCTGGTGCCGCGTCCGTGCTTCATAGTAAAAGACAGAGTCTTTCATTTAAGGCTTTCTAGTTTTAAAGACCTTGGGCTGAGACCCATGATTATTTCATAGAAGTTGTTTAATGTCGTTATTTTGCACAACAAAGAAACTTTTATCGTTGTGTTTTGTACATAAACCCAGTCTTATAGTCTTTATAAAAAGGGGCCCGGGGCGTCGCTACTCGCTATAGACTACTTTGTGCCTTCGAATTATCTTTGGCAAAATTCTACCCCTGCTCTGCAATGGAGGCCCCATATTTCTTGTGACGGAATTCACATGCCACAAAAAGAATGAGACCACATAGCAAAGAAAGCCTAAACAGAGAAATATGATGCAATTGTTGACCATCTATAGCCAACATCTAAACAAAGACAGAGAGTATGCGATAAATGAATGTTTGAATTACTTTATCATAACACATAGCATTGCAAAGAGAAATGAGAATGCGAGTTACCTTAGTTGCTCGTGGCTCCAAGTAAATCGAATTGACGAAAACCATAAATAGTGAAGCCAACAAATTGTAGGTCTGAAACATTTCAACCTTGTTTGAGAGCAATCTGTGCCTATTGCCCAACAAGTGCCCCAACAAAGCCAACCCAATGCAACCAGCCATGTACCTGAAATACACAGGATATATCTTGCTCTGCACCATCCCAAACTGCTGCCTCGGAATCGCCTCCGCCAATACATAACTCGATATGAAAGTAACCCACACGCACATCCCATAAGCAGTGGCCAACCCCAACAAGTTCATCACACCCATCAATGCCGGTGATGTTGCATAATTCAAAGCACCATGCCCAACCTCTTGTCCTCGCCGAATTGCACCACCAACTTCCTTTTGGCTCTCTCTCTTCAACTTGTACGCACCACTCTTGACTTTGTCTTTGGTTACTTTGGCTTTCTCCACCACCTCTTCCTTTGCCATCTCCACTTTATCTGATACATCCCTCGCTATGTCCTTCCCAATTGTCTTTACCTTGTCCTTCACTGCCTTCGCCTTTTCCATCACATCCTCGGCTCGCTCTTTAGCGCCTTCTTCAACCTCGCGAGCTTTCTTCGATGCTGTTTCTTTCGCTTTACCTAAAGCATCGCCTACGGCGTCTCCCATCTCATGTGCAATCTCTTTTTCCTTGGCAATGGCCTCATGTGTGGTTTCCTTTGTCTTGTCAATCGCTTCGTGTGCCGTCTCCGAGACCCTATCTTTAGCCTTATCCATTGCGCTTGCAATCCTGTGCTTGCATTTACCAAAGGCATCACATATGAGTTCCTTAGTAGTAGTAGTAGTGGTGGTGGTTTTTTCTGATGGTTGTGAAAGGCCTTGACCAAGATTTGGAAGGACGGAGGAGGCTTCTTTGAGCTTCTCCATGGGATTTGGTGGTGTTTCATGGTGTTGGTGTTGTTGTTCTGGTGAGATAGAGACTTTTGTGTTGGGATGATCGCCTTGATCATACTCAACAACAATCACTCTATGCCCATCTTTAACTATAACATCCTCCTCTGCTGGGCTTGGAGGAGTTGGAGACCAGACTCCTGCTGATACTACTAGTGATGTAACTACGAGACACAACGCTAAAAGATTCATCATCTTGCTTTTTTCTTAGATTTCTGAATTCGTCAATAGAGTTTTGGTAATAAAGATTTCAGATGCGGTTTTAAGAGTACGCGATTTCATTGGGGGGGATTAGCGGTGGCTGGAGCACAGGAGCTGCACACGTTGCACGTAGCAACTGACAGGTGTTAGTGTGCCTATGTAGCCACCTGGCCTTACACTAGCATCGTGTCGAACTTGTAGAACGGCCTCACAATGTTTTCAACTTTGTTTTCTCAAACTGCTTTTTGGTTTTGAATAAAGTTTCTAGGTTAAATCCTGTTGCACACTGGTTGTGTTGTGTTTGTGAACACTGAATTGTGAAGTAAACATTGCCCAAAATTTTATGTCCTCTTATTTGTTCCACATTTTTATCTTTTACCCATTAAAATTTTAAAAATTCACATATTTTTTTCTTTAATTAAATGACAAAATTTAAAATATAAAAGGTACGGAAAAGGATTCTATTCTTTATTTGATTTTTAATTATTACATGTCTTACCTCTAAAAATTGCAGAAATTGAAAGGTATCTTATCCCTACCTTTACTTTTTATACTAGTTCGTATGCTCCAAGTGGATTAACTAGGTAATAACAAGGCCTTGGCCCTTGAACAAAAGAAATGAATAATAACCATCCCCTTGTATTTTCCTTTTTCTTTTTATTGTAGAGACCAGCAATCAATGAGGAGCGAATAACAGAATGAATCGAAGAAGAAACACAAGGAACCTCCTTATTTTGTCTTTTTATTTTTTGGGTTTAGTGTCGGAATTGTCGATACGTCCTTTACATTATGTTTGTCCATAAATATTATGCATTTACAAACTGCTGATACACCCAGAAGTGTGATGAGATTAGCTTTAAAAAAAATGAACAAATTCAATATGTGATTTCAATGCTATTAGTGTTCATTTTTTGGAGTTAGTCGCATAAAACTCCTGGTTATATCAGTAGTTTGCAAATGCATAATATATGTGGGCAAACATGCAAGCCTCAAATTTAGACTAAAGGACAATTATGACACAAAACCCAAAAGAATAAAAATAAAAGAGTTTCATCTTTACACATAAGATGAGGCTAGTATTTCTTAATTTAAGACTTTAACAAATTATCACAACACCAAACATCACAAATAACTAAACTCCAATTCATGAAATTAGTCAGAATTAATGCTATTAAAACTATCTAATAGCCAACCTCGATTTGGAAACACCTACGGGCAACCATAATGATAGTAAAATAAAAATTCTAAGAATTCAATGAAAAAATGCTATGTAAAATAAAAAGTTTAGCATCCCTGTGTAACAATTTTAATCTGTATATTAGTTTTTTTTTTGGTTACTTTATCCAAAAAAAAAAAATTTAACATTATAGAAATTATATTTTTTTAGTTTACCTTAATTATATATTATTTTTTTGTTACTTTTCCCAAAAAGAAAAAGAACAATTAGCATTAACAAAAAGAAAAGGAAAACAAAAACAATTAATGTTATATAAATGTGGGGGCCAGTTAATTAATAATTATTAAAATCGTGTTAACTGGGCCTGTGGCCCATCCGAGGACGTTAAACCATCCGAGGAGGCCCACATAAGATTATAAGGGGAACCAAATGAAAAGAGGAGTATATATCACATGAGATGGGTCCAGTATTCGTCTGAGGACAAAATCCTTCTCGGCAATACGTGTCCGAGGATGACCTGAATGCCGTATTGTCACAAACACACTTCGAAGCTACATTACCACTAAAGGTGGGACATGGGGCCAAGGGTAAGAAAGAAAAGATAAACAAATATCTTTAACAACTGCTGTCTCCGCATTAATTGCCTTTCAACCAACTCTCTGGCCGCATTAATGTGGAGATGATGCCTGAATAGTGATGAAGCAGCCTTACAGCTGCTGGTTGAAGGTTCCAGGAAGTGTTAGATGGGACAAGAAGAGATCCCCCGAATCCAACCTACACGTGTGTGGTGAATATGACACCAAAAGGACAGTATATAACATGGAAGAATGCATTAAGAGAAGGGATCGGAACTCTGATACAATAGACTTCTGGAAGAAAATTATATGAAACAAAATAACATGCTTGGTCTTGAGGAGAAATTCGATAATCTTGTCTGTGTCATATCCTCTTGAATCGTTAAGTTTAATCGTTTTTTCTACTGGGATTAATCTAGTTCTTCTACCCACGCTCTACAAATTTATTGTTTGGGCCGTTAACGTTTGAACCCAATCCAGTTTTGGGATCAATACAATTTCAGTCCCTACAATTGGCGCCGTCTGTGGGAAGAGCTTGATTTAGATCAAAAGAAATCCGGTTCAACGTTCATGATGGAGGAAGCAAGTCCACATCACTACGTAGCAGGACCACACCAGGTAGATGCCAACCCACACCAAGCAGAGTCAAGAGGTTCCCAGCATGGTAATCCGCACCGGAGTCTCGAACGAAGAGAAGGCCGTGAGGGGAGTGTGCGCACAACTCATACCATCAAAAGTCACTCTTGTGGGAAGAGTCATGTTTCCCATGCAAAGAATGACAGGGACCTGCAACGTGAAATTGACGAGTTGAAAAGAGAGTTACGCCACGCCCGGCGAGAACGTTCCCCGCCTAGCTCCGAACCATCATCCGAAGAGACGGATGGAGCTAGTTATAGGCGGAGATCCAGAACTCTGCCTAGTGAGACTTTTTCCTATGAAGAGGAGCACGGCCATCGACATAGGTGCAAAAGCCCGCCTCGCAGGGGCTTAAGGAACAACGCCATGAACAAAGCGTTAAGCCAAGTCTCCAAATCACCCTTCACAAGGAATATAGAAGACGCGATTCTTCCTCGGCGATTCCATCAGCCTACATTCACCCTATATGATGGCCGGACAGACCCAGTAGAACACGTTAGCCATTTTAGCCAAAAGATGGCTATCTACTCCAGAAATGAGGCCTTGATGCGCAAGGTCTTTCCATCAAGTTTAGGTCCGGTGGCGATGAGATGGTTTAACGGTTTAAGGGCCAACTCTATTGAGTCCTTCAAAAAGCTTACCCGGGCTTTTAGTGCTCGCTTTATCACTTGCAGTAGGGTTCCTCGACCTTTGGGATCCTTGCTGTCTATGTCCATGCGAGAGGGCGAGACTCTTAAAACTTATTCAGATAGATACTGGGAAATGTTTAATGAGATAGAGGGAGAGCATGATGATGTGGCTATAAGTACTTTCAAGGCTGGTCTTCCAACCGAGCATGATTTAAGGAAATCTCTAACTGGTAAACATGTTACCAATGTACACCAATTGATGGATAGGATTGACAAGTACAGAAGAGTAGAAGAATACCAACTTCAAGGAAAAGGAAAGACTAAGGTAATCCCTCAGGAGAGGAGGGATTTCAGGTCGGACCGTTACAATAGTAACCGACCTCGGAAAGACTTCGTCGGGCAATCTGGTTCTGCTGACACCCAAATGGTTAATGCAGTGTTTTGGGAACCAGTGCAGCAGGTATTGGAGAAGATAAAGAATGAGCCCTTTTTTAAATGGCCAAACAAGATGGCAGGAAAGCCTAAGAGACGCAACCAGAATCTTATTGCCACTATCATCAGGATCATGGGCACACAACGGAGGATTGCAGGAATTTATGAGACCATTTGGAGCAGCTGGTCCGAGAGGGGAAATTGAAGCAACTCTTACATCATTCCAGTGGTAGGGTAGGCCAGGCAGGCTCAGAAATGCGTGGGGACGCTTCTTCAAGACTCCCCTTTGGCACAATAAACGTTATTTTTGCCACCCCAGGGAGGACTGGATCTTGTCCTTCTAGGGTACTGTCGTTGTTCCGACCTCCAGCTGAGGAGCTGCCAAGCATCAAAAAGAGCTAGGGTGGACATCCCCCTGATTTTGGGCTTTTCGGATGAGGACAAGGTTGGAACCATACAGCCCCATGATGATGCTCTGGTGGTCACGCTGAGAATTGGTGGGTACGATGTAAAAAGGGTGATGATTGATCAAGGTAGTGTTGTTGATATAATGTACCCAGATCTGTATAAAGGGCTAGGTTTGAAGCCTGAGGACTTGGCAGCCTACAGTTCCCCTCTGGTGAGTTTTGAAGGAAGGATGGTCGTTCTAAAAGGACAGATCAGACTACCTGTGCAAACCGGTATCGATGTGGTGGAGGTGGACTTCATTGTTGTAGATGTTTTCTCTCCATACACGGCTATTATGGGCAAACCTTGGCTTCATACCCTAGGAGCAGTCTCATCTACTCTACATCAAAAGGTGAAGTACCCATCTAGAGGCCAAGTATTAGAGATAGTAGAAAGCCAGGTTGCAGCTCGGCAGTGCCTGGTGGCGGCTATACAACATCGGCCAGAGGCAGAGACCTCGGCTACCGCTAATAATGGATTATAGCAATTAAAACCCCCAGCATTACCCTTAGATGGACCAGCCAACGAGGTAAAGTGTGAAAATTTGGAGAAGATAATTGTTGCTGATGATCCGGAAAGATTTTTCCAGGTTGGGGCTAAACTGCCTTTGCAAAAGAAGGAGTGATTGCTGGAATTCCTCAGAGAAAATGTAGATATGTTCGCATGGAGCCCATATGAAGCCCCAGGTATAGATCTGAATTTCATTTATCATCGACTCAACATGAATCCTTCCGTTATTCCGAAAAGACAGCCACCTCGGCGACCATCAAAAGAGCACGCCAAAGCTGTCAGAAGTAAGGTGGCCAAGCTCAAGCAAGCTGGGGCTATGAAAGAAGTTTTTTACCCTCAATGGTTAGCCAATACGGTGGTGGTAAAGAAGAAGACGGGAAAGTGGCGAGTGTGCGTGGACTTCACGGACCTCAATAAGGCTTGTCCCAAGGATCCTTTTCCCATGCCGAAGATAGACTAGTTGGTGGATGCAACCGTTGGTCATCCTCGGATGAGTTTTTTGGATGCCTTTCAAGGATATCACCAAATACCGCTAGCATTGGATGATCAAAAGAAGACAGCTTTCGTCACCCCTATTGGAAACTATCATTATAAAGTGATGCCCTTTGGTTTGAAAAATGCAGGATCTACCTATCAACGGATGATGACTAAAATGTTCGAACCACAACTGGGCAGAAACATTGAAGTCTATATCGATAATATGGTAGTGAAGAGTAAAGTGGTGTCCGAGTATGTGGAAGATCTTATGAACATCTTTGGAATACTGAGAAAGCATAAGTTACGTCTGAATGCTTCAAAGTGTTCCTTTGGTGTAGACTCCAGGAGGTTCTTGGGGTACATGGTGACTCATAGAGGAATTGAGGTGAACCCAGATCAAATTAAGGCCATCAACGATTTACAAGCACCTCGAAATCTGAAAGAGGTGCAAAAACTGATTGGAATGACTGCTACTTTGAACCGATTTATCTCCAGGTCGGCCGGGAGGTGCCATCCCTTTTTCCTTCTACTGCATAAGTGGAAAGGATTTAAATGGACCGAGGAGTGTGCTGTGACATTTCAGCAGTTGAAAGAGTACCTGTCCAGGCCGCCTATTATGTCTAGTCCTGAGGTGGATGAGGTCATGTTTGCTTATCTAGCAGTTGCCCCTTATACAATTAGTTTTGTCTTAATACGAGAGGACAGCAGCGTCCAAAGACCAGTTTATTACGTAAGCAAGTCCCTTCATGAAGCCGAGGTGAGATACTTATCATTGGAAAAGGCCATCTTGGAGGTGGTCCATGCAACACGCAAACTTCCACATACTTTTAGGCCCATACTGTGGTTATTTTAACTCAGCTACCTCTCAAGTCCATACTTAGAAGTGCAGATTATACTGGGAGAATTACTAAGTGGGGCACAATCCTAGGTGCTTTCGACATCAAGTATATGCCTTGCACCTCTGTGAAAGGTCAAGTCCTTGCCAATCTGGTAACTGAGTTCGCCGAGTGTCCAGGAGAAGTTAACATGAAGCAAAGTGACATGGATGAAAAGTCGGTTGGTCTGATCTCCACACAAGGCAGTTCCTCTTGGAGAGTAAATGTGGACGGAGCAGCAAACCAACGGGGGGCAAGATTAGGGCTAGTTCTGATATCCCCTGAAGAGATCATCATTGAGAAATCCTTGAGGTTGGGATTCTTGGCTACTAACAACGAAGCAGAATATGAAGCTTTGTTGATGGGAATGAGTATGGTCCAGAAAATGGGTGGAAAGGTAGCAGAATTATTCTCGGATTCAAGATTGATAGTCGGCCAAGTGAAAGGAGAATTGGAAGCCCGAGATCCAAGAATGCAGGGATATTTGAGTCAAGTTAGGCGTATGCCAACGAAATTTGAATCTTTTGACTTGTCGCATATCCCCCGAGGCGAAAATACCCACGCCGATTCCCTGGCAACCCTTGCCACCTCTTCAACACGGAGTTTTCCTCGGGTGATATTCGTCAAAGATTTGTGTACCCCCACCCCATCAGGAAAGGACGTACGTCAGGTTCATCAAGTCAATCTAGCGCAGAGCTGGATGGATCCCATATTGAAATTTCTCGAAAGTGACACCTTGCCTGAAGAGAAAATAGAAGCTGAGAAAATACGGAGGAAAGCTCCTCGGTTTTGGTTATCCGAGGACAAAAAGTTATACAAACGCTCTTTTTCTGGGCCGTACCTACTTTGTATACATCCCGAGATGTCAGAGTCACTCCTAAAGGAGCTGCATGAAGGCATTTGTGGAAGTCATACGGGGGGAAAGTCCCTATCACACCGGGTCATTACTCAAGGATATTGGTGGCCAAATATGCAAAAGGAAGCGCAGGAGTATGTTAGAAAATGTGACTAGTGTTAGAGGTTCGCTCCAAACATCCACCAGCCTGGAGGAATTCTTAACCCTCTGTCTAGCCTTTGGCCTTTTGCTCAATGGGGGCAAGATATTGTCGGCCCTTTTCCTAAAGCCTTAGGAAACAAAAAGTATCTGCTGGTCGGCACGGATTATTTTACTAAGTGGGTCGAAGCTGAACCTTTGGCTAACATCAGAGACGTAGATGTTAAGAGGTTTATCTGGAAGAATATTGTTACGCGATTTAGAACTTCACGCACTCTTGTCTCGGATAACGGCCTTCAATTTGATAGTAAGGCCTTCAAGCAATACTGTTCAAACTTAGGTATAAAGAATAGATATTCCACTCCGGCCTATCCTCAAGGGAATGGGCAAGCTGAAACTGTTAACAAAGTAATAGTTAATGGACTTAAGAAGAGACTGGATGATGCAAAAGGAAAATGGGTGGAGGAATTGCCACATGTTCTTTGGACCTATCGAACAACGCCTCGACGATCAACAAGAGAGACTCCTTTTTCCATGACCTATGGAGCCGAAGCCGTCATCCCTCTAGAAACTAGATTCCCAACGTTAAGGACTAGTACATTTTCCTCGGACAGTAACGATGGGCTGTTGGAAAAAAGTTTAGATTTGATCGAAGAGTGAAGGGAGAATGCAATGGTCCAATTAGCTTACTACTAGCATAAGCTCAAGCAAGGCTATGATACTAATGTAAAGCTGAGATCGTTAGCGGTAGGAGATCTGGTGCTGAAGAAAGTTCTGGGAACCACCAAGAATCCAACTTGGGGAAAATTGGGGCCTAATTGGAAAGGGCCTTATCTGATTACTTCAATAGCCGGAATAGGAGCCTATTATCTGGAAGACCTAGATGAAAAAGTTATACTCCATCATTGGAATGTAAACAATCTCAAGAGGTATTATTATTAATAAAAGTAATCTAGTTTGGGTTTCTTTTAATTTATGCTAATCATGCATCTTGTGTTTCCACATCTAATGACATCTTATGAAGTATTAAACAGAAACTAAGTTATGTCAGGTCCTCGGACCACAAGCTTAGTGGAAATTAATACCCTATGACATCTTATAAAATATTAAACAGAAACTAAGTTATGTCAGGTCCTCGGACCACAAGCTTAGTGAAAATTAATACCCTATGACATCTTGTGAAGTATTAAACAGAAACTAAGTTATGTCAGGTCCTCGAACCACAAGTTTAGTGGAAATTAATACCCTATGACATCTTGTGAAGTATTAAACAGAAACTAAGTTATGTCAGGTCCTCGGACCACAAATTTAGTGGAAATTAATACCGTATGACATCTATCGAAGTATTGAACATAAGCTAAGTTATGTCAGGTCCTTGAACCACAAATTTAGTGGAAATTAATACCCTATGAAATCTATTGGGTCACTAAGTGGGTTCAAGGGAAACTAATACAGCCTCTCGCTATTAAAATGCTAGTGCCACTTGGGCTTATGCATTCCAGAATAACAAATTCTCAAATATTGTCCTAGGATCACAGGGTTTTTAATTATCTATTGAAGATATATACCCCAATAAGCCTATGAACATCATTTAATGTATAACTGAAGTACTTTAGACCCAACTTTATCCAACTTTTGAACATTTCCTTAAGTTTCAATTTATTAGAAGGAATGCATATGTATCCAAAATGTCTCCCTGAGATCTCATAGTATTAGTGTTTATCACCCATTTTAACCGCCAACTGTTAATGTGTATAAGTTATTTTTTCTTTTGTAAACGAAAGACAGTCAAGGTGAATCTATTCAAGCTAAGATAACAGAGCGAACAAGTACAAGAATAAGATAAAACGGCAACAACAATAAGCAAATAGAAACAAAATCCTTACAAAAGTCCTAATCAAATTGTAAAATAAGGCCTATTTTTTCAACTTAATTTGGAGCTTGGGAGTTTGGTTGGCTGATTTATCTGCCTCCGAGGTAATGACTCCCTCTTTGTCCTTAGTAGTTCCCTTAGCTGGCATGACTGTGGAAGCCAAATCCTGTTGAAAGCCTTGAGAGGCTACCCCTGCCTCAGAAGCTGCTGCAGTCTTGTCCAAGGAGGCTTCTTGAGGGGCATTGGTCTCTTTAGTTGGTTCTAATTGGCCAGGGGGAGGAAGATTTTGAGGCAAAACTTCCTAATTAGGATCAGTGGTTGAGGGAGTGTCATCGGCTTGAACGGATGGAGGATCCGAGGCGCGGATTGCTGTAGGATAGAACACATTCTCTGCCTTCCTTAACTCAGATGAAGTTTCAACCCCAGCTCAGTTAAGGGCTTCATTCCAGGTTTGGGCGCAGTAAATGCGGCACACCATTGGCACCTCTGCCCTTAGGGTTTCCTCTATCTCAGCCACCCCGAGGTTGTAACCTTTCTATTCGGCCTCATTCGTTGCCTATTCGGCCTCAACCTTTGCCCTCTCGGCTTCCTCCCTGGATTTTTCAGCTTGCTCCCTTAATTTCTGGGTTTCCTCCAAGTGCTTTTTAAGGACTGCCACTTGCTCTCGGGCAACCTTCAATTCTTCATTTGCTTCGCGCAAGCGCTTTCTCTGGTCCTCGGCTTGCTTTTGGAAGCCTTCCAAGGCCGAGTCAGAGCTTTTGCGAGCTTGCTCCTCAGCAATTAATTTTTTCTTCGTGTCCGCCAAGTTTTGCTCGGATATTGTTAAAGTTTGTACAGCCGACGCCCGTCTTTTTCTTTCATCTTCTAACTGATTGTAGCAGTTATTGAGCATCTCATCCAGTCTAAAAGTGTTTTGGATAACCTAAAAGGAAGAAATCAACACTATAGTCAGTAAAGAGTACACATCAGTGAGTAATGATCGCAAAAGGAAAAAGAAGGGAGTTAGCACTATACCATTCCCAAATATCTTTTATTGTTAAGGATGAGTTCATTCTTCCTTACATTTTTTAATTCGGCCATGTCCTTTGGGAGTAATAAAGCCTCCTCTACAATCGAGGCTATGTGGCACCCAATGCCACCGTTGAAGTCTCTAATAGATGCATCATCTTGTAGGGGCTCCCCATCGTGCATGGGTGCTGGCAATCAGGCTTGTGGCTTAGGAGGTTGAGTGTCAGACCTCTCCTGGCCTCGCAGAAGAGTATAGCTAGTCTTCTGCTGCTTTGCAGCTCGTTGGGCATCTTCTTCACGGGTCGGACGGGACTTTCCAGTATCTACCACATCTTTCCCTTTCTGCTCCCTTCGCCTTTTCAGTTCGGCAACATCAGCTCTAACCGGCTGGGGAGGTTGATAAGAAGGTTGATAAGGAGCGGGAGGAGGAGACCTGGTGGGAAGAGGAGGAATCTAGGATTGCGTTGATTTTCCCGGTGCACTCTTCCCAGGCTGATTCTCTATCAGCTCCATTAGACTTTTCTGGGGCTTCCTTTGTACTCCCATCTCGTCAAGATCTTCCTCGAAGTGTATAGTTTGATTAAAAATCCCAAAATCGTCCGAGGATTCTGATAGTTCTACAACTTCCTCTGGACTTTCTTCTTCTTCTTCCTCTTTTTCTTCTTCTTCCTCTTTCTCTTCTACTTCCTCTTCCCTGAGGGCAAGCTAGGATAATGAGACTCCTGTTGAGATAGCGGCAACAAAAAGGGGCTTAGTGCAGGAGGTGTCCTTAGGAAGTAAAACGCCTTCTAGAACGATGAACCCCTGGTAGGCAACGCTAATACGGCGAAGCCAAGGATCGCAGGCTTTGATCACGCACTTCGATGCTTGGAAAGCAAATGAGAGGGGGGTGTATCCGAGGATTAAATGGGCTGCCCAGAGTTGGCCGTCAGCTTCGTTCACGTATATCTCGGCTTGCAATACCCTATCCAAACCTGCTTTGTTGACTAAACTAAGTTTGGGCTTGGTAGAATGTCTATCTGCAAAATCATTGAATTGAAATGAAGCATCATTAAGGATAAGAATACTGAGACTAAAAAAAAATGGGGGGGGGGGGGGAAATGTGTATGTATAAACCAAACGTTATGAATCCATGGCTGCATTCCCACCTGGTTCTCCTTCCTCCATGGGGCATGGTAGACCATCATGCCATTCCCCAGAAAAGATAAGGAAATCCTCCTTTAAGTTCTTGTTTGAAGTGGGAAGGTACTAAATTAGCCTCACCGCGGGATACCTCGACTTGAGATAATATCCCTGCCCCTTCAAATGGTTGAGGTTGTACACCCAATTCACGTCATGATGGGTCAGGCTTAGGTCCATTCTCTCATTCAAGGCTTCTATACTTCCCAGGACCCTAAACATGTTTGGGGCACACTGAGTTGGGGATAACCTAAAGAACCTAAGGTAGTTCCTAGAAATAATACCAATGGGGATGGTAATCCCGCCTTCTATGAAGGCAATCATGGGAATAACCACTTCCCCTGTTCTTCTAGCGCCGGCCCATTCTCCCTGGGCTGCGTACCTCATACCCACTGTTGGGGGAATCCTATACTTAGCACGAAAACTTCTCATACCTTCCTCGGACTCAACCAGACATCAAAACTTACCCATTTTCCCCATTTTCCTAAAGGGTTTCGTAGAAAAATTAACGAGTTTAAGATGAAAGCTGAAAAGGTTTTAAGAAGATTTACAGGTTTGAAAGAGGTTTCTCGGACAAGATTCTAGTATTTGTAGATGCACAGGGAACGACGAAAAAGGAGAAAGACAGGTTCAGTGTATGAGCTCTAGAATTGTGTGATCGCTGAAGGTAAGAAAGAGAATTGATTTGAAAATTCCTTTATAGTCGTGCAGAGGTTATGAACGGGAAAGTTCCCGCTCGAAAAACGAGACAGATCCTCCACCGTTTGATTTACATCTTACCGTTGAACGTAAGGGACAGGGGCATCGCCAAAATTTAATGCTGCTGCGCTTGGGACGCTGAAGCGTCAGGAGCATGCCCAAAACATAAAAGGATGTGGGCTAGGGACATCAAAATCAACCTTTTCTCCCGAGGAGTCGAAAAGCAAGATTTTGAGGGGCTATTGTGGGGGCCAGTTAATCAATAATTATTAAAACTGTGTTAACTGGGCCTGTGGCCCATCCGAGGACGTTAAACCATCTGAGAAGGCCCACATAAGGTTATAAGGGGAACCAAATGAAAAGAGAAGTAGATATCACATGAGATGGGTCCAGTATTCGTCCAAGGACAAAATCCTTCTCAGCAATATGTGTCCGAGGATGACCTAAACGCCGTATTGCCACAAACACACTTCGAAGCTACATTACCACTAAAGGTGGGACATGGGGCCAAGGGTAAGAAAGAAAAGATAAACAAATATCTTTAACAACTGCTGCCTCCGCATTAATTGTCTCTCAACCAACTTTTTGGCCGCATTAATGTGGAGGTGATGCCTGAACAGTGATGAAACAGTCTTACAGCTGCTGGTTAAAGGTTCCAGGAAGTGTTGGATGGGACAGAAAGGGATCCCCCAAATCCAACCTACACGTATGTGGTGAAGATGACACCAAGAGGGCAGTATATAACATGGAAGAATGCATTGAGAGAAGGGATCGAAACTCTGATACAATAGACTTCTGGAAGAAAATTATATGAAACAAAATAACATGCTTGGTCCTGAGGAGAAATTTGATAATCTTGTCTGTGTCATATCCTCTTGAATCGTTAAGTTTAATCGTTTTTTCTACTGGGATTAATATAATTCTTCTACCCACGCTCTACAAATTTATTGTTTGGGTCGTTAACATTTGAACCCAATCCAGTTTTGGGATCAATACAATTTCAGTCCCTACAATAAATTATACTTTTTTTAGCTTACGTTAATGGATATTAGCTTTTTTTTTTGTTATTTTATTAAAAAAAATATTAGAACAATTAAATTTTTTTACTTTATTGTTATGAAAAAAAAATGGTGTAGCCGTGTATGATGCATGTTTATCCAAAAATAATAATAATAAAAATACTCACAAACATAGGCTAAAAAAGAAAAGAAGAAGTTGATATGAACACTTATTGTTACTTTATTAAAAGAAGTTTGGGTGGTTAGAATTGGTAGGTGTGAATGCACCGCTCAGTCGTGGGCTCTTGCATTGCTCTAGGGAATACGCCTTAACTAAGTGGACCAAAGGTGAAAAGTTTGGGAGTCGCCATCTTGTTTATGTCTAGGGACCAATTGGGAAAGTGTTAGGCACCTGACCTCGCCAACCCATAAGCCAACCTCCACTCATTGTTGTATCCTAATTCTATTAAGGAATCCTCTAATAGTCTATCCTAATCAAGCATACACACTCACACACTCTATATAGTTCTATTGCATCCAACATCTTATCTCATCCTAACATACATCATCTCATAGCATACACCAACTCAACATCTCATCATGGATTAGATGGACCTATTTTTGCTTACCATGGATTAGATGGACCCATCAGAACTTTTTGAAAACATTGAAATGCATAGGTGCTGAACTTTTTGATTCTGAGTTACCCAGGAAGAAGAATCAAGTTTCTCATTATGATCAAGATACTACAATTGAATTGGCGGTGGCTGACAGTCAGCCCCGCCAGAAGCAATGAATATCCTATGTTGGAACTGTCGTGAGCTTGGGAACCCATAAACAGATCAAGAGCTTGGAGATTTGATTTGGGCACAAGATCCCTTAGTTGTATTCTTAGCCGAAACATGGCTTGGCAAAGTTAGGCTGGAGGAAATTAAGGTTCAATATAAATTTGAAGGATTGATCGAAGTATCAAAGGCAAGTAGAGGAGGTAGAGTGGCTATTATTTGGAAGGAGGAGTGTGATTTTTCCATTCATACATACTCCTCCAACCATATTGATGCTATAGTGAATAAGGGGAAGGAAGAAGAATGGAGATTTACCAGTTTTTTTGGTGAGCCAAACACAAGGAATCGACATGAATCTTGGGCAAAGCTGAGAAGATTAAAAAGTAAGTTCACTCTTCCATGGTTGTGTGTGGGAGACTTTAACGAAATTACAAAGGCAAATGAAAAATTGGGAGGAAGGTTCAGACCAATCAGAGAAATGGAATCTTTTTGGGATGTGCTTGACGAATGTGAGTTGACTTGGGTTTTGTGGGAGGAAAATACACTTGGTATAGGGGAACAAGAGGGGGTAACACAATGTGGGAAAGGCTAGATCGTGCAGTCACCACCACTGATTGGATAGACATGTTTCCTACAACAAAGGTTGTGCACTTAGAATGTGGGTCTTCAGATCATGAGCCCTTAATCATTCTGCCAAAAGGGATTCAAATTAAGCAGCAAAAACCATGGAGATTCGAACATATATGGCTTGAGGATGCAAGATGTAGTGATGTCATTGATTTAGCTTGGAGGCGGAATTTCCTAGGCAACCCAATTGCTCAAGTGGAAGGTAAAATAAAGGAGTGTCAAGCAAAACTAAAGCAGTGGAGCCGGCTTTCTTTTGGGAGTATTACTCGTACCTTAAAAGAAAAAAAGCAACAACTTAGGCAAGCGAAATAGAGGGCAATCAGGGGAGGAACAATGGAAGCAATAAACTGATTAAAATGGGAGATAAATGGACTGTTGATCAAGGAGGAAAGATGTGGAAACAAAGGTCAAGGGCTTTGTGGATAAAAGAGGGGGACCAAAACACAAAATTCTTTCACAATCGGGCATCTCACAGATACAAGAGAAATGGAATTGAGGAGTTGAAAATTGAAGAAGGGATAATATGCACCAATGAAGAGGAGATCTCAAACATCCTAATTGATTATTATCAAAAACTATTCACATCGGCCTCACCATCACATGTGGTGGAAGTTCTAATGGCAGTACCCACTATCATCACCAAGGACTAAAATGCCATGTTAGCTGCTGAGTTTGTCAAGGACGAGGTGGATGAAGCACTGAAGCAAATGGAACTGTTAAAGGCACCAGGACCCGATGGATTAGCCCCTTTGTTCTACCAAAAATTATGGCCATCTATTAGAGAGGATGTTTCATGTGCAGTCCTAGATTGCCTAAACTCAGGTTTTATCCCTCCTTCCATTAATTGCACTTTTATAACTTTAATCCCCAAAGTTAAAAGTCCTTCTATAGTTTTAAAATTTCGCCCCATAGCTCTTTGTAATGTCATATATAAACTTGTATCTAAGGTTGTTGCTAACAGGCTCAAAAAAGTTCTGCCAAATCTTATCTCTGAGTCACAAAGTGCTTTCCAATCTAATAAAGCTATTTCAGATAATATTTTGTTGGCCTTTGAATTGTTACACCATATGAAGACACAAAAATCAAAGAAAGCAGATTTCATAATCGTAAAGCTAGACATGAGTAAGGCGTATGACAGAGTGGAGTGGCAATTTTTGATTGAAATTATAAAAAAAAAAAAAAAAAAAAAAAAAAAAATGGGTTTTTGTGATACTTGGTTGACCCTCATCCACGAATGCATTAGCACCGTGTCCTACTCAATCTTAGTAAATGGGGAACCCAAAGGTGAAATCTCTCTTTCTAGGGCAATTCGCCAGGGGGGCCCATTGTCACCATATCTTTTCTTATTATGTTTGGAAGGCTTGAATAGAATGATTCAAAGGGCTACAAGGGATGATCTTATTCGGGGTTTCTCATTATGTAAAAATGGACTAAAGATTACTCACCTATTTTTTGCAGATGATAGCTTATTATTTTGCCGAGCAAGGATGGAAGATTTGCAAGCCATCCAGCACATCCTATCAATATAAGAGCGGGCATCCGATCAACAAATAAACCGAGAGAAGACAACGCTTTTCTTTAGCAAAGCAATGGCCGATGATAAGAAGGGAGAAATTCTAAATTTTCTAGGGGTCCTAGAAATCAAGGAGTATGAAAAGTACCTTGGATTGCCAACTGCTGTGGGGAAAAATAAAAAAGAGAGTCTCAATAATATCAAAGAAAGGGTGTGAGCAAAGCTTTAAGGTTGGAAAGAAAAACTCCTATCTTAAGTGGGGAGAGAGATCTTGCTTAAGGCGGTGGTACAAGCTATTCCTAGTTTCACAATGAGTTGCTTCAAGTTGCCGGTGGGATTGTGCAAAGAGATTGAAATGCAAATCAGAAAATTTTGGTGGGGCGAACGTGGTGGCCAAAGAAAAATCCATTGGAAGAGTTGGGAAATACTATGCAAACTGAAATCAGATGGAGGAATGGGGTTTAAAGATTTGATTAGATTCAATGAGGCTATGCTAGCCAAAAAAATATGGAGGCTACAAACTAATAAAACTTCCTTACTGTATAAGGTGTTCAACACAAAATATTTCCCTTCAAGTTCGGTGTTTGAAGCAAGAAGTAATAAGGGATCATTTTCTTAGTAGAGTATACATAAAGCAAGGCATGTCATTGAAAAAGGGATGATGTGGAGAGTTGGTGATGGTTCACAGATACAGGTGTTCCATGACAACTGGATTCCAGGTTGTTTCCCAACAAAAGCAGTACCACACATGCTAGCTCTTAAAGATGACTCCAAGGTTTGCTCCCTCATTGATCAGACAACAAAGGACTGGAATGGGCAAATGATTGATAAAAAAATTGCCCCTTTTATGGCTTAGAGAATTAAAGGCCATACCATTATACAGAACGATGCAGGGAGACTGCCTTGTATAGCCTCGGAATAGAGACGGTAACTACTCAGTAAAGATTGGATATCAGCTGCTAGGAGAACTAGAAAATAGGGAGGTTGCATCGGGCTCAGGCAATAAGGACCTGAGGAACTTCTAGAAGGGAATTTGGAGTTTGCAGATTCCAAATAAAATAAAGCATTTTTGTTGGCGAGCATGCACTGAGTCCCTCCCAACTTTGGCGAATTTGCATCGGCGTAAAGTAGTAAACTTTCCTTTATGTAGCAACTGTGGGAAAGCAAGCGAAACTGCTCTCCACGCTCTATGGGACTGCAACAAAGCACAATGTTGTTGGGGTCTCGGTTTTAACAAGTTACGAAGCCAACACTTGGATTTAGGTTACTTTCCTTTGTGTAACAATTGTGGGAAAGCAAGCGAAACTGCTCTCCACGCTCTATAGGACTGCAACAAAGCACAATGCTGCTAGGGTCTCGGTTTTAACAAGTTACGAAGCCAACACTTGGTTTTAGGTTTTTTTGTGGACTTGTTGTTCTTCGGAAGGCAACATGAGGAAAATATTGAGCAATTCACAGTTTTAGCATGGTTCATATGGTGTAGACGTAACAAATGTCATTTCAATGAGCCAAGTTTGCCACCTGAGAAGCTCCTTGAAGCGGCAGAATCTGTACTAGTGGAATTCCAAGGAAAATCAAATAGCAAACCCGAGAGGATAAGGGCACAGACCCAGCGTTGGTCACCAACAGCAGAAGGTACTTACAAGGTGAACTATGATGGAGCATACTTCGCGGAGGAAGAAGAAGCTGGGATCGGAGTCGTGGTGAGGAACAAATCGGGACAGGTCATGGCCTCCCTAGTAGAAAAAATTGCCATGCCTTCAACAGTGGAAGTGCTTGAGGCGATGGCAGCAAGGAGGGCAATGATCTTTATGGAAGAGTTGGGCTTAAGACAGGCCATCTTTGAAGGAGACTCGAAGCTTGTTGTAAAAGCATTAGTGAGTGACTGTCCAGACCGGTCTAGTATTGGACACATTGTAAAAGATTGTAAGTCTTTAATGAGTTTGTTTCAAACATGTTCTTTCTCTCATGTTAGGTGGCAAAGCAATGGAGTAGCTCATGCTTTAGCTAGGAGAGCTAGAAAGTCTTCCCCCTTATCTGTATGGATGGAATCTGTTCCACCAAACATTTCCTACCTAGTTTATGTTGATGTAACACCGTAATTTTTCACATTTTAATAAAGTGGATCCATATTTCTTCTCAAAAAAAAAAAAAAGTCATAAAATTGTGAAAATGGGTGTGCTCATAGTATTGTTGAATATGAAATTATGAAATTTAATAAGAAGCTCTTCCTTTAGGATGCATGTATTATGGATATTTAATATTTATAATGTAAGAGTTAGTATTGGTGATTACATCATCCATAACTAACCTACATTTATCACATGCTTGAATACAATTGTTACATATTAATCACATACTAGATTTAATGAAGCACATGACTTCTACTTCTAACAACTTTCTAAAATTTAGCACGTACATGTGACACTAACTAATTTTCCCTTCAAATGTTAAATATTACAATAAACTTGGTACAAGTGGATTTAGCTACAATAATCATATGGCACATGTGAAATTTAGCCCTTAGGCTTGGTTGGCCTTATGCCATGTCACTCTCTCATGCCTAGGCGTGTCAAATGGGTGAGTTTGGAGTTGGCATAATTGGGTTGGGTGTATAAAACTCATTTACCTATTAAAACTCATTTAACTAATTGTTTCTAACCCAAATCCAACCCAACCCAATTATTATGGTTAAAACCCAACTCACCCAATTACCCAATTATCAAAATTACCAAAATGCCATTAAAGTAAAAACTCCAACACTTTCTTGGATTCTCTTTTCCACTCTCTCTATTCTCCATTCTTGGAATTAAAAAATTCCACATAAGCACATCCACATCAGCAATTATATTAAAAATCCAAATAAAAAAATATTTTATTTTCTTTTCTATTTTCTCTCACTTTCTTTGCAACCAAACAGTGCAACAAAAACAAAGAAATGTCATTTCAAGCTCAAAACTTTCTTGGAATTTCCCAACAAATAAAATGAATCATGTCGTTGACGTCGACATTTCCCAACGTTTCTTTCTATCTTCACTGAAAAGAAAAAAAGAAAAAACCGAAAATTCAACAAACTCTCTCTCTCCTCTCTCATCGCTTCGGTCTCCGAAATCTCGGGCAAAAGTTTCGGCATTTAACGATCAAAAATTTCGGCGTTTCTTTTTCTGTAATGGATCGGTCCGAAACGAAATGCCATTACTCAGAGCTCTCTCTCTCTCTCTCTCTCTCTCTCTCTCTCTCTCTCTCTCTCTCTCTCTCTCTTAGAGCTCTGTGATTTATCGAAAGAGATCTCAACCACATTTTCCCACACAATCGTACTATGAATCCTCTAGGTTCGTATCTTCAATCCACATTCCGTCCGTACATCTCACATTTCTTCAGATCTTCGGGCTTCGTACAAATCCGATGGCCAATTTGTTGTTGTTGTTGTTATTATTTTTTTGAAATGTAGGTCAGTGGATTTGAATGATCTGTGAGAATTGTCATTGCCAAAAAACAAAAAAGCTTTTTTTTTTTTTTTCTTTTCGTGTGTTAAAATTTTGGTTTGTTTGGTGGCTGAGAAAATGGAGATCAAGAAGAAGGAAGCTCAATTTCATTGTTGTTTACTTAATTGTTTATACTTTAATTGTTCATATACTGTTTTTTTTTTTTAATTATGGGAATGGTTGAGTTGAATTTGGGTATATTGTTTTTGGGTTAAATGGACCCCAATGAGTTTTTAGTTAAAACCCAATAATCACTGGGTCTAATTGAGTTGATGCCCATTTAACCCAACTAATAATTTAGTGGGTTTGAGTTCAATTAGAGTGGATGGATTTAAATGGACAAATGAATTTAGGCTTACTTTGCCACCCCTACTCATGCCCTATCACCATGCCACATAATTATCATCCATGGTTTCAAATGTCTCGAATTTTATATATATATATATATATATATAATATTTTTAAAAAAATTGTTTGGAACCCCCTGCAATACAAATTTGCACACCCTCACTTTGAACTTGACCCTTTTTTTTTTTTAAGCCCAGCTTAAACTCTTTAAAAAAAAAAAAAAAAAAAAAGGTCCAATAGAAAATTTTTGGTCTTTAATCTCAAAACTAAAAAGCCCATAAGCATAAATCAAATTTTAAAAAATCATAAATAAAAAAAGAGCCAAATAAAACCTAAGAACCTGCCGCTCTCCCACTATCCTTCTTCAGTTTCACTCTCCAAACCCAAAGGAAAAAGGCGGCCTCTGCTCTGCTTCACACATAATCTGCCTCTGCATAGTCCCAAGGATCTGCCTTCTGCCACTGCTTGGACTGTCCCTGATTTGCCGCCGGCCCACCACTTGATTTGGTTTTCAGCTCTCTCTTTCTCTCTTTCTTTCACTGTGAGAGTGTGTTTATAGTGTTTTGATATACTTTTTGAAGAGACTCTTTCACCTAATCACCGTGCGTGTGAGGTTATACATGGATATGATAAGGATATAGAGTATGTAAGTTGCACGAATAAACTGATAAGGATTTACACAGTCCTAACGGAGAGAGAGGGGTTATGGGAGATGAGTCTTTTAGAGCATTAGCATTGGAAAATGCTAATGCCAAATCTAAAGGAAATTTAACATTTTCAACTTCAAAACAATCTGGGAATGGCAAACAGCACTATTGCAAATTTTTTTGCAATAGTGCTACAATGCAATTCTAAACATAGAATTGCACTGTAGCAAGTATTGTATAAAAAATAATATATTTTATTATGTTTCCCCCTAAAACTTCTCTCTCATGAATTCATTCTGCGCGGGCTCTCCTCTCTCTATTCATTCTCTGTTTCTCATCTGCTCTCCCCTCATCTCTGAAGCTTCATCTCTGAAATGTCTATGTGACCATCTCCGAAATTTCTAGACCCATCTCCATCTCCATCTCTGAAATTTCTCACCCGATTCACCCTCACCCATCTCCATCGCTGACCCTCACCCATTCACCGATTCACCCTCACCGATTCACCCTCACCCTAACCTCACCCATTCACCGATTCACCCTCACCCATTCACCCTCACCGATTCATCCTCACCCATCTCCATCTCTGAAGCTTCACCCTCACCCATTCACCGATTCACCCTCACCTCACCCATTCACCCTCACCGATTCACCCTCACCCATCTTAACCGATTCACCCTCACCCATTCTCAAGGGTTTTTAGGTTTGGGTTCAGATTTTGCAAAAACGAAGCTCCGTTGGTGTTGGGGGATTCAGCTCCGTCGGTGTTGGTGCTGACTGTAAGGTGGGTTTTGATCAATGTAGAGTTTTTGTGTTTGTGTTTCTTTTCTCTCTCTGCAAGAAAAAGAGGGATTCAGCTTGTGTTTGTGTTTGGGTTTTGATAAAAGAATTGTTGTTGATGTTTGCAGAGTTTTTGTTGTTGATTTAGCATCTTCGAGACCGTAAGCTCGAGTTCATCTTCAGAAAGTTTGCTCGGTTCATCTTCAATTACTAGTAAGTATCTCTCTCTATCTATTTCTCTCCCTTCTCTCTTTTCTCTTTGTTTCTGTAGCCCTCTGTAAAACCGTTCTTTGATAAGCCTTTTTTTTTTTTCCTCCTGTGTAATACATGACTAGTTTAGTAATATTAAACCAAAATTTTGCATCTAGGCACACATAAAAGTGAAAACAGAATTTTAGTAAAAGAAAAGAATGAAAATCCAGTCCATTTTCCAATTTGGTCTCTAGATTTTCAAAATTAGCAATCAAATTCTAAGTCCATGTTCCAATTTGATCAATAAAGTTTCCCTTACTTTCCAGTTTGATCTTTGGAAGTTTCAAGTGTTGTAAAACGAATACATCTTTTTTCCTTCTCACATCCTTTTGGGCATTTTGCGTTAGACCATTTTTTCTTAGCAAGAGAATAATGATGTGGACTTGTTGAGGCCTTAGTTCTTGTTTGTTAATGTTATATGCTGAAGGCTACTTGGAAGTTTTTGAATTTTGGAACTTAGTAATGTCACAGGGCAAAAAACGCAATGTGATCATGAGCCAAAATTTTGATGAATTTGATATTGACTTATTGACAGGGCAATATTCCACTGGAAAAGCCTCCCCTGCTACTTAGAGTGTACAATAGATTATGACTTGTTGGCTTAGTCAAGTGTTATGTTTGTGTTGTTGTTTACTTTTCTGCTGCAGAAATGACTGCCCTGTGTAAATGAAATGTGTTTATTACAACTACTTAAATAAATAAAAAAAGTTTAATTAGTTTTCAAATCATAGAGCCCCAACGGTTTACACCTATTTAAGCCAACATTTCGTGTAATCAATGTTTGTTATTGTTTTAATGGTTATATTATGTTGAGCTTTAAAAAGTGATATTGTGGTCCTTTCATTGATACCTATGTTTCGTAAAATCTCTTGTTGATTAAAGTGATAATCCATTTCTATTTTAATATAATTCCTTTTTAGTTCGGCCTGAAGTTTGTGTCTAATGAGTTGTATTTGACGCTTAAAGTTATAACACAATTTGGAAAAGGTTTGCTAAATCACATGAACTTTGTTTAAAGATCTCTAACGATGCCTTGATGCCTTTGTCTTTGTCTGAGGAGGTAATAGTTATCACCAGCAAGTTGTATAAAAATGGAAACTTTTGAGCTTTCAGTTACTTGCTAAGGTGTTTTAGCCCAATAAAGAGAACTGGTCCACCTGTTTTTGATTCATATTGTAGTAAGTGGTTGTGGATTGTCCATCCAAAAACTTAACTAAGCCTTATCCTTAATAGATACCCTTTGAGCTCATCTTAACAAATTAAGTGATGAGTGGGCATTTAGTGATTCACATAGGTGTCCCTTCCTTCATCCAAAATAGGTGATTATGCTGATTTTCTAATATAACTGTTGTAGCTTTTATGGTTAAGTGGCTGTTTAAGTGGCTGTTTTATGTCTGTTTCAGTGGCAGAATTTGTCAAAATCTGTTATGGGACTGTTTTAAGTATGTTTTAAGCTATTTAAGTGTGTGTATTTTTTTTCTTGAAGTTTGTCTATGTGGCTGTTTTATGTCTGTTTCAGTGGCAGAATTAGTAAAAATCTGTTATGGGGCTGTTTTAAGTATGTTTTAAGCTATTTAAGTGAGATAATTTCCTGTTCAATAATGGTGATAAATTCCTAACATTGTTGTCTTGAAGGTTGTCTCTATGGGTCGCTCTCTTTTCAAAAAGTTGCTTTTGTGTGCGTATGTATTTGGCAGGTTGAATTTGACAGGTTCTATATGTGTGTGTGGATCAGAAAAATTGGCAGGTTCTATGTGTGTGCATGTATTTGGCAGCTTGTTTGGAATAGTTGTTGAATTTGACAAAAAAAAAAAAAAAAAAAAAAAAAAAAAAGTTTGCTGGAAAGAAATGATGAAGGCCAGGGAAAGATATTTGATATGTTCTTTGGAATAGACGTTGAATTTGACCCAAAAAAAAAAAAAATAGTTTGCTGGAAAGAAATTATATAAAGGCCAAGAAAGAAATGTGATTGCTGGAAATCTCAGAATTGTACTGTTGAAAAAAATTGGCTGTTGGAACTTGGAAAGCCCAGGAAAGAAATTGGCAGTTGGAAAGAAAGTGACCGTTGGAATCACCAAAATCTGAAAAAAAAAATTGACAGTGGAAAGAAATAATAAAGTAAGTTTAAAAAAATAATATTTTAATACAAATAGAAGTTTGGGATGTGGAGGTATTGTAAAATAGTATGGTATAAATGATAAAGTGATTTTTAGAATTGTAAAATAGAATAGCATTGTAATTTTCCAATGCTAATGCTCTTAGGACTCTATTATGAACTGAATGGGGTTATACAGTGTCAAAGTCAAACTGATGAGTCTTTTAGGAGATGAGTCTTTTGATTTTTTTTTTGGTTGAGTTTTTAGTCTTTTGATTTTTGTTGTTGAATGCTGAGTCTCTGAGTGTGATTGTGGGTGGGCCGCTGACAGGGGGTTAAGTGCCTTGATTATTTTTTGGTTGAGTTTTGAGTTTTTGACAAATTGACCTTTTTTCCTGTGCGTTTACTCTTTACTATTACTGTAATAGTGTTTGCATTGTTTTGATATAAAGTTTTGAGTTATGAGTTTGTTTTTTGCAATTTGACTATTTGACGAATTTGTGACTTGTCAGTGGGATTGGTTGTTGGCTATGTGAGTGGGTCAGAATATTAACACTAAAGGACAATAAAATTATAAAATATTTAAAGAATAGTAAACTTATAAATTAAAGAATTGTAAACATATATTAAGAATCAAGTGTGCAATCGAATGGAGATCAATGGATGAATAATTGTTTGACTTTGTACATTGAAAAAGATATCACTCGTAGGATTGATAATGTTTCTTATTGACCCCTTAGACAAAAATCCTAGAGTCGCCCCTATCCATGTTATGCATTATTGTAGTCTTGCGTCAACAAGGTGAGTGTCTAACACTTTCCTACGTACATAGCATTTGAACTTAATTAAATCAATGGTTTTTGACTATCTTTATACATGTAATGTTCACAAGCCATATATTTCTAACTAGAAACAGGTAATTTTCCTCTGTATATATTTATATTCTATCATAACGTAAATTCTCAATTTTAATGAAATAAAGTGATGAATTTCATTTTGTTTATAGTTATCTTATTTTTTACTTTAATAAAATAATTGTTGACTCCAACGTTAAAGCCTTCAATTCAATAGGGAAAATATTATAAGTATAAGAGCATTAGTATTGGAGCTTGTAAATGGTATATGTTAGAGAATTTTAGCATCAAAATCATAAAAGTGTGCAAAAGTGTGCATTGTCTGGTATTGTAATTGCAAAAAGAAAAAATACAATTATGCTACAGTAACATCTTATTTACTTCTTTAGAGTATTCATATTGGGTATTGTATATGCCATATGTTGGTAATATTTAGCATTAGTGCCTCAAAACCCCCCATTACCCGGTCTTGCAATTGCAAAAAAAAATTTGCAATTGTGCTACAGTGCCATCCTATTTTTATGATGGCACTGTAGCAACTTGTATACATTTTTATATTGTTTTTTTCCCGAGTGATGGTGGGTGGGTATTTTTTTTTTTTTTTTATGAAGAGGAAGAGAGAGAAAGAGTTGGTGAAATTAATATTTTAATGAATAGATGAAATAAATAAGAAATGAGATGTTGGGTGTATTGTAAAATGGTATGGTATAGTTGATAAAGTAGTTTTTGAAATGGTAAAATAAAATAGTGTGAAAATTCCAGATGTGAATGCTAGATGATGTTACTGTAGCACAATAGTATTCTTAAAAAATATTTTTTAATTGTCTTTCTCCTACTTTTTATTAATAATTCCAACAAAATTTCTCTCTCCTACTTTTTGGATTATATATTTTATTATGTAGATATATTATTTTAATGTGTTGTATAGGAAAATAAAAGTTGGAATGTTGGGGTTGTTGTAAAACGGTATAATATAATTGATAAAGTGGATTTTAAGATGGTAAAATAGAATTTTTTAAAAAAACCGGATGCGAATGCTCTAAGATAGTTATTAATACACAACCTAACTCGTTCACCTTGTTATCTTGAGGCTACTGTACACTTAGAGCATTCACATTGGGTCTTGTAAATGTCATATGTAGGTATGTTTTAGCATCAAAGCTCTTAAAACCCCTGTTACCCGATCTCTTAAGGTGTGTTTGTTTTGGCTTCAAACCATTTCAGGAAATCATTTTACACCTCACCGTGTATTTGGTTGCGCATGGAAAATAAAATTTTCCAGAAAAACATTTCATTTGACTATAAAATAAAGGCTTTGACTTGAAAATTGTTTTACGTTTCTATTTTCACTTTATACCATTTCCGGACTTAGACGCGCAGAGAGAGAGAGAGAGAGAGAGAGAGAGAGAGAGAAGAGAGAGTAGAGAGCCTTTGACTTCACGCCGGCGAGATCATGCCCCAACCCCAAACACGCCGGCGAGACGCGCTGTCGACTTCGGGCCGCCGAGATCGTCCCGCTGAGATCGCACCACATGAAGCCTGCCGCCGCTTGACCGGTCTCGTCCTCCTCTAGGTCAGATCATCTCCTCCTCTGGGTCGATCTCGTCGTCTGCCACTCGCCGATCTATCTCCTCCTCTAGGTCGATCTCGTCGCCGATCTGCTTTCTCTTTTTGATCTCTTATTTATTTATTATTTTTTTTTTGTGGTGGTGTGGGTGATAGCGTTTTGGTGGCTTCTATGTTGTGTGGTGGTGGGTTTTGTGTGGATAGTGGTGGATTTTCTATGGGTGCTAGTGTGTGGGTGGTGGTAGATTTTCTGTGGGTGCTGATGTATGGGTGGTGGTGGATTTTGTAATATAAAATTTGTTTGGAAGCTAAGAAAATGTGAAAAATTTGTAGGAAAATAGCATTTTCAGAATGTTACCAAAAACTGAAAATTGTTTTCTAATATAATTTTTAAAATGCAACCAAACACTATAAAATATTTTCCTTTCTCGAAAATATTTTCACCTGAAAATATTTTACACCCGGAAAATATTTTACACTGAAACAAACGCAGCGTTAATTGTAAAAGTTTTTACAATTGTGCTATAGTGCCATCGTAAATTTACGATGGCACTGTAGCAAGATTGTAAACATATTAATGATATTATATTACTTTTTCTCTCTCTTCTTGTCAGACTTTCTCCTTCCCTTTTTTTGTTTTAAATTTCTAATTCTCTCTTTCCCATTCAACCCCTCTCTCTCGTCCCTCTCTCAGATCACACGGCGTGGGTAGGTGATTGCAGTGACGTGAGCAGATGGTTGCAGCAGCGTGGGCTTGGTGTCTTGGTCATCGCTGATTAAGAAGAACCCTACCATGCTCGCCTCCATTAAGCAGACTCTCTTACCTTTCTATCTCTTTCTCTCTTCCCTTGAATCAAGTTATCATTGGTCTTATGGGTTGGTGGAGTTCATGGGTTTGATGTGGTGGTAGATGTGGTAGATTAGGGCAGTGCCGAGGTGGTGTATCAGTGGGTGATAATTGGAAAGTTTTGGGTTTGGGTGGTGGTTGTATTGTTGATGGTGGATCAGTGGGTGGTGGTTTTGTTGTTGATGGTGGATTAGTGGGTGGTTGTGTTGTTGATGGTGGATCAGTGGGTGGTGATTGGAAAGTTTTTGGGTAGATCGGTGGGTGGTTGTGTTGTTGATGGTTTGGTTGATTTGGGTTTGGGAGGTGGGGTGGATGTGTTGTTTGGGGTTTGGGATGAATTTCTGTGCTGGGTTTGTTTGGGGTTTGGGATGAGTTTCTGTGCTAGGGGTATTGGGTTTTCTTTGCGGTGATGGAGGTGATGAGTGGTTGAGAGAGAGGAAGGGAGACAGAAATTAGAGGGAGAATGAAATATATTTTATTATATAGATATATTATTTTAATATATTATATAGGAAAATAAAAGTTAGGATGTTGGGTGCATTGTAAAATGGTATGGTATAATTGATAAAGTAACTTTTAGAATGGTAAAATGGGATTTTTTTAGATACTGGATGTGAATGCTCTTAGAGCCTTCACAATAGGAATGGCATATGCCATATGGCAATAGTATTTAGCATTTAAGCCCTAAAACTCCCCAACAGTCGGTCTTGCAAAACCTGACTATTGCAAAAAAATTTGCAATTGTGCTACAGTGCGATTCTAAATGTAGAATCACATTGTAGCACAATTGTAAAACTAAATAATAGTTCTTTATTCAATCTGACTTTTTCTCTCTCTTTATTTTCCGTGTTTTTCATCTCCTCTCTCCGATCTTGCACAACAGCCTCTCTCTCTCTCATCACATCTCTGTCACGGTGGGCATATTCTAGCGTGGGTTTGGCGGCAGCATGGGTTGCTCAAGCTCATTGATGATGGGTTGTGATTCTCGCTGATGATGGGTTGCTCAAGCTCGATGAAGATGGGCTGGGTTAATTCTCGCCAATGATGGACCTAAAGGCGGTGGTGGCGGTGTTGATCTAGCGACAGTGGTGCAATGCGGGTTTGGTCGAGGTTTTGCTCAACAACTGTCTGGGTTTTGATCAGGGTTGATCTGGTTTTTTTTTTTTTTTTTTTTTTAAATATGGTTTTTGTTCTGGTGGGATTTTGGTGGGCAGTGGTGGAGGCACAGTGGTAGTGACTGGCAGTGGAGGCACGGTGTTAGAGGTTGAGGGAGCTTGTAAGCTTGTGAGACCCACTAATACTAGTGGTGACAAGTTGTTGATGAGGAACTGAGAGTGAGTGAGAACCAGAGAGAAGCACAAAGAAAGGAAAAAAAGAAAGAAATGGTATGGTTAGATGAAACAAAGGAAGATGGAAGATAAAGGAATGGGAAAACACATAGAAAGAAAAAACAAAAATGAAGATGGAAGATAAAGGAATGGAGAAGTTTGGAAGAAGGTGAAAAGTAAAGGAATATATTTTATTTCCTTTACATACGCGTGTGGTGGAGTCTGGAAGAAGGTGAAAAGTAAAAAAAGGTTTGGAAGATACATACGCATGTGGAGGAGAAAATTGGAAAAAAACAAAAAAGGAAAAAATATATTTTATTATGTAGATATATTATTTTAAAATGTAAAATAGGAAAATAAAAGTTGAGATATTAAATATATTGTAAAATAATATGATATAATTAATAAAATAACTTTTAAAATAATAAAATAAAATAAAATTTTGAAATGAAAATGCTCTTATATGCTGAAAGTACTAGCCAGCAGCTAGTGTAGAAAAGCTCAAAAAACGAAAAACATTAAACAATGTTCTTTTTATTTTTTTTCAAGGTGCATCGTTTTTTCAAGGTGCATCGTGGGAATGTTGAACGAAAGGACAATATTGGATGAGTCTTGGTGTCCATTTAGATCCAGCTTTTTATTTATTGTCCGTTTGCTAAGACATTTTTTTTAATTATTATTTTTTAAAGTCGATTAAAATTTATTGTCTATTTGCTAAGACTTTTTTTATTGAATTATTATTTTTTTTTTTTAAGTTGATAGAAGTAGGTTGGTATCTCAATAAAGTGAGATTTAAGAAGAAGAAGAAAAAAAAAAACTATGAATAACCGAGTAGGTTAAGAAACAAAAAGAAAAAATTGTTAAGACAAGCCGATCGATCCTAGCATATTACTAAAGACTAAAGTACTAGTTTTTTTTTTTTTTTTCCTTTTCTTTTTGGCTAAAAACCGATAATGGTCCTACTACTAGTAGTGGAAGCTATTATACAAGTGTTGCGCGAGGTAGTGACTTTCACTAGCGAGAGTGTATGTGTAGGAGACGCGCTTGGAGCAGCGTGAGTGAGTGAGAGTGAGAGCAAAGGTGTGGGTACCCCGTACTTGTATTTCAATCTAGATTTGTTTGTGAAATCTCATTTATAATTTTTTTACTAAAATTTATATTAAATTTAATGAGAAAGTTAGTGTCTGTCAACTCGTAGAGCGCACGGACACGTACGGCAGCAAATGCTACGTCCTACTCCAATCCAACATTTGCTTTTGCATTTTAATATAGGCAAATGTTAACAGAGAAGAGAGAACTACACTACTACTACAGTACTAGTGTACTGCTCTCTTTTTTCTTTTTGTTTGGTAACACTAATTAATAACTTTTTTTTTTTTTTTGGTGAGGGTAGACAGAATTGCAAATCAAACGGATATGTCAAAACTCAAATAAGTACATGGATTCCCCATTCTCACCAAATCGAACATCCATAAAGAAAACAGAAAATTAAACCATTAAAGATTTCCTAGACAAAACTGAAAATGTTCAGGGACAGCAGCATGGCTGCATATTAATATTTGACAAGCTTAACAGCTTTCTATGTTTGGGCAGGATTCACAAATACAACAACATGTGAGTGAATAGCACAGGAAACACATGCAGTACTGTACATAGTACTGCATCTTTGCATACAGCGAGCTTTGGAAGAACATACATACTGGTCATAGACAGACGCAAGCTTCTTCAACATCCCTAATCGCGCATGCAGCTTGCTCAACACAGCAATGTTCCTCAGTTGGAGGAACAGTGGATGAACTTGAGGTGGCCGCGGCCGTGCTTGTTGCGTAAACCATTCCTGCGCTTGAAAGTCATGGTTGAGACTTGAGAAGGAAGGAGATCTGAGGTAATAATAATAACTACGACTCTCTGCTAAATATGTATTATTAAAGAGCTGTGCTAAGGTAACCGAAAATTACACAATTTTTTTTACCACAATTCGCGTGACGGACAATTATGCCATTTTCGATGTGGTCCCAATCTCTTATTAAATAGTGATAGAGATAGAGGGTGAGAGAAAGGCATGGTTATAGTATAAAGAGTGGGGCCCAAAATGGCTTGAGATGCAGACTTTCCTGTTTTTTTTTTTTTGGCTGAATCAGACTCTCCTGTTCTTGTAGCCCCCGAAAAGGCCGATGTTATTAAAATAATAATGATTCCCACTGCGGGAATAGTCGCAGAACCAGTTTAATGCGATTGTCACAATTTGCGTCAGTCGTTAGAGTACGAGATAAAGCCATAAAGAAGGTCGCAGTTCCCTCGGGAGTCGGGTCCCATCTCCTCTCCCTTTCTTTCTACCTGAATAGTGATACTTTTGGTGGCATTCACATCTTTTCGTGAATAATAAAAGGCTAATGATAATGAGCACTGCACCTGTACTTATTAAGGACGTCTTTAGGTAGGTTTTATTTTAAAAAAAAAAATTAGATAAAAAAAAAAAAAAAAAAAGTAGTGAATTTAAATTACATCTAGTGTAACTCTTATAGAGTAATATCTTTTTTGTATCGTAAATTTCTAATAGATCTCATGGTTGAAAAAATAGAATTAAATGATTATTTTGTTTCTCTTCCTTATTTATGATAAATTAATTCTATCTTTTTTTCTCTCTCTTTCTTACCCAATATAAAAAGAAATTCTCTTCTTCTTTCTCTCACCTATTTTCTCTCTCTTGCTTACCCAATAAAAAACAAAATTCTCTGCTTCTTTCTCTCACTATGATATGAGTAGAGGAAGAAATGATAAAACAAAATAATTTTTTTATGAATTAAAAAAATTACCAAATTAAGAAGCTTAACCAACGCTTTGTAAAAAAAATCAATCCCATGAGGTTTTTTTAAGTTTTAATTTTGAGATATTTTTTCCCCGTTTAGGAGACTTGGTTAATTGGTTTTGAAGTAGAAATATAAGTATGATGTTTGAGTTATGTTTTGTATGAGGCTTTGCTTTGTCTCTGTAGATGTCACCTCTATCCATAAAGTTTTCTATAATTTTTTTAAGAGAGTATGTGAATTAGGAGATTAGGAAAATTGAAACCTCAAAACCATTTGAAACACAAAACGAGTCTAACAAAGAAGAAGGAACGTTGTACAATAGAAATTTTAGGAAGGGACACCATTAAACAAAATCCAATATCTAAGGTTGGCGGTTGCTTTGTCATATCTAATATCTAAGGGATTTTGACAACTTATATAATGCAAGAAGAGAGTTTTTAAGTGTTGATTAGTTGAATATGTGACATTCTAAAAAAAGTTTTCATTTTGTTGTATTAAACTTGTTTTTGGTTGAACATAGAAAACCTTTTCCATTGACCTGCATTTTCCACCATAGAAGAAACGTTGTTTAACAACAGAAATTTTAGGAAGAAAGTGACACCATTAAACAAAATCCAATGAGATCTATGGAAAGTAATAAATGAGGATAGAGAAAAACTATTATTAATAAGGTAAATAAGTGGAAAGAAATAATCATTTAATGCTATTTTTTCAACCATTCAAACTATTAGAAATCTATGGGACAGAAAATGTATAACTTTATAAGAGTTACACCAGGTGTAATTTGAACTCATCTCATAAAAAAAACATATAACTAGTTCTACAAATTATTTTAATTTCTTTTTCTCTCTATAAAGTTGGTCTCACACTAAAAGAAGACATAAAATTGCAAAAAAAAAGACAAAATTGTACCAAAAAAGTCAAAATATTGTTGTTGACGGGCAACTCATTAACACAACTAAATAGCTGCATTGACGGGCAACGTAAGGTATTAACACCAAACTTTGTGTTAGAATTTTTATCTTTTTGTCAGTATTTTGTAAGCTTTTGTCAGCTTTATAGGTTGTAAGGTCAGTAAGGCCAATTTTATATAATTTCTCTCATTTATCTAATTTTTTTGTTAAGTGAGATCCATATGATTTTATCCTTAACAAACATTGCACGGTACTTATTAACATTTTTCATTAAAAAAAAATATAAAATTTATACAATTTTATCTAAAAATGATCTATATCAATCTTGTATAATTGTGTAAATTTACAAGTTTGCTACAATAATCGTGTAAAATTACAGCAGTAACGCTATTCATTTTACATTTAGTTGCTTATTCTTCTTTTATGTATCTTAAGAATGAAGAAAAAAAGTGGATGATGATTATTGTGTGTGAAAAAAGATAAATAATTAAAAAAAAACTAAGATATTTTGATATTTTAATAAAATGTCGTGTAAATTAAATAATTTAGGGTGTTTTGAAAAGTGAGTATGTATTATATATAATATAAAAAATAGATTTTTGTACTAAAATAGACAAAAATTTTTTGCACAAACTAATGAGAATGCTAAAAGTGTGATTTCTTCATAATGCTTTGAAGTGAGAATTCCAATACTAATGATTCATTTTATGGCCTAAATAAATTTGTTGAAATTGTATCGTTTTAGAATTACTAGTATGTAGCTCTGTGCACATGCACAAGTACAATTAAAAACAATTACAATTACACGGTTCAAATTATACATATATTTTAGAAAATGTTCAAATTATACATAATATTAGTTTACACTTTTTTAAAACCATACATTTTCTAAAATATGTAACGGTTTCTCATTATATATATATATATATATATGATCTAGAATTTAATTGGTTTTTGACTTTTCGATTTTTGCACCCAATAATTCACTTGCCACAAAAATTAAAAAATTTAGATGGACACGTGGTAGAAAATTGAAGTCCAATTGAAATCCAATTTAGAATCTAATTGGATTTGGACTCTTCGATTTTTACAACCAATAATTCATTTGGTACAAAATTGAAAATTTAATGGGACATATGTCGCAAAATTGAGAATCCAATTAAAATCTAATTGGATTTCCTCTAAGTTTTGACAATTAATATATATATATATATATATATAAATGAAATTTTAAAACATAATTTCATTAGATGCAATGTACCTTGTGTGCAATAAAAAATATGTAATAAGATTTAGCCTTAAAAAGATGGGAAAAAAAGGTGGTTGATATGTTTTGGATATATGTGTATAGTTTTGACTATATTTATTTTTAAATGTATAAAAACATTATTTAATAATAAAGCATTAAATATGCCTTAACTACGAGTTATTTTAAGACCAAAACCAATTTCACATTTATTTTCAAAATTATCTCATGTGGCATATTGTGATTGGTTGTTTGTTACTTTCACATGAACCCATAATTTTTTTTTATCACTCATAATCAGCTACATCAGATAGCTGTGAAAATTGATGTCCAATTAGTGGTGGTCCTAGAATTGTTCCTTAACTATTGCACTTAGAGCATTCATTAATAAAGCTTTTTATTTTAGGAAAAAATGCAATTTACACTTGCTAACTTTGCCTAAAAGTTACTCCCTCCATCCCACTTTGTTTGTCCTGTTTGAAAAATCAATACTTTTAAGGGAACATCATTTATTATCTTATCTACATTTTAAAAATGTATAAGTTTCCAAAACTACCCTCAAATAAATTTATCAAAAAATTGAATTAGTAAATTAATAGGGGTATAATAAGAACATTAGTAAATTAATGACTTCTATTTTTAGAAATAGGACAATATTTTGAGACATCTCAAAATGGAATAGAGGACAAACAAAGTAGGACGGAGAAGTATTTTAATTCTTTACGGTAAATTGGATCAAGGAGAGGAAAGGGGAGGAAAGGAGAGGAAAGGAGAAGGGTTTCATAAACCCTATTTGAATGTGTTTTAAGGGAGGAGGAGGCGGGGTTTGGAGGGATTTTAACCCCAAATTTTTAATTGCCGTACATTAGAGAGATTTAGAGGGGGAATGGAGCAGAGAGAATTAAAAATAATTGAAATATCAATTTCTTCCTAAAGAGCAATTTCTATATTTTTAAAAAATAATTAAAATAAGATTATTATTGGCATGATTTATAAGAAATTTTCCTCCCTTCTCCTCTCCCCTATTTAATTTTTAAAACTTCCAAGCAAATGGAGAATATATTCCCCTTTCTTCTACTTTTAAAATATCCAAATAATGTGAAGGGGTAACCATTCCCCTTCATTCTCATTTACTCTCCTCTCCTTCCCATCTTTACCACCTACTCCCCTCTTCCTTCAAATTTCCAAACATAGTGTTAAGTTTGAAGCTAGACATTTTAATTTGATAACTTTACTCAAAAATCATTTTATCATTTTAAGCTTGAAGTTGGTCATTCTAGTTCGATAACTTTACTCAAAATTCTTTTAGGGTCCGTTTAGTTGAGTGGATTTTAGGGGGGATGGAAAAGAGAGGAGAGAAATGGGGAGATAAAATGCTTTTTGGGGCAATTTGGTTAGAGTGATTTTGAGAAAGGAAAACTGGTGAGGCCAGGTGTTTTCTATCTGGACTTACCAAAACTCAATCTCCCAAATTAGGGAGAAAATGGGAGAGAAAATTGTGCAAAAATTTTTGGACCAAAATGCCCATATTACTAGCTCTATTGTGTTGACTGTTGAGTGTGTTTTACTGTGCTGCCTTTGTTTTTGTTTTGTCTCTAATGGGGCACAAATACTTATTTCCTTTGGCTGGTTGTTGCTTTTGTTCCCTTTTTTAATGTAAAATTTATGTACACATATATATGTAAAAAAAAATTGGGCATGATCTTTTTTTGTCTGTTGGTTTGCCTTTTCTCTTTTTAACTAGGTAGTAATGATTATTTTTGTTAATTCTTCACTCTTTTTTTCTTTTAAATGGGCATAATTTTTGTTTTAATAAGTTTGGTGTGATTGCTTTTTTTGTTGATTTTTTTTTATTGGGTGTAATATTTTAAATAAGGGCATATGAGTCTATATCTATAAATTAAAATATCTATCCTCGTACTTTTCTCCCCAATCAAATAAAATAATTTTCTATCCCTCCAACCAAATACATATGAGGAAAAACTAAATATTTTTCATCCTCCCACTATTTTATATTTCTCATGTATCCATCTTTCCAACCAAGAATGAACCCTTAAGAAGTAAGAGATTTCTTGGTTGGGGTGATTTAGGGGAGCATGGAAAAGGGAATGAGAAAATATGGGAGATTTTGGATAGTGAGGTTGTTTGGTTAGAAGTGGAGAAGAGGGATAATTTTGGTAGGGGTAGGTGTTTTCTTTTCGGGACCACCATTTTGTTATCTCTTATATTGGGGAGAAAATGAGGGAGGACGGGAGGAGAAAGGGGCTTAGATGAGAATTTGCCCATTTGCCTCCATCCCACTTCCCCCCCCCCCCCCCCCCATTTGGTTTTTATTTTTATTTTTTCTTTCTATAAACTATTACATTTTATTTTATGTAATAGAGGCATTATCAAATTTATGTAAATTACATTTTTTATCTTCTTATGCACTTGAAAATTAAATCTTTTCTATCATTTCATTTTTTTACCCCAACTAATCAAAGACTAAAATGATTTTTTGTGACCAATTTCAAATTTTAAGGATTAAAATAATTTATAGCCAAAGTTATTAAGTAAGATCCTCTTAATAGATTCCCTTAAAACATTCATTAATAAACAATTTTAATAATAATTTAATATTACTTTTATGAAAAATTAAAAATATTAATTTTTTTCTTTTTAAAATAATTTTTTCATAATTTTTTTAAAAATAGTTAATTAACAAATTTCCTTTCAACATCGGTTAGCAAAATGGTGCGTATGTTTTTTCTTTGGAAAAAAAAAAAAAAAATGGTGCGTATGTTAAAATTGAGTCGTGATGAGTTTGCATTTTCACTCAACAGTCACAGTCACTCGGTGGCTGCCTTTCTCTTGGGGTTAGGAGAGAGAAAAGTGTGGGGGATTCCTTTGATTGGTTGGACTTTGCAAGGAGTATTTAGCAGTGAGTGACACCCACAACACAACCCAGAAAAAGTCTTTTTTATTCTTTCTCACCTTTCTTTTTTCTCTCTCATAACATTTCTCTATTTGTAATCGTGATTGTCTCTCTTTTTCTCTCTCTCTCTCTCTGGCTGCGCCACCACCAGAAACCCCACAAAGCCTCGTTTTCTTCCCTTCCATAATCCATACGATACGATACAGGTCAATTTCTTTGCTTTTTTCTTTGTTTATTCTGTCAGCTGTCATTTTTTTTTGTTGTCTTTTGCTCTTTTTTTGTATTTACTTGCTCACTGGGATTTTTCTACTCTTTTGGGGTTTGGAGGTTTTCTTTGAACTGTGAATCTGAATGACTGTGAAGGTGTATGCATACCCATTTGAGCTTGGTTTTCTAGAGATTCTATATTTGGCAGCATTCCATGGTAGCCTTACTGTTTGGTTGTTCAGAAAAAAAGAAAAGGGCGCAGAATCCACTATTAGGTCTGATGATTTCTTTGGTTTTAGTTTGCTTGTAAAGAATTTGAAATGATTAAAGAAAAGTTGGGTTTTACTCTATTAAGTTGTTTGTTTCATTGGGTGTTTGAATAATGAATGTGACATTTTGATCTCTATCCACTCCTGCATTTACTCACCCACTATTAGGAGCATTGGGATATTTTGAATTTTACTCGGTTGAGTTGTTTCATGAGTACAGTGTCTTACCCTGTGCTTTTTCAATTGGGATTTAGAGCTTCTCTTGTTTTCAGGGTTTTTTTTTTTTTTTTTTTTTTAATAATATTTATTATGTGCTTTGAAATTGCACATGGTTACACTGAATAATACCAATTTTGATTTGTTTTCAATTTTTATGTAATGTTTGCTTATTATTTTTTCGTGGTTAATAATACCCTTTATGCTTCATTTGATACGAAGACATGAATTGCTTCTAATTAGAGGAAATCAATAGGTTTTTTTTTCCCTGCATCTGACAAATGCAGACAAAAGCTATGTTGTTTGTTCTTTTTTGTTTCATGAATTAGATTCTTTATTCTCAGAGTGTTTCCTACTCTTTAAGGCTTTTCTATTGAGTTAGTTGTGTTCTTAGGACAATATGAGACTTTAATTATAGCTTAATGTCTCTCTAAATTGCTTCTAGTATTATGTAGTCTCGTTTCAACTTTTGATAAATGCAAATATGGTGAAGGCAGGTTGCAAAGGCTCAGCGATATACAAAGTTTATGGGGGTAATTACGTAGGTAATGTGTTCATATTTTCATTTCCGTTTAGATGGAAATTAATTGAGGAAGTCTACACATGAGCATGTGCTTCTGATTGTTATCGTAAATAGGGGGTATTTACGATGAACTACAGTACCTTCCCTTTTTTTTTTTTTTTTTTTAGAAAAAAATTTATTAAAATGAGTATTGGAAACATCTTCCACAGGGAGTTAAACAGATCGAGTTCAGATGGTAAAAATTTGTATAATTGTTTCTATATTGTGCTATACATTGTCTTAGTGTGCCTCTTAAGTTTTTGTCTCTTGTTGTCTGAAATATGCATAGTATCATAAGGCAAAATATTAAGTTGTAAAGGCCTTTGAGTGTTCTTTTAGTTGAGTTTATGGTTTCTGGGTGTGTGCCTTAGGGGAACACTTAGATCGGCTCCTGATGTATGACTGCTGCTCTGTGATGTATAGCAAATTTCTTGATGTATGACTGCTGCTCCTTGATTCTTCACCTTCTTTTCAACGCTTCTCTAGGATTGTTTGGTTTTCCTTGGAATCATTTATTGATTCTAACTAAAATGGAAATAGATGCCCAAAACTTAAGTATGCAAACAAACATTGCTTTTGCAGATGATAGTATAAACAAGCATGTACATGCTGTTGTTTTAATGCTTTGTCGCTGCTATGGTACAATGTGAGAGGGGCAGAAAGATTATTTCTAGCATATTAGCTCTACAAAGTTTGTCAGACAGTTATGTTATAAATAATTTTAACTTTTGTGTGTGTGGGGTTATTAAAATTGTTATTGATACCATTATTTGGTCTAATTTTTTTACATAATTACATTAAAGAAATTTTCTTTAATTAAAGCCTGTGGTGTTATTTTTATGGTTAAATTAGGACCTATTGAGGAAATTAAGCGTTTACAATCGTTGAATAGGGCTGTGCATCTGACTTTTAGGCTAAGACAGAAAATCTTGATTGGAGCACAGCATTTCATTGATATTGCATGGTCTTGTACTCTTGTTATTTATTCTTAAATTAGGAGCAATATTTTTATTCTATTTATTGTACTTAAAGCTTCTCTGTAATTGCAGCAGTAGGCAAATAAATGGTTCCTTACTGATTGATATGAAAAGAGACCTTGATTTTAGATTCTAAAGACCATTTCAAGGGCCTGATAGATGGAATGGAGTATTAACGCTCTGTATTAAGGCCACATAGGATTGGAAGTTAATTAATTATTACAAATTAGGGTTTATATTGATTGAGTCTCTTCCCTGAAAGAGTAGATGGAGGGTCCAAGTATCGCTCAAGGTTGCCTTGTTTACTTGGACTGCTGCTCTGGGTAAGATTCTCATGATTGATAATTTACACCATCGTAAGGTATATGTGATTGAGTGGTGTTACATGTGTAAGAAGGCTGAGGAGAGTATTGATCATTTGCTCCTCCACTATGATTATGATGGTGAGATGTGGTCCCTTGATGTGTTGGCATGTTCCAGTTTGCTAGAAGGGGTATTAGTGATGTTTGGTGTGCAGTACCATTATGTCTGATGTGGTTGATTTGGAAGGAGTGTAACTATATAAAGCGTTTGAAGGTGTAGAGAGGCCTCTTCCAGAGTTGAAGTTGTTTCTTTTAAGGGTGTGTATGAGATGGCTTTGTTACCCAACCGTTCCCTTTTTTTTTTTTTTTTTTTTTTTTTTTTTAAAGTTTGCTTGCTTTCATTTGGCATTATAAGACTCAAAGTATGTTTCTTGTATACTGAGGGGCTCTTTTTATTAAAAAAAAACTTTTATTATTTATCAAGAAATATGTAGATAGAGGAAACTAAATTATTTTGAGAATCTCATTCCATTTTACTTCATTCTGACCTTGTTATGATGAAACCTATTGGATCATGACTAGTGATACCATATTTTACCAATTACTGTAATTTATATTAAAAAAATTACAATAGTTCCATCTAACTCATTTGAAGTTTGGGTGTCTGTATGACCTAATCATGGAAGTTTCAAAGAAGTGTGTTATGAATGTGCATTTCTTCCTCAACATACCCAGTCAAATTATTAGAGCTTGGAAGGTTTATATATCTTAGTCTGAAGTTAACACGGTGTAATCTACATTACATATGACTCTATTCATGTATCAATTGCATGTGTGCATCTGGATGTTGAAATGTCTTTGTCTATACATTCCACAAATGAATTGTCATATAGTCCATTCTCTTTTCCCTAAACCATGGGGTAAAGTGTTCATGTACTATATGTTCATTGTGAATATATAACTCATTTGATGTTTGCATGTCTTGTATGACCTAATCATGGAAGTTTCTAAGAAATATGTTATGAATGTGCATTTCTTCCTCAGCATACCTTTTCAGTTTGGACAAAGTTTAGCTATAAAATTGGTTGTAGCTTAAGGCTATAACCCTACTCAATATCATTAATATTATTACATATTTTGAAAATCTAACTATTGAATTGTATGTTCTTTACGCTCTTAATACACTGTCAAATTTTGTGCTAATCGGATATTATTTACTATATAATCTATAAGATTATATTTTATGCATATTTTCAAACTACAAAAACTTGCAATTTAAACTATTTCTTGATGACATAGTTATTGATCTTTAATTTTTAGAAATTTTACAAGAATGGAGGATATAAGAAGAAATGTAATTCAATGGTGGTTTTGTCAAAATTCACCTCCAATAAAAAGATATCGAGTAAGGTTGCTACAACCAATTTGTAGCTAAACTTTGTCTTTTCAGTTTATATGACAAAATCCAGTTGGTATTTTGTTTCTACACGTTTCTTTTCATTAAAAACATGAATATGCAGTACGTATCCATGTTTGTACTCTATGAAAGGTGCCTATGTTTGTTCTTGGTTTATTGAGCCTGTCGGAGCATGTTTATTGTTGATTCATTTAATGAGAAAACCAGCTTTCTAGCCTTTTCAGATCCCAGCACAATTGGCTTTTTTCTCCTTTACTTGCTAATTCGGATTTTTGACAAATCAGACATGTAATATTTAAGTTGCCGGTTGGTAGCCTTTTTTTTGGGGGGTGGGGGTGGGGGGGGGGGGGGGGGGGGGTCTTGTTAATGGAATAGTTTGGTTTAATATCAAGCCAAATTACTTTATTTCAATTAATGATCCTAATCTAGAAGACACAATTAGGATTAGAATAAAAACAAAAGCTATAGACATGAAATCATTCACCACTTGTTTGGATTTGAAGCCATGACGTCAACCTCCACCTGTGTTTGAAGGAGGAGGAGATGCCATTTGGTCCAATACCCATGGAACTAGTGAAGAAAATGACCACATGGATATAGTTTCTTCTTCTTTTGACTGTATGAAGCTGGTTCCTGGAATTAATATTTATTATTTGATAAATGAAACTTTTGGTCAAAATAGTATGGCGATAATGATGCAGAAGACATAAGAAGACTTTTATTTTAATTTAGTATCATTCATGTTTGTAATTCAGTTGTATTTTTATGTTTTAAGATAGTAGTTTATTGGGTTTCCTACGCCAATTAGAATTGGGGTTTACTTCTCCCTATATAAGCAACCTATTGTAGTCCTTTTGGAGATGATTTAAGATTTTGATGAATGAAAAAAATGGCCTTTTGGTTTCTTTGGTCTGGTGTCGATTCCAGTTCCACCCTAGGTGCTTGACTCCTAGCGGTTTTCTTGCTTGATGCGGACTCCTAGCTAGGCCTAGGTGTTGACTCCTAGGTCATATCCTTTATTTTCCTATCTTTCAATTTTAATGTTCAATTGTTCTGGTTGCTCAGATAAACTATGAAATATTTTGACCTGAATCTTTCTTACCAGCTTTAGTTCATTGCATTGACCCATATTCCTGTCACCAATGAACACATTATTTGCAAACAGCATATACAACATAAAACATCATTTTTCAAGGATGAAATGAAGGCCTTTGGAGTGAAGGAGCTGATAATGAAATGAAGTCCTTTGGCATAGCTAGAGTGCTGCTAAGCTGGCAATCTTTATTTCATTGATGCGTAGATACTGAAATAAAAGTTCCCCATAGACCATAATAAGCCCGTAGATGTTTGCCTTGTAGTTCAGCATCTATATTCTTTTGTGTTCTAGATATGAAAGTTCCATAATGTTTTTAAGGTACCCACTTATCCCAAAAAAAAGTTTTTAAGGTAACTAACCTATAATAAATGTTCTTGCAGGCAGTAGAGTTGTACATTGCTAGATTGGTATTCAATTTACCAAACTTAAAAGTATCATGCTGTGGAGTAGTTGCAGTTTTCAATCACCCAGTTTTAATGACCAATGGACTTGCTGATCTCTCTAGGCTGCCAAGATTCCATGATGCAGCAGAATCACATGCTTCCAAGTAACTATTAAAGCTGTTCACCACTTGTCATTCTTCTTGGTATGCCTGTAGCTTGGTAGCTGACAGCAGTAGGTGGATTGAAATGTCTGGAGAGCTTATTCCAACGATCTCTTGATAGCACATAATTACTTCTGTGACGTTGATGATCGCAAAATCCTGTTGTCAAGGCATCACATCAGGGTACCTATGGACCAGCATGATCTAAAACCAAGTGCATTGATGAATGATGTCAGGCACCTCTGTTCTCCCAAAGAACACAATTGTTTTGGGGAGGCAAACAGCTTATCTGATTGCTGTGGAACATGTATTAATGGAAATGCTGGTGTACAAAAACAAGACCATGAAATCAGTGGTGGCAAAGCTGATAAACTGCCAGAAATGGAAAGGAATTATTCAATCTCTTCCACTTCTTGTTCCAGAGAAAATGCAGATGATTTGAGCGCACCATCTTCTGTTATTTCCACAATGAAAGATTCAGTACTTGAGAAAGAAAATCATGCTGAAGGAACTTCTGCAGTAATATCCAATGGTAACAGACTTGAAGTCAAGGGGAATCTGAAGCAGGGTGAAGTATCAGCACTTTCCCCTGAAGGAAATGCTTCTACAAAGAACATCTCCATGAAGAGCGATATTAGCTCAGACAGTGGACAACCCCTTGGCAAGGACAATAATGAGTCAGTGGATGGGAGAATGAGTGGGTATTGGTCAAATGCTGGTGAAAGTGGATTGAAGTCTGTGATGCAGGCATCTTTCCATGATAAACCATATAAAACTGAGTCTTCATCTTCTAACTCAACACACATCAGTATTCCAGCTTCTTCAAATGACAGCTTTCAAGTAACTTCTGTCGATGTTAAGTCATGTACACATAGTAAAACCAGTGCCATGGACACTTCCACTTGTTCTGACTTCAAAAATAATCTCAAAGAGCCTGCACTCCGAATTTTAGCTGTGGGTATGGCAGCTCAAGCTTCCAAAGATGTTCTGGATGCTACAATCTTCCAATCTGGAAAACAGCAAAATGCAATTAAGGCTTCAGAACTTGTTCATGTCAGAGCAAGTGATGGTAATAAGGTGCTGGGGGTGATTTCAGACCATAATTCTTGTACTGTGGATGATATTGATCTTCCAACTCCTGACATGCTTAAGAGGAAAGTTATTGAAATTTCTATTCAAGATAAAGCACAGCCTTGTTATGATCTGGATGATGCACTGGAGGTGGCTCAGAGAGTTGCAAGAGAAGTGGAGAGGGAAGTTGGTACATATAGGGAGCTCTCAGAGAGTTCCTCTTCTGTACAAGAGAAAAATGGTGAGGCAGTTCATATGAGCTCTGTTGATTCTGCAGATTCAAATAAAAAAGACTGCTTAACAGAAACTGGAAGCAAAATCCAGTTTTGCAATGATCAAGGTAACTGTGATAGTCGTTATACCATTAAAGAGGTGGGGGATCCAGAAATGTCGACAAGAAATGAAGGGTTGTGTTTAGAAGTCAAACAGCCATCACGTGTCATGGGTCCCAGGATGATATATGGATCTGACGCTGGTCATCATGGTCATGAATCATCTGATATGACTACAAAACCTGAAAATGTAACTGCCAGTGACCAGACTACTCTATTTGGAATTGATCTTAATGAAAATATCTTGACCAATGAAGCTGAATACCCTGAACTCTCAGTCAAAGAAACTATTTTGCACCATTCAAATAATGTGATGAGGCCAGTTCCTGTTTTGGCTAAACCTGGAATTTCTATATCCTTACCTATGCCTCAATCACACTGTCTAGGAGGTTGGAGGGGATCTGCTCCTAGTGCTTTCCGAACAATTTCTCTTTCCAGGAATTTCAATAGGAATAAATCACCATTGGCCAATGATAATAATGACAGCTCTATACAGTTACAGGTTAAAGGCATTGACCTCAATGTTGCTGCTGTAGGGGCTGATTTGGACATGGAATTGCTTACAGAAAAATGTGTCCAAGCCCAGTCAAGTTTAGCTTCTGAAGAGTCTTCTGTGGAAGTCAGTTCTACACGAGCAAGAACATTCCATTTCGATCTCAATTGTGCAAGTGAAAATGATGACAGCAGTTGTCGATTGTCTCCACCAGCTTCATTATCAGGACACTCTGTTAGGGATTTTGATTTAAATGACAACCTGACATCTGCTGATGCATGCATCGATGCTCGACATCCAGGTCAAGGCACACAAGAATTAAGAAACAGTGCATCATATGATGATCCTGCAGTTTCATTAATGGGCATTGCAAGACAACCGTACTCTAGAAGTGTTGGCACTGGGTATCCATCAGGTTTTAGTTCTTTGCATGACTTTACTCATGTTCATGCCAAACCCCTTCAGGTATCTGTTTCCAATATGCTTCCCTCAAATGAAGAAATGCAGAGGGTATATCCATTGCAACACAAGCCAACTTATGCACAGCCACCCCCAGCACCACCTCATGCTTTCCTCTATAACAATGGATTCTGCTTTGACCCCAACAATGGCCTATCCTCAACTTTGTACCCTCCCAATTTCTTCCCATACGTAACAGACCCACGTGGAACCACTGTCATCCCACAAATTATAGGTTCTGGTGCTCTTTCTGCCTTGTCAGGTGCTCCACATATCATGAGTGTTCCTGGTGGACCAGGCCGTAGTGACATTTCAACTATGAGGCCGAGTTTTGATCTAAATGGCATAGCTAATTCTTCAGAGAATGGAAGCAGAGGAGAAAGCGCCAGACAAATGTTTATCCCTGTAAGTAATTCAGTACGTGAAGAGCCAGTCAAGTCTTTCCAACAAGTTCATTTATCTGCCACATCCATGAAGAGGCGGGAACCAGATGGGGGATGGGACTCTCATCAGCTTAGCTATAGATAGGTGACTTCTTGGCACTATGTTTTGACGGCTTTGGCTTCCATAATCAGATGATTCTTAGTGCCAAAGTTTGAGCTGAAGAAGACATTATTGGCTGCTGTAGCTCAATTGTTTAACCTGACTGCCGTAGCTACATGGAGTCAGACAGGCTTCCACAAAATATGATTGGAGAATATTAGTGTTTTTTATTATTATATATATAAAAAAATTCTTTGCCCTTTCTATTTTATTGTCATTTTATCCGTTGCAACTTGGGTTGTATAAAAGGCTTTTGTACATGTCAAATATTTATTTAACAAATATGCAAATCACTTTAATCATATAGTTACCATTGACAATATGATTATCACCTCCTCCTAAATGAATGGAGCAGTTTACATGCATCTAGTTAACATTATCACAGAGGTTTTATTTTTTTTCCTAAACAATTTTGTTGGCAATTTATCTTTGTTGGATTATTTTTTACTTCCAGGCTCTAGCTGAATATTTTGTCTTGCTAATCTACTTGCTTCACCGTAAAATAAATTTTTAAGTTTTGATTTTGACCATCCACACCTGGTCCTTCATACCATTTTTTTTCTTTTGGGGTCAAATTGTAGCTATTCACACACAAAAATCCACATACATCGGGCTAGTTACAACTTTGCATTTCAGATTTTAGAAGAAGAAGAATTAGATCGAGGCAAGCTCCTCCTTAGATCATATCTCAGTTGGCAATCTCTTTTTTGTTTTTAATCTGTCTATATTTGTAAATTTCCATTACTCAAAGATGCCTCACTTCAAATGATTTCTCTCTATTTGGTTCTTGAGAAAACTCGGGGGCAACAAATAATAAGAAAAAAGAAAATTCTCAAATCTTTGATAGGATTATCTTATTTTCGATTACGTTTAGAACACAATGCAATCGCACAACTGGGTGCTTGAAATGGGCTCCTTTGATTTGTTTGTGTTTTCCTATATATATATATATATATATTTTTTTTTTTTAGAAGAGTTTTCCTATATGTTGTGACATATTTGAGGTTAGTGGATGTCATAAATATGATTTTTCCTTCTTCTTCTTCTTCTTCTTCTTTTTTATTTTATTTTTTATTTTTTTAAGCCTTTTGCTCACTAGTTTAGTCTATTAGGTTTTGTTTGTTTTCTTGGATAATAGTTCCAAGAAAAAAAAGTTTTCACAGAGGCTCTATATTTTGGAATAACATGAACATTCACACACTCTCTATTTTTAGAAGCAGAGGACGTATTTCAATATAAAAAATAGATTGATTATATGTTATTACAATGTTGAATTTTTCTGAAGATTGTATGGTTACACAATATTTGGATTGGATTTGGAATTTTGAAATTTCTACTAGCACAAATATGAACCTAGTAAAGAAAGAATATATATATTTTTTATGGAATAGTAAAATGAAAGAGAGCAGGAGGTGAGATGTATTTCAAAAGTATGAAGCTAAAATTAAAAAAAAAAAAAAATCCCCTTTCAAAATTTGGCTAATTTTCACATGATGATGGGATGTGAATGCTTTTGACCTTTTTAGTCCTGGGTTTAGTTTTCACGCTTTGGCATTCCTTTCTTAGGTTGCAATTGGTTGGTTTTGGGCAAAACATCCACCAAGCAAAACCCATCGGGTGGTGGGTGGAGCAGCCGACACCAAGTAACAATCATAGATGTCAATTGGTGGCTATTGAGGTTGACACGGTCCCTCGGTGGAGTCAAAGCGATATGAGGAGCTCATCAGAGCGCAAATTGATGGTGATGCAAAAGTATATTGACAACTTATGTGACACTTATGTAGTAGGTGAAATGTGTCAATTTTTTGAGCGTCCAATTATCTTTTATTTGTTTTTATTGTTTAGTCAAAGTTATTTATGAAGTCTTATTTGTATTTGATAGTATATAATTTAATAAATTATTATTGGGTGATGTAAAGACCTAGGAAGTTGTCCTTGTATTGAAGTTATCTAGGTTTTTTTTTTTTTGGAAAGTATTTATTATAAACTTATAAACTCTCATGCATTTTAATCATTTATTATAATATTAATAATTACATTTACATGGAATGCCTTCCTTTCCCTCTGGAGCAGTTTGAATCCAGTGCTTCCAGTGCACTGAACTCGTTGGGATGGTGACATATGTCTAAAAATGAACATGTGTCACAATTTTAAAGGATCTAGTGTCATTGGACACTGAACTTAGGCTGTGTTTGTTTTGACTTCAAATCACTTCCGGAAATGCTTTTCCGTAAATGCAGGTGTTTGGTTGCGCATGGAAAATAAATTTTCAGTTGACCGTTTTAATGGCTTTGACCCGGAAATTAGTTTCAGTCAAAATTTTCAATTCAAACCATTTCTGGACTCACGCGCAAAGAGAGAGAGAGAGAGAGAGAGAGAGAGAGAGCCCAGATCACGCCTTCGACTTCGCCGGCGAACCCAAAGCCCAGATCATGCCACGAACCCAGAGCCCAGATCATGCCTTCGACTTTGCCGATCTACGAACCAATCTATGAACCCACGAACCGATCTTCGACCCAGAGCCTTCGACCCACCGATCTACGAACCCACGAACCGATCTTCGACCAGAGCCTTCGACTCACGAGCCTTCGACTTCGCCGGCAACCCAGAGCCTTCGCGCCACGAACCTACAAACCGATCTCTCTCTCTCTCTGTGATTTTGATTTTTTGTGTGATTTTGATCGACCCACGAACTAATCTACGTTTCTGTGTGATTTTGATTTTTTACTCTCTCTTTGATCTCTGATTTTTTTTTGTTGTTGTGGTGGTGTGGGTGGTGGTGTTTTGGTGGTTTTCCTGTTGTGTGGTGGTGGGTTTTGTGTGGGTGGTGGTGGAAAATAGCATTTTCAAAATATTACCAAACACATGAAAATATTTTCTAGAACAATTTTCATAATGCAACCTAACACTTGAAAATATTTTCCTTTTTCGAAAATAACATTTTCGAAAAATATTTTACATTGAACCAAACACAACCTTAATCCAAACCCCTTTCCCAGTCCAATTCCTCAAACAACAACTTGTTGAAAAATTGATAGGAAAAGTTAAAAATGAATCCGTCTTGGCTTGATATTTAGAATACTGTGAGTCAATAGAAAAGATGGTTCAAACAGTCTTTATCAAAAAAAGAAAAAGAAAAAAAGATTGTTCAAACAGTGAACAAAAATAACTATTATGATGGCGGACCATTTGGTGAGGGAAGGACAAATTAGAACTTCCGTACAATATGAATTTTGGCTCATGGAGCCTTTAATGTAGTCAGATGTAGATCAGAAAGGACAATTATTTATGCATGCCGACTGGTTTTTATTATTTAACCCGCTTACTTACTCGTGCCTATGCTTGTATCCGAATAATAGTCTTGAGTTTTTTGAGTGTAGCTCTGAGTGCAGTGTTTGACTTCTAGTTGGTATATATATATATAGTTTCCCTACTATTTTAGACAAACGATTCCACTTTCTATCCCTTAAGTTTTCTTTTAATGCATTATCTTTTTGACAAAAAAAAAAAAAAAACCTATGTTCCATTTTCTTTTTATGATACATTCTTTAAAAGTCAAAAAGATTGTAAACCGGTTATATGATAGATGGAACTCCGAAATTTCAAATTTATGGTATATCCTTCAAATCCATTAAATCTACTGTTTTTTCTCGAAATTTGTAAATTTATACATTGAATCTACTGTTTAAGTGTCCCGAAAGGACAACTCTCAGGTTCTGCTTGGGAGTTTATAAAGGAATGGAATTGAATGATCATTAAAGAAATGGAATGAATTTAGTAGGAAAATGAATGGAATTTAAAAATCTTGTTTGAATGTTATAAAATAAAGGAATTGAATGGAAAGTAAGTAACACCGTTTGGAAATGACATTGGAAGAAATGAAATGTAATCATTTTATAATAACATTACTATTATACCCCTCATTTTAAAGAACATAAAAAATAATCAATGAGAACTTATAATTGCTTTGAAATGTTTAGTATTTAGTGGATGATGTGAAACTAGTTAGCTACAATTGGGTCTGTGTTAGATTATTAAATTACAATATAGTTTTTCAAGGTGAATAGATTGCATCAAGCTAAGACTAGAGGTATAGAACTATTAACATATCAATTTTCTGATATAAAACTAAAATAATTCTAGTTTAAGGAAAAAAAGAAAATTTTATTGTAACTAAAAAACAAGTTATATATATTTTTATGTCGTAAAGAACACCCTATTATATTTAGACAAATTGCAATACACTTTAACTTCCTAACTCTGGTGCACACAGAAGAAGTTCTTTTCTATCTATCCGTCTCACGCAGGAACTATCTCTTGCTCACATCTATTTATAGTTAGATGTTCAGCCAAAATATCAGAAATTTTAGCACATGAGAGACTTCTATTGTTAAGGAAGTCAACAATAGTGGCCAAGCAATCCATGCAACATTTAATGCATGAGTGTTGTGTTTCTTCATGCAAGTTAGATGCTGAATTGCATATCTTTGACTTTGTTGATCAAGCCATACGGCATGCTTCCGTTTATTGTCTATGGAGTCATACATTTCGGCTATGCATGAATATAGTTCAATTGAAAAACTTTTTAATAGTACCAATAAATCAATGAAATCAAAACAATTGAAAAACTCATAGTTGGGTATGGCTGCAGCAGCGTGAGAAAGGAGCGGCAAAGAGAGAGCAAAAACTACAGTATTGGTCCCTCAAGTTTATTCTGTATGCACAATTGGTCCCTTAAGTTTGAAGCGTGTGCAATTGGTCCCTCAAGTTTTGAAAATGAGCAATATAAGTCCTTTTACTAACTGCCATTAACGGTGTTACTTATGTGACTAACGGAATAATGACTTGTTATTTTATTTTAATGATGTGGCATATTTTTAATTAAAATATTACAAACTAAAATTACACGTGAGAAACATTATTTACCAAATTAAAAACTATTTTCTACTGATTGTAAACACCCAGCCACGACATTAAAAATAAAATAAAATAAAAAAACCCCCAGCCACAAGACAGAGAAGGGGAGAGAGGGAACAACAAGCCTTAGCCGTGCAATAAAAGTCGGGTCACTGAAATCAACGTGTCTGGGTTGAGACGAAGTCGTTTTGGGATTCTAAATCAATAGTTCACTGTGGACTCTTTGGCCAAATGGGCAAGCTTGGTGTCTTTCAACGCTTCTGGGTTTTCGCTTCTAGGGCCTATTCCTAACTGGTTCGGCCAAAGACTTAATGCACTTCAAGTGCTCGATCTAAGGTCTAGCTCAGTTACTGGGTCGATCCCTCCGTTGCTCGGTGGATTGAGTACACTGAGGTATTTGTATATGTCAGGTAATAACCTTACTGGTAGTATATCTTCTTCATTGGGAAATTTATTTAAGTTGTTAATTCTTGATCTTTCACGGAATTCTTGACCTTTCTTCAAATTACTAATTTGAAGTAGAGATGAGGAAATTGAAGGAGGATCTTGACCGTCAGATCCACGATCAAGAACTCGCCGTCGATATCCACAACATCCCGGACTCAGAGTGTTTTAGGCTGTCGGCTGTATTTCAAGGGCTTGGTGAGCGAAGAGAGGGTTAGGGGCATAACGGTAAATGTGGTTGGTGCTGGGGCTGCCATTGAGAAGAGAGTGTCGGGGCCGTGGCCGACGGCATATAAGCGTCACCTTTTTCTGTGACGATTACAATTGGTGAGTGGAGCCGTGGAGGAGTGCGTGAAGAGCTTGCGTGTAATTTTAGTTTGTAATTTTTTAATTAAAAATATGTCACGTCATTAAAATAAAATGTCAAGTCATTGTTTCGTTAGCCACATAAGTAATACCGTTAATGACAGTTAGTAAAAGGATTTATATTACTCATTTGAAAACTTGAGGGACTAATTGCGCATGCTTCAAACTTGAGAGACCAATTACGCACACAGAATAAACTTGAGAGACCAATACTATAGTTTCGCCAAAAAAAATTATTGGTACAGCTGGTTGAGAATAAAGAGGGCTAATATTCAAGGGGTAATTTAGGAATTTCAATAAAATTTTCATTAAACCTAAATTCATTCCCTCCTATTCCTCTCAATTTGGGGGGAACAAAAATTTGAGATTTTGAGGGCTTAGGAGGGAATGAGTATTCCCTCTTAACCATTCTATTCCCTCTCACCTAAACTCACAAATAAGGGAATGAACTTTCCATTCTCTCCGTTAAAACTCTCAAACAAGGGGGAGAGAAGAATATTCTAAAAATATTTTTTCCATTCAATTCCATTCCATTCTCTCCTCCCAAGCATAACCTTAGAAGAATATTCTAAAATGATTATTTTCATTTCTTTCCATTCCATTCACTCCTCCCAAACGAGGCCTTAGTTACTTGTGTTCACAAATAAATTCCTCTCCCCCCTCCCTCCCCCCCCCTTCCCCAAATTAAAAAAGAGGTGAAGTTACTAAGTTCAATAAATGTATATTTATATCTTACAATAAATAGAAATTTAAAAAACTTGTATATAAACCAAATAAATTGAATAAGTCATAAATAATTTTTTTTTTCATATATATATATATATATATATATAGGAAACAAGTCATAAATAACTAATAAACCATACCAAACAAAAGATGACCGGATGAAAAATATCTGCATGCAATGGCAAGAGCCTTGGACAAGTTGATGAGTATATTGATCTATACTTAATTCAAAAGGGGAAAAATCAAATACAGAGTTTGCAATTACTGATTATTTAAATGATCTTCTATCCTATACTGTCAAATATAATATATATATATATATATATATATATATATATTATTTGGCAAATTTGGCCTTTCAATTTCAAAGGTAGAATATCAGCTGTAATTTTGGATACTGTTAATAGTCAAGGACGTCCTCTCCTCTATACATGTGTCAATAGTGAGTGATGTTACTTTTGACTTTGTTACTTTCCTAATTTTAATAAGAGATTATAATTTCTTTTCTATTTAATATTTATACATTAATATTACTTTTAATACAAATAATAATAGACCCCACACTTTTTTTTTTTTTTTGAGAATCCAATAGACCCCACACCTACATTACTGTAGACATTTATGAACCACTAGCAAATTATTTAGAGCTACCAACGTTGTTCTAGCGGTCACATCTTGGGCTAACAAAACTTTAGATTTGAATTTGAGTCATCTTAATTAATTGCTACTTTGTCAAAAAAAAATTTAAAATTAATTGCTACTAGTAAGTGCATTGTTGTTAACCTTCCTTAGCCAATGACAACTCCTACTACACACCACAATTTTTGTTTTGTTTTGTTTTTTTTGGTTTTTGGTTATATAGTTTATTACGCCATAATCCAAAAGTTGATCATCATTGTCATTAGTCAAAGAAGCATTAATGAGTCACTATATACGTTGCTATTCATCATATATATATAATATAGGAGAGGAGATCTTGAGTGACATTTTTTTTTTGATAATCAATCTTTGAGTGACATTAAATACATCAAATTCAGACAATACATACATTAAAACATATGTATATGTACGTAGAAGCTAATAAAGTACCGAACCTACTAGAATATCCCATTGATGAAATCACCATCTTTTCGACAGGGTAAACAAATAAACAATACAAAAATCAAAAGCCTAAAAGCTGGCATGTACTTTTGCATGCGGATGAGGGTATGAACATGATGCTACAAAACAAAATACTACTATAAAAGCCAATTTAAACACCTGCACACTAATAAAACCCTTTTGTTTGTGGATTCCATTCCATACTCATCTATATTTCTTTTCGTTTATCTTATTATTTTAGTATTATGTTTATGTATCATTTTGTCGTTGATAGGATGCGTGTCTGTGGTCCGGTCATATTGGACTCACTCATTAATTAGCAATTACACCAACCCCATGTTTATTTTTTTAATTCAACAACCCCCAGTCACCGACCTCAATCATTGATTCATATTAAAAAAATAAAAATAAAAATTAAAGATATATTAAAAGAAAATTTAGGTCTTGAGATGTACCATTACTCTTTTTATTACTAGATTTTTTTAATAAAATTTTATTTTTGTTTTCCAAATCAAGGAGGTACGACCCCTTGATAAACTGCTTCCCACTTCAACTCGTGTGAAGTGAACCCGTATTGTTATAAACTCATGAGTAGAATTCATCCTTGAAAACCAACTTACAAGGGAAGGGTGCCCAATAACTTATAAACACATAGTTAAGCTTATGTGTAATTTATGTGGGACATTAGGATCATAACATACCACCACGCTCTGCAGTCGATGTCCACAACAACTCAGTCTAGCGACACTGACCCGATGGTAGCCCTTTCTCTTTTGGTGGTTCCACTCATCTATTAGTTATTTTAATCTAGCCTCTAGGTTGCCTCCTCCGAGATCTGACCACAAAGCCATGCAATTTATTTGATCCCATATTCAATGAGGTATGCCCAATTAATCGGAGTAGTGGTTGGCTCTGATACCAAATATTACAAACTTATGGGTAGAACTCACTCTTGAAAATCGGCTTGCAAGTAAAGGGTGACAAAGAGCTTATAAACACATGGTTAATCTTATACTTAATCCACGTGGGACACTAGGATCATAACATGCATGAGTTTTTTATGGAAGATGGTACGGGTTGGGCATAGGGATGACAATGGGGTGAAGTGGGGTCAAAGGATGTGATTTTCATTCCCGTCCACTATGGTTTTTTCTTGCCCCCACCCTGCATGACAGGGCAAACTTCTTTGCCTCATCCCCACCCTTTGAGAACCTGCAGGTACTAAATGGTAACAAAAATTTTGACGACAACTGTGCTTGAATGGCCTACATAACTAGTCCCAGGGGCGGAGCTACACTTAGCAAATGTTTTTAAAAACTTCAAAATGTATGTATATTTTGCAATTTTTTAAAATATTAGACCTTAAAATCAATAGTTGGCCCCTCCAAAAAATAAGACTTAGCCCCTGCAAAAAAGAATTGAATAACTAATTATTGGGTTCCAAAAACTAGTTGTTAATAACAACAAGCTATCCACCTTGTAAAAAAAAAAAAGTGCTAGTTCTTTTAGTTTTTTCCTCTCTTAATTGGTAAGTTTTGGTTGTTGAGTTTGATAATACTCTGAAAATCAGTAAGCTAGATACTTCGGGCTTGAATAATTTGAAGGGCCTGAAAAAGAAAAACAAAGAATCAAGAGAGACTGGGGTTGACCGGCCACAAACCCTCCGATGATGAAGTTAGTTTCTCTCTTCAAACTCCAAATTTCTAGGAATTGTGTAAAAGAAAAAACTTACTTTATTTTTACGTAGAGGAGTGTTTATATAGTACACAGGGTGGTTACTTGTCTGATAACTTCCCCGATCATTGAGGAGGTCGGAAGATTCGGAATTAACTTCCATAACTGCCATGGAAGTTACATTGTTTGATCTTATTTTCTATAACTGTCATTGGTAGCGGTTCGTAGTAATGAACCTCAATTTTCACTTGTGCTTTGGAATAAGAATGTGGAGGTCGTTTAAAACTTGTATAGAGTTGGGATGTATAGAGGTCATTCAAACATTTTTATGGACAGACGACCTTGTCATGGACAAGTACTCCATTCAAAGCCTTTTTTTTTTATATATATATTCTTGCCCTGGACGATCTTTATGGGCGAACTTGGAGTAAGTCTATTTTCTAATACACCATCAGAGTTAAAATAGTAAGTTTTTAATAAAAGAAATTTTCTCTTAGAGTTATCTTATTTTATTTGGGACTAAGTCTTTTCATTGCTTTTGTTAAGTTTCAAATTGTTTGTCAATACTTGATTTAATCACAAAATATTAAATGAAAAAAACTACACAACAATACTTAAAGAACAATTTTCTCTTGGACACACACACATATTGTAGGGACACGGTTCTCAAACGGCCCAACAAGGACGTTGAGTTTGCACGTGATGGATCCCTCACAATAAAATTTGTAGAGAGTGGGCTTGAAAGGCTAGCGTTGGGTCGCGGGGCGTTAGTACAGGCCGGACTTTAGATAAACCTAGACAAGAAAAGGCTTTAGTCTGGATATCCAAGCCCTATAACTTTATAAATTGAGGGATTGGGCTCCTCGGATCATGTCCGAGGAGCACTAATGTTTTTCTCCGGTTACCCGACGGTGAGTTTTCCGTGGTGGTGCGCATATATTGTCTGGGCATTCTCATTCCTGAAGTTTTTCCCAGGAAGTGAGATCAGGCTCCTTTACTTCGTTACCTAACGTTTTCTTTTATACTAGCCTACGTTCGTTGTCCCTCGTCCACGTGTAGGGTTGACCTTTCCAGGACAGATATCTGTCCCATCAATCTAATCCCGAAATTGTGGGAGATGATCAATAAAGCCTAAGAATCCGGCTCTGTTAGGTGCAGTGTCATATCAGTGAAGGGTATTATGGACAACTTCCCTCAAGATATTTTCTGATCTTTCAAGTTAGCTTGTATTCCACTCTAATCCATGAGACTTTGGGTCTGCCGAGGACTAAGCTATCATCGGCTGTATCTTCAGGCCACTTTGGGCTTCCTATTTTTGGACTTGGGCCCTGGCCTCCTTTAGTTTGGGGCCTGTGGACTCCCCATAAGCGAGCGAGCCGGGCCCCTAAACTATTGGGCCCCACACATATAATTTTTATTTTTATTTTTTAATTTGGGACTAAATTCTTTTATTGTTATTTTTGTTGTTAAGTTTCCAATTGTTTTTCAATGCTTGATTTAGATTTAAAATGTTGAATGAAAAAAAAAAAAATAGAGGATATTTTATGTTAAGGGGTAAAAATACTCCAAAAATGAGAGTTAAAAAAATTACAATTAAATAACAATAATACGTTTTTTTTGTATATATTGATGGGAAAGTAAACAATATGTGTAAATATACGTAACTATAAATATCTAATTCCGCCTCGCAAATCAAAATTCCTAACTATGCCCCCTGACTATTCCTATATACTACTAAGAAAATGAAATAGCTTGGTGGTTCATTCTAGACCAATCAATAAGGTAGGCCAAGGAAGGTTAAGTTAATATAGGTAATTTCTATAAGTAAATAAATTGCTGAGTAAAACGTAAAAGAGAGTTTGAGTTTGCAATCTTCAGTGTGGGGGCTGATGCGTAATTTAATGCGTTATTTAGAAGATAGGGAAGTGGTAAGCTTGGCGGGAAATTAACCCCAAAAACTACTAGTGGATAAGTAGATTATCCTTTTAGGTAGGTTGGCCGGGTTAGAGGAGGCTGTACGGTTGTCGGCAGCAAGAATAGGTGCAATTGCATTTCACGTGATTAATAGTTAATGGGGCAAACGCAATAAATACCACTGTAAGAGCATCCGTAGCAGTTGGTGTAAAAATTATGTCATTTTGTCATATTAAAATACCACTTTATTATTTTATCACATCATTTTACAATATCTCATTTATCAGATGTTTTATAATTCAATTCTATAAATTAAAATAATATTTACTATACATTAAAATACATTATTTTGATTTACCACAATTGTCCGTACCATTGCAAATTTGCAATGGTACGGACACAAAATGGTATATGTGCCAAATATATGCAACATCTACTAGGGAGCTATTTTTTGTGTTTGGTGTGGGATATGTGCCAAATATTTAGCATTTGGCACATATCCCACGTCTACTTAGGTGCTCTAAGATTATATATAGCCCAAATCCTATAAGATTGCTTGTACTACATATATTGTCATAATTTTTATCGCAATTACTTTACATTTACATATTAAAGTGTAATGGATTGTTCATTACTTTTATATTAACTTATTATTTTTTCTTCACCGTTTGATTCAGGTTATATAGTTTAAAATAAAAATAAAACAAGGAACTAATATAAAACATGTAGATTTTTTTTTTTTGGAGTAAAAAGATAGAAAATATGTACTAGTTTTGAAGGTGAAGAAACAATGTTAATGTCTATCCGTGTACCGTGTTCAATTTGTTATGAGTAATACCTCTGACAAAAAAGTTTCAGGGTAGACTAAATTAAGTTCAAGGTTTTGTTGCATTATGTCTTTGTAACTCATATTGTAGGCTGACAAGCCCATCTTTGGTGTCTGTAAGCAGTTAGTTGTTTATAATATAACCCTTTTAACCAAAAAAAAACAAATATATTGATTCCAATTTTTATTTTTATTTTTTTAATATTATAATATATAACCATTAGCCTCTTCGCATGCATGTTACTTGTGCTTAAAGATTTCTCTAATTTTTTTTTCTTCTTCTAAATGACAAAACTTTTCCTGTATATTGATTCAGAGTGGTTGCATTTTCCAACCACCAAAATTCCTAGGGGGGGATTAGATGTAGCACAAAAAATTTATTTCACTCAAACACATAAATCTTATTACTCCCCTAGGTTTAAGTTTTTTGTCATAATTTTTCATTCACCATCAACGAATGATACACCCATAAATGCATATATTTCATCATGCTCCTAAGTGCACGTGCTTTTGTGCATGTGAAGAGGCTAGTTCTCTCACACCGTCCATTGGTTGGGTCTGATTGACGAGCGGTAGTCTTGGGTTTTGGTGGATACTTCGACCTTGCCACCCTTGGTTTGTTAGATTTTAAGATTTGGTTCTTTGTTTTTTATTTATTTTTTATTCTTTTTGGTTTTCGATCTGGGTTCGTGGAGGTCTTTTTGGCTCTTTGATTTGGATTGTTGGTTGCCGTTGGTTGTTTTTTGAGTGGTTGGTGGCAATGTTTTGAATGGTTGGTGGTGTTTTGGTGGCTGGCTTCTCTTCCCCATGTGGAGTTTTGGGTGGTGGGTGATGGTGGTTTGTGCAATTGTGCTTGCATTTGGTGGGTTAAGAACTATGATTTTTTTTTTTTCATTTTATCATGAAACAAACATTGAAAAATAATTTCCTTTGTATTTTCAAGTTGGCAATCAAACATGGTATAATGAAAATATTTTATTAAAAATATTTTACTTCAAAACAAACAGAGTGCTAGTGGGATGTTCACAATTAGGGGTAAGTCAGATTTATTTATTTATTTATTTTTTTTTTGAGAAAGAAGATTGAGAAGTTAAATTTAATTGTATGAATTGGGATAAGAATGAGTATTTAAAAATCAAATTTTAAAAAAGTAGTGGACGGTTGGGGATTTTAATTTTTTTTTAATAGTTAAATTAGTCATGAACCCTCGCGTTGCACGTGATAATTATTTTTATGATGGTTTTATTAATTTTTTTTTACAATTTAAAGTAATTTAATAAAGAATAATGTATTTCATAATCATATTTTTATTTATTATAAGAAAAACCATAAATGTAATATAAGAACAATCATAAATCATAAATATAAATTTTGTCATACCAAAATGAAAGCAATACAATTTTTCTTAGAAATTCAAAAGGCAAGTTAACGAAAATATTCATTTTGTAATAAAATTTATTTATAACATTATGTGAATCATTAAAAAGAATATAAAATTTGGAAATTATTTTTTTAGTTTTAAACAAACTTCTCAAATTAGGAAAAACAATGATTAATTGGACCAATTAGGAAAAACAATTTGTTGTTCATAATCTATTAAGGTTATTTTCTTTGTAGAAATTGTAATTTCATCCACGCAAAACATATTATCAAATAAACAATTATTAGCAAAATCCAAGAATTAGATTTCTATATATGCATTGTTATAAAATAATAATAACAATAAAAGTAAAATTGCAAAAGCTAAAATTTGTCACCCATTTAATTATTTTCATTTAACTAACCTTTGATTTTCTCTAAATAAATGGCACTATAGAGTACTTCTAATACAACTATTAAGAGTACTTTGACCACCACAAAGGATTAAAAAATAAATAAAAATTAGTAAAGTCTCATAGTTTAACATCTAAATTGAGCACCATAAAAAATCATGATGTGTAATAGAATAAATACCAAATTATCCAAATCATGCTATGTAGTAGAATAATAATATATTTTTATATGCTATATTTAATTCTTTATAACACAATAGGATAAAATTTAACAATCAAAGAGAACCAAAAAAAAAACAATAAATACCAAATTATCCAAATCATGCTATATAATAGAATAATATTGTATTTTTTTTTTTAAGAATATAAAAAATTATTAACCTAAAGAAGAGATACAAGAAAAATAAAAAATTCACCAAAAAATTGAGAGAGAGAGAGAGAGAGAGAGAGAGAGAGAGAGAGAGAGAGAGAGAGAGAATATTTTTTTGTGAGGGAAAAATATGCATAGAATGGAAGAGATAATGACGAATTTATAGTAATAGGGTGTGAATAAGAAGAGACAAAAATAAAGGAAGATGAAGGGAAATAGGAAGAATGATATTAATGTAGAGAGTAGTAGGGAGATGAAAAGGTAAGAGAGGGAAAAAGGTTGGAGAAGTAGTGGGGAAATGAAAAGGTAAGAGGGAGAGAAAGGTTGGAGAAGTGTAAATATTAAAAAAAAAATGTTAAAAACAATTATAGGAAATTTGAAAAGAAAAAAGATAATGATGTGGACGTTGATGTGGCTCAATTAAAGCGTAGCAACAATATATGCTACGATTCAGCTTATATATATATATATATATATATAAATTTATTTAATTGTTATGATAATTGTATGGATTGGGATAAGAATTATGATAATTGAATGGATTGAGATAAGTATGAGTAGAATTCAAATAGATAACATATAAGATTTTTTTTCCCCCAATTAGTTATATATATATAACTTTTTTGGTTTTTTAAAATAGTATATTACTTTTTAAACCAATTTGTGTTTTTTTTTTTTTTTTTTTTTTTCATTTTAAATTATGTAACTAAAAGATAGAGGTATTTTAGAGAGTTTTAAGATTTGTGTAAGAATATTTTAGTACAAAAAATGGTAAAACCCAAACAGAAGAATCCTGTAATTAGTAGTAGTATATATATAAACTTTTTTTTGAAAGAACTTATTTCTATTGGTTTATGGACTTAAAAATTAAATTAGACAATTATATATATTTTTTTTAAAAGATAAAACTTTAAAAAATTGTACAAACTAAATAAATTGAATAAAAAACAAAAATTTATCATTCCACTCATTCAAACGCACACTAATAACCAATCCATAAAAGGGATTGAATTATAATAGGAGAAAATTTGACTCCTCAAATGAAAGGTGCTCAAATAACCCATTCAAGGGTGTCTACTTTACTTTCGAACTCAATTGGGAAAAAAAAAAAAACTAATAAATCAATAATACAAATTTAGATGGATAAAGAAAATAGATGGGAAGAAAAGAGAAAAGAAAAGAAAAGAAAACAGCGACACTTAATTTGTAAGCATCTATAAATATCATCCTCCAAATATTCCAATGGGTCAAAACCAATCACAAAAGTATTGAAATTTGAAAACAACCGATGTCCACAATGTGCCATCTGACGCAGACTTTCCTTGACCCACCGCATATTCGCGAACTAATTCCTGGACCATACATTCCCAATTTACCAAAATACCCTTTTGCCCCCACCACTGCCCTGCACTGCACCCTCAAAAGATCCGAAGATTCAACATTGCATCATCAATAATGTAATAGTCGCATAAAGCAGCTATATGCAAAAAAAGTTTTGTCTACTAGAGTTACTTTTATTATTAACTTTTGAAAAATGCAAAATAGATAGATATGATTAACTCTAAGTAATTGTTAACAAGACATTTAATATTTCAATTGGAAGTTAAGGTTCATGATTCATTCCTATCCATTGATCCTATTCATGAGATGAGACATGATTGATAGTGAGAAAGGTGATATCAACTAATTGTATAATTTTCCCTTCTTTTGTGATTGTTATTTTCTCATTATGTAGATCATCCAACATGGTCAAAATATAGTGGCTGAGTACATCTAATAATGAAGCTTGCTGGTTCAAATTGATGATAAAACTTTTAAATGATCATGTAGTGCATTTTGTAAAGCCAATTGGGATGCAACACCACAGCTTTCTTATAAACTGGGTCTCTTAAAACTCTTGTAAGATTGTTCTTCCACAGCCAAGATGGGCAACTTTGAAAAAGTTAAGGGGACCCTTGGACATATCTTCGAAAGATGTCTTTCAAATAATGGAGATAAACAAACAAAAATACAAAGTGATAAGGAGAGAAAGAAAAGGAGGGTGTTTCTTACATGCTAAGCTCCTCTCCTCTCATCGACCTTCCTTTTTCTTTTATTATTATTATTTTTTTTTTCTTTTATAATAGGTTTAGATTATTCACTGATTTTACTTTTATCCTCTTATCTCTTTCTCAAAATTTACTTGAGGGAAAAAAAGGTACTTTATTCATGCATAACAGAAGAGCTTAGCTCAAAGAGATTTTACTTTTAAGAGAGAAAAAGTAAATACTACTCGTCTTTAACGCAATGTTTACTTCCCAATTTGCAATGTTTCTTGTCATTTTTTCAAGTCCTAGCTCCTAACTCTACCATGAATTTAAAGGCCATACAGTTTCTAAAACGTGACAAAATAACTATTTGTCCCTCTACCATGAGTAAAGCTTCTATCCATCCAATACTCGTGCACCAAACTAATATGTGGCCATTTTTTAAGGCATGCACTGGAAGTTAGCCAACCCTATTACAATGGTAAAGGAAGAAAACATTTTCTCCCTTGTCTTTTGCCAAAAAGGAATAGTTTTTTTTATTATTTACATGCTGATTGCTGGCAGATTCAATCAAGTAATATTTCCTTATCTTTAATGTCCCCAAATGCACCTCATGAGCATTTCTATTGGTCCTTCAAGTCAGGCAATTGTACACGAACTTTCAGAAAAATCAAACTCGCTAGAGCAACTTTGTTTTTATGACATGTTGCAAGTGAGAAAACAACATCCATTGTTCAAATATTTGGGCTTGCCGAAGTTTGAAAAAGAAAACTCGGAAATTTGATCCCCTGAAGAAAGCAAAGGAATAAGCAACTCAGCTAGGTTGAATAATCTTAAAACAAAACAAAGATTTTCGTTCTTTTCTTTATATTTTCTTTGCAAGAAAAAAGGTAAGAGATTTCGGTGCATGTTTGTACCTTTATTTGCTGTAAATTTATTTGCTTAAAGGTAAGATATAATATGACTGTAAATAAATAAGTTGGGATATTTATTTAAAACCACCTTTTGTGGTCGGCCAACAAGTTAGCCAAACCCCTAATTTTACTAAAAACCAAATTCATTTCTCTGTTGGGCATAAGGGAGATTATGACACTGTTGACCTTTTAGCCCAAAGAAAAGAATAGACAGCCATGACTGTAGTACAAGTAATGGAAGTGGATCCGCCCAATTCCTTGAAAGGGAGAGATCCTCTAATGAATGTGGAGATTGCTTTTGGAAAAAAACTTTTATGAGTTTCTTCAATAAGTGGTCATTTTTACACCCATGTATTAAAACTTCAACAACATACTTCTCCCCTACCTAATTGAAAGATTATCACTGTCAAACCCCACTTTATAATTACAATGAAATTGCACCAAAACTACCCTATGCTCTCTCTCTCTCTCTCTCTCTCTCTCTCACATACACACAGATAAAACACAAATGTACCCACCGAGAATCTCTTCCTATCAAAGCCATATGACTAAGGGGGCCACTTCACACTACCAAACATTACACGCCATGTGTGTCCAGCATATGTTTCTGTCTTCATACTCCAAATGACCATCTCATAGTCACAACTCACAACTCACAACTCATCTTCACCACCTCCTCCTCTTCTGTCTTCTCTCCCCCTATCTATCTCTCTTTTCTTTTCCCCACCTTTCCTGTCTTCTTCTTCACTCCTACTCTTTTCACCACCCACCTTTCTTTTCATCACAAAAACAGTCCACACTCCACAGTGAAGCTCCCCAACTAGCTACAACCACAATGGCCAGACTGGTAGTAGAGATTCAAGATGCAAGTGACCTGATGCCAAAAGATGACCAAGGCTCTGCCAGTCCCTTTGTAGAAGTAGATTTCGATGGGCAGAAACAAAAGACACAAACCAAGCATAAAGACCTCAACCCCCAATGGAATGAGAAGCTAGTGTTCAATGTCAACAACCCCAGAGACCTTCACAACAAGACCATTGATGTGATCGTGTACAATGACCGAAAAGGCGGCCACCACAAGAACTTCCTCGGTCGTGTCAGACTCCATGGTTCCTCCATACCTTTTCAAGAATCTGAAGCCATTATCCAGCGCTACCCGCTTGATAAACGTGGCCTCTTTTCTCATATTAAAGGCGATATAGCTCTCAGAGTTTACGCGGTTCATGACTCATCTGCGTCTCATGCTCCTCCACCACAAGATGGTGGTGCTGAAGAATCAAACACAGTACCATTGCAAGAGATAAATACTAATTACAAGCCTGAAGAAGTACTAAAAGAAGAAGAAGAAAGGAGGGCTGAGGGAATGAAGAAGAAGAAAAAGGAAAAAGAAGTGAGAACTTTTCACACTATAGGAGCCGGGACACATGAACACCATCACCATCCAGCTACACAACCTTCAGTGATCTCTGGCGGTGGATTCGGGGGGTTCGATAAAAGCAATATTGGTGGATTCGGGGGGTTCGAGAAAAACAGGCCAAATACTGGTGGATTCGGGGGGTTCGAGGGTAACAATTTGACGAAGGAAAAGGAAAAGGCAGCGGCTGTGGCTGAGACCAAGGCCGCTTTTGCACGAGCAGGGCCGGCTAGTATGTTTCACATGCAGGTTCCGACGAACCCGGAATTTGGATTGGTGGAAACTAGGCCTCCCTTGGCAGCACGTCTTCGGCGCAGAGGAGACAAGACATCGAGTACTTATGATCTAGTGGAGCAGATGTATTACTTGTATGTGAATGTGGTTAAGGCCAGAGATCTTCCTGTCATGGATGTTACAGGAAGCCTTGATCCTTATGTGGAAGTGAAGCTTGGGAACTACAAAGGGCAAACGAAACCATTGGAGAAGAACCAATACCCGGTGTGGAACCAAGTTTTTGCTTTCTCACAAGAGATGCTGCAATCCAGTGTCCTGGAAGTGATTTTGATGGATAAGGATTTAGTGAAAGATGATTTTGTTGGGAGAGTTAGTTTTGATCTTTCTGAAATTCCTCTTCGGCTGCCACCAGATAGTCCTTTGGCTCCTCAGTGGTACAAATTGGAGGACAAGAAAGGGGTCAGGTACAATTCAGGAGAAGTAATGCTTGCGGTTTGGGTAGGAACACAGGCTGATGAGGCCTTTCCCGATGCATGGCATTCTGATGCTCACAACATAAGCCATTCAAACATGTCCAATACACGATCCAAGGTTTATTTCTCCCCCAAACTATACTACCTTAAAGTTGAAGTAATTGCAGCTCAGGATCTTATTCCCACCGAAAAAGGCCGAGCTCCAGAAATACATGTGAAGGGAGAGGTTGGGAATCAGCTGAGAGCCACTATTCGGAGTAGCCATAATCGAATGAACCCTGAATGGAATGAAGAATTCATGTTTGTGGTATCAGAGCCTCTTGAAGACTTCATAATTATTACTGTGGAGGACAAGGTAGGACCTGAGGTTTTAGGCCGGTTGGTCGTATCAGTAAGAGATGTTATGCACAGACATGACCACCACAAAGCACCCGAAGCCCGCTGGCATAATCTGCACAGGCATCTTGAAGTAGACACCGACAAGCAGAAAGACAAGTTTACCAGCAAGATCCTCCTTAGAATCTATGTGGACTCAGGTTATCATGTTCTTGATGAGTCCACGCATTTCAGCAGTGATCTACAGCCCTCCTCCAAACACTTGAGAAAACCAAGCATCGGGTTTCTTGAACTTGGGATTCTGAGTGCAAGGAATTTGCTTCCAATGAAGGGAAAGGATGGTGGGACTACAGATGCATACTGTGTGGCCAAGTACGGCAACAAATGGATTCGGACTAGAACGCTGCTTAACACACTGGCTCCTCGCTGGAATGAGCAGTATACTTGGGATGTTCATGATCCATATACTGTAATCACTGTTGGTGTTTTCGATAATTGCCATGTTAATGGAAGCAAAGAAGAAACAAGAGATCAAAGGATTGGGAAGGTAAGAATTCGACTATCGACTTTAGAAACTAATCGGGTTTATACCCATTATTATCCATTGTTGGTTCTCCATCCATCTGGTTTGAAGAAACATGGTGAGCTTCATTTGGCATTGAGGTTCACTTGTACTGCTTGGGCTAACATGGTGACACAATATGGAAAACCTTTGCTTCCAAAAATACATTATATTCAACCCATATCTTTTAAGTACAAGGATTGGCTTCGCCACCACGCAATGCAGATTGTGGCAGCAAGGCTAGCTAGATCAGAGCCACCCCTCCGGCGTGAAATTGTTGAGTACATGCTTGATGTAGATATTCACTTGTGGAGTATCAGGAGAAGCAAAGCCAATTTTTCTCGCATCATGTCTCTGCTTTCAGGGGTTGGAGCGGTTTGTAAGTGGATCAACGAAATATGTTTCTGGAGAAACCCGATCACAACATGTTTAGTGCACGTCTTGTTTTTGATATTGGTTTGCTACCCAGAATTGATCCTGCCTACGATTTTCCTCTACCTATTTGTGATCGGAATATGGAACTATCGGTTCAGGCCAAAGCAGCCACCTCACATGGATGCACGACTATCACAAGCAGAGTTTATACTCCCAGAGGAATTGGATGAGGAATTTGACACATTCCCAACTTCTAGACCTCCAGATATTGTAAGGATGAGGTATGATAGGTTGCGGAGTGTGGCAAGTAAGGTGCAATCTGTGGTTGGAGATTTAGCATCACAAGGGGAAAGGGCTCTAGCTTTATTAAGCTGGAGAGATTCAAGAGCTACAGCAATCTTCATCATCTTCTCATTGATCTGGGCTGTGTTCATATATGTCACTCCTTTCCAAGTAGTTGCAGTGCTGGTTGGGCTGTACTGGCTTCGACATCCTCGATTCAGATCAAAGATGCCTTCTGTACCCGTCAATTTCTTCAAGAGGTTACCGTGCAGGTCAGATATGCTACTTTGAGATGAAGGCTATTATCAGTTTATTATTCATTTACTTAATTCTCGTGAACAAAAGATGGTTCAGTAAATTAAACCATCAAATTCGTAGCAGCGTAAGACAGAAGGATATGCAGCAATGTTGCTTTTGCCCTACTATCCTCGCCCAAAATAATATTTCAATTTTTCCTGGATATATGTACATTCTAGCTTTCATCAATCTTATCTATGGAAACAATCATTCTTTCTTGTAACCTGGGGGAAAAACTCATTCTTTCTCGCTCCAATTCTAGGTTCTGTTGAATGAATGAGTAATCAATTGGTGTATCTACCGAGCAGTAATCAATGACCAAGGGTCAGCCTAATAACTATGGCTGCCCAGTCTCAAGCAGTTTTGAGAACCAAGATTAGAGGAAACTGAAATGATGAGAAAAACATTCAGCAGTGTGGCACACCTACTAAAAAATGTTAGTAAAATACATGCATCTGAGCTATCCAACATAACAATCATATAACAAAACTCACTTCCAAAAAAATTGTTGAAACAAAATTCTCTTTCTGCTCCCACAGAAACGGACAAATACAATCAAAATTCTTTAATTGGACGCCAGAGTCCTAACTGCAAGATGAATCAGTAAAGCCATGATTGTCAAGAAACTTACAAATATTCCAACCAAAAGAGCCTTATCGACAACACCCCATACACCCATGCTTCCCTGGGCCCATTCTTGCTTTTTCATGGATCCCGAGGCAATTTCGCACTCCACTTTTTTGTGCACATGGTTTTTCCGCTTCCTTAGTAACCATCCAATCAGATTTCTGCTGTTTAGATCTTCTGCAAACATGGAATTCCTTGAAACAGAACTTTCTTCATGAGTAGTTGGTCCACAGCTTTCTTGTCCACAAGGACAAGGTTCTGGCTCTCTTGTACATGCACAACTTTCAGCAGGGTTAGAGCATGGTGAACATTTAGCCTGACTAGGCTTATTGTTTCTTAAAGATGATTCATCATTGATATGGTCGATGGCCTCAATCACTTCTCCAAAAACTGACCACCTTCCCACACTTGTTATCTTCACAATAGCTGAGGTTCCAAGCATACTTTCAGGAGCAATTACTAGCACCTGCACATATCCCTTGGTATGGCCAACCTTGGCAATGAAGGAACATCCGGTTAGAAAATAGAAATATTATACAGTAAATTGACATGTGATAATGTAATGTGGAAAAATACAACCCAACTAACCAAATCCCCTTCCCTAGCCACAATCCTATTTCTCGCCTCCATCCCTCACCTTCCTCACCCACCTAACCCCATTACAATGGTCACCAGCGATGCAAGACTCGTTTCCTATCATGCCTGCCAGATATCCATGTTAGCCACCCTCATCCGCCAAATCTCTTCCTTCACATCCTCGACAAGCCAATTCTATGAATCCAACCAATTCCGACCACCCTTCAAAATTCAGTCAATACGAGAACCCTTCTCATTCCGTGTTGGTTATGGATTTTCAAGACCCTATCACATTGGGTTGAGTGGCGGATTGATGGAGAACCCGACCTATTATGAGCTACTACTGGCTTCTAAATTTAGTTTTTTCTTCTTCTTCTTCTCTTTTTTCTTTTCTTTTGCTTTTGTTCTTTTAAGTTGCAAGGTAGGTTCCCCTTTTTTTTTTTATATCAAAAAGTTGTAGGATTTCTTTTATTCTTTGCACAAGTAGACACATATTTAGTTCAAGAAAAATAAGACAGCAACCCCTTCAAATAAAACACTAAAAAAAGGTCGTACCCAATGCACAAGAATCCAACTTTTGCAGGGTTAGGGAGAGGCAATTGGTAGGCAACCTTACCCCAATTATTTTTTTGATAGGCTGATTCCCAGACTCAAACCCATGACCTGTTGCTTATGGTGGAAAGCACTTGCCATCGCACCTAGACCCGACCTCTTATACTAACCAAAACAAATATTAATATGCCATCAAAGCAACTATAATCAAGCTTTGTACCTATCCAAAAAAAAAAAAAAACTATAATCAAGCTTTGTAATGCTGGAAAAGTAAGCTGAAACCATACCCTTAACCCCCACCAGAATACAAGATGCACATATGGAATCCAAAAGCACCGAAAATGCATTCAAACACTTGCCCAGTCTTACCAAGTGAATTCCGTCGGTTGCAATTTCAGTTATCCAAATTCTTTCTAGTCTACCCTCCATTCCATTGTATGGTGTGAAAGCTTCAAAAACAGAAGTCAACTCACGGCTTCGTTTCTTCACCACATTACTTGGGACCTTCTTCATCCTTGCGGCAGGTGTCCCTAAATTTAGAATGAAGAAAAAGGTTAGAACATAATTTAAAATTGCTTTTAGTATCATAGTTCAAAATTCAAACAAACTGTTAAATGCCTATGAAATCTGTCAGGCAATGTGTCACCACAGTCCCACATGGACAAGGTTAGTGCATATATTTATAAGTTTGTCATTTGTTGAGGGTATAGTACAAGCAAATTCAGGGTGGGGTTCAATGTGATACAGCTCATCAGCTGCATCTTGATACTTTTTCTTTCTTTCTTTTTGCTTTTTGAATAATCTCTAGTATGTTGAGGATCCATAGCAACCCCATAGTTTTGGGACTAAAGGTTTTGTTGTTGTTGTTTGGTGTTTCCTTTCCTTTTGGTAAGGCCAGAACCCATCCAATCTGCCTGCATTCATGCCAGGATTAGTAATTACACTGAGTCGTATTTGCAGTTTTGCATCACTCCAAATCCTTATTTTCTAAAATAAATACAATTGATCAAGGAATTACTGAAAACTGGGAGTCATTTTTTTCTCCTTTTCCCAATGGTTCGGAACAGTGGTAGTAAGATACTAAACTTAATTTAGCCATGTCTAACGCATACAAATTATGGTGGTCATGCACCTTCACAAAAGATAAATCAACATTTTTCTTTCAGATGCCCTGCAACATATCATTTGCAATCCAGAGGAAAATGCAGCTATTTGCCATCAAAACAATGTCACAACTCACAACAGAAACATGCTAGAAAATCACAACGGAATTATCATGGCTATATAGCATGATAAGCAGAATGATGAAATCTGAGAGTGCAGTACAATTTCATGAACAGCATACCTGGTCGAGGATAAAACTGAGATATATGAACTTGAGGGAACTTGTATTCCTTGACAAGGCTTACAGTTTGAGCAAAATCTTCATCCGTTTCACCTGAAAAAAGCCAAAAGAAATTATTATTGGCTCCTAAAGCACAATCTAACTAAAAATCTAAAATGTTTATTGCAAAGCGTGATCAATCTCTAAAGGTTTCCCCAAGTTCATGTTGTAAATAACTTCCAAAACATTTCCATTTATTATAAAGAATTCCAGTATGACAATGACCAATTCATATTTTTCCAACGAGCATTGATATTCCAGTATCAATTTTTGTTTTCAAGAATTTCCAACTTAGACAAGAAATTTGCTAATTGCTTCTCAAGTGGCATACAATTTCAACATAGCTGCATGTTCTTACATTAAATGCTTTGGAGCACACTATCGACCTTCAACTTATTCTACTTGAGCAGTAACCATTTAAAAAAAGGGTAAATTACACCAACCCAGAGTTGGTAAAAGAATCAAGTGTACTTCAGCACAAATGCCTCTTAGAGCCTAGGCGCAAAGCAAAAGCGTGTGCTTGGTTGAAGTAAACCACACATTTTTCAAACACAATATATAATAACCTCTAATAAAAAGGTTCATAGCATATAATAAATAAATAAAACAATAAATCAAAATATTAATATATTTTGCCAATGAGCTAAAATAGATAGTACAATTGCATGAAGTCTATAAGTTCAAGTTCCACACAAGTTCTTTCAATTTCTTAAAACATTTATATAGTAAATTTGAAAACAATTATCAATGGACAGTACAATAATAATCTAGTCATAGAAAGTTTGTACCTAACATTTTATATAATCCTCTTGTGCTTATAAAAATCACAACTACAATAGCTATGATCAAAAGAAGTATATGATTCAATCAAAATATATCCAAAATACAAAGACCAAACAGCAAAAGAGCAGTAAATTATCATGGTTCATGTCTTTTGATATGTAAACAATTTTTTTGGGTATAATATAGCACCTTAAGAATGGTGTTTTTGCATGTCATTTCATTCAAGATTGAGCAATAAATTTTAATGATTCATATATTTTTTAACAAAAAAAAAAAAATTAAGAAGTGTGCTTAGGCTCATTTCATTAAATGAGTTTTGCTTCGACCAACCAAAGTGCTTTAGACATTGGAGCCTTAAGCTTTAAGCGCACTTTTAACAACATTGAACCAAACTCCCATAAGGATTATTGAAATGACACTCCCTGCCCAAACTTTTTTATATATGCCACTGCCCCCTTGTGGTTTCCATAAATGCAACAGTTAAGTTCATTCCCTTATAGTGTTACTTCACTAAAGAATATTCCTTTGTTTTTTAAACAAGATTCCTACTCATTTGTACAAACCTCAAGGGGCAGAGTTTTATTTATACAACAGCTCAAGCACCTAGTTTCATTTCTCGTCCATAGTTTGGTTAGGACTCTCTTAAAAAAAATTAATTTTTTTTTAAGAATGTCATGCATGGGATTATTTGTCTCATTTATACAAACCTAAAGAGGGTAGCGTCATCTTGTCCAACATTTGGGGCAAAGTGTTATTTTGCAAAACCTCAAGGGAGGTTGATGAAATTGATCCCCCCCCCCCCCCCCCCCCCCCCCCCCCAAAAAAAAGAAAAAAGAAAAGAAAAGGGAAACCCAAGCACACAAAATAATTGCGAAAGCAAATAGAAGTACAATGCCTTAGAAACCACAATTACTTACCAGGAAATCCACATATGATGTCAGTTGCTATCTGCATCCCAGGCACAAGCTCAATCAAGGTATCAACCACAGTCCTAAACTCACTCACAGTATATTCCCGATTCATTGCCTGAGATAATAAGAGTATCGAACGGTCAATTGTATAAAAAATCAACAAGCACAGGAATTCTAGGCAATAATAGTTGATTAACCTCAAATTTATAAATACAATTTTTTGAAGGGGGAGAGATCTCAGGGAGAAGTATAAGCATTAGCAGCAATAAAAAAAATGGTGTCATTTCTTCTGTTAGGATTTACATTCAAGACGGCATCACTCCCAGATTGAACTGGTACATGTAGAAACGAGTACACACATGGGTGACGCAAAACCTCTGCTATCTCTTTCAAGTGCTCGAGAATAAAAGGAGGATTTGTCATCCCAATCCGAAGCATTGTGCTTGCATCAGGAGGAAGCTCAGCAACAATAGCATTCAACAAAGTTGGAAGATTGACCCCAATGTCACGACCTAAAAATTTTCCAAAAACCATAGTTATTCAACAAAAAAAATTACAACTGGTGTCTTAATTTTTCTTTTAATTTGGTAGTAATTTGTCTACCTCAGGCCTAAAATAAGTCTTATGATGTTAAAAATGAAAATGGACATAAAGAAAATGTCGAGTATAGCATTCAAATATAAATTCTCTAGGTAAGCATTTAACCTGGAGCACTGTAGCTCAAGCAATGTAAATTGCTCCATATTATGTGAAATTTACATATCATTTTACCTATGATTAACACAAACTACTTTTAAAAACTCCAATATGATCTTCATGAATAGACACTGCAGAAACAGAACTTGCTTCATATTCGCAAATACTTTCACATGGTAACACAAAAAATGGTGATAGAAAGATCACTACAAATTACCGTAGGCTCCAGTATCTTCACTGCTCAACCATATCTCCTTAACTCCATCAGCTATTACAGTATTCACACGCCCGACCTGCCGCATTAAACTACATATAAAATCTAAACCTAATTCAAATAAATAATGAACACCCATGTCATGAACTTACAAGGCTATCAATCGTGTAGCTCCCTAAATGACCACGAGCATGCTTTGTCTTGCAATAGGTGCAAGCACCTAAACAACCAACATTAATTGGAAGAATCTCGACAAACTTGTTCTTTCTCACCTGTTAGAAAAATTAAGTTAAAGGCTACTCTCTAATAAGCCAATTCAAGGGAATTGTAACAGATGCAAAGCCAGCCTTTTAGAAAAACAATGAAACCAAAGAAAAGCCAACAATTTGATAGAAATGGATTAAAACAATAAAAAAAAACCTTGAACACAATAATGTGATATACAGCAATAGAAATCTACAATTCGCACCTTTGGAAGGTCAAGAGCAGGCAATGTCTTGCGGTTCAAAAGCCGCACCTCATGACCTTTCAGGGTCTCTTCCACAACTTCAACCACACGGTCAATTTGCTGGACTCCAACTATACTGACCCCTTCAAGCTCTTTCAAGTCTCGACTTCCTTGTGGCACACATCCAGCCACCACTAGGGGCTTTTTTGCATTTTTGCATTTTGCTATTAGAGTGTCCATGGCAGACTGACTTGGGGATTTAACTGTGCATCTGCATCAGTTAATATATATCAAAAGTTTGGTGGTTACAGGCAAAGTTTAATTTTTTTATTTATTGGTAGGTTATATATATATATATATATATATATGGGCAATGAGCCAATAATCTTACCGTCCACCTTACTCTTATAAGGGGAGGTGATGATGCCATTTGAGGCAAAGCTCATTGGTGGTGGTTCCAAGCAAATTTGACAATAAATGTTAGAATCTCAGGAATCAATCAGTTCAAACAAATATTCCTACTTATTGGAAGCCTTTTTTTTTTTTTTTTTTTTTTTTTCAATTTCTCCCAAATAATGCCCATAATTAGTATTTCTTTCATATTTTTTTGAAAGACATTCAAGTACAAATTGCAATATATGTACCTATATATTTGCACATATGGATATCTATGTTGACTATGCATGTATAAATGCTGACTCAACCCTTTTGAAGTTCCAACCTTATCATCACAGTTTTCTTGATTGAAGTTTTCTTGAAATTCATCAAATTAGCGTAGAACTCTTTCACATGATTGTCAATTGTCAATTCTAAGATCATCCACATGTATTAAATCATATGATTTATTAAATCATTTAAATAAATCACATGACTATTAAGTAGGTCATGTGACTAAAAGTACACGTAGATAGTTTTTTAAGGTGACACATAGTGCATTGGAGGAACTATCCTCCAAAAGACATAGTGACTATTTTGGAGGAAAAAATCTGCCCTGTCCTTTCTTATTTGATTTAGGGTTTTTGCTTTGCTCAGCACCATCCCTTTTCTAAATTGCAAAGCAAAATACCAGTAAAGAGATATTTGATGAGATAACATTAACCAAATTTAAAAATCCTTTGGGTGGTTCTGTACTAAATTTTCCTAATAAAAAATATTAACCATTTGACAACTAAGACACATGACCTTGATGATTCTTTATGATTCCAGCAGCATTCAACCACTCTTTAAAGAACTTAAGGTTTGCTACAAAATATGAAACTTATAGATGTCCTCAGAAGAATTGTAAGACCAAAAAAAAAAAAAAAAAAAGTTAAATATGAGGGGAAAAGAAATGATGCTCACGTATTAATCAGCCACAGGTCTGCTTCCTCAGGACTGTCGCTTAATGAATAACCAAATGCAGAAAGTTGACCAGCCATATACTCACTGTCACTCTGAGACAGCAAAAATAATGTAAAGAAAACAATTAACAAGATTTAAAATAAAAATAAATAAATAAATAAAAAAAGTCTGCACAAATACTTGTTGATGAATGAAGTAAATGGAGGTGATACCAGCTTTGATCTCATTAAGAAATCACTAACCTTGGTGCATATATATATATAGAGAGAGAGAGAGATACCAGTACTACAAGGCTGGTAGGAAAAAAGGGAGATAATTAACCACTGGAGCTAATTTATACATGAAGTTACCCTTTTTGTGCATTTAAATAAACACTTTCTCTACTTTAAAAACAAAAATAAAAAATAACATGAATGCATTCATTTGCAAAACCTAACATTTGTCTATATAATATCTTTAAAAATAACAATAATAGATAAACCTTTTATTCAAAAGGCCCTACCTTGGTGAGGTTCCACATCATTAAAATAAAAAAACTATAGTTTGATTTGAGACTACATAGATTTCAAACCATTATCGCCTAGAATATTTCCTTGCACGTACTCCTAACAAAGAAACAAATGTTTCTCTAATCTTTAATATCTATACCTCTTTCCCTCCTTCACAGATCCACGAAATGAATGCAGCCAGCAGCAGTTTCCTTACATTTTCCATATACATGGCCATCAAACTCCTTCAACCACATCCTATTATCCCCCAAGGAATGTATCGCAGAAATCATTCACTCAAAGATTAGCCAATGTTGAAGACCAAAACTGCTTTAAAAAACTTCCACATACCCACCGAAAGTGTGTTCTCAACTAATTCTCCTTGTCGCCAAAGAGCCTTGTAACTCAATTGGTTGGCACCTCCTGGTGTTTCCAATAGAAACATCCAGGTTCAAATCCCCCAAACCCCCCAACCATTGAATTATAAAATAAATAAATAAGTAACTAATTCTCCTGGTCACCTGATAATCTTACTTAGTTCCACCATGTGCCCAAAAAAAGTTCATAATAGTAATGACATTTTCTGATACTTCATCTACAATTAGCTTTAGAATTTTTCAAAATGTGAAAATATTTCATTTCTGATAATCAAACTGCCATGGGCTTAACACCACCTGCTTTCCTCCAATATCTTTTCCATCCAGTTGGCTCACAAAAACAATAAGGCCCTAATTACTATAATTCAACAGCAATCTCTCCTGCAATTAAAAAGGCCCTAATTATGAAACTAAGCAAGTGGGTCCAAAAAAAAACCTGGTTGTGTGAGCACCCAAAAGTCTTGATATATATTGTCTGCAAAAAAATAAAAACATTTTAAGAAAACAAAACAGGAAAGATAAGAAGAGAGAGAGAGAGAGAGAGAGAGAGAGAGACCTGAATGCCAGGGATTTGAGAGAGTTTAGCATCAGGTTTGGTGGGGTTGTTGTTTTTCTTCTTGGGCTTGAGTCCAACAGAAGACAATGGCAATCGAAAACCAGGAGGAGCACCACCGGCTCCGACGACCAGATCCTCTATGTCTTCCATTTTTTACTTTCCCTCGTACCCCAGCTATGCTTCTTTCCTTTACTGTGTTAATTGTTAGGCTTACGTTTATATTTATTATATAATAAATTGGAGGTATTGTGCAAATCAGCTTCCTTCAACCATTCAAATTAGTTAGTTAGGCACGTTTTCAAACAATTTAGAAAACTAACATCTCGAGTTTTTGAAACTCGAGATCCATATTAGAACTCGAGTCTGCTTTAGATCTCGAGTCTTTAAAACTCGAGTTTCATGCAAAAAAAATTTAACCTATAGTGGCGTTTTTAAGACTTACAGTGACGTTTTAAAACCCTATAGCGACGTTTTCCTGCAAAATTTTTTTTTATAAGTACAGGTTTAAGGAGTCCTATAGTGGCGTTTTTAAGCCCTATATTGACGTTTTATAGACCTATAGCGGCGTTTTTTGCAATTTATAAAAATCGAGTCTCTAAAACTCGATTTTCAGCGCAATTTTTTTTCTCCAAATCGAGACTTAAAAACTCGAGTTCCATCTGGAACTCGAGTTTTAGATACTCGAGATGTTATTTTTCAAAATTGTTTTGAAATATGACAATTAACTAAATTGTTTAATATTTATTGTTATTTTTAAAAAAAATTCTAATAAATTGGGCTCAGTTTGTGACTTTGGTTTAGCCCTCAAACCCTTGCAGCACTTGAGTGGAGCCTGCCTAACTTATATGCTGGGTTTGCAAAATCCCAAAAATAGCTTTCCACACGTTGGGTCAGAGTACAATTTCTTTTTATTTTTTCTTTTTTTTTAATAATAATTTGATTGTTACTGTATGCTGGTCGGATTAGGCAGGGCGATGAATTTCAACCAATCTGCCATTGGCAAGTTCGAAAATTTCCAGGCCGCAACGACGATTTTAAGAAATTATATTAGGATAGTTGTTAAGAAACTTAAATTATACAAAATTTAATAAAAATAAGACTTGAATTTATCAGCATAAAAAATATATAAAATAAAAACACGCAAATAGATGAAATTTTATAATTTCTTATACTAACAAATTGAAAATGCAAAATCTAATTGATGAGAGATAAAGTAAGGACTGAAAATGTTGAGATGAGTGTAATAAAGTAAAAGAGTATTTGAAATGATGAGAGAGAGAGAGAGAGATGAAATCTATTGCGACTACGAGACGAGTTGTTGCGACTGCAAAACTAAGGAGTTAAGGAGAACTCTTTCTCTTAGTGTTGTTTTTTAGAAAAAGAAATTATGGACTATTTTTATGAAATTGGTTGTACGAGTTATGGATGTGAATAATTAGGGGTTTTATTTTTTGTTTTTGAATGGGCCTTTTGTTGAATATTTTATTCATTTGTTGTTGTTTGGGCTATTTTTGTTGTTCCTTGGGCTAACTTTTAGAGTTAAGCTAGGGACATAATAAATTGTCACAACAGCTTAGATTTTATTTTTTTTATTTTTTTATTTTTTGAGAATCAAACTGGAACGACTATTATTAATATGTAAGGTTAGCCAGCGTCGGCTAAGAGTACAGGTAAAATGTGGGATGAAACCTCCTCCATCCAAACTACTAAACCGGTAACATGTCTAGCATGTCTAGCAAGGCTATGTGCTACAGAATTCTTATTTCTTTTAACATGAGAAATTCTAAAACTGAGAAAAGATTCTGCGTGCGATTTTATCTCCTCAATGAGGTTACCATGGAAGGCTAGGGACTGCTCCTCCGCTTGAATTGCTCTGGTGATGATCTCCGAATCTCCCTCTAAAATTATCGAGCTAAGGTTGAGATCCCTTGCAAGCATGATGGCTCTTCTTACAGCTGCTGCCTCCACGTCTGCCACTGTCTGAGGAAGAGGAATGTTCTCTGCTAGTGAGGCAAGCACCCCTCCCATGTTGTCACGGACCACAGCTCCTAAACCTGCTCTGTTTGAGTCCCGGAACACTACCCTGTCGTAGTTAATCTTCAGGAATGGAGTTCATGGGGGAGACCAGGTCACTGCTGTGTGGAGAATTGCCGCCTCAGTCGCTGGCTTCGTTGGTTGCACTCGGTTATAATCTTGCAACTGCTGTCGAGCACTGGCAACTATCTGACCGAGTAAAGTTGCTAAGTTATTAACTCTGATTTGGTTTCTTCGATGCCACAACAACCAAATGATCGTGGCGAACAAATCCAAGTCAAGCCCGGCCTCATCAACATGCAGTATGAGTTTTTGGAAATCATCCCAACGGGCTGTGTTCCTGAAGTTCCAACCCGTATCAGTTTCCCAGACTTCGTTCAAACAGGGGCACAGCCACAATGCATGAATCACGTCCTCTGAATGTGCCTTGCAGTGATCACAGATTTCTTCCTAAAGCACAAGCCGTTTGACCAAATTGGTTTTAACAGGGATGGCATTTTTTGCAGCCCTCCACAAAAAGTTTCGGACTTTTGGTGGTACTGAGAGACTCAAAATGATCTTCCATAGTTTCTGTGGTGGGCAGGATTAGTATTAAGAGGGTCCAAATTCTCCTTCTCCTTTGAAAATAGATTATATCCTGATTTAACCGTGTAGGTTCCAGATTGTGTATGAGGCCATATCATTCTATCTCTAGCTGAAACATCACCAAGTGAGATGCCCCGAATCAGTTGAACCTCTTCTGGCTTGAACAAACCATGCAGCAAGTCCACATCCCAGTTTCGCGTTTGGGCATTGATCAAGGAATTAACCCTCACTTTTGGAAAGTCAATCCCCATCGGATTACTCACCCTTGGTGTAGAGGTAGAAGGCAGCCAAGCATCACTCCAAATGCTGATGTCCTTGCCATTACCCACTCTCCATCTCCCTCCTTTTTTCAAAACTTCCCTTCCCTTCAATATGTTGAGCCAAGCATATGACCCTTTGGCTGAATCCGAGGCCTCCAAGATAGAGCAATTTGGGAAGAACTTAGCTTTGAAAACCCGATAGAAGAGTAAGTTTTCATTGTGAAGGAGCCGCCAAGCCTGTTTAGCTAGAAGAGCATCGTTGAACAAGGCCAAGTCTTTGAAGCCCATACCCCCCTCCTTTTTCGGTTTGCACATAGTGCTCCACTTTACCCAATGGATCTTATGTCTATCTCCTCTTTGTCCCCACCAAAATTTTCTAATAAGGCCCTCAATTTCATTACATAATCCCACCGGAAGTTTGAAGCAAGACATAATGTAGGTGGGAATGGCTTGAACAACGGCTTTAATGAGCACTTCCCTCCCGGCTTGAGATAGCAATTTTCCCCCCCACCCTTGGAGTTTTTTTCAAACTCTCTCCTTGATATATTCAAAACTTGCTTTCTTCATTCTCCCTATCAAAGAGGGCAAGCCCAAATACTTTTCATAGCTTCTAATTTCCGAAACTCCTAGGGCATTTTTGATGTATTGCTTTCTCTCCGGAGTGGTGGATTTGCTAAAGAAAATGGTGATTTTGCTTTTGTTTATGTGCTACCCCGAGTATTTGCTATAGGTATCCAAAAGTTCCAAAACTTTGTCACATTCCTGAGGAGTAGATCTGCAAAATAACAAACTATCATCTGCAAAGAAAAGATGGGTTAGTTTGGGGTCATTTTTGCAAAGTGAGTAGCCATGTATTTCTCCTTGGCCGGCTGCTTGTGAAAAGAGACCATGCAAACCCTCAATGCATAACAAGAATAGGAAAGGAGAGAGGGGATCTCCTTGCCTAATTCCTCGGGTTGGCTTGATCATGCCTTTGGGCTCACCATTCACCAATACAGAATAGGATACTGTTTTTACACCCACCATCATCAACTGGACCCACCTTTCTGTAAACCCCATTCGCCTCATAACTGCTTCCAAGAAAGACCATTCCACTCTGTCATACACCTTACTCATATCTAACTTAACTGTCATATATCCATCCTTTTTGGATTTGTGATTCTGCATGCTATGTAGACTCTCAAAAGCAACCAAAACATTATCAAAGATAAGGCGACTCTTTGTAAAGGCACTTTGATATTCTGTTATGAGATTGGGTAAAACTTTCTTCAACCTATTAGCCAATACTTTAGAAAAAATCTTATACAGTACGTTACAAAGGCTTATAGGTCTAAATTCAGAAACTAATTCAGGGTTTTTTACTTTGGAGATTAGGGAGATGAAAGTATGATTCAAATGACAAGGGAACATGGCTGTATTAAGGAATTGTAAGATAGTAGCTGTTACCTCATCACCAATCAATGGCCAAAAGTGTTGGAAAAAGATTGGGGGCATTCCATCTGGACTCGGTGCCTTGAGAGGGGCCATCTGTTTTACTGCTTCATGTACTTCCCAAGCCTTGAAATCAGCTAATAGCTTCTCATTCATTTGTGCACTAACCCGAGTTTCAATGGTCAGCAAAACTTCTTCAGGAAACGTGGGATTGGCAGAAGTGAAGAGTTCTTTGTAGTATTGGATGATGATATCTGCCACTTCCTCATTATTTGCACTCCATTGCCCATTCGGATTCCTAATCTTATGAATAAAATTTTTCCGATACCTGCTGGTTGCTTTACTGTGAAAAAACCGTGTGTTATGGTCTCCTTGTACTGCCCACTGAGTTTTGGAGTGTTGCAGCCACATTCAGTTCTCTCTATCCAAGAGAATTTCAATTTCACTCTTCAATTCCCTCACCCGAGTGTTCAGCCCCAACTCCATTGCAACTTTTTCAGCCTCAGCTAGTTGTCTTCTCTTTTTTTCCAACTCATTCCTCACATTACCAAACTTCTCACGGCTCCACTTTGTGAGTTCGACACCACACTTCTCAATTTTCCCAAGAATCTGATTGTTGGAATGATCGAATTCATTAGTTAGCCATACGGCTTCAACTGTGTCAGAGCAACCCTTGTCGAACAGCCACATCTCCTCAAATCTGAAAATTTTCTTCTTACAAGCCACCTTCAAATCTGTGAGAGTGATCAGGAGTGGACAGTGATCAGATGAATCCGAGTGAAGATGATAAACTCGTGCCCCTACAAATTTTGTGAGCCATTCATAATTGGCTAATCCCCGATCAAGTCTTTCCCACACTGAATGTCCCGCTGCATAATGCTTGCTCCATGTAAATTGAGGTCCTACAAAACCAAGATCAAGAAACCCACATTCGTCAACAACATCTCGGAAAAGCTGCATTTAGGGTTGTGATCTCATGCTTCCTCCATGTTTTTCATTGCTCCTTAAAATCTCGTTAAAATCTCCTACACAAAGCCAAGGGAGGTTAAAACGGGAATTTAAAAGTCTTAACTTCGCCCAAGCTTCATGCCTCAAATGTGTTACTGGTTCCCCATAAAAACCTGTAAATCTCCATGCACCATCCTTTCCTTTGTTAATAATTGAATCGATATGGTTTTTGGAGAAAGTCTCCACTGTAACATCAATAGTATTTTTCCAAAACAATGCCAGACCTCCTCCCCTATTTTCTGAGGCACCACAAACACCTGATCAAACTCCAATTTCCGTTTAATTTCTTTTAGCCTTGCTTCATCTGACCATGTCTCGGCTAAAAACATGATAGAGGGATCTTTTGCCCGGACTAAAACTCCAAGCTCCTTCTCTGTACGTAGGTTCCCAAGCCTACGACAGTTCCACACTAGGCAACTCATTGCTCCTGGCGGGGCTGAGCACCAGCCTCCACCATTTGAATAGAAATTTTTGCATCATTCTTCAAAACCTGTTTCTTGCTGCAAGGTAAATCGGAATGATCATCAATTGTTGAGAAGTTTCGTTTGCCTGGACCTGAGAATGCATCCTGAATTGTTTGCTGCATGACCTTACCTCTGCCCAACCGTGTCCACGTGCCTATTTTTTTGGTTACTCTAACCATTTCAATCTCCTCACGTGACTTAGGGTTTGGGATAAAAGTATTAGAAATAGGGTTAGTATGAGTCGCCTCTCCTTCTTGATTGCTATTGGTGGACTTTCTCGGACCATAAATTGAATTAACTCCATATTGTGCCGTTAGGATTACTGTCTTCATAGCATCAAAATTTTCGGGATCATTAATCCCTATTATTTCTGAATTTAATTGGACCGAGATTTGTGGGGAATTAATGGGGTCTTGAAATTTAACACCCCTGTCACCATTTTCTGAAAATTGAGGGACATTAATGTTCACAGATTTCCCCCTTAATTGAGCATTTAATTCCTTGTCCGTAGGTTCCAGAATTTGCACCACTGTGGGCTCCTCCCTGACACTTGGAGCAGCGTTGGGTTCGCCCCCTTCCTTCGGTTTGGCTTCTGTAGGCTGCACATTTGGGGCTGTGCGTCTTTGACTGAAAAATCCAGGGACAACCACCACATTCCGTTTTGACAGGAAAAAGGGTGGAGCACATAGTGATGGCCCAAATTGTTTTTGTGTTTCTGCTAAACTACCTTCGCTATCTAGCCAAATTTCACAATCACGATTTGAGTGATTCATTCTACCACACCAATAGCAAATATTGGGAAGGCACTTGTATTTAAAAGTTACCCAGGATTTTTTGCCATTCTCCATAGACACCACTCTACCACGACAAAGAGGTAATGATATGTCCATCTCCACACGAATCCTCATGAAATTACTCCCCTCCATTTCAGTTGGATCATTAGAGTGAATCACTTGTCGAACAACTTCCCAAATTTTCTCAGCCGCCTTAGCATTCATAAACTTATAGGGAAGTCCATGGACTTGAACCCAAAAGCGGGTCTTCTCAAATTTTAGTTCTTCCAAGGCCATGCTCTTATCGTATTTCTGCATTATTACCAAGTGCTTATCAAAACACCATGGTTCGACATTGAGGACCTTCTCTACTTCAATTTCACGTTCAAAAATGAACAGTACCACATGATCTCCCAAGTTTTTAATCTTGAAACCATTTCTTGAGCCCCACAGTGGAGTGAACGTTTTTGCAATGGCCTCAGTGTTAAGAGCCCTTTTCGTGAGAAACTTAGCTGCAATGATATGTTCTTTCGAGCTGAATTCTTCTTCTAATTGACATCCTGGTCCTTCTCTCTCCGATAGTGATAATTTCATCCAACTCTGTGATAATTCCTCCATTATCTCAAATTGTTCTAGGCAGTAGAAAAATTAAAGAAAGAAAAAGTCTTTCCCTATTCCCTTGAAGAAAACCCAACTAGCCACCGAACTAACACTGTTAGTGCGGGGAGAAACAAAGAGCCTTCATAGAAGGTACGGCTATTCTACTGCCTAAGAAGAGTATGGGGAACTTTCTTAGTTGCAGAGAAACTCTTCTTTAGTATAGTTGTATCCAGGACACCAATGATATTAACAGCTTAGATGTTACTTCCTCATAAGTCAAAATAAAATAATAAAATATTAGATTGGGACCAACACAATTAAAACAAGGGTGTTGTGAAAATGTTGTGTGGTTTCGTTGTATCCATAGAATTTTTCTAATTTTGATTTTAGGCTTTTTTTTTAAGGGGTTAAGTATTATATTTGGGGAGTCAAGATTATTTCTATTGAACAAAACTTCTTGGAATTCTCAAGTCATAATGTTCAATATTTTTTTTAGGGTAGACAAAACATGTTTAAAAATAGATTCAAACCCTATTAGAAAGAAGGCGCAGTGTCTGAGAAATCAAATCATATAGAAATGATAGACATCTTGAACACCACATTGTATGTAGAACAAATTGTGGTAACATTTGAAGTGTTTGTGAGTCCTCAAAATGGGACAATATAACAAAGGCAGAAATACTATTTTCGTCCTTATATTTTGACCCTATTCCGATTTTGGTCCATACTTTTTTTATTTTACCTTTTTTAGTCCCTAAATGAAAAAAGCGTTCCATTTTGGTCCCTACCGTTACTCACTTAACGGAAATATCCTACGTGGCAAACAAAGTGCATTGTTTGCACAGTAAATACTGAGGTGGCTAATAAATAATAATAAAAATACCACGTCAACCTCCCATTTTAAAAAAGCAAATTAATTTATAAATTATAACAAAATAAAAAAGAAAAAACAAAATTAAAATCCAAAAAAAAACTGAATTTAGATTTGAGTTCATCTTCAACAATAACTCTAAAGAACACAAATCCAGATTTAAACATAAAAACACGTGCCCAGATGTTCTAGCATTTTCTTGCCATTTCTTGTCAACCAAACACAAAAACAACAAACACAAACTCAAACATCAACAAGAATACAAACACAAACCCAACAATCCATCTTCAGAAAACCCAAAAAACCCAAATCCAAACTCAAATCCACCCATCACCTGAACTAACCGACCACCAAGCCACTACCTTTCTTTATTCACAACCACCAACAACCCGCAATTAAAACCATCTCTAGTAAACCCAAAAGATTCAGAATACCCACAAGAAAAACAAACCAAAAAACACATCAATCATCAAATCTCAAAGCCTAAAAATTCCAAAACCAAACCAGAAAATTCAACCCAGAAACAACCCAATTTGCCTACCTCTAGATCAAAACAAAGAGATGTGTGTGAAGGACTCGGCATAGAGGAAATCGGAGAGAGCAGAATCGAAGAGCTAGCCACCACCACCACTATCAAAGAGCGGCAACGACTTGACCAACATGGTGGAGCCTCCTTGCTCCGTCGTGAAAATGCTAGCCACCACCACCACCACTCTCTCTCTCTCTCTCTCTCTCTCTCTCTCTTAGATCAAACCAAAGAGTTTTGTGTGTGTTCATGGGTATGGGTTGGTTTCAAAAGAATTTATGGGTGTCTAAGTGGGTTTTGAGTGCTTGTTGTGGGAATGGGTTTTGGTATTTTTGGTTAGGTGTTTTTTATTTGACCGTGGTTTGGGTTTTGTTAGTTGATTGTGTTAGAATTGCTGAGTTTGATCATAGTTTTGTATGTGTTTTTGTCTATTTGGTTTTTAAGAAAATGTAAGAAAAGAGAAGAAAATCTTGAATTCTTAATTTTCTGGGCAACCATGTTTTTGGGAAGAACATGAAGAACAATCAAATATTTTCTGAAGAAGAAAGGAAATTTTTATTTTAAAATAATTAAAGAAAATGAAAAATAATGATGTGGCTTTTTTTAATATTTAAAATGTTGACACAGTGTACTCCGATTGAATTTGTAGGTTATTTTCTGTTAGTGAGATAATGACAGGAATCAAAATGGAATGGTTTTTGATTTTGGGGACTAAAAGCAGTAAAAAAAAAAGTAGGGACCAAAGTGGGAATGGGGTGAAAATGTAGGGACGGAAATAGTATTTTCACCTATAACAAAAATGTGTGAAAACTCTATTTGCCTTTGCCATTCTATGAGTCTCTTCCTTTTTTTTCCGTATGACATCGCCTCACCTTTTAGCTATATATATATATATATATATATATATATACACTTTTGAGCAGTTTTGACTCAATGAATTGGATGGGTAAGTTTTTGTTATGTGTTGTATACTTTTGAGGTATAATTTTTCACACTTGCCGCATGTGCAAATCCTATTTGATCTCATTTATCCACTCACCAAAAATACCCCCAATAAACTCCATAAATTATTTTTAGGCCCCCCACAAATATTTCCCACGTCATTACTAAATTGGGTCATAGATTAAACCATTATCATAAATCCCAAAACCACTTATCCTATCAGCAAAGCCCAAAAAAGCCCAACAAACATATTCCACTTTATCCAAGCCATGCCCAAAAAACCATGGCAATCTTGGCAATATTTATTAAAGCCCAAGATAATCACTTGGCAAGATAATCAGTTGGCAATATTTATCAAAGCCTAAGATAGCCCCTTGGCAACATTTATCAAAGTCCAAGCTAGCTACTTGACAGCATTTATCAAAGCCCAAGACAATTATTGCTTGGCAATATCTAAAGCCCAAGATGATTATTGCTTAGCAATATTCAAAAGCACAAGACAATCACAGTTTGACAAAAAATTATTTAAAAGTCCAATATCATTTGGCAAATATTATCATATAATCTTAAAAAGCCCAAAGCTAATAATCTTTGGCAAATTAAATTTGCTAGCAAATATATATGCCCATGGAAATTATAGACCATGGCAATTATTTATATCATATTATTTATGCCATGAAACTTACCTCATAAAACCATGGTAACTATTTATTTTATGTAAGACTATTCATCTTTTTAAAACTCATGGCAAACATACATAAAGCTCATTGAGAATTATGAATTTGTGTTACTAACATCTAAGCCCATAGAAATTATATTTAAACCATATGACAATTATTTGTGTTACGAACCCATGGTAAACATATAAAAGGCCAATGGAAAATTATATTATCAAAGTAATTATTTATCTTATAACTACATTAAATAGTAAAAGCCCATGTATATTATAAACCCATTGCAACATTATTCAATATTCATTTTGTAGGACCCAAGAAGTTATATCAAGGGTGCAAGCCCAAACCAAAAGCTCACAAGGACAAAGCCCAATCAAAATATTACAACCCATATGTCAAGGTCCAACAAGATGACCAACAAATGGGGCCCACACATGTAACTAAAACAGCTGAGCTAGTTGCTACTTAGTTTCAGCATAATCAAATGGCAGTTGTAACCCATTGTAGACATCCCATTTAGCACCCATAATTTAATCTTGGAAGAGGGAAAAATGATCTTGAGATTTCAATGATTACAATGATATGTTCATTTTCTCAATTGGATGGTCGGATCAAAAGATATCGGAAGATAAAGTTTTAGTGGTTTGCATGCATTTAATTGGGTGAGATCCATCACACTGGATTAATGGAAATTAATTTTGATTGGTCACTAGTTAATTTTAATTATGTGAATTTTTGTGATTGGTTAAGTCTTTTTCTTAAGGTGTGATTTGTTGCATGAGATTATAATAAAAGGTTGATAAATATTAAATTTGGACTGATAATATGATTTTTAAATTAATTATTGTAGTTGCACGATTTTCCTGGCCCAACTTATGTTGATTAGGCCCTGGCCCAAAGCGCAACCCACAATAATTATTTGTAGAGGATGGGTCAAAGAGCTTAGCCTCAGTGAACTTGTTCGGTCTAATGCATGGACACTATTGTTTGCAAAAAGAAAAATAAAAACACCAGAATGGACCTTTCTCAAGTCTGAGTTTATTTCTTTTTTGTTCCTGATACAGTTCTCCCGTCCTCTTCTTTGAGGGACTCCACTACATTATATATTTCTCTTCTTTTCATCTCAACCTTACACCTGTTAATCATCCAAGCATCCACTTGAGCACCTGTCCCATCAGACGCCCTCATCAGACCCTTTGTGAGTTGCAGAGGCCAAGGCGGTACTGTTCAGGAGTCTTTTCCTCATTAATGCGGCCAAGAGGGTGGTTGGGGCGCAATTAATGTGGTGGTAGCCTTCCATGAGATATTTTGGATTTAATTCATTTTATATGTTGGGAAGATGAGCTGAAATGGCTGGGGAAAGTTCCTCGTTTGGGCTTCGTGATGTCCGAGGAGGAGTTACTCCTCGGACAGGTTTCCTTGGCGCTATTGGGGTTGAGTAACGCTTCATATGAGGCTTCTCTTCGGACAGTACGCTTCTCGGACGGGCCTGAGTTTGGAATAGCCCATCATTTTTGGGCCGGGCCCCACAATAGCCCCTCAAAACTCCGGTTTTTACCTCCCCCCAAGGGGAAAAGCGGGGTTTTGATGTTTGTAAGTGGAGGGAAATAAGGAGATCGTGGGGCGCGCGTGCGGACCGTTACTTTTGACGCGCTACAATTTACGAGGCGTGGCCATTAACTTCTGGAGGCGTTATGTTCCCTTCATCCAACGGCTTGGCGTGGATCGAACGGCCATCGTTTTTTTCCGTATTTTTAGGCAGGGATGATCTTTTCTCTCTCCTCCCGGCTATATAAGACGTCAGAAGGGTTCAGTTCCTTCTTTCATCTGCACTTCACAAACCTCCAAAGACTCTAGAGAACTCCATCGAATCCCAGAGATATACGAACACTTGCGTCCGTTACGCCGCCGTAGCCGTTTTTGTGAAGCGTTTCGTCCAAGAGAGATTTCCAGGCGTCCCCTTGAGCGTTTTGTGAAGGTACCAGTACATTTCGCTTTTCTCTCCGTTTCAATTCCCTCCTCGGACTTTACTTTTCTTCGTGGTCTCTACTTTCATTTCCCCCTTTCAGTTCAGATGGGTAGATTCGAAAAATTAGTAAAAACTCCAGTCGCTATGGAGGCCTTTAGGGCTAAATATCACATTCCCCCTGGGGTTAGGCTGCGGTACTGTCCTCTGGAAGGAGTATTGACAGATAGAGTTATGGGAGAAGTCGTTATCCCCATGATTGCTTTCATAGAGGGAGGGATGACACTGCCCATGCGTAGGATCACGAGGGAATACCTGTTCAACCATAGGTTTACGCCGTATCAGTGTGCCTCGAATATGTTCAAGATACTAGGCTGTGTAGATGTCTTAAACGAGCGGATGAATCTTGGCCTTACTTGGCACGATGTGGCTTATCTGTACGAATGTCACCGCCTCGGGGATGATGGGTATTATCTTAAATCCCGGAACGAGGACGTTAGGTTGATCTCTTGTCTTCCAATTTCCAATAAGACCGTGAAGAATGACTTCCTCATTGCTTCTGGGGAGTGGTTCGACGGTATTCATTGTCCAACTCGGGCAGGAAACCCAGGTGCGGCGCTTTTAGGATTGATCCTTTTTGGGGAAAGGATTTAGTGTTGAGGGGTTATTTTTCTTGCTTTCTTTGTAATTGGAAAATTTCATGGTCTAACCTCACTTTTCTTGGTTTGTTTGCAGACAAAAGTCACGTTGCTCCTCGGATAAGCCTTGTGAACGTGCCAGCGCTGAACTATCTTCTCAGGTCGGAGATTTACGTCGCCCAGGACGGACAGTTGCGTGCGGCCCATCTGGTTCTGGGTTACCAACCTCTGAGCAGCGCTTTTCAGGCAGTCGGTCATACTATAAGGGCTGGCAGTCCGAGGCTGGCTAGAATTGACGTGTCCCAGGACGAATTCCTAGCCGACCACGATTTGCCACCAGTTGTGTTGCCAGGTATCAGAAATCCCTACTTAGCAGAGCAGCTACCTCCGGTAAACGAGCCCGGCGCTGCTGTTTTGGTTGAAGAAGAGGTTGAATCATCTCGTCTTTCCCTTGAGGAAGAGATAGATAAGTTTTACTTCTAGGAGGAAATTCAGCAAAACCCCTTGGTGGAGCTTTCTAATCCCGAAGCAGAGCAGGACCAACATTCCGCAGTTGGTATTCCCTCAATCGTTATTTGCTCGGACGATACTTCAGACGAAGAGATAGAGCCCATGGCGGGAAAGGGAAAGACTCTAAAGGAGCTGATGTCCTCCCGAGGGAAAGGTCAGTCATCAAAGGTTCAGTCATTGAAGGGACCGAGTCCATCAAAGGTCAAAACCCTTCCCCCTGTGATCCCCCAGGGTGTCTCGGACCCTGGCCTTAAGGTTAATCCGGACCTGAAGAAGAAGAGGCCGGTTGACACTCCTGAGGAAGGTGAGGTGACTGCCCAGCCGACCAAGCAGCAAAAGACTACGCGGGCGCCAAGGAGCAGAAGGGGTAACTCCTCGGAGAGCCGGGATGAGGAGAACCTTGTTGACGTGCGCGCCTCCCCTCGTGCATGGAACCCCAAGCTGGAGCTAGATGGGGTTGCCATCTCCTACAATGCTTCGGTTCGAGAGTATAACCGAGGCCGAGCAGGGTACGTGGCTGACGCCCTAGAGCAACCCCTACTCCTTCCTCGGGACATGGAGGCCTATAGGCGGTTCTCCCAGCACGAGCTCTTCCTATCCCTAAAAAGGGATCTCGCGTTGGTAAGTAATCCTTTTACTGTTCTATTGATTTTCCTATCCCTGTTAGATTTCTTTAACACTCTTGTTTTGTTCGCAGATTACTCAGCAGGTGTTCGTGGCTGATGAGTTTTGCCGCGATAGCCGTAGTCGGGCTGAGGCCGAGACCCAGGCTCGGGCGGAGATGGAGAAAGCCTTGGGATCCCTCAAGCACGAGCACCTCCAACTCACGGACGAGTTCAAGGTGTCGGAGAACCGGCGCAAAAGTGCAGAGGCTGGTTTAAAGAGTGCTGAGACCCAAGCGGAGGACCAGCGCAAAGAGCTGTACACAACACAGCTTAACCTCATCACCGAGAGGCAGGCAATGCAAGATCTCAAGATTGCCCTGCAAAAAGTAGAGGATGAGCTGAGGCAGGTAAAGGAGGAGGCCCAGCTGATCCGAGAGGCTACAGAGGCCGAGAAGAATGCTGCTCGCCAGCTCGGGGCTGAAGAAACGGAGGCCAGGCTGTCTGAGGAGATTCCCGAGGTATGCAGGGAGTACTGCGGCATTTCATGGGCTCATGCTCTCGACGCTGCAGGAGTTCCTGCGGATTCGACACTAAGACTGCCCGAGAGCATCTTTTATCCTAGGGAGATCCGTGCGAATCCTGAAGACGCCCAAGTGGCCTCGGAGCAGGACCTGGCGGTGCCTGATGCCGTCCTTGTGCCTGATAGGGCGGAGGATCCCGCCGCAGACTCTACCATTGAGGTTCCTCCTCCTCAGACCGAGCAGAAAGAAGATCCTCCTGCTCAAGCTTAGCATTTTAGGCTTTCAATCTCTGTAAATAGTTTTTATTTTTTATTTTATTTTATTTTTCTTTTAAATGAGAGTTATCCTACTTTTCCCTTTTTTGTAAGGACCTCTCTTTCTAATGTACTCGGAATATTAATATAAAATGTTCGTTTTGCCTACTACGGATGTGCGTTAGTAGCACTTTTCTTTAAATATTTACGATCGATGTGGATATGGGTAATCGGTCAAAATAAAATAGGTTTTTGGCGCTGCGTATTTGACGATTGCGATGGTACTAAACTGCGCGCACGCATTAAAATGATTTCCTTTAAGTAATAATCTCCCAATCTATCACAAGTAATAATCTCCCCAAAAGTCTGTGGTCCGAGGAGCTAGGCAGGACTTAGGTTCTGCTTAAAACTATGAATTGTCATGAGTAATAATTTCCCCAAAGTCTGTGGTCCGAGGAGCCATGCAGGACTTAGGTTCTGTTTAAAACTATGAACTGTCATGAGTAATAATTTCTCCAAAAGTCTGTGGTCCGAGGATCCAGGCAGGACTTAGGTTCTGTTTAAAACTTATAAATAGTTGGCTTAAGTATTAATTTCCCCCAAGTCTGTGGTCCGAGGAGCCATGCAGGACTTAGGTTCTGTTTAAAACTTATAAATAGTTGTAATGTAGACTGGCAAGCGGCAAATAGTCATAAAAGAAAACGTATGCTAAGCCATTCTTATTAATAATAATACCTCCTGAGGTTATTTACATTCCATGGTCGAGGTACAGCTTTTTCATCCAAATCTTCTAGGTAGTAGGCGCCTATTCCGGCCACGGATGTGACGCGGTATGGTCCCTCCCAATTGGGCCCCAACTTGCCCCAAGAGGGGTTCTTTGCGCTGCCAAGAATCTTCCTCATCACGAGATCACCTGGACCCAGAGGCCGCAATTTGACGTTAGCATCATACCCTTGTCTTAGCTTCTGGTGATAATAGGCCATGTGAATCGTGGCCTTTTCCCTTCTTTCCTCGGCTAGGTCCAGACTTCTTCCTAGCAACTCATCGTTATCGCTTAGGGTAAACGAGCTAGACCTCAACGTGGGGAAATTGTTCTCGATCGGAAGCACAGCCTCAGCCCCATAAGTCATTGAGAAGGGGGTTTCACCGGTTGAACGCCGCGGCGTTGTCCGATAGGTCCATAAGACGTGCGGTAGTTCTTCTACCCATCTCCCCTTTGACTCATCCAGTCTTTTCTTCAATCCGTTCACTATGACCTTGTTTACGGCCTCGACTTGCCCATTTCCTTGGGGGTATGCGGGGGTGGAATATCGATTAATGATCCCAAACTCACGGCAATACTCCCTAAAATTCTTGCTGTCAAACTGAAGACCATTGTCGGAAATGAGTGTTCTCGGAGTTCCGAAGCGGGTGATAATGTTCTTCCAGATGAATTTCTGGGCGTCCATGTCCCTGATGTTGGCCAAAGGTTCAGCCTCCACCCATTTAGTGAAGTAATCGGTTCCGACTATTATGTATCGCTTGTTCCCCGCAGCCTTGGGGAAAGGCCCGACAATATCAAAACCCCATTGCGCGAACGGCCATGGACTGGAGAGTGGGTTGAGAACCCCTCCGGGTTGGTGGATATTTGGGGCGAATCTTTGGCACTGATCGCACTTCTTAGCGTATTCCTGGGCCTGTCTCTGCATGTTCGGCCACCAGTATCCTTGGGTGAGTGCCCTGTGCGCCAGCGATCTTCCTCCGGTGTGACTTCCACATACTCCCTCATGCAACTCCTCAAGAAGAGACTCGGACTCTTCTGGATGTACGCAGAGTAAGTAAGGTCCAGAGTAGGAGCGCCGATAAAGGTTGCGGTCTTCTGATAGCCAAAAACGAGGAGCATTTCTACGTATCTTCTCGGCTTCTAGTTTTTCTTCCGGTAAGATATCGTCTTGGAGGAAATTCCTTATGGGGTCCATCCAACTGGGGCTTTGTCTAATCTGATAGACCTGGGTCGGGTTTCCGCTGATGGGACTGGCCTTGACTAGATCTTCGACTAGGATCGTTCGTGGCAAATTACGTGCCGAGGACGTGGCAAGAGTGACCAGCGAGTCTGCATGAGTGTTTGCACTCCTGGAGATGTGCGTCAGACTGAAGGATTCAAAGCTCGCCTGTAGCCGTTTGACTTGTCCCAGATACTCTTGCATCCTAGTATCTCGAGCTTCTAGCTCTCCCATCACTTGTCCGACCACTAATCTGGAGTCCGAGAAGGCTTCTATTACTCTTCCCCCCAATCTTTGAACCATTGCCATTCCTTGAAGTAAGGCTTCGTATTCGGCTTCATTGTTCGTAGCCGAGAATCCGAGTCTTAATGACTTTTCAACGACAGCGCCGTCCGGCGATATTAACACTATCCCAACTCCTGATCCTCTCTGGTTGGCCGCGCCATCCACGTAGACCTTCCAATGCATGGTCTCCCCGGCTGAAACTGCGCCAACCAGTTTTCCACCCAGGTCTTTCTTCTCGGTCATCGTTTCTATAGAGGGCTCAGCAAACTCCGCTACCAAGTCTGCGAGGACCTGTCCTTTGACGAAGGGTCTAGGCATATATTTAATATCAAAAGCCCCCAAAAGAGCACTCCACATGGCGATCCTTCCTGTGTAGTCAGCGCTTCGAAGCAAGGCTCGAAGGGGAAGCTAAGTCAGAACGATGACCGTATGCGCCTGAAAGTAATGAGGAAGCTTCCGAGTTGCATGCATTATCGCCAGAATTGCCTTTTCTAAGGGTAGGTATCGCACCTCGACCTCATGTAGTGATTTGCTCACATAGTACACCGGTCGCTGCACCCCATTATCATCCCGTATCAGTACCAGGCTTACGGCGTGGGGAGCTACGGCGATGTAAGCAAACAGCACCTCGTCTGCCTCCGGGCTGGACATGATGGGTGGTCGGGACAGGTAGTCCTTAAGCTGTTGGAAAGCCTGAACGCAGTCCTCCGACCATTTAAACTCTTTCCACTTGTTTATCAGGAGGTAAAAAGGCCGACATCAATCCGCCGATCGCGATATGAACCGGTTTAATGCCGCAATCATGCCAATGAGCTTCTGCACCTCCTTCGGGTTCCGAGGAGTCTGTAGACTGTTAATGGCTTTGATTTGGTCGGGACTTACTTCTATTCCCCTATGGGTGACCATGTACCCTAGGAATTTCCCAGACCCGACCCCGAATGAACATTTGGAGGCGTTCAGCCGCAACCGGTGCTCCCTTAAGATAGCGAAGACTGTTCCAAGGTCTTTCACGTGCTCGGACACCCTTTTACTCTTCACAACCATATCGTCTATATACACTTTAATGATCTTGCCCAGTTGTGGCTCGAACATCCGAGTCATCATCCTTTGATAGGTTGAGCCCGCGTTCTTTAGCCCGAATGGCATCACCTTATAATGATAATTTTCGATGGGCGTTATGAAAGCCGTTTTCTCTTGGTCCTCTGGCGCAAGGGGTATCTGATGATAGCCCTGGAAGGCGTCCAGGAAGCTCATTCGGGGGTGCCCCACGGTTGCATCCACCAATCGGTCGATTTTGGGTAGAGGGAATGGGTCCTTGGGGCACGCCTTGTTCAGGTCCGTGAAGTCCACGCAGACCCTCCACTTCCCCGTCTTCTTCCTTACCACCACTGTGTTCGCCAACCATTCGGGATAAAAAACCTCTTTGATAGCCCCTGCTCTTTTCAACTTGGCCACCTCGTCTCTTACGGCGCTAGCGTGTTCCTTTGAAGGGCGTCAGGGTGGCTGCTTCCTCGGAGTGGAAGAAGGGTTGACATTCAAGTGGTGGCAGATGAGGTTGGGATCAACTCCGGGGGCATCGTAGGCGTCCCAAGCGAATACGTCGACATTTTCTCTGAGAAATCTGACCAGTTCTTCCTTTTCTTGAGAGGGCAATTCAGAACCGACCTGAAAGAACTTCTCCAGGTCACTGCTGACAGCAACCTTATCTAAACCTTCACACCTTATCTCCTCGGCCAGCCCCTCGTCTTGCTTTGCCGAGGAGGCTGGCTGCTATAAGCTCTTTGGGGCCGAGGACTCGACCAAGGGCCGATGTAAAATGGCGGCCACCACACACTTCCTGGCCACGGCCTGATCTCCTCGGATCTCTTCCACTTGTCCTCTGGATGGGTATTTTACTTTCTGGTGAAGTGTGGAGGTCACGGCCTCTAGGCTGTGGATCCATGGCCTTGCAACTATCGCGGTGTAGGGTGAATAAGCGTCGACCACGATGAAATTCACCTCCACCACTTCCGCCCCAGTCTGTACGGGCAGTCGGATTTGCCCCTTTGGCGTAACAAGCTTCCCCTCGAAGCTGAGAAGAGGGGAGTCATAAGCTGTCAAATCTTCCGGCTTCAAATTCAGCCCCTTGTATAGGTCGGGGTACATTATCTCCACCGCACTTCCAGAGTCTACTAATACCCTTTTCACATCGAAACCCCCAATCCGCAAGGTGACCACCAAGGCGTCATCGTGAGGTTGAATTGTTCATCTCTTATTCTCATCCGAGAACCCCAGTATCAAAGAGCTTCCCTTTTTTAACTTTTTGGGCTCCCTTTGCCTGCCTTCGGAGGGAAGGCGATCCACGGCTAATACCCTGGGGATGGGTGGCCCAGTTCTTCCCGGTGCAGCGAGGATGACATGTATCGTCCCGGTGGGGGGTCTTAAAGACACGTCCCTTCGAGGCTCTTGTGTTGCTTGGCCGGGATGGCCGCTCGATGGGTGCAGCAGGTGACGTAGCTTTCCTTCTCGGACCAATTGATCCAGGTGATTCCACAGATTCCTGCAGTCCTCAGTAGTATGCCCGTGGTCCTGATGATAGTGGCAATACAAGTTCTGATTACGTCTGGCAGGGTCTCCAGCCATCTTTCCCGGCCATCTGAAATAGGGTTCATCCCTTACTTTCTCCAGTACTTGTTGTACCGGCTCTCTGAATACGGCATTCACTGTTTGCGGGCTGCTCTGCCCAGCCTGTCGCGGAAAATCTCTCCTCGGCTGACCAGGATTATGACGTTCCGTCCTAAAATCACTTGCTTTAAGGGGGCTAACCTTCTCCTTTCCCTTCCCTTGCAGCTGATCCTCCTCCACTCTTTTGTACTTGTCGATCCTATCCATTAGCTGTTGGACGTCAGTAACTGGTTTTCCGGTGAGGGATTTCCTTAAGCCATGCCTTGTGGGGAGGCCGCTTTTGAACGTGCTGATAGCAACATTATCATGGTTGTCATCTAAATCGTTATACACCTCCCAATACCTATAGGAGTACGCTTTCAGGGTTTCTCCTTCATGCATGGATAAGGACAGTAGCGAACTGAGAGGTCGAGGGACTCTGGTGTTTGTAATAAAACGGGAGCAAAAAGCTTGAGTGAGCTGCTTGTAGGAGCTTACGGAGTTTGTCTTCAGGCTGTTGAACCACCTCATTGCCATCGATCCCAAGCTGGATGGGAAGATCTTGCACATTAGGGCTTCGTTTTGCGAATAGATCGCCATTTTTTGGTTGAACTGACTCACGTGCTCTACCGGGTCTGTTCTGCCGGTATAGATGGCGAATACCGGTTGGTTGAAGCGTCTTGGCAGCTTAGCCCCTTCGATTCTATTCGTGAAGGGTGACCTCGAGACCTGATCCAACGCCTTCTTCATGGCGTCGCTCCCCGAACCTTTGCTGGATGGGCTCTCATACTTCCGTATTGGGCGTGGTTCCTTTTCGTAAGAAAAGGTCTCACTTGGGGGGGTCCTTGACCTTCGTCTGTAACTCATGTCCTCCGCGTTAGAAGACTCGCCTGAGTCAGAGGGAGATCGCCTTCGCTGTACACGTCGTAACTTCCTTTTTAAGTCATCTATCTCTCGCTGCATGGCCTGGTGACTATTTTGCCTCTGAGACACATGACTTCCTGTCTGAGTGTGACTCTGGCTCGTCCGGATAGTATGCACACTTCCCTCACGATTCCCCCTGCCGCCTGGGTTGGTTGGGTTATTTTGCCTCTAGGACTCGGCGGGTCGTGTCCGTTGGGAGTTAGCTTGGTGAGGATCCTCCTGGTGCGGATCTAGTTCTGCCATGCTCGACCGTTGCACTAGCTGATGCCTTAGCTCTCCCCACAGACGGCGCCAATTGTAGTTGCACGATTTTCCTGGCCCAACTTATGTTGATTAGGCCCTGACCCAAAGCGCAACCCACAATAATTATTTGTAGAGGATGGGTCAAAGAGCTTAGCCTCAGTGAACTTGTTCGGTCTAATGCATGGACACTATTGTTTGCAAAAAGAAAAATAAAAACACCAGAATGGACCTTTCTCAAGTCTGATTTTATTTCTTTTTTGTTCCTGATACAGTTCTCCCGTCCTCTTCTTTGAGGGACTCCACTACATTATATATTTCTCTTCTTTTCATCTCAACCTTACACCTGTTAATCATCCAAGCATCCACTTGAGCACCTGTCCCATCAGACGCCCTCATCAGACCCTTTGTGAGTTGCAGAGGCCAAGACGGTACTGCTCAGGAGTCTTTTCCTCATTAATGCGGCCAAGAGGGTGGTTGGGGCGCAATTAATGTGGTGGTAGCCTTCCATGAGATATTTTGGATTTAATTCATTTTATATGTTGGGAAGATGAGCTGAAATGGCTGGGGAAAGTTCCTCGTTTGGGCTTCGTGATGTCCGAGGAGGAGTTACTCCTCGGACAGGTTTCCTTGGCGCTATTGGGGTTGAGTAACGCTTCATATGAGGCTTCTCTTCGGACAGTACACTCCTCGGACGGGCCTGAGTTTGGAATAGCCCATCATTTTTGGGCCGGGCCCCACAATTATCATTGAGAAAATTATTTTAAAAGTCGAATGATCATTCTAGAATAAAGTTTCTCATGAAAATAAGTTCAAAACATGTCCAAATACATTTTCAAACTCAGAAAAAAGCTAAAAAAGTGTCAAAAATGGATATATATATATATATATATATTTTTTTTTTGGACGATTTGGCACTTCAAGAGTGCCAATCGACACTTGTGAAGTACCAATCAGCACTTTAAGATTGCCAATTGGCACAACTTCAGCTTATTCTTTTGGGTTTATTTATCCAACTTTTTGCTCATCCAAATCCGTTTTTTGAAGATAAAATTCTTCAATTTTGTAGTTGCTGACTTTTTAAGCTAAGTTAACTTAATTTTCAAGATAAAATTCATCCATTTCCAATTGGCACAACTTCAGCTTATTTTGTTTGTTTGGTTATATGTTGAGTTAGAATACTTTTTAAGCAACCCATATTGGACCCAACCTATCTTGGCTACATTTCGATCGGTTTTGTATTTTTTTCAGTCTGTACAAGCCTATATATTTCAACCAACTCCATTCCATGTCTCTAATCAAGTTTTACTTCATCCTGTTTTATCATTTATTAAAGATTCTACTTGTTTGTGTGCACTATGAAAACTCAACCTAAGTTTCTCTCCTTCATAACTACTTTGAGCTCTCCCATGACATCTATTAAGTTTCTCTCCTTCATAACTACAATGTGCACCATGAAAGAGCTTATTTGATCACCATTTATACAACCCGTCACTATCTTCTCTATCTGCAAATAAGGTGACTAGTCCTGATAAGTCATCTACCATTCCCATCTCCACAAATCAAAAGGACAATTTGATTATTTCTTTCATGCTCTCTAGTATTGAACCTAATATAAGCACTACTTTGTTGCATCTGTAAGAATAAATTTTCCCATTTGATAATGTATCCATTTGATAACTTCATATATGTTATGGTTTAATAAGATGTTACATGTCCTTAAAACATTGGTTAATGGAAAATTAAGTTTCCTAAGTAACTCCAACTTTGATGGGCAAGTTGAGGTTATAGATACAAGGAATTTGGTCTTCTCTCTACCTATAAAAGAGACATTCAGCTACCTCATCACATACACTGAATAGTTAAAAAGAAAAGATGGTCAAGAGAGAGAAACCAATCCTACAAGAATTAAGTACCATTTATACTAAGACTTGATCTTAAGAAAAGTTTAGCAATGGATCTAGGTAAGCTTTATAATTAATTTGTGTAGTTGTGAAATCATGATAATTCAAGATCCTAAAATTTATATTATAGTTGTTTATAATCTAACAACATAGAGAAAACATTTACACCTGGTATTAGAGCTTGTGTTTTAGAATTATCATGTTTTCCATTAAAAGATTTATAAACAATTATAGTTTCCATTATCATGACTGTGATTTTGGATTTGTGAAAGCAATTAACGTATTCTATATGATCATGGATCAAGTTTGGATAATATGAACTTTGTTTTTCCATTAGTTAATAAATTTGGGGTATTACGGATTTCTACGATATTTGGTTGTAGTTTATTTAATTGTTTCTTTAAAGATTAACAACTTTAATGTTTAATGTTAAAAACTCAAATCTTAAAATTGAGAATATAATATCATCTGACACTCATGAATAGTTATGGTATAAATTCTTTTTATATTTTGAGATTGTCAGTTATTGTTCATTATTAATTTTTAGGTCTTATGTTCACTTTTTAAATGCATTGAATGCTAAATTGCTGAATTTAGTTTATTTAATGATGTAATAAACTACTAATATTATCAAGACCATAACTTATTGCTCTATCAAGTATTTCATTGATGTCTTTTATGAAAGAAGAGACTTATTTGTTTCAATGTAAACATGTATGGCACAAACTTTTATATATGTATTAGAGTAATGTATTCCATTAATTTAATGTTTATGCAAGGTTATTAATTTTGATTTGAAGTTTGTATTTTGATACATTTTAGTAGTCACCAAAGTGGCCCAATCGGAAAGACGCATAGATAACAAGTCAAAATAATTGTAATTTAACACATATTCCCTAGTGTTAAAAATTAGTGACTTTGCAAATCACAATTTTTTAATCACAATAATATTAGGTTGGCCCAAAGGTGCACCACTTTCAATTGATTAATAAATTGGAATAGGATAGTTGATGGATATTCATGATTGAGATTGGAACGGATATCCAAAGGTAACAGACCAACTTAATTATGAATATTTTATTAATTAGTCCTATTAGGTGAAAGAGAATTACCATAACTATTTAATAGTTTACCATAAGAATAGCCCAAAGGTGATCATGATAATACTATTTATCATTTTTTAAACATGTGTTTCATTTTGGTTTATTGTTCCTTAATCAATAACTCTTAGCACTAATGTAGTGAGCATATATTATTACTTTGTTTGCAGTATCAATCCCTGCTTCACTACATTCTCATGCTTAGTCTATTCCCATGCTAAATGGAACAAACTTCTCAAATTGGAAAGAATAGGTTTAGTTTCACCTTAGTGTACTGGATCTTGATATAGCACTTAGATTTGAGAAACCTCCTACTCTTACTGATACAAGCAGTGCAAAAGAGAAGGCTTCATACAAAGCATGGGAAAAATCAAATAGACTAAGTATTATGTTTATGCGAATGACCATAGCAAGCACTATCAAGACAACACTTCTTAAAACTAAAAGTGCAAAAGAATTCCTTTCAAACGTGGAAGACCATTTCAAAATAGCTAACTAGTCCCTTGCAGGGACAATAATGGCTAAACTTACCACCATGAAATTTGATGGTAAGTGTGGGATACCGGAGCATGTCATTGAAATGACTAATTTGGTTGCTTAATTAAAGACTAGGGATTAATGTGGATGAGTTTTTTCTCGTTCAATTTATATTGAATTCCTTGCCTCCTTGATGTGAGCCATTTCAAATTAATTACAACACTATGAAAGATAAGTGGAATGTAAATCAATTGGCCATTATGCTTGATCAAGAAAAGGCAAGACTCAAGCAACTTGAGCAACATTCAATTCATCTCATAAAGCAAGAAGCTGAAAGAAAATGGAGAAAGCCTAAAAAAAGCTTAAAGCATGGATCACGCAAAGCAAGTGATCCTAATCCAATTGATCAGCCTCAAAAGAAGGAAAATGACAATTATAAATGTCACTTTTGTAAAAATTTGGGACATTTTAAGAAAGATTGCCCAAAACGTAGGCAATGGTTCTAAAGAAAAGGAAAATCTTTAATTAAAGGTTATATTTATGTATGTTTCGAATCAAACCTAACTGAAGTTCCTTCTAATACTTGGTGGCTTGATTCTGGGGCTACTACTCATATTTCAAATATGATGCAAGAATTCTTTCTATCCAAACCATAAATCCAAATGAGAATTTTGTATTGATGGGAAATCGGGTGAAAGCACCAATTGAAGCCATTGGTACTTATTGTTTATTTCTAGATACCAATAAACACATAGATTTTTTTCAAACGTTTTATGTTCCTTCTCTCTCTAGAAATTTAGTTTCTTTGCCTAATCTTGATATTGATGGATACTTCATAAAATTTGGTAATAAAAGTTTTACTTTATTTAAGAATACCTCTTTTGTTGGTTCTGGTATTCTTTCTAATGGTTTGAACAAATTTAACCTTCATGATGAATTTAATGAAACCCTTCTCACATTGCATCGTAGTATTGGTACTGACGTTGCCTAATTAATGAAAATTCCTCAAATTTGTGGCATAAAAAGCTGGGACACATTTCCCAAGAAAGGTTAGAGAGACTAGTAAATGGTGGGATTCTCCCAAACCTAGATTTTACTGATCTCGGTATGTGTGTTGATTGTATTAAGTGCAAACAAACCAAACACACTAAGAAAGGTGCCACAAGAAGTACAGAGTTTCTTGAAATTATCCATACATACATTTGTGGGCCTTTTGATGCTCCATCTTTTGGTAAAGGAAAATATTTTATCACCTTTATAGATGATATTTCACGTTATACTTATATTTATTTATTGCATGAAAAATGTCAAGCAATGGAAGCCCTTGTAGTGTGCATTACTGAGGTAGAAAGGCAATTAGAAAGAAAAGTGAAAATCATTAGATCAGATAGATGTGGTGAATATTATGGAAAGTATGATGAATCATGGCAATGCCCGGGCCCATTTGCTAAACTCCTTGAAAAGCATCCCATTTATGCACAATACACAATGCTAGGAACACCACAACAAAATAGTGTAACTGAAAGACGCAATCGTACTCTAATGGATATGGTTAGGAGTATGTTAAGTAATTCCATGTTACCCTTATCATTGTGGATGCATGCTCGTAAGACTGTTGTCCGTTGTATACTTATTAAATCGGGTTCCTAGTAATGCAGTTCCAAAAACCCCTTTTGAACTTTGGACAAGAAGGAAATTGAGTTTAAGACACTTGCATGTTTGGGGTTGTCTAGAGGAGGCTAGAATTTATAATCCACATGAAAAGAAATTAGACTCAAGAACAATCAGTGGTTACTTTATAGGTTATCCTGAAAAGTCTAAAGGGTATCGGTTCTACTGTCCTAACCATAGTATGAGAATTGTGGAAACTGGTAATGCCAGATTCATTGAAAATGGTGAAAGTAATGGGGGTGATAATCTACGAAATGTGGATGTTCTACTACTTGTTCCAACAATTGTTGAACAGCCAAACAATGTTGAACAACAAATTAATGAACCACTACTCCATAATGAGATGCTTACCAATGAACAGGTGGTAGAAGAACCATAAGAAATAGTATTAAGAAGATCTCAAAGAGAAAGAAAGTCTGCTATTTTTTATGATTATATGGTTTATCTACATGAATATGATTTTGATATAAGAACAAGTAAGGATCCGATTTTGTTTTCACAAGCCATAAAAAGTGTTGATTCTATTAAATGGATGGACGTCATGAAAGATGAAATGAAATCAATGGACCAAAATAAAGTTTGGGATCTCGTCAAATTGCCTGAAGGATATAAGAAAGTTGGTAATAAGTGGATCTTTAAGACCAAGTGTGACTCTAAGGGCAATATCAAACGATTTAAAGCTAGACTTGTGGCTAGAGATTTCACTCAGAAAGAAGGCATTGATTACCAAGAGACCTTCATCCCTATATCCAAGAAGGACTCACTTAGAATCATTTTGGCATTGGTAGCTCCTAATGATTTGGAATTGCACCAAATGGATGTGAAAACTACTTTCCTGAATGGGAGTTTAGAAGAGGATGTCTATATGGATCAACCTGAAGGTTTCTCCATTAAGGGTAAGAAACACTTAGCTTGCAAACTTAAGAAATCAATATACGGACTTAAACAAGCTTCCTGACAATGGTATCTTAAGTTTAATGATACCATTACTTCTTTTGGATTTAAGGAAAACACTGTTGATCAGTGTATTTATCTGAAAGTTAGTGGGAGTAAGTTTATATTTTTAATTTTGTATGTTGATGATATTTTGCTTGCTAGTAGTGATCTTGGCTTATTGCATGAAACCAAGAAGTTTCTCTCTTAAGAACTTTGAAATGAAAGATATGGGTGAGGCAAATTATGTGATAGGAATAGAAATATTCTGAGATAGATCACGTAGATTGTTAGGGTTGTCTCAGAAAGCATATATTGAAAGACTTCTAGAGAGATTCAATATGGAGAAATATTCTATTAGGGTTGCCCCAATTCAAAAAGGGGACAAAATTTAGCCTTATGCAATGCCCACAAAATGAATGGGAACGAAAGCAAATGGAAGGAATTCCTTATGCTTCTGCAGTAGGAAGTTTAATGTATGCCCAAACATGCACAAGGCTCGACATCAATGTTGCAATTGGTATGCTAGGAAGATACCAAAGCAATCTAAGATTGGAGCATTGGAAAGCTACAAAGAAAGTGATGAGGTACTTGTAAGGCACAAAGGATTACATGCTCACATTTAAGAGATCTGATAATCTTGATGTCATTGGTTACTCAGATTCAGATTTTGTTGGATGTGTTGATAGTATAAAGTCCACTTTTGGTTATTTGTTCATGTTAGCTGGAGGAGCAATATCATGGAAAAGTTCAAAGCAAATTATCACTGCTACATCCACTATGGAAGCTGAATTCGTGGCATGCTTTGAGGCCATAGTTCATGGATTGTGGTTGCGAAATTTTATCTTAGGACTTGGAATTGTTAACTCTATTTCGAAGTCACTGAAAATTTATTGTGATAATTCTGAAGTTGTGTTTTTCTCTAAAAATGATAAGTCTTCTAATGGTGCGAAACACATGGAATTGAAATACCTTACTGTTAAGGAAGAAGTTCAGAAACAACGAGTGTCAATAGAACACATAATCACACAACTTATGATTGCAGATCCATTGACAAAGAGGTTACCTCCTAAGACATTTAAGGAACATGTTGATTGAATGGGTCTTGAACGTAGAAGATAATAGTTGTTATTTTAATGTTACTTTATGCTTTTGACACCTGGAGATCTCATTAAATGTGTTTCTGATTATTCCTATTTTATTTTTTATATGTACATATATGATAATGAATGAATAATAACAGGAATAGTCTCTAACAAAAGAGACATTATTGTTGGACCTTTTAAGTCACTTCTCATTGATGGGCTATATTAAATAGGTTGCTAGTGTTGTAGTACATGGAAGGAACTATGTCGCATAATTGATATGGAACCGCCATGACTCACATTAGTGGGTTGTTTGATTAAGTATTATGATGACCAATTTAAAGTGAGAGGATATGTACCATTGTGCACCTAATAGTTAATATCTTATTAAGCCTTGACATAAGTTATCATATGGGCCAAGTGGGAGAATGTAAGAATCAATTGTCCCATTTGATAACTTCATATATGTTACGGTTTAATAAGATATTACATGTCCTTAAAACATTGGTTAATGGAGAAGTAAGTTTCATAAGTAACTCCAACTTTGATGGGCAAGTGGAGGTTATAGATACAAGGAATTTGGTCCTCTCTCTACCTATAAAAGAGACATTCAGCTACCCCATCACATACACTGAATAGTTAAAGAGAAAACATGGTCAAGAGAGAGAAACCAATCCTATAAGAATTAAGTACCTTTTATACTAAGACTTGATTTTAAGAAAAGTTCAGCAATGGATCAAGGTAAGCTTTATAATTAATTTGTGTAGTTGTGAAATCATGATAATTCAAAATCCTAGAATTTATATTATAGTTGTTTATAATCTAACAACATAAAGAAAACATTTACAACATCTTCAATCTACAAGGCTAATTAGGAATGTGTGCTACATATTTCTTTTGGGTATGAGAATTTCTCATGGTTATATTATGTTTGTAAGCAGTACTTCAATCTTGAGCAAGGCAGTCAAATTTGGTAGAATAATACTCTCAATGTTGGGGAAAAAACCTAAATCCCTTCGATGTCTATGTGTGAATTAAAATAAATGGCTACCAAGCAATAACAATATATATATATATATATATTAAAACAAAAATTTCAGCAAGCACCAATAGAAACATAATCACACGTAACACCAAGTCTTTCGTGAAAAACCTTCTGGTGTAGAGGAAAAAACCACAGGGTTGCTACGAAAAAATATCCACCTTGGAAATGGAGATTACTGTAAGCTCAATTGTAAAACTACTGTGGGGTCCAATAATTGACGGGCCAGGCCCATTTGCTGATGAAGGGTCCAAAGGCCTAAGCCGAAAAAGGTCATGGCCAGAGTTCAAGAATAGTATGGCCCAATTGGCCCGGAGAAGCGGCCGAGGACAGTGCAGTCCTCGGCCGACCCAAGAACAAGGGCAGAAAGGTAAAGGGACGTGCTTGAAGGGAAATCTAAAATATCTAAGAAAGGCTTCCTTTGCCACCTTCCCCATGCATATCTCTGCGCCTAACAGAGCCTTATCCATTAACTTTATCAACAACTCTCAACGACTTAGGTCTGGGACTGATGGGACAAGTATCAGTCTTGGAAAGGTCGACCCTACACGTGGACGAAGGAAATTGAATGCATGCTAGTATAAAAGAAAAAATATGTAACCTAAAAGAGGGGAGTCCCACGGGAAAAAGAGGAGGGGTTCCAGAGGTGGATACACCTGAACCATATATGGGCTCCTTAACAAAACCACAACCGGGTAAACACGACTTAGCCTTTCGATCCCACTCTCTACAAATGATATTGTATGGGCCCATTTACGTGCGAACCCAACTCAACTGCGGTTTAACGCGAATCGTGTCCCTACAACTACTATTTCTTATTTAGACTCCCAATTTTAAACTTACGACTAAATTGCTTTTACTCTTCTTATCTAAATGCGGAACAAGAGTAAATGAAACACAATAAACCGGAACTACTCTAGTGCATAATATCGAGACGTGTTATCGAAGAGGAAACTGAAGTACTCGATGAAAAACCTCTCCGCGGCCTTCCAAGCCGAAATGATCCACCAGTGAATAAAGTAGGAGTACAAGGATATCAAAAAGACCCTCCAAGCCTAATCTACCTGCTGTACTTGAACCCTCCAAGTTCCAGCTCCCAACGGACTTCATCGAGTCTTGTCTTCACTAGTTATCTGAACCCGCAATTAGCTCCAAATGACATCTATCAATCAATGGCATCTTTCAATACTTCCCACATGCACCAAAACTTCTCTCAACACTTAGATTGGGTGAAGTAAGTGTTTGGACTAAGAATCTCTCAAGGATTTGTAATTGGAGAGGTAGGAGTAGAGGAAAACTAAGAGAAATTGTGTAGATGATTGTGGGTTTACAATCTTTAACCCTCAAGTGTATTGGAAGGGTTTTCTCTCTGAAAGTCTCCTTACAATTTCGTGGGTAATGTGAGCTTATATAGTATGTGTAAAGAAATGAGGAGAGCACTCTTTAAAATCATCTAGGTAGAGAGTTTCGCGAGTCACTCGCGGGTTGGCCAAGTCGCAAAGTGACCCACGAAATATAGCTTGGCAAAAGACTGTTCAAATTCCAGCATGTGCTTCTCACGTGACTTTTTGCGGGTTGTCCACTCACAAGACAATTGCAAACAAGTCATGAACTTCACTGTCTTCACAATTCTTCACCAAACTCTCACACTCAACCTTTACATTAAATCCCACAAACATACCGGGAAAAGATTGACAGAGTACAATTATATTTGACACGGAATTAAAGTCAACAAAACATAGTTGAAAATCACAACTTTACAATTACAATTCTCAAGTTTATGCCTAACTTGAGTCAACAATAAATTTGATATACAACAAATAAATCTCAAAGAGTAAATACAATCTCACCACAAAACTAGTAGAAAAGATCTTCCTTTGAACACTTCAACTCTCCCTAGTTGTAGCACTCAAAAAACTCCAAGCGAACTCCTCTAGTTTATCTTCTTTGTGTATAGCTTAAGCAAAGAAAAATGTCTCTCACTGTATTTTCTCTCTATCTCTTTTGACTGCACCTCTCTTGAAGCTCTCTCCTTTTTGTGTTTCTCTCACAATAGCCGAATGACTCTATCTTGCTTTAGCTTTTTTAGGCCGAATGGCCTCAATGTTTCTTTAGCCTTTTCTTTTACTTCAGCGTGTCCCACATGCTTAAGCCATGTCTCATTAAATCAAAAGCTGACTTGAAGTAAAGCTTAAGAAGACAAGCTCATAAATGAGATTTGACAAACAAGTGGGCTAGACCCACATAGAGCAAAGCACCCAATAATCTTCCCCTCCAACCCATGAAAGGAGGAGATCTTCTGCCCAACTCTTCACTTAGAATTCATGCTGGCCAATCCGACACAAGCTTTAACTTCTCTCTAGACACAACCTTGGTCATAACGTCTGCTGAATTTTCATCTGTATGAATCTTCTCTAATTTAAATGAATGTTGCTCAAGAACAAGTCTTAACCAATGATATCTCACCTCAACGTGCTTCGAGCATGCACGGTCTACTAATCAGGCCTTCACTTAGGATAAGTCCCTAAACCATCCATCGATATCCCAAACACTGGATTGATCTTTACTCCCAAAGGCTATTATGCTTAGTTGCTTGCCCATTAGAAGCTTGTCACTCCTGCCTAAGGTTGTCAAACCCGGACCAGATTAGAACTTCGGTTGAATTGGGTTAGTTTTAGAGTCTTACCACTAGGCTATACTGGAGTGTTGATGCTCTAAGTGAAAACTAAATATAATTAAAGTAAACTTAACAAAATTCATACCACTAATTAAATAAACTTTCATTACTACTTTTATTTTATATTATAACTAATATTCATAATATTTTTATTATATTATATATTTTAATTAGCCATCTCTAAAAGGGAGTATATAAATATATTCATACTTTTATACTTCAAAAATTAATTATAACTTTTAAAGTATTTTTTCATGCTTTATTATTTTACTTTTATTAAATTTCTTTAAAATATGCTTCAAAATCATTTAATTTTCCCCACATATATAATTTAATAAATATAATATCAATATTTGTATTTAATTAATTAATAAGATAATTATGACATTATCATGGTTCGACCTCGGTCCGACCTTAAAAACTTTGAATCTCTCCCTTTACTAGTTCTATAAATGGTCTGGGTTTGAAAACTATGCTTCTGCCACAACCACTCTAGCCTAGTCAGGTATTGCATCCCCGTCTTTATTCAGCAACTTCCACTCCTTGGATTATCGAATCAGGTGCCACACTGAGCATATGAATGGTGAGTCTACTCAGCTCTCTGGCTTTTAACTTGCTACATCATCACATAGTGCTAAAAATAAGATTCAATGGTGTGGATCCACTTGCCTTAGTTCCCAACCTTCCCTTCACTAGTTATATACTGCACAAATTTTTAGTTTTCCATGAATATGTTGGTCTATTAGTAAACTCATCAAAGCTATTAATTGTTGTGTTAGTTATTACCCTCCATTTGTATCTTTTAGGATCTCCGGACAAAGCGAATGATTTGTATGGGGGGCATGAAATTGAGAGTCTCTATTACTAGGATTCTGTTGCTCTCCTCCTCCACCAGCACTCCAGTCTTCAACTTCTCTTTTACATTGGCATTGTCGACTTACTGCTAGTAAACTAACGTGGCCACAACACATCCTTCAAAACTTAAGCTTCAATGTACCGACTCTTGGTAAAAACCAAGCTGTCATACACATTGCTTCCAATTATGCATTCCGTGAGAGGCCCAAACCAAGCACATCGAGGTAGATTGTTACTTTGTCCAAGACAAGATTCTAAGTGGAGAAATATAACTGCACCATTTGTGGAGACTGGAGATCAACTTCTTGATATCGCATTATGTAGAAGTCATATAGAGTCAATATGTTCCAAGCTAAGCATATATGAGACTTATGTTTCAGCTTTAAGGAGGAATGTTAGATAAATAGGTGGAGATATATTATGGTTGTACCTTGTGTTGTATAGGCGGTACTCTTCTATAAATTAAAGAGGGAGCTATCCCTATCAACTCACCCTACCAGTTGTCCCTTTGAAGAATGTTCGTGTCATATTGTATTTATGCTTTCTTTATAAGAAATGAATAAGGTGAAGGCTAAGAGCAGAAATTCCAACACATCATTTCTGTCATTTATACATCATCAATTAACAATATATATGCTCCAGTTTACGGAGGATTGTTATGAGTAATGTTCTTTAAATGGTAAGGGTATGTGGATCATATTGTATTTTGGGTAAGCCTATATATAATTCGTGCGTATTAGGGTTAATTAACTTTTAACCCAAAGCAAAAAAATTAGAGGATTCCAGATACAAATCAAAAAATCAATACAATGGAATAAAGAAAATAATAGAAAACCTCTACTGTACATAACAATCTTTTCCAGAAATGTTTGCAAGACTGGAAAGTTCTTTTCAGATTCTTTGCACCTCCTCTTCCCCAATTATCAATCTTGTCAACCAGCTTGGATCTTCAGTAAAGTATTTACAAGTCGAAGGGATGACTCCAAGATCTGCACCGATTTGATCATACTCCTTGAGAGCTGCTGCCATCTCTGCTTCAACAGCATTATCATCTACAATGTCAATTGAGCCCAAGTGTAGGACATCAGCATATTGCTCCTCCCTCTCAGCATCATTTTGGATAGGTTCCATTGCAGGGCCCTGCAAGTTCCAACATATATATAGACACCAATCATATGACATGTACCACAAGATACACACAAAGATCAGATGAATCCCAACATATCCAACAGGCAAACTGGACGAACACAGTAACATTGATGAACTTCATAAATTACTTATCAGACACATCAGCTGAACTTACCTAGGGGTTAGTTCTTTATGGGTTTGTTCAGCATCTCAAATTTTATTCCCTACCAAACAGGCTTCCAATACTTGGCATATGTAACTTGTTTATCGGTAGATGCTTTTAGTGAAAAATTAACTTTCAGGAAAATACCAAATGTCAAATGACCATCTATAAAAAAAAACCTACAACTTCAAAACTCCTAGAAGAATCACAAGGCAGCCCATAACTTTCAACAGGGGCTGATTAATGTGTAAAATCATACATATATTTATGATTTATCCAAAAAAAGATGTAAAATCATGTCTTGGAAAACAATCTTCAAGATATACAAACTAGAGGCATATTCTCATATTGGAAAAAGATGTTGAATTGCTTCCCTATTTTTTCATAATTCAATAGTTGGGAGTCGGGGGATTTGAACCATCTCTGTTGGAGACTCTAGGAGATACCAACTAGTTGAGCTACAAGGCTCCTGGCAAATTGCTTCCCTAAATTCTTCTCTATATTCCCTAGTGGATCAATTATGCTGGAAACCTTCTTACAGGGGGATTTTTTTTATGACAAATCTTTTTATAAGGTACTATATTCCACTACCCATTCTTCTTTCCCTTGGAAGGCTTTATGGAAGCCAAAGGTGCCATCAAAGGTTAGTATTTTTTTCTGTGGACCACAGCTTCGGGGAGAATTTTAACTACTGATAAGTTGTAGAAGCATAGAGTAATTGTCATAGATTGGTATTGCACGTGTAAGAAGGATGGGAGTCCATTCTTCATTTTCTATTACATTTCCATGTGGATAGAGAGCTGTGGAATACAATGTTCTCTTTATTTGGGGTTCATTGGGTCATGCCAACCCATGTTGTGGATCTTCTAGCAAGCTAGTCATTTAAATGTAGCAAATGTAAGACTGGTGATTTGGAATATAATTCCTCACTGCTTTATGTGGGGTATTTGGCGGGAGAGGAAGCTTGTACTTTTGAAGGAAATGAGAGATCGATTCAAGATATGAAGCTGCTCTTCCTCCAGACGTTGCTAGAGTGGACAAATGCTTCGGGTGTTTTTTCTTTTAATTCTTTGGCTGACTTGTTAGATAGTTGTACTCTCTTTGCTCTTTAATTTTTTGTTGTTTTACTGGATCCTTAGTACACTGCCTGTGTGCTCTGGTGCATTGTATTCAATTTCCTTTTTCGATTAAGTTTTATTACTTATCAAAAATAAACAATGCAAAAAAATTGACACAAACATTAAAAATGCTAAAATGGGTATTTTTGGTAACTGTTTTTTTTCCTTATTTCCTATTTTCAAAAACAATTTTCTATTTTTGAGATTAAAAAACTTGTTTGGCAACTCAAAATGGACAAAAAACAAAAACTGTTTTCAAAAATCAATTTGTGAAGAAAACTGAAAACATGCAAAATGTTGTTTTCAATTTCTAATTTTCAAAAGTCAATGAAAACACGCATTTAATTTAATGAATCTGTCTTGTGGGGCCCGACAACAGATGGGCCAGATCCACCTATTCACGGGGATACTTAAGGCCCAAGCCGAGGAGGATAGTAGTCCCAGCCCAATAAACACAAAGCACTAATGGGCCATAGAAGCCGCCGAGGAAGGTACAGCCCTCGGTTAGCCCAGAGCTACACTAAGGAAAGGGGCAAAAGTGGTATAGGGATAATCTTGTAAGAAATCTAAAATATCTAGGAAAGGCTGCCAATACTACCGGCCCTAGACAGAGCTTTGCCTCTCACAGAGTCGTGTTTCTTTGGCCTACTCAACCACTCCCAGCAACTCAGGTCTGAAACTGATGGGACAGGTGTCAGTCTTGGAAAGTCCGACCCTACACGTGGACGAAGGAAATTGAATGCATGCTAATATAAAAGGAAAATATACAACCTAAAGTAAGGGGGGGTTCTTCCGGAAAGAAAAAGACCTAAAGGGGTGAACACCTCTAGATCATGCATGAACAACTCAACAAAACCACGGCTGAGTAAACATGGCTTAGCCTTTCGACCCCATTCTCTACAAATGATATTGTACGGGTCCATTTTCGTGTGAACCCAACCCTACTGTGGGCCCACGCGAATTGTGTCCCTACAATTGGCGCCGTCTGTGGGGAGGCTTGCATGTTAGCTCGAGCGATGGTGAAGTTGAGCTTCCGTCGAACAAGGGGCTACGAAGGTGCCTATATCACCGGCGACATATTACTGATGTTCCAACATAAGCTCTTACTAGGGGCTACGTTCCACGCCGTCGACGACATAGACAAGCCTAGGGGCTTCAAACACCAGGCCAGCTCCCCCCACCTTGTTCGAAGAGTCAAGCCTTCAGAAAACAAGCAAATAAAAAGAAACAAAAGCAAGTTTTGGACAGAACCAAGGCCTTGCATGGTCCTTGGACCCAAGCCTCTGGGGAAACCAACTACTTACAAAGAAAATACAAGTTTTGGACAGAACCAAGGCCTTGCATGGTCCTCGGACCCAAGCCTCTGGGGAAACCAACTACTTACAAAGAAAACACAAGTTTTGGACAGAACCAAGGCCTTGCATGGTCCTCGGACCCAAGCCTATGGGGAAACCAACTACTTACAAAGGAAACACAAGTTTTGGACAGAACCAAGGCCTTGCATGGTCCTCGGACCCAAGCCTCTGGGGAAACCAACTACTTACAAAGAAAACACAAGTTTTGGACAGAACCAAGGCCTTGCATGGTCCTCGGACCCAAGCCTCTGGGGAAACCAACTACTTACAAAGAAAACACAAGTTTTGGACAGAACCAAGGCCTTGCATGGTCCTCGGACCCAAGCCTCTGGGGAAACCAACTACTTACAAAGGAAACACAAGTTTTGGACAGAACCAAGGCCTTGCATGGTCCTCGGACCCAAGCCTCTGGGGAAACCAACTACTTACAAAGGAAACACAAGTTTTGGACAGAACCAAGGCCTTGCATGGTCCTCGGACCCAAGCCTCTGGGGAAACCAACTACTTACAAAGGAAACACAAGTTTTGGACAGAACCAAGGCCTTGCATGGTCCTCGGACCCAAGCCTCTGGGGAAACCAACTACTTACAAAGGAAACACAAGTTTTGGACAGAACCAAGGCCTTGCATGGTCCTCGGACCCAAGCCTCTGGGGAAACCAACTACTTACAAAGAAAACACAAGTTTTGGACAGAACCAAGGCCTTGCATGGTCCTCGGACCCAAGCCTCTGGGGAAACCAACTACTTACAAAGGAAACACAAGTTTTGGACAGAACCAAGGCCTTGCATGGTCCTCGGACCCAAGCCTCTGGGGAAACCAACTACTTACAAAGGAAACACAAGTTTTGGACAGAACCAAGGCCTTGCATGGTCCTCGGACCCAAGCCTCTGGGGAAACCAACTACTTACAAAGGAAACACAAGTTTTGGACAGAACCAAGGCCTTGCATGGTCCTCGGACCCAAGCCTCTGGGGAAACCAACTACTTACAAAGGAAACACAAGTTTTGGACAGAACCAAGGCCTTGCATGGTCCTCGGACCCAAGCCTCTGGGGAAACCAACTACTTACAAAGAAAACACAAGTTTTGGACAGAACCAAGGCCTTGCATGGTCCTCGGACCCAAGCCTCTGGGGAAACCAACTACTTACAAAGAAAAAGCAAGTTTTGGACAGAACCAAGGCCTTGCATGGTCCTCGGACCCAAGCCTCTGGGGAAATCAACTACTTAAATGGAAGAGCTGTGTTACATGGACTCTCTAGTCTGCTTTTGAACCCTTAACACTAAAGGGACCAATATGGAATGGATTAACAAGTTTTCAAAAGCACCACCAAAGTCACGCAACGTTTGGTCGTGCTCTCAGATGAATTATTCAAAGTTCGTCACCCTCAGACGATATTCTCACACTTATTACAGAGCGTTCAATCGACATCTCGGTTAGTTTTCTAAGTTTAACTTATTACGAGTTATTATCATGTCTGTTAGTGTGCATAGATTAAAATTAGTTGAATCGGGTTTCAAGAGTCCTTGCCCTGAATACTGCCAAGGAGAAACACACACATGGAGTACACCAACTCACAAAGTAGTTTTATCAAAGGAACAACATTCAGAATAAATAAAGAAATCGTCATTTCTTACTAAAGCAAAAAGACAGTACAATGTACAATGAAAAGCTAGAACCGGTCTGTGTCAAAGTTCACTACATGACCAAAAGAAAGGAAGATACAAGAAAATAAGTAAAAGCCGAGGAAGTAGGTCAGAGGAGAAGTTGGCTACAGCTCCAAGACCTTGTTCTTCTTCAAAGCTCTCACTTGCCCACAACTCAAACAGCGAAAGAGATCCAACTTGAACCTGACACCATTGAAGAAAAGGTGTAGGGAGTTGAAGGTGGTGGGGCTTTCTCTAAATATACGCCTACCGCAAAGCGGAGGCGCTGATGGAGGAAAACCCTTCTTCTGCCGTACCAAAACTCTGGCATGAACAGAACCTGCTTCGGATTTTGACTAAAAGAGGGGACGATTCTTTTCCCTCTCGGCGGAGAGGGAGTATACTCCTGAATTTGTGCTTCCTGCGCCCATGTCTTATGGTTGTAAGCCTCATGAAGACACGATGCTTCTGCGGCGGAGGAAGTTCTTTATTCCCAACCCTCGTTTTCAACATGTTATGCCAAGAAAGGAGAGCTCCGGATGTGGGGAGCGTGATGTGAGAGAAAACTGAAAGAAGGGGTGTTATATATAACGCAGCCATCTCTCCCTCCTATTTATTTGAAAAGACAAGATGATGGTAGTCAACTCATGCAGCGTCCCAAGGAGCACTACAGACAAAGTGGTCTTGGCTCAACTTCCAACATCGACTGCAACCACAAGATTAAAAAGCCTCGTAAAGGCGCATTTCGGTCATCGTGACATCAGAGAGTACCACGTGGCCAGAAGTTGCAGAAATATCTCTTAATTCATAGGCTAGGTGGATTCGTGGACCCGGGGCCGCTTGGCGTAAGGGCCCAGGTACCTTGGCCGACGCGGAGCAGCGGCCATGGCCGAGGACAGTCACTTTTGGGCGCCTCGGGAAATGCTCAAAGATAAGGGAAACCAAGTACTGGTGCAGACATTGGTCTCGGACAGAACCTAAGGCTCGCATGGTCCTCGGACCTATGCTAAAAGGTAAAACTCAATACCGACAAAACCCAAGTCTCGGACTCATGCCTCCGAGAAAAATCAAGTACGTAAGATAAAACGTATAAGTCCTGAACAAAGCCCAGGTTTGGCAAAGTCCTCGGACTTAAGCTTCTTTGGAAGTCAGCCGCCCTAATGAAGGGATTCTTTTCGGCTTAAATAATGGAAAAGGTTAATGCTCACGCCTCGTGGAGATGGCAGAGCAACCTAATGATCGTCAACCTAAGGAGGCCATTCATCCGAGGGGTAACATGTCCTCGGGTAAATACTTCTCACACCTAATCGGACATTTGACACCCATCACTGCTAACTTTAAGATAAGTCTCATTCCTTACTGGTCGGACTGTTATATTGAATAATAATTTTGTTAAAATTATCGTGGCATCATTTTATCAACGATTACTTCGTCCTTAGTCATTATTGATTCAAATGCTATACTATTATGCCGAGCAGCGCTTTCGCATTTGTTAGAATATATAAACAAGACATAAGAAATAGAGTAACACTATCTTTTATTAATATGAAAATTTGTTACAACGTACAAGGAAGGGCTTAAACAAGCCTATACAAAAAATGAACTGCAAAAACAATAACAATATCTGTAATACAAATAAGTAAACCATCAGGTGTCTTTTGAATCTGCCTTCAAGATCTCTCTGAAATCCATGCCTCAGTACTGCTCATATCAGGAGAAGAACCTTATACAAAAATAATGAAGGACAAGGAAGAAGAATTGGAACACATGGAAGCACTTCAGCAAGCTCTTGTTGCTGAAGAAAGCAAGGGAAAAAGAAGATGGAGGACATGAACGGGAAGGAGGAGAAGAAGAGTGAAGCAATGAAAAGAAAGTAAAAGGAGCAAAAGAGGGAGAAGGGGAGCCTAATTAGGTATGCTCATGAGAGAGCAGATGGAGATGACAAGGGAGGTTTTCGACTCAGTCACACCAGAAATGGGGTATGACGAGTCCCTGCTTCGGATTTTGGCTAAAAGAATGGGGAGACAAACCTTGAGTCTCCACCATCCTTGCCCCGACCGAGCCATCTCAAGTTTCGTTAAGATATGGTGTTTCAGGGAAAGGAGGGATTCATTCATGGTTGATCACTGTGGTGGACGTGTTATCAAATGAGGGATAACCAGAGGGAAGAGGCGGATTCTGGGAAAAGTCTAAGGGATTCGCATATGAGAGAATCACCCTCTTATCTTCTCTCTTTATATAGGGGAAAAAGACGAGGGTACGTGACACGTTCCGATCCTCTAAGAAATCTGCTAGTAAATGCAAAACCGTTTCGTTTCTCCAAGCCATCCTTAACCGATAGAGTTAAGAGGCCTCGTAAAAAGAAGACATTAAAAGCGCACTACGGCTATCCAAACGGAATAAACGCCTCACGCGTAAGTCAAGGGAATTGTCACGTAGACCGGCGCATTACTTGGGGAGGTGAGAAGTCGCTGACGTTGATCAAGGGCCGAACTTAATAAGCCGCAATAAAGTCTCGGTATTATCAAAACCCACCTTTCCAACCGAAGAGTTGGATAGCAGGGTTTTGAGGGGCTATTGTGGGGCCCGACAACAGATGGGCCAGATCCACCTATTCACGGGGATACTTAAGGCCCAAGCCGAGGAGGATAGTAGTCCCAGCCCAATAAACACAAAGCACTAATGGGCCATAGAAGCCGCCGAGGAAGGTACAGCCCTCGGTTAGCCCAGAGCTACACTAAGGAAAGGGGCAAAAGTGGTATAGGGATAATCTTGTAAGAAATCTAAAATATCTAGGAAAGGCTGCCAATACTACCGGCCCTAGACAGAGCTTTGCCTCTCACAGAGTCGTGTTTCTTTGGCCTACTCAACCACTCCCAGCAACTCAGGTTCAGTCTTGGAAAGTCCGACCCTACACGTGGACGAAGGAAATTGAATGCATGCTAATATAAAAGGAAAATATACAACCTAAAGTAAGGGGGGGTTCTTCCGGAAAGAAAAAGACCTAAAGGGGTGAACACCTCTAGATCATGCATGAACAACTCAACAAAACCACGGCTGAGTAAACATGGCTTAGCCTTTCGACCCCATTCTCTACAAATGATATTGTACGGGTCCATTTTCGTGTGAACCCAACCCTACTGTGGGCCCACGCGAATTGTGTCCCTACATGTCTCATTTAATGAGTTAGCATTAGAGTACAAATCCTAATACCAACATATTTTAATATTTTCTATTTTTTTCTTCAAATTTTTTTTTTTTTTTTAATTTCAACTAACCAAACATGTTTTTGATTTCAAAAATGCAAGAAAACTGTTTTTTCTTTATATTTCCAAAAACAAGTTTTTGAAAATAGAAAACAAAAACTGTTACCAGACATAACCTAATTTCTCTATATACCATCATAGATAACATATGAATTTCAGCCATTACTTCTATAGAATTAATTAGAGAACCTCCTTCCGAGTTTGGTTAAAAGTAATTGCCTTGAATCTTATAAGGCACCTACAACCAACAGATAAAATTATCAGAAATGCCAAGTATTATTACCTGACATAATGCAGCATAATGCTTATATATCTCACTGTTTTTGTCTTGATCACCAAGCAGCGTACCACCATACCAACCATTTCCCTCATCAACGGATGTCATTGCAAGGTACCTGAAAATCAAAGAACAAATATGTGCATTAATTAACTGGACAAAATATAGAATTTATTAATAACAACCTCCATTTTAACAGTCTGTTACATAATAATTATGTTTTATTTTCTTTTGGGTAATTGTCACAGAATAAAACTGAAAAAGAAAAAGTAGTACAAAATTTTGTCACTTAAAAATGCATCTGCAAAGTTAAATACAACAGCTAACCCTATGTTTATGGGGGGAGAGGAATTATGAAGGTTTCAGAAACCCTTGCCCTCTCCTTTCCTGCCATCTCTCAGCTTAAGATTGTTGAAAGCTGAGCTAAGTTCAACCCTAACAGTAAACATGTCCAAAGCTACAAAAATAGTATATAATGCTAACAAACCTTGGACCAAATGGCATATCCTCCCCACATAAATTAGGGGTAAAGGATGAGAGCATAGACTCAATCCTGTGCAGGTTCCTAGGTTGTATTTACCTACCAAAACTTAGCATATCATGCACACCCTTCTTAATTTCAATTATCACAAAGTGTGCAGATTGGACACATACCTCTGGTCATATTTTACAATTATTTTTTGATAAGTACTACAAATATCTTAAATTCTTGAGAAGTTCTTATCACAAGAAATCAGGCTCATCAAGCAATAAACCCAAAAACCAAAGTAATAAATTAAAAGAAAAACACTGTATTCCATGATATAATTTCAAATAATGATACAACATGAGATACATGTGCCTTTTTTTTTGGGATAAGTGAGATAAATCTTATTAAACAAGGCTAATTCATGCAAGAAGCATGAAGTAACAAAGAAATATATACAAAAAAGAAGAGAATCTAAAGCAACGGAATGAAATCACTAGACGTGAATCCCCAAGCTTGAGATCAGTTAAATAAAGTCCCTGTTTAGTACAGCAAATTTTCAACTTTTTAAAAATTGGGAGTTTGAGAAAGCCATACGAATAAAAAAGTGAAGTTTGAAAAAGTTGTACTTTTAAAAATTGCAGTTTGAAACTGTGTTATCAAACAGGCATGATTTCCCTAATATCTGTGGCCAACATCAATTATAAAAGTACAACCAAATTATTAATTTGATTTTTATGTAGTAAGGTCTACACAATTCCAAATAAATAAATAAAAGAAACTGGATTATCTCGTGTGCACTTGCTCAACAACTAGAAGTGAAGCCTAAATCTGTCCAAAAACTAACCCAGCCCATGCTATCCAATTATTTATAGGGATTTGCTGAAGCCATTTAAACATGCTGGGAAAATAAAACATTACAAACATTGGGCTTCAACCCAAGTCAATTATGACTAGGTTACAGTCTTAGTTGTCTATATAAGCAGGCTATTGTACTCTAGCTTGAGTAAAAAAATTTATTGTTAAAATTTTTCCTGCAATATTTTTTGTTGATTCTAGGCAACCCTAGGTGCTGATTCCTATGTTTTGTTTTCTCTTGCTTGGTGTGAAAATTCCAAGCAAGACTAAATGTTAATACCTAAGTTTATTTTGTTTTCTATTTTTAGTGATATCTGTTTTGGTTCTTTTCCCATGTCAATTAGTCGGGAAGGGAAGTCTGCTGAAAAGAATATGATGGATTCAAATGAAATTTAATGCACATGTAGTATATTCTAATGGTTAGTCACATCTAGAAATTGGTCAATCCTAATCATTTTATCTTAACAAAAAAGATGTGGCATCATTAAACCAAATTATATCATTCCTTAATCCATTCTATGCAAGCGAGGTTGCCATTGGACATGTCATCATCTGTGGTACACTTGCTTCCATATTGGCATAACAGAGGATATATTCTCAGTGGCTGACCTTTGGAGAGACATTTATAAGAAACTGCATACAATATAATTAAATGACAAACATATTTTTCCCTTCTATCCTCCTTAATATTCCGCTGGTTACAATGGGGCTAATCTTACTAAATTCCTTAGACCTAAAGGTTCCAATGTCTTTCTGCTAGTATACATACACCACAAATATACTTTGTTCATTTCATAGTTCCATAATTACTGAAATTTATCAGGAAAAAGCACTCCAACTTCAAACTAGTCAACCTTCATCCAATTGAAAATGGAAAAAAATAAAAACTCAAAGAGTACAAAGTAAAAAGTTCTCAAACTTTGTAATTTCAGGCTCAGAATTGATTCACAAGGCATATACAGAGATTTAGGCTATGTTTGGTTAGCCCATGACTCATATCTCACAACCCGTCTGATGCGGGAGACGCAAGGAAATTATTATTTAGTATTATTTATATTTGCAAGTCAATTGTATTTTTACGTTTTAGGTCCTAGTAGTTTATTAGACTATTAGTATTTTAATTTGGAAGCAAGGTTATTTTTGTAATAAGGCAATTAAGGTTTCCTAGCCAATTAGAACTAGGGTTTAGCAATCCTTTATAAGCAACCTATTGTACTCTTTAAGGAGATAGTTCATATTTTGATGAATGAAAAAATGGCCGTTTGGTCTCTTTTAGTCTAGTGCTTACTCTAGGTCTACCCTAGTCCCTAGGTGTTGACTCCTAGTGGTTTCCCCGCCCAAGCCAGGCCTAGGTGTTGACTCATAACTCATAAGTCACATCTCACACTCAATTTTCTCCTAACCCATGCATTGGTGTGTTTGGCACTCCATTACTCATAGCTTTTTCTCTCTTCCAAAACCCACTCAGATTTCCTCATGTCTTCGTCTTCTCTCTCTCTCTCTCTCTCTCTCTCTCTCTCAATTAATCTTCTATCACTGTCAAAGACACAAATCACCCAAATTCTCCAACCAATAATAAAGATTCAATTTTCCATGTGTGTTTGTCTTCCTCAGAATCTGAGTTGCTAGAGGGAAAAACAAGAAAAATTGGTAGGGAATGGCTCAGGCTATGAAGGAATGGTACAAGCAAATGCCTATCATCTCCCTGTTCGTATCTCACAGCTGCTATTGTCACCACTATCGGTTGCTCCCTTGATGCACGTATCTCTAATTCTCTTATCACTAAAGCTTTCAGCCACAGAAAAGCAAAGAAAATAAAGGAAGAACCCAGCTCACATCTCTCTCAGCACAAGCACCAAGAGGCTGTGAGATCCTTGTGCAGTGTGTGCTGTGTTTAGCTCGAAGAAGAAACAAAGAAGCACCGATGTGAGGAGATGAAGAAATAAAGAAAGAAAGAAAGAGCCGTTGAGCAACTTGTGTCTGACTTTGAGTGTGACAACACTAGCCAATGGGTCCCACTACTAATGTTTTATTACCAAATTGCCACTTGACTCAACTCATAAATCATAAATCTGAAAACACAAAAAAAGTGTTCTCAATTCTCACTACACATTCTCAATATATTGAGTAATGAGTGATGAGAATCAAACCAAACAACCCTTGCACTAGTGGGGCCCACAATTTTTGGGTGACAAGTGATGGAAATTGAGATATGAGTGATGAAAATCACTAAACCAAACACAGCCTTACGTTTTCTCTCACAGCAAGTAACTTGTTGAACCAGCCACCACAAGAAAAATCTGATTGATTCAACTAGTTGATTATATTGAACAACCAAGGAGGTTTCTACGAAAAATGAAAATGGACTTTCAAGAGATATACCTCTGGAAAATTTCCTCTTCATTGGTATCGCTAGCAGAAGAAAGCCAATTTAGGTCACATAAACCATCAACTCTTCTGTCAGCCTGAGATCCTCCACTTGCAATTTCATGCGAAGAAACTTTGGGAGCTGAGGCACTATCTTCATGCTTTCTCTGACCAAAAAGCCAATTTGGGCTTTTGAGCTGTATTTCACTGGACAAAAAATGCTAAGATTCAGTAATGGAAACTAGGTTTCCAAGGATATACAGACTACTTTGCACCATAACCACCCAACAATGAGAAAAAAAAAAAAAAAAAAAAAAAAAAAAAAAAAAAAAAAAAAAGAGAAACCAGCAATTTTATCATTTCTAGAGAGAGAGAGAGAGAACTAAGAGGACATGCATCAACACTGGGAAGATTGTGCGTAAATGGACATTCTTACTGTAACAGAATGAGATACAAATCATTTTAAAATGTCTTATGACTCCTTGGAACTCGAAGAAGTGTGAAACTGGAGACTATTTTATAAATTCACTTGAACATGCAGACTTAAAAAAAGGGAACTTATTTGTGTTATTTATTATTTATAACTTTTTTATTGTAATATTTAGAACATAACTATGACTTTACACACAACTTTAATCAGTTTGATGTAAAAATGGAAGCTAAAATGCAAGAAAAGGCATATCCTTCCACATATCCTTGTGACATTAAATCCTTTCCTTTAAAAAATAAAAAAAAAAAAAGAAAAAGAAAAAGGAACACACTTGCACAAACATCAATGTGGTCAAAATAATATTTGAGGGACAAAAATGTTGATTAAAATAAAGGACAGGAGACAAGCACGTGACATTTCTAGGGTATAACAAACAGGTCAGTGACATGAAGCACCACAAATCGCACACAAACAATGGACTTAGAAAATAGTAGACTGCATGAAAACCAAGAATTTGATTTAACTAATGAAGAATTATTATTAAAACCTCAATCAACAGGTAGTATACTCAGACTAACTACAAATTTTCTTCTATAATGAAAGAAACCCAGGAACAGGAGCAAGTATTTCAGTTTTGTAGATCAACATAGCAGCAGAACCAACAAATCAGCAGCATATAGGAGCAAGTGAGAGAGAGAGATAATGCATTGTGTGCAAGCAACCAAGAGAAGGTTGAATAATCATAGGAGGTAAACATAGGATATGAATCATAAAAAGGAAATAATTACGCTGCATCAGGTGCCACACTGGAATTTCCTATGCCAGAACCATGTCTGTGATCTGTTTCTCTACAAAGTCTTACATTCCTTACTAAACTACATGTCCTTTGTATCAACTTATCAAATGATGTCAACTTCATCCGCAAGAAGTCTTCCCTGCAAGCTGAAATAGGGGCCAAAGTAACTCTAGCACCTCCAACAGGCATGGCATTAGCTAGCAAACTGCGAAGTTGAAAACCATAAATTTATTATTTTTTTTTAAAAAAGGATGAATAAACCAAGAACAAAAGAGTAAGGAACACAAAGATTAGATACTCAATATTTAAAATAAATGCACCAAACCAAAAAAATAAAAATAAAAATCAATGGAGATAATATAATAAGAAAAATATGAAAAACAATCATAAGTGTACAATGTTTGCATGTGTACATGCTCGTGAATGTGTGGGTGAGGTAGCATGTAGAAGGAAAACATGGAGACTTACCACTTATCCAGGAAAAAATCATCTCCCATCCCAGACACATGGAGATAGTAATCTGAATCAAGCTCCCAAAGAGCGGGTTTCCCTTCCCGTGGTTGGAAGTAACCCAAAAATCTGTACAACAACCAAATGATGATAGCTTGAGAGGATGTTAAATAAAATGAGCACAAAAACAAAATAAATAATAACAGATAAACAAGGAAATTATAAATGATAAGAGTCAGAAAAACTGAGGCAACCCAGCTTTCCAAAAATATTTTAAATCTCTTTACATAAGTGAGAAGTTACAGAATGAAAATTTTTTTATTGGTACATAACACATGCACCCGATGGGTCTTGAACCCAAGACTTCACCCTCCACCTAGCACTTATAAGGATAGGAGGTGCCAATTAAGCTAGAGCTCATTGATAGAATGAGAATTCAAAACTTCAGAAATCTCATATATTAAAAACAAGAGGAATGAAAATAGTATTTCATAAAAATGAAATAGGATACTATTTTCATAAAAATCAAATAAGAATCATAATGGGGAGGAATATTTACAGATTTATTGCATCTTGCTTTTCACCGTCAGTGTAAGTATTGCTATAGTATCGCTTGATAGACTTCAAAAACTCTCTAGATTGGGTAGTAGCTTTCCACTTTCCTTGCCTCTCTGGGAAGACCTGATGCTCATAACAAAACAGTGATTCAGGAAATGAAAACAAAATCTCATCTGCATGGTTAAGAAAAAGGAACAGAAAAAAAGAAAATGTAGATGTGCAAATTTAATAATAGACAAATGTAAAATAAACTAAGACAAATTCACAATAAAACTTACTGTATTATGAGCTTCAGATCCACCATACTGCTGGGCAAGAGCATCCCCCATGCTCTGATACATATCCATTAGAGCTGCAGCAATGGTACTCTCAGGGTCCACTTTGGGAATGTCTGTTAAACCCATTGCATAAAGTTGGCGGCCTAAAGCTGCAAGGCCATAAGCATACTGGGCAACATTTGTGCGATCCAAGCAGTCAATGCAGTTGGTGCGCAGAACTCCACTTTGAAAACGAGGTGCTTCCCCACCACAATTATTTTTTCCATTCTGTTGATTAAAATCAGTCTCTCTGTCTCGATTAACTAAAGAATTTAGATTATCATTACAGCTTCCAATCATAGCTAGGTCCGTTGAATTAGCTCTTAAATCTCTAAGCGAAGCATCCCTGAAAGAGATGAAAATGAACTATATATAGAAGAACATCAAAAGGACACACCAAGATGATTAACTATTTCAATGTTAAACAAGCACCAGTAGGTGCCTTAAATGAGACCTCACCAGGCTTGATGATTACTACAAACAAAATACCCTTGTATGAAAATGGGGCCCTCAACTACTACTAACCCCACCCCCCCCCCCCCCCCCCAACATTCATGAATTTATACATGGTCAATAAATTGCTGATACACAACTTATTGTCCAGAAAGAGCATTATATGATAAGTAATAATCACAAATTTAATTTTTCTTTTTGTAAATAATAACACTATCAAATTCAAAAGCACTTAATTCAATCATTTTTTTTATGCAATTGTTATGGTGTTTTTTTCGTTGTAACAGAAGTTTCTTTTTTGATAAGTGGCTATCTACAGAAGTTTCATGGACTGCTTTCCCTGTTAAGAAGTTAGATGACATCTGATACCACAACAATCAGTATTTTCAAGTTTTCTGTCATTTGTGGGGCCGCATACTATAATAGACTTTATTATATGCAAAGTTAGGAGTTTAAAAAACCATTACTCTTCTTATAAGAATGCGAGACAGAACTACCCTATGCATCCGCATATGAAGTTGCCAAGAGCCTTCTAGCTTAACTAATTGTCACCTCTTGGTGTTTTCAATAGAGACATCTAAAGTTCAAATACTCCCACCCCCAACTTTTGAATTATCAAAAAGAGCATCCACAAATGAAGTTCATGGAACCAATTCCTTTGTGCTTTTTTCTTTTTTTAATATACAAGTAATATTATAAAAAGGAAAGATAGAAATTTCCTTTGGCCTACGAATCTACCAGATCACACCCAATTGAGGCCAACATCCACCTTTGTCACTCTCAAGCTGTGGCAACTAAACCCCTCCACTGATGAATCAATCCAACGACCATCAAAGCGCATCAACCACTAGACCACAACCAAGCCTCAAAAATTCAAACCTAGGACCGTCATTCAAAAATACACAACCCCAAATGCACAAAAACCACCCAAGTACAACAACCAGGTCATCAATCCTTCGGCCAAGACAAGCCACCCCAATACGGCAATACCAAACCCTGAAGTACCAAGCTAGACCATCAAGCCCAGATTGCTATTGAGATTTGAGACCCATCCTCCAAAGTCCTCAAGCGACTCCATCAACAATGTAAGACTTGCAAATATTAAGAACAATGTGGCTTGAGGCCTTATGCCAATTCGCTTGTCTTCACATCCCTATATGCTGCTTCTGATACTACACCAGACAACCCTAGACAGAATGTACCGCTGCAATCGTCACCATGTCATGTCATCATGTCACTCCCCTAATCATGGTCTACCACTAAGTGTTTGACAAGTCAATGCAGAATCCTTTTGTTGTTCATGGTGAATACAATTTCTAGCTTTCAAAATAAAACCAAAAAACAAAGAACGCCTCATTTGAACCAGCTTTATAACCCATTATACCATGTGAGCAAACCCAAATACTAACACGCCTTGGCCCAATAGTCTTCTTTGGTGGGCCTAGAAGCTAGGACCACAACACATCTAGGCCAGTCATAACCAACCCACATCAAACCAAAGTTATAAAAATTGTACTGGCTACCAATCTGATACACTTAGCCTTAATTTGGATACCAATGAAAAATGAAAATTATTGCACTATTTAGCTTATTTTTGCTACTATTTATGGGTCTCACTATATTATTTCAACTAATTTTTACCTTTATCTACAGTATTTTCAGCAATAAGTTTTTAGTTTCAGCAAAACAAGTGGTATCCAAACAGATCATTTCAACAATAATAAAACCAAGCCTTGATCCCAATACTTTGGGGTTGGTTATAGACCCTCAATAGACTAATCAAGGTTGGCCATATCCAAATCATATTGTCACCTCCTTATTTGATATATCTTACTTTACTATTACTACAAATGTTATTTTAGGCCGTCCTCAAGCTTTTATCATTCCCTTGATTTTAATCAACTCACTCTTTCTCATTGGTGCATTAACCAATCTCCTTTGCACATTACCAAACCATCTTTGTCACCAATCCGATACACATATTGTTGGAAATTGACTCAATTTCTTATTTGGACTTGATTAACCATTTAAGTACTTTTGGTGTGAAAGCAAAGCTCATTCTTTGTTAAAGAAGTAATTTAGTATTTCTTGTCCACAGAATAATAAGAGTTAGAATCTTGTAATAAACAACAAAGAGTTTGGTGGCTTTGGCTTAAGTGGCCTTCCCACATTGGGAGAAGAGAAGACTTAGAAGAACTTGGAGCGAGTTTCTTCAAAGAGTCGTTTGGTAGTTCTTTTGGTGTTCAAAGATACCCATGTGTGTAAGTAGATAGTTTGCATACTATTTCAAAAGCACCATTCGTTGTATTAGGGTTTTCAGATTTTGAGTGCCTTATTTTTTTTTTTTTTTTGATATGTGATTTTGAGTGCCTTATTATGAATTTTTTTTTTTTTTTTGATAAGTAATAAGAATTCATTGATAATAAAAAGATACACCCAAGCACACAGGAAGTATACAAGGGGGAGCAAGTCAAGAACGAAAATTACAAAAGTCAAGTAAATCCAAAATAGAAAAAGGATGGTTTCTCCACACAGAGAACCAATCAAGTAAGGTTCGGAAGAAAAGAAGCTTGAGGTCGGGCATAGCACGCTCAGAGTCTTCAAAGCATCTACTATTCCTCTCCTTCCAAATACACCACATCAAACAAAGAGGAATGACCTTCCAAATAACTCCATTGCGGAGGCGACCAAAGTGACCTTGCCAGCAAGCTAAGAGACCAACAACAGACGAGGGCATGATCCAACACACTCCAAATAAACCAAAAACCATATCCCATAACTCCGAAGCAACCGGGCAATGAAGGAAAAGATGGTCAACACTTTCACTACTACGCTTGCACATATAACACCAATCCAAAATACAAACCTTTCTTTTCCTAAGATTGTCAATAGTCAAACATTTCCCCAAGGCTGCGGTCCAGACAAAAAAAGCCACTCTAGAAATGATTTCTGTTAGTTTGTGTTTGTTTGTTTGTTTTCATTTGTAAGAGTTTGCGAGTTTAGCTTGTGATATTTTGTTGGGTGTGTTTGTAATCTAGAATATTGATAATGTATTTTGGTTGTTGTCATTTGTGGATGTAAGCATAAAGTTTTCCAAGCACGTTAACCATTGTTTCTTCTGTTTTTTGATAGATAATCAGAGAACTATTATTAATGAGTAAATAAGGAAGAGTACAAGTTGTTCATGATGATGAACAACAAGAAAAAGATAAAACAAACAGCAAAAAAAGAGGGTAATTAGGAAACTAATCTAAGGGAAAGCATAAACTCAGAGAGAGAAGAATAATCAGTAAAACCCCAATAACGAGACCACTCAAAAAGACTACGTTGGCATAAAACCTTTAACTTATCCAGCATCTTCTCATTGTCTAGCGACGATTTTTTTCCAACCAAACAATCCACATTAAGCACCCTAGAATCAAATTCCAAATGTTCGAATTATGCTTCCCAAGCCATAGATGTGAACAAGATAACAATCCCGCCACTGATCCTGGCATAACCCAACGTATACCAAAAGCTTGAAGCATAAAAGTCCATAAAGTATGTGTAATTGGACAATGAAGAAGAAAGTGGTCCACCGATTCCCCATCACAACAACACATACAAAACCAATTTGCCAAAGGGCGACCCCTAAGCATGAGATTATCCAAATTTACAATCCAATCATGAGCAACTGTCCACAAAAAGAAAGCCACTCGCTTAGGAACCTTTGGTTTCCAAACACCCTTCCAAGAAAATAAAGAAATCAATGTACCCCAAATCGCATGGTAATAAGACCGGGTGTCAAACTTACCATCACCTTTAAGCCGCCAACGAAGAGTATCTCTCCTATCACCCCAAGGAATACAAGTTTGGATTAACTGAAATAAAGAATAAGATGCAGCTAGCTCTCAATCTTCAAAAGCTCTATAAAACCTTAAATCCCACACTCTAACGGTACCCCCTCTTCTGGGATCCACAAAACCTTAAAGATACAAGCATCCTTGGCAGCTAAACAAACATAGAGCTCAAGATTGAGATCTTTTAGGGTATTATCACCAATCCACTTATCATGCCAAAAGCGGATACGAGTGCCTTCACCCACTACAAAAGACAGAGGCTTAGAAAAGCTCTCCCACCCTTCATGAATGCAAGGCCACATCCATGAGTCCTCCTGCAAACTTTAGTACTCCACCCCCTTTGACCCTCACCATATTTTGTGGAGATAACTCTCTACCAAAGATGGGTAACTTCATGAACTTACCTCCACAGCCATTTCCCTAATAAAGCTTGATTAAATGACACCACACTTCTTATCCCCAAACCACCCAATTCGATGGGTAAACACACATTTTCCCAAGCCACCAAAGGCTATTTGAAACTCCCCTCAGAAGACCCCCAAAGAAAATTCCTCTAAATTCTTTCCAATCTAGCAGCCACAGCTTTAGGAATAGTAAAAAGAGATAAAAAGTATGTTGGAATACTTGAGAGAGTACTCTTTAGTAACGTGAGCCTACCACCCTTAGATAGATAGAGAAGCTTCCACCCTGATAGTTTCTTCTCCATCTTCTCTAAAATAGGATTCCAAATCAAAACTGTCTTAAAAGAAGTTCCCAACGGCATCCCCAAATATTTCATATAATTGTTCATATGAATGCACTTTTGCTAGCCCCAACTTCCAACACTTATCCCTTGAAACATACTGGTTCACGTACCAAGCAATTTTTCAAATTGTTTCAGCCAAATCATCAAAATTTGCGGCAAATTTTTCAAGTTTTGGGTGGAGTTCTCATTTTGGGTTGGTACACGCTTCCTGATTTTTTTTTTTTTCCCGTAATTTTCATAAATAGCTTCACGCCGGTGGAACTAGAAGTTCTTTCAATAGGACCTGCATGATGCCTTTAGCTCACCTCACTACCTTTTTCAAGGCCATCTTCTCTGCCACCATGTTTCAGTCTTTCTGTGGTGTGGATCTTGATTTCTTGGAAGAGGATGTGTTTGATGGACAACTGGGATGGTTGTCAAATTTAATGTAATTTTAGTTAAAGTTTTAGGAACACACTTGGGTTTCAGGCTCCTTGAGGGGATTCAAGTGGATGCTAGAGATTAAGAGTCTTGGATTTAGGGTTTGCCCCAAGGGTTTGGGTGTGGCTTGAGAATGGGATGATTAGGTGTTTGATGAAGGTTCTTGAAGTGGAAATGGATTAGCGTTTTGGCTAGTAAGGGATCTAGTTGATGGAATACATGCAAATGGTGATGGATTCAGTGAGTTGTGACTACCTTGAGAGAGTCACCATCTCCAAGAATGGTACTACTTTGAGGGAGCCTCTACCTCCAAAGAAAGACCAGACAAAACGTCTTAACAAAAGGATTATTATTCATTCATTTGGCAATTGATGGTTACATGCATTTATTTGTTCCATGTGCATGGCAATCAGGAGGAGCAGCCATAGAAGTTTGGAAGCAATTGGATAAAAAAGACCAACTGATATTTTCATAGGGACGAGACTGCCAATGGGACTATTCTGAGTGACGAGTCGACCAACAGTCCCTCCAAAGATAAGGTTTTGCAGTTTTTGTCAGCTTCTCCTAATCCTAACATAAATAGGTGTGCAGTAATTGCAATGAATTTTCTCTTTGTGCAAACTGAGTGTCTCCCACCCTAGGAGAGTGGTTGCAAACACCAACTATGCCCGTTGGACTCGATTTACAATTTATGTTGAATGATTCCATTTGTAAGCTAATTGATGATGAAAGAGAATGAGAGTTTTTAGGATTTAATTTTATTTGCTTTTATTTTTTTAATGTAATTAGTTAAAAATTATTGCGTGACCTTCCTTGAATTTTTTTTTTTTTTTTATAATAATAATTTTTTAAAGAGACTACTTCATATACGAAGGACACAAAGTAGCCTACAGAATTACAGTAAGAAAGAATTACACACAAAATGGCAACAACATTATAAATGATGCAATAGAATAGCTAGTTGTAAAACCCCAAGAGTGAGACCACTCATATAAGGAGCTAGCTAGTGAACGGTGCTAGCAGCTGAATCCTCATACTTACCGCATCTTCAAAAGTGCATCAATTGCATTCCCTTATATGGTTCATATCAAACCTTTTTTTTTTTAGAAACGAGGTATCCAAGCTCTTGAAACACCTGACTATTCCTTCCCATCTCACCACACCAGGCTATTACAGAAGGAATCCCTTGAGGATGGCTCCAAGTTGCTAGCTAGAGGTTTTGAACCCAGTCCACATCAAACATAATTGAAAAATTTTCAAAATATCCGACAAAATGCTTTCCAACTTAATTTCTCCAACAAAAATTAGATCGATGACCTTTCAAAGTAAAACCCAAAGGATCTAAACACGAAGCTCCACAAATCAAATGCAACAATGCAGTGTATCAATAGATGATCCACCGTCTCCCCACTACATTGGCACGTGCAACACCAACCCAATATTGTATAACCCCTCCTGATAAGGTTCTCAAATGTGGGTATCTTCCCCCATGCTGTTGTCCAAAAAAGAGACTCTAGTCACTCTACAGGACCTTAACCCCCCAAATGCCTTTCCAAGGGAAAAGAACCACTTGAGCCCCTTAGAGCAATATAGAAAGAGCGAAAATTGAATCCATCACTCCTCAGCCTCCATCTCATGGGATTACCACTCTCTCTCTAAATGGGAGACATGCGAATTTATCATGGGATCAAAACAGGTGATCCTCAAATTGAACCTTGTCTCCAATCTATAATTTAAAAAATTAAAAATTAAAAATCCCACAAATTGGGTCCTACTTATAAAAGGAAGTCTAGACCCACAAGTGAATAATGTTAGAATAATTTAGAATAATGATTAAATTCAACCTTTCATAACAACTTTAACTTTTGGGACAAATGGTAGTTTATCAATTATGAAGTTATTTCATTTTCCTTCTTTGATGTAATTTGGGTAACCTATTTAAAGGCCTCAATATTCACTATCATTGACAACTTGGTTGGAAGTTTTCTTCCAGTGCTTGGTGTTGACTTCAAGTAACCTTAGACACTAACTCCTAGATCTATCCCTTTTTCCACCACTTGGTGATGATTCTAAGCAACCTTGGGTGTTGAATTCTAGAATTTTTTCCTCTTTCCAACATTTGATGTTAATTCCAAGGGTTTATCTTTTTTGTTCTTCAGCAAACAAGAGAAGCACCCTTAGTAATATAGCTTTAATCAAAAATTTTGTGTTAAAACTTACATCCTATGACTTGGACATTACAAATGTTCTTGATAAAGCAAAATAACAAAATAAAATCTCAACATTGACAATCAATCAGATACCACTTTGTAAGCTAAACAAAAAAGAGCATTGCTGCGCTTAAATGGATATAGATCAATGTGTTTAGAAAGAAATACATACCTTCCTGTGCTTGTCCGACTAATTTTGTTGGCCCTCTTAAAAGTTGTAGGTTTACCACTATAGTAAAAACCAGTCAAATCCAGTGCCTCACTTGCCACAGCACCCAAAACAGCCAAAACATTGGCAGACTTGCTTTGGAAACAGCAGAAATACAGAATGCTTAGCTCCAATTCAAAAATAATAGAAACTAGACAGAGAAGAAGAAGCAACCTACTTACCTCTTTGCAAACTTGTGAAAGTCCCAGTGAATAAATTTAAGATGATTTTCTTCTGAAAGAATCTGGTTCAGATACCCAACCGCATGTGCAAACTCGCGCCTTAGCATCATTTCTCTTGGCCTCTTTTCAACGGTCTTAATTTGACATTTAAATTAGTTCAAGGAATATCAGACATTAAACTCAGCACTAAATAGTCGGCAATTGAGAAAATAAAAGGCTGAAAGCATATGAAACAATGCTTGTATATATGTGCAATGTAAACATAGTATCCAAATATACACTTATCAATATATATATATTAGGATGAGGTATATATGCATTGGGATCAGGAAAAAAATTCATAATTTGTCACATTAAAATTTCATCGAGAGAAAGCTTTCCATTCTCTCTCCATCATACCAGGTATTTGTCATAGGCATAGACACTACTAGAGAGAGAGAGAGAGAGAGAGAGAGAGAGCTTAATACACGCATCCACATATCATCAAAAATGGTTTCGTCTTTTCATTTTATTTTAATCTTTTTTTTTATATATATATTTTATTTGTAAGTTACATAGGTAGATCTTGAAGACTTGAACCCACAACCTCACTTCACAATCTTGTTCTTACAAAAGGGAAGTAGATTTCATTTAAGCTAGAACTCTTTGGCTCATCAAAATTCAAAAATCTCAAAAATCTTCAAAGGAGTAACATGCTTTAATCATTATAATACATGTATTGTTCTTGGTTTTACTCATTAAAAAGTCACTCTAAATATACATTGTCTACATCAACAAACCTCATTTAATACATTATTTCCTAACAACTTAAGTTTTTAAAACAAGTGGTAATTTATCATGGTATAAGAGTAGGTGGCCCTAAGTTCAAAATCTACCTCCACTCTACCTCTCATTTAAAAATTTAAAAATCCCACATATTGGGCCTCCCTTAATATTAAGCCAATCTAAACCCACACATGAGAGGGGAGTGTTAGAATAATGGCTAAATGATTAAATTCACCATTTCCTAATAGCTTAAGCTTTTGGGACAAATGGAAATTTATCAAAATCCATCAACCGTCATTATACATTAGCTGTAACTTGATGCAAATTCGCAACCACAGCAGGTTGGAAAGAAAGTGATGGGGAGTTTGCCAATCCTTGAATTTGCTATAAACAAATTGATACAAGAAATTTTACAGGGTGAAAAAGTAGCAGATTGCACTAGGTATTAGATCTAACATCAGAAAAAAGAAATAAAGACCCCAATTTGAAATCTTTTTATTTCTCCAGTTTTTTTGTGTGGCCAATATGAAAATAACTCAATAGAATCAATACCACCAACAAAGCCCCATGCACGTGAAGAATCCAATTTCTTGTATTTGAAAACAAGACTTTTTAATTGGAAGACATTAAAAATGCATTTAAAGATAACCTTTATTAAATTAAGAACAATAATTGGATTGCCATATCTCCCTGCCAGGTCTTCAAAATGCAATCTGGTTGCCTCATATGTGGGATCATATCTCTGTACTGAAGTCAAAAAGGAAACACACTTCATTTATTTCATCTTTAATAAAACTTCTATTTCTTATGGAAAAAAAAATAAAAATAAAAATAAATTGCAAAGCTAACAATAAAATAGCGCCCATAAGAATCAACAACAAAAGCAACATACAGATTATATCAGGTTTAGGACTAAATCTTGAAGCTTCTTGCGACCAGAAAAGGGGAATTGAGCCACGCATCTGAACAACAGAACTCATTCTTCCCTTGCGTGACCCAACTTCCTCATCAAGGACAATCTGTTCTGTTTCAACATCATTTGCAACCCTTCCACGATCATTAACTCCCCTTTTCAAGTAACTGCAATTTATGAAAACCATTGGCAAGGATTTAATACAACAGTTTCCTAAATATATACAGACAGAAACAAGTTCTGTGTATTATGGAACTGAATACATAGTTCCTAAAATAAATATTAGTGATTTATATAAAGAAACTCAGCAGAAAAGGAAATGGTTCCTTTTTCTTAACAACTGCAATAAATAAAACTAATGGCATTGTGTTAAGAGAGTTATATTTCTACATCCCTCCCTAGTTCTCAGGACATTCCATCTAATCTATATGTCCTTTTCAGTTGTATCACAAATCAACTACAAGGCGACTCCTTGTTCAATGACACTTTAGTCTGTAATTTGTAAATAAAAAAGAATACAAACAAACAAATGGATTCAGCTTTTTGTTCCTTAATAAGTTATGGGTTTATTGCTTTACATGTACTACTTTATAATTTAGACAAATTCATGTTTGTGGCACCCTGTGCGACATCAAACCATTATGCTTATTAGTTGACTACTTATCAAGTTTATGGAAGTTGAGTCTTATATAGTTTTAAAGGTTTTGTCATAAGCAGTCAACCGTTAAAACAGTTTTTATTTTAATTTGGTTCAATAACTTTAGTCAAAGGTAACTATATTTTACTGTTTTGCACTTCAGTGAGAGACAAAAATTCCCAATTCTTGTGACAAAACTTTTAGGGTATTTAATTAATTATGCTTATTCTGCACTTAGGGTTGTTTTACATGATTATTAAGCCATTAAGTGTCCATTAGGTAACTTGCATTGAGTCCTCGTCCTGGTATTGTAGAGAAAAATATTCTCTATAAGTAAATTTCAACGTACTCAAAGAATTAGATTTTGAGCGTGCAGGCAATATTGTATTCTCTCCTCTTTCTGGCGCATTATCACCAGTCACTAGATACTGTTCACAGCCAAAGAGAAGCCCCCTTGAACATCTCTTTCCTTTCCTCTTCACAACCCAAAACCATGGTCCCCCTCTTATATCCTCTAAGACCCTTCAAAACCAAAGTTTCCTCTAGCAAACAACCAACCAAATTTCCTATCTTACCCGAAATAGCTGCTGCCAAAATTTTCCTGCCAGCAGTTTTTATTTAAAAATAATTTTTTTTGATAAGTAATGAAAAGATTTATAAAAAAACAAGAAACCCAAGTACACCAGGGTGTACTCAAGGAGCAATACAATCAGCCTCTCAAAAAAAAGAAAGAAAGAAAAAGCTCAAACATATCAAAGAAAGAGAAACAGGGAACAGACTGAAAGGCAACACTCCAATCCTTCTTTTTTTTGATAAGTAATAAAAATATATTAAAAAGAAGAGGGGTGTCACCTGAGTATACAGGAAGTATACATCAAGGACAAATACAAATCAAGTGCAAAAAGTACAAAAGTCCATGAAATCATGGACTGAAGAAAAAGAACAAAAGCCTAACACTGTAACCCAATCCAGAAGAGTCTTAAGAAAGAAGAGTTTAAGATCTGAAACTGATCTCTCTAAATCCTCAAAATGCCAGTTATCCTCTCCCTCCAAATGCACCACATTAAACAATGGGGCACAGCCATCCAAATAGCAGAATTCCGATGCCTCCCAAACTTTCTTTGCCAACAAGCCAACAGCTCCACCACTGTTTTCGGCATAACCCAATGAATGCCAAATAGAGTAAACACCATAGACCATAAATCAAAAGCAATAGAGCAATGGATGAGGAGGTGGTCAACTGATTCCCCATTTCTTTTACACATACAACACCAATCCAAAATCAAAATCTGCCAATCCTGTAAAGTACAAAAAAAAAATAATAATAATAACAATAATAATAATAATTTCAAGAATAGACCATTCGCAACCCTCAAAGCTTCTAGTATTCCATTCCCGCCAAAGACACCACATGATGCAGTGTGGCGCAGCCCTCCAAAATGCAATGTTTTTGTGCTTGCCGAAACTACCCTGCCAAGCTGCAAGCATATCAAGAACCCTCTATGGCATAACCCAATGCAAACCAAACAAACAACACACCATAGTCCACAGCTCATAAGCTATGGGATAATGAAGAAGAAGATGTTCCATCAATTCCACACTTCTTTTACACATATAGCACCAATCCAAAACAATAATGCCTCTCCTTCAAAGATTATATGTAGACAAAATCTTCCCTAAGGCAGCAGTCCAAGAAAAGAAGGCCCCTAGGAGGAATATACAAGCACCACACCAATTTCCACAGAAATGCCGTACCATTGGACAAGGATAAAGACTAGTAGTATCCTCATATAACTCAAAACCTCTACGCTTGGCAGGTCTCCAACAAAGTTTATCCGACCCCTCATCCCTCACCGACTTGGAATAGATTAGGTTCCATAAACTTAACCAAAGACTCAAGCTCCCAATCTTGAACCAATCTTGAGAAATGAACGTCCCAATGGGTCACCCCATTAGAGAGTTGCATAAGCTCAGCTAGTGAGGATTCCATATTGAGATAGATATTAAATAACTTTGGGAAAGCCACTTTAAGAGGGCAATCTCCACCCCACATATCATGCCAAAACTTCACTCTAGAACTATCTCCCACATCAAATTGAAGATATAGGGAGAAGGTCAACCATTCCCACCTTATGAATTTCCAAAGACTAACACCATAAGGACCAGCCACAACTGTTGTACACCAACCCCCCATTCGCTCCCATACTTCACCTCTATATCCCTCATCCAAAGTAACTCTCTCTCAGTACCATATCTCCACAATCACTCCTCTAGTAATGCTTAGTTAAATCTTCTCAAATTCCTTCTACCCAACCATCCATTATGGATCGGCTCACAAATTTGGGCCCAATTTACCAGATGAAATTTGGATTCCTTACCAATCCCACTCCATAAAAAATCTCTTTGTAACTTTTTAGTAAATTTAGCCACCTCCACCGAAATAGGAAAGGGAGAAAATAGGAAGGTAAACTAAAGAGAGTACTCTTAACCAAAGTTACGTTAGATAAATATAATTGCTTCCATCCCGCAAACTTTTGCTCCAACTTCTCAATAATTGGATTCCAAATCGTTTTTTTTTTTTTTTTTTTTTTATAATTAAGAAAGAAGTATATTCAAGAAACTACCTCATGAAAACAAAAGGCAAAACAAAGATTACAGAGAAAGAAACAAACAGAAAAAAAGGAAAAGAAACACGAAAACAACAAAGAGCTAATTACAAAGGAGAGAACTAAGAAACAAAGGGAGAGAATCACTAGAGGTGAGTCCCCAAGCCCTAGACCAATCAAAGAGAGAACCACTAAAATAAGCAAGCAACTGGTCATCGGATTTGTCCCTGTCCTCAAAAGTTCGCCAATTTCGCTCCCTCCAAATACACCACATTAGGCACAACGGAGCTAAATTCCAAATGCTAGAAGAGTGCTTTCCCAACCAATTCCACCAACCGAAAAGCGTATCTGCAATCGATCTTGGCAAGACCCAAGAAATCCCAAAAGATCTAAAAACCAAGCTCCACAACTTATAAGCTTTTTCACAATGGAGAAGCAAATGATTCACCGTCTCCCCATTACAACGACACATAATGCACCAGTCAACAAAATCAAAGCCTCTACATCGCAGAATGTCCCCTGTAAGAATCTTCTCCCAAGTTGCCATCCAAACAAAGAAAGAGACGTGCGTAGGAGCCTTAACCTTCCAAATACCTTCCCAAGGAAAGAAAATAGGCAAGGGACTTCGAAGCCTATCGTAGAACGAGAGGATGTTAAAATCCCCTTTCTTCGACAATTTCCATATCATACGGTCTCCTTGCTCAGATTGAGGTAAATTAGAACCCAAGGTATGAAGGAATTCATCCACTTCTCCCATATCCCAATCATTTGGATCCCTAAGTAACAGAACCTTCCAGCTTCTCCAAGTCTCGGTCCCCAACCGTTCGAGAGATGAGGCCACAGATGCCTCTCTATTAGTGGATTCCAAATCGTCTTCTCCTTGAATTTAGCACCCAAGGGAAGTCCCAAGTATCATTGGAGCAATGACTGCCTACAACCCAACAAAGCCACTAATTCTCCCAAGTTGTTCACTTCCCTAACTAGTACCAACTCTGATTTTCCCAAATTGATCTTCAACCTTGATACTGCTTCAAAGGATGAGAGGATATCACGCAAATTTGCTTTCTAACTAGAGTTAGCATCACAGAAAATTAAGGTATTGTTTGCAAACAATAGATGTGACACCATCATTGCAGTGTTGGGGTGGTTCCAATTGAGAAACCTGATAAATGCCCATCATTGACCATTGTATCCAACATTCGACTCAGAGCCTCCACCAAAATGCCAAATAACATCAAGGACAAAGGGCCAACTTGACGGAGCCCTCTAGTGCTCCCAAAGAAGTCAGTAGGGCTGCCATTAATCAATATGGAAAAGCGGATATTGGAAATACAAAACATAATCCACTTCTTCCATCTTTTTGAAAACCCACACCTTTGCAGCATATACATAAGAAAATCCCAACACACGTGATCATAAGCTTTCTCCAGGTCCAATTTACACAACACTGCTAGAACTCCTGTCTTCAACCTACTATCTAAGCACTCGTTTGCAATAAACACCGAATCCAAGATCTGTTTGTTTGTCACATTAGCATTTTGGGACTCCAAAATGATTCCCAACAACACCTTCCTTGGCCTATTGGCCAACACCATAGAATTGATTTTATAAACTCCACCCACTAGGCTAATTGGTCTAAAATATCTCACTTCCATAGCTTCAACTTTTTTTGGAATGAGAGTAAGGAAAGTTGCATTCAAACTCTTCTCGAAAACAGCTTGGGCAAGGAAATTCTGAAATAAGTCCATAATATCCAATTTTAAAATATGCGAACATGTCTGAAAAATAAAATAAAAATAAAAAAATGCCATAGAGAAACCATGCGGTCTTGGAGCATTATCTCCATTAAAACCTTGAAACACACTGAATAACACTTCATCGTTAGGAAATAGCATATCCAACCAAGTTGCTTCCCCTGATATCCTTGAGAACTCCAAATCACCCAACACAAATCTTCGTCTTTCATTTTTAGAATACAACTGTTGATAGAATTGAGAAATGCACAGAGATATAGAATCTGAGTCTGATGTCAACTCTCCCTTTACCAATAAGGTATCTATGGTGTTGAACCTTCAATGAGAATTCGCAATTTGATGAAAAAAATTTAGTATTTCTGTCACCCTCCTTAAGCCAAAGAGCTCTAGATTATTGCCTCCAAAAGAGTTACCTTTTCCAACTCACTTATAAGTCTTTTTCAATTTCTCCTCATCAGATAGAGAACGAATTTCCTCAACAAGATCCAACTCATTAAGGCTCTTCCATAGATTGTATTTCTTCTCCTCCATACTGCCAAATTCTTCCCAATTCCATTTCTTTAGATCATTCTTCAAAGCTCTTAATTTGCTAGCTATTATATAACTAGGAGAAACTTGAAAATGATAGGATTCCCACCAAGAGCTCACCTTCTCCACAAAACTATCTGCCTTCAACCGCATGTTCTCAAATCTGAACAGCCTACCACCTCTCTAAAAATTCCTTCCTTCAAGCATAATCGGGAAATGATCAAAGAGCAGCCTCATCAATGGACATTGATATACATTGAGAAAATTCTTCTCCCAATCAGTCGACAAGAGAAATCTAAACATCCAATCGAGAGTTAGACCATGTGAAAGCACCTCCACAGGTAGATCCAACAAACCATTATCTGCAATGAAATCTAAAAATTCATGCATGGGGTAAAATACTCAGCACTGAGGTGCCCCGATGGAAATCTCACTGCATTAAGTCACCTCCCACACCAAGGCACATTCCACCAACTTCTAATCCCAGACAATTCCTCCCAAAGGTGCCTTCTATCTCTATCTTAATTAGGCCCATATACCCCAATAAATGCCCACTCAAAAATTGTCAACCACATTTTTGAACTTATAGGAAACAGAGAAACAAACTACAGTTTCCTCTATCTTGTCTACAACCCTTCTATCCCACATCACTAGAACACCCCCCCGAAGAACCAACAAAGCCTAAGAATAACCGGTCCAAATGCTGGCAGCCCCATAGAGATCATATCACTCCTGTTGAAATTAAATCCATTTTTGTTTCCTGCAAGAAACTATATCAGCCTACACGTCTTAATCATATTCCTTTTTTTTTTGGATAAGTACGTCTTGATCATATTCCTGATCAAAGCCTTTTATCATTATTGTTCAACCCCCTAACATTCCAAGAAATGATTTTGATATTCATTGATGAACGACTAAGGCCCGTTTCTTATTGACACTTCTTGGCTTGGCAGACCCGTTCTCAAAATTCCAAGAACTCAACAAGTTTTTCAGCTCCTGATTGCCCTCTAATCCCTCCTTCGCCAGTTTTTTCTAAGCACTTTCTTCTAGCATCTGTTGTTTTCTCCTCACCTCTAAGGATAAGAAAAATCCTATAACTTCCTCCTCAAGACCCTCCAAAGAAGTACCACAGTTTTTTTAAGAGCTTTGATCTTCCTAGTAACCCATTGCGACAACTAGACACTATCTCCTTTGGCCTTGTCCTCATCTTCCTTCACAGAAGTCTTCTTCACCACTTCTGGGTTTGCTGTGGCTATTTACCAACATACCAGCTCCCCAGAATAGTCCAACATCTCACCCTCAGATTCCAAATCAACAGATAACTCGTCCCATGTTCCTGCATCCTCACATTCTTCAGCCCAATTTGCAATCTGCCTTCCCCATGAGCACCAAATCCTTACATTGCCCATTTTCTATGGCAACATCTACCTCAATCTCTAAGTCTGAAAGAAAGAAAACAGCTCCTCTTTTTTTCCACCTTATAAGGGGAAAAGGAGTAGGGAGGGAAAAAAAAAAACCTAGCCTGTTGGTTTTATTTCCAAACTTCTCTAATAAATAATTATTCCACAAAATTTATAAAATCTCTTCTACAATCTAAAGCCTAAAACCACAAGATTTAAAAGCATGGAGACCACCATATAATCAATTGTGAGCAAGCTTCCAAATCTATTCTACATCAATAATCCACAACTTATAATGATTTAGCATTAATCCTCCTGGTGGCATGCCCTTCAAGACCCCATGAAAATACAATCCACTCCTACCACTTTTCACAGATGCAAATAAAGCAAAAAGAAAAGAAAAGAAAAAAAAAAAAAAAAAAACCTTTGAACAAGCAGAACTGCAGACACTGAGATTATAATAATAACAACTGCCTTAGAAGTGCCAGAACAAACACAAAATCTTGAAAAGAAAAAATTATACAAAAGGATGCTGCTAAACAGAAGAGTTGAGAAGCCAGAGAACTTAAACTAATTATTCTACATCTAAAGATAGCTAGAGAGAGAGAGAGAGAGAATCCAGATTTTTTCAAGAAAAACCTAAAAATTAGATACACAGGACAGGATCAATGAGTTTGTCAAAAAAATAGAAGCTCCAAAAACCAAGATTTTTGAAAAGGGAAACAGAAGATCATATCAGGGTAAATATGAGAGAGAGAGAGAATTAAAATAGGAAATGGAAAAAAAATGAATTAAAGATCCATTTGCAAAAACATAAGAAACAAACCAACACATCCTGAAATGAGGGGATAAAAGGTGAAAAGAAAGGTTCTCTGTAAAAAACTTATGTAAAGGGAGAGAAAATCTCCAGTTACAGTTTTGCCAAACTTTGAAAGAAGGAATCCAATGTGAAGACAGAAAGCAAGGTAGAGAGAGAATGTCTAACCTGGTTTGTTGCTCCTCCTCCTTCAGTCCTTCCCTGAACAAACCACAAGAGATAAACACCTATGGGGGGGGCAAAGCTTATATAAACTATTTATTGGATCCCATAATTTGTGGATTACACACGCACCCACATGCATATACTCACACACACACACACACACACACACACACTATAAAAAGGAAACGAATATTTAAGCAAACACCCAAAAAAGTAATGCCAAGTGAGACCTATCAAAGTAAGTAGGTGCTCCAACATCCACAAAACTGCCTGCATTAACTCTATTTTGCAGTTCACCCCCTTAACTTTCAACAGTATTAGTTGCCTATACCATTGATGCTCCTAGAGTCATCAAAACTAACCAACCTCACATAAAGAAATCACATCGGAGGAACAAATTTTAAGCCATTCAACTGCATTTTATTTAGTCTAGAGCACTAGTTGGTCCTTAGAAATTTCAATTGGGTCTTCCAAGTTTCAACATGTGCAATTAGAACCCTTCGATTTTTTAAAGTATGTTCATAGGTGCTACTGTTAATGCAGAATTTAATGATGTAGCATGTTTTCTGCCAACTTGACCAATAAATAGATGATATGGCATGCACATGACTAGCATGTGCACTTTGAGAATCTTAAGTTGCTTCAGATGTTTTTCCAGAGGCTAATAATAATCCATATTTTTTTATTATATTCTATTTTTCAGCATTTGATTTCTTATTTACAGGGTCAATTTTAATTTAACTCAACATCAACACAGTAGTTCCAACCTTTAACTCAACCACAGTAATAAATTTTTTTTTTTTTCTTTTATCTCAACTTGATTAGATACTCACAAATTGAAAAAGATAACTGCATGGGTGCAAAAGTCATATATATCCAGAAATAGTCAATACAACAAGAAAATTAAAAACCAATTGTGGATGGACAAATCAAACCATACTATATGGAAAAGGCAAAAAAATTTCAGAAGTCCAGGACCTAGAAGTTAGAAAACTAATCTTAGTAATCATTTTTTTTTTCTAACTAAATTTTTTAAATACAATTTCATTTGCTTGTTAAGTAAAAGAATAAGATGAACCAAAGAAAATTTAAGATATTCAACCATACCGTGTCCCTGCAAAATGTCGAGAGCGTCTTGAAACCAGAGAAACACTGAAGTCCCTCCCAAAAATTGATAGCCTTGTCTGCCACCATCACGTTTAATAAAATTGATTGAGGTACTAAATACATGTTGTTCCCAATGAAATTGAATTAGAAGACAATAAGATCATGCAATGCGCTATGAGTTGAATTCTAGGGAAAAGAAGAGGGGCGCGGGGGGGGGGGGGGGGGGGGGGGGGTACATATTGTGGTGAACAGACACGATCACCTTTGAATATTCTGCTTCCATAAAATAAAATTTCAAGAGGCATTTACAATGGAAGGATATAGCATACCAAGTCACCCATTATTAGTAAAAAGAATAAAGACTACAATATAGAAATGATAATTAAATCATAATAATCAACAAACTATGTTGCATACTACATGCTATGTACAAGACTGAAACATTGTGTCACATACTAACAATGCTAAATTATTTTCTAGTATTGCTATCTATACATAGATTTGGCCATCACTAAAATAATTGCACCATTACTCCCTCAATTGATCTCAGTCACGCAGAATCAAAGTTTAAAATAAATTGTCATTGCTGTGAAGCCTTGCAATTTGTAATTCAGCAGTAGATTCAACATGGCAATCTTGATTTTAAGTTTTTGGAGCCAAAGAGAATTTTATATTTAACATTGTTGGATTTGTATTTATATACAAAAATTCCTTTAGTTTTGTATGTTTTGATAAGTAATAAAACACATTTAGAGTGCAAAAATGGTGCACCACTTAAATATACGGGAAGTATAAAAGAGTAAAAAAAAAAATTATTAACATCGAAAGTGTACTAACTCTAAAAACTCCAACAAATTGGAGAAAGAAAAATAATGCATTACCTCAATCCATCCAAATAACGTATTTTTATATTAGTAAAGTCATTTTTTTTTAAACAAGATTTTACAAAGAGTACAATGGGGACCAATGGAGTATACCAGCTCTACACCCATGAAAGCCCCTATAAAATAAAAAATACAATGAATTTATTTAACTCCATCCAAATAACCTAAGAAACATATGCTTTATCTCTACAATTGTAGTTTCACAACCCTCAAATATACAAAGATTTTGCTTTTGCCAAATACACCACATACAAAAAAAAGGGTTTAACACTCCAAATCATAACTATTCTAAGTCTCCCCAAACAGCCTCTCCAGCAAGCTAACAACTCCAGCACCTAGCAAGGCATGACCCATGTTAACCCCAAAGAGAGAACAGATGACCACAATTATCTTGCTATAGAACAGTGAAGAAGATTTTTGGACAAGTAATAAAGTTTTATTGATTTCAAAAAATAGAGTCACCCAAGTATACAGGGAGTATACGACTAGGGACCATACAATTAATCATGCAAATTACATAAATTTATCAAGTCGCTAACCAAATAATCGTAATAATCATATTTTTGATGATTTGGGACATTCGGAGGCGCAGCTCAAAGAATTGTTTGCTGGGACTTTGTTTGACTGGTCTCGTGCTTGGGGAATCACTTCTAGTGATTCCATTCCATTTTTCTAGATTCTTTATTTTTGTATATATTCTCTTTTTTTGTTGTTTTCCTATACATATTTTTTAGGCTACTTCATTCTTTTCGAATGAAGTAGCACTTTCATTTCATATAACTTTTTCTTACTTGTCAAAAAAATAAACTAACCAAACATAGGGATTGACTATGTAATAATTTTAGATCAGGCAGACTTCTCTCTATATCTTCAAAGCTCTGGTTGTTCCTCTCCCTCTAAAAGCACCACATCAGGCAGTGCGGGGCAGCCATCCATATATAACCATTCCTATGATGCCCATATTGTCCTTGCCAGCAAGCTAGTAACTCAACAACAGACTTTCACATCACCCAACAAACCCAACACCAAAAGCCACAAAACCATAGCAATAGGATAGTGTATTAATAGGTGGTCTACTAACTCCCCATTACATTCGCACATGACACCAATCCAGAGTCCATACATTCCTCCTCTTTAAATTGTCACTTGTCAAAATTTTCCTTAAGGCTACAGTCCAAACAAAGAAAGCAACTCTAGACTGATCGCTAGTAATGGTATGCAGCAATACCCGATAGAAACCAAATAGCATGCAGCAAGACTCAGTAGAAACCACTAACCTTAAAACCCTTTTTTCTTATCTGGTTATTTGTTCCCAGTGCATCTTATGATCCTCCCCACTCCCCCTCATTGACGCACCATAAATAGTGAAGAAAATTGACAAGTTCAACACTGTTTTAGCACATACAACACCAATATACTAACCCTAAAACTCTTTTTTTATCTGGTTGATGGTTCCCAACACATCTTATCCTCACCACTCCCCCTCACTGACACACCATAAATAGTGAAGAAGATCGACAGTCTCAACACTGTTTTAGCACATACAACACCAATCTACTATTACCTTGTTCCACTGCCTTAAATTGCAAAACATCAAAATTTTACCCAAATTTGCAGCCCAGGTGGAGAATGCAACTCCAAGTGGTACTTTCACCTCTGAGATACTACATCAAGGAAATAATAAATTTACTTCTCCTTTCCTTAACATTGTGAACTACATATTTTTAGAAAGGAAACATACCATCACGTCTTTTGCATCCTCCAAACTTTAACTGAAAACAACAAGTCTAGAAATAGAACCAAAGACTCCCCCCAGATATGTAATTCCCTCTACCTGCTGTCTCCAACAATCTTCTAAGTACCTCCATAAAAATTATGAACAACTGAGGAAATAGAGGGTCTCCGGTCTCCCTATCTCAACCCCCCGTGAGCTTTGAAAAAAGACACTCGGGCTGCCATTCACAAGTACTGAAAAACGAACTGCCATTCACAAGTATAGGAAAACAAACAGTGGAAATACACGAAAAATTCCACTTCCTCCATCTGGGGCCAAATATATATCGCTGAAGTATGTATAACAAGAAATTCCAATGCATGTGATTGTATGCTTTCTCCATATCTAACTTGATATGGTAGTGTGTGAGGTGATTGGTGTCCTCACCGGGTTAGAGGAATGTATGGGGTTAGTCTTAAGACCATAAGGGCAGGATGGGATCAGTCTGTTCATTTCATTAGCTACAAGTTGGGGGATGGAACTCAAATAAAGTTTTGGCATGATTCTTGGTGTTGAGCGCAACCGCTACAAGAGAGGTTCCTGAGTAAAATAGCAAGGGGTGTGGAAGCTTTGGTGGCAGACGACTTCATTTTCAAAGGGAAGACACACCATTGGGATATCAATTTCACAAGTACGATACATGATTGGGAGCTAGAATCAGTGGCAAACTTCATGGATCTCGTTAATTCAAGTGTGATCAATCAGAGTGGCATGGATGAAATTTGTTGGAATCCCTCTCCTAGGAGTATGTTAGAAGTAAAATCTTATTGTAGATTGCTTCACTCTTCCACTCGGTTATCTTTTCCTTGGAAAAGCTTGTGGAGACCAAAAGTCTAGGCTTTTTTCTGTTAGACAGAGGCTATGGGAAAAATTATAACTGTTGATGACTTAAGGAAACGAAGGATCCTTGTTATTGATTGGTGTTGTATGTGCAAATTAGCATGAGAAACTATAAACCATTTTGCTTCTTCATTTCCCTGATGCTTATGAGCTATGGAGTATATTTTCGCATTGTTCGGAGTTGTGTGGGTCATGCCAGAAAGGGTGGAGGATCTCCTTAATAGTTGGAACCAAAGGCTGGGTGAAACTAGAAGTCAAACGATTTTGAGCATGATTCCCCATTGTCTCATGTGGTGCCTATGGTGTGAGATGCATGGACTTTCGAGGGATGGGTGAAATCAGTGCATGATTTTTAAGCTTATTCATCTCAAACCTTTATTTGAGTGGATGAATGCTTCCTCTCTATTTTCCTTTGATAATATCTTTGAGATTCTTGATACTTGTTCGTTTGGTTCTTAGACTGTTGTAATCTATGTACACGTCCTGTGTAAATGCTCTACTTTTTGAATTTTTAAAAAAAGCTTTCTTACTTATAAAAGGAAAAACATAATATATATATATATATATATAATTTGTACAATACCCCAAGAATGACGGATCTTATGCGACTATCGATACACTCATTGGCAATCAACACTAAATCCAAAATCTGTCTCCCTCTAACACATGCATTTTGGGGTTCTGACACCACCTTATCTAAATTCAATTTCAACTGATTTGCTAAAACTTTTTCTAGGATCTTATATATATGAATTCTTTCAAAGTTTAAAAGAGATAATGGGTTTCTAGATGCAAAAATATCATTATTAGACAAACTAGTGACAAGTTGAAGCGGTTGAATGTGACTTTGAATACAATTTCAAGATTTAGACATAACCAGTTGAAAGGGCTAGATAACATATATTTAGCTAGAAAGAAGCAAATGCGTGACGTATGTCTAAACTAGATCCAAATGAAAATATTGGGCCTTATGTGTAAACAACAAGGATGGCATACAAATATCACATTCACATGAGATGAGATACAAAACCATTAAAATAACAAAACAATCATCACATACCTGCTTAAAATCCCCATGAACTAAAGCTATCGTCCAGATAGTGTTATTGCATCTTGATCTAATTGCTTCTGTTAGATGAGCATTCCACACAAATATGTTGTCATATGGCATCCCTTGCTCACCCATAAAATGCACATTTTTTTGCAAACTTTGCATGATGGGATAGGTGTAGCTATAGAAAAAATCTTTGGTCAGTTCAACACTGGATAAAAGCTTCTTGTACCTGCATTCAAATGATGAAACAGTAAAAATTAATTTTTATTAAAATTCTTTTAAAAAAAAAAAAAAAAAATAAAAAAAAAAAAAAAAAACCCATTAGCAAAAAGTAGTTATTCACAGAATGAAATAAGACTCTTTCAAAAAAAGGATAGTCATTGTTGTCCATTGATTAACAACAACATAGACAAAGCCAATTCAGTAGGTCTGAATTACCCAAATACAAACACCTAAATTCACAGTTGCAGGGTCAATTTCATTTGCAAACTATACTGGTGGACTAAGTAACAAAAACCCATTTCAATCAGAAGGAAAAAAAAGAAGAGAGTTTACCTTAGCTCAGTTTTAGAATGTGCCAGATCAGTTTGAACTGAGACATGAGGAATTGTGATTAACTGGCTCTCATCAATGCTATAAATGGCGTGACCACAAATACTCCCAATTTGGCGACGCTTAGTGACGAGAATCAGATAATAAGACTCCAGAAATTTGATGCAACCTATCAAATATTAAAAATAGTCGCCTCATTGCACAAATAGTAAAATTAAAAAAAAAAAAAAAAAAAAAACAGTTGGTAAATAAAATAAAATTACCGGCAATACCGTAGACCTTAGCGACAGGGGTGAGGCCGCCGGTGGCACGATTGCCCTCATCGATACGCTGGAGCAAGTTTTTGATTTCTTTGGGGGAATAGAGCACTGGGTCTTCACTTATGTTGAGATCAGAGGGCTCACTACGGTCGATCTTCAAGACGCGGAATACCCTCTTGTTCCGATCGCTTCCGATGAGGTAAAATCTCTGACGGGTTTCGTAGAGTTTGAATTTCTCGAGAGAGTAGGAGGAGGAGTTGTTGTTGTTGTGGTTGTTGTGGTTGGGATCCAGTTCAGAAGGATGCACTTTGGCGGAGAAGGAGAAGGAGGAGGAGGAGGAGGATGATGATGCCTGCACATTCGATTTCTCGGATTTCGCTGCCATGCAAATGCAATTTTCGGTGAATTAGGAATTACAAGGCTGCAGGACTGGACATGTGAATGTGATGGGATGGAACTTTCTCTTTCTGCTGCTCTGCTCACACAAGGAACTGAACACATCCCCCTGTTTGGGTAACTTTTTCTATCAAGCTTCTGTCCGAAAGCTTTTCTTTCTTTTCTCGTCGTTTTCTTTTCTTCTCCTTTTTTATTTATTTTTATTCTTTTAATCTAAAATGCAAATAATATATATAGTTTCAAAAGTTCTAAAACCTAAATTTTTAAATTTAAATTTAAATTTTTGGGTTTGATTGGGCTTTAACTTAACCAGATTTTAAATATATAAGCTTTGATTAGAAATTAACATAATTGGAAATAAATTTTAATAGGTAAAAGTCTTAAACTTCATTTTGTAGGTTCCGAGTATTTTTACAGTTTTTGAGGTTTGATAGATATTTTAATAATTTTTGAGATTTATTTTGGTAATTTTGATGGTTTTAGGGATATTTTGGTTGTTATGGATTATTTTGGTCATTTTTGTAGTTTTGAAAGCATTTTAAGAAGTTCTATAGAATCACCACGCACGTTTAATGTGATGGTAACTCCACAAGTATAAGTGTTTATGGGGTGTAAAGGATAAGGGCCGAGATTCAAGTCTTCAAAAGGGAGTTTCACACACATATACTGTTAAATTATTCTAGAGTAAAATTTCTATCTTGTATAAAAAAATATAAAAAATAATAATAATAAAAAAAGAAAAAAAAAAAAAAGAGAAAGTTCTATAGAAATTTAGGTTAGTTTCCTAGTGGAATATTTTAGCCATTTTGGTGAATTTAAGGGTATTTTTGTTAGTTTGGTGGTTCTAGGGTGCATTTTGGTCATTTTGGACATGCCAATAGTATTTTGGTTATTTACAATTTATAGTTTTGGAGGTTTCAAAAGGTTTTTTTTTTTTTTTTTTTAAGATTTTCTCAACAAAAAAGAGAGAGGGGTTTTTTAGATGTTGAGAGGTTTTAGAGGTATTTTCGCAATTTTGGTGGTTTCAAAAGTATTTTGATCATTTTAGAGATTGTAGTGGTGTTTTGATAATTTTAGAGGTGTTTGGTGTAGTCAGACTTTTGTTTGAAGATGGAACATTGAAAATGTTTACAAAAAAATTTTTACACCAAAGAAAACGTATCTAGTTTAATTGTCTCAAGTATCACAAAATTGAATATGAAATGGGTTTTCAAAGGTTCAACAAAACCCATTCTTTTAGAACCTAATCATATGAATTGTGACAGCGTGGTGGATAGGAACTTGATGGTGGTTCCTCTGAAAATATAGTGTATTTTGCTTCCTATTTTCTATGGGACCCATTAGTGAAAATCTTGTTTGGATTTGTTTTTTGTTTTCATTTTCGTTTTCAATACCAAAAAAAAAAAAAATGAGAATGAAAACATAATATATATATATATATATATCATTTATAAATTAAAAAAAAAAACTTTTTGGCATTTTTATTTTCAACAAAATGAGTCCAGTGACATTTTCGTAAAAATATTGAAGATTGTGTGTGTTGTTGTTTCCATCTATGTGGCTTCTTGCACATACATTTTACTTGTTTGTTTTTCGAATGTTTTACTATTATTATATATTGAGTAATTATTCAATATTCTAATTGTACAACAATATTATACTTTCTCATCTCACATCATAGTGAGATCTACCATTCATATGAGAGGAAGAAGTATCATGTCCTTATACTTTGATAGCATTTAATTATTTTCCATGCTACATCAACATGATGTAAGATGTGTATGCAAACAATTGATGGAATATGGATAAAAATGCTTGATCATATCCTTTTAAAAGGGATCAAAATTCAAGATTGAATCTATCCCAAATTAGTAAAAGGACTATCATGCTATGTTTGGTTGAGGTGAAAAAGGGAAATGATAGAAAAGGGGAAAGAGAAAATAGGTGTTTTCCATTGATTGGTGGAGGTGAGAGAAATTGATGGGATGAAAAATGGGTGGGTGATTTTCCACCCATGCCAACAAAATATAATCTTTCCCAGGGTGGAGCTAGGAATTTATGTTTGGGGGAGGCCGAGGTAAAACTATTATATTAATTTGTAATTCAGGAAAACTTCAAACTACAATATACATATGCGTCTTCGTGCATTAGTTTTGTTTTGTTAGTGTAATTCTTATTAGCAATTAAAATATCAAACTAAATGATCAAGTGGAAGGGTATATGTGGGTTCTAGTTAACTCAACTGATAAAGTTTTTTGTCGTTGAATAAGAGATCTAGAGTTTGATCCTTATCTACACAAAAAAACCAATTAGTATTTTGGTCTAGTAATAAAGAGCAATAATTATGAGCAGACATTATAGGTTGAAACTATCTCTCAAAAATGAAAGAACATATTGTAGAGTTTTGGGAAAGGTAAAAACTTAAATACGGAACATTTTTAAGTGTAGTATATTACGTTTCCTAATGAAACTCAACCACTTATTTATCATGACCAATAAAACACAAACATTATTTTCATTTTCAAGAACCTATTGTGTTTAATATAGTTGAGCTTAAATGGGGAATTTAATAAACTATATGTAAGTTTTATCCTTTTAGAAAAAAAGAATGAATCTTTTTTTTTTTTCTAGAAAAAATTATGAATCTTCTAAATAGAACTAAAACTAAAAGTGAGAAGAAGTTAATAAAAAGACATGAGATATGGCTAAAGTGTTAAGAGAAGGAATAGAAAAAGACAAATGGTGAACAATTAGGGGGCCGTTTGGTAACGTTGTTTTAGTAATATTGTTTGTATTTTTTGGAAATACCTATGGATGAAAAAGTGTGTAAAAATACGTATAATATTGTTTAAACGATGAAAACTGTTGTTCAAAACCCCTAACCAAACAACCCCTAGAATTTTGAGGATCCAAATTTGGTTGATGTGGTGGAGGAATTTGATGATCCACTTTTCTATCATTCATAATATATATATATATATATATATATAAATACAAATGATGAAAAACAAAAATGTATTTTATTCGCCCAACCAAATATGTCTTAAATATAAAGCTTTTCTTTTTATCCACCCCGAAAATAAAAAGATTTCATTAATGTAAAATTGTAAACCAATGAACATCCCATTCCATTTTAGGCAACAAATATTTGTGTCCTTATGAGTGCGAGAAAAAGTAGTGGCTCTCATTTTAGCTTATAGGATCAACGGGTGTGTGTCACGAGATTCACATTATTCACACGTGTGAACTTCAACTTCCAAGGAAAAGAAGCCAACTCACGTTGATAATTGTTTAAAGGTCAGGCAACTGGAAACTGTTCACACAAAACTCTCATTAATATCCATTAGAAATAGCAACAAATTCTTAAAATTAATTATATGGCTGAGCTCTCTCTGTGTTGCAATAGCTTGACTCCTCCGCCACTACCAACATTTCAGCATCCTCATCAATTTAGTCCAAGGATACCGATCGTCATAGGTGGCAATGGCATAGAACTCAGACGTGGAACAACAACAACTACAGCTTTCGCTGCAAAATCTGGTGGTTTCTCACTTAATTCGGTAAACTCTCTTTTATTTTATAGCTCTACTTTACGTCATATTTTCTTCTAAACTACGTTTGTTTCATGACATTTATTACTTTTGAAGATGAGCCTACTAGTCTGTTTTGGTTAGTTAAACTGTCAAATAAGAGATATATGGTTTAAGCCTCCCTTAAACCAATATATATATATATATATATATTGTAAAAATACGTGTGGACGAAAAAGTGCTGTGAAAATATGCGTTTTGTAGATTAAACAACGAAAATTGTGGTTCAAACAACATTACCAAACACTCCCTTGGTGTCTTGAGACGATGATAAAGAAAAATCATTATAAGGGAACGATTGAAATTCTATCACAACTTAAAAAAAAAAAAAAAATTTTTGAGCCACCTATGATCAGCAAAATTAGTATGTATTAGAATTAAATCACTGCCACTTATGTGGCTTCTTCTTTGAATATATATGTACTGTCATGTGTTTCACTCTTGATTTACAATAAATTAGATGAACCACTCTCTCAAAAAAATTAAATGAACTGGACTTTTATTTTATATTTTTAAATGCTTTCATTACCGGAGTTAGAATTAAATTCAAATAGTTGGCTGTATTGAATTTAATTTTCCTTGAAAAAGAAAACTAAGGTTGCGTTTAAGCTTATGCACCTTCTTTTACTAGTTAGCTTATTTTTGTTACTATTCAGCTTATTTTTATTATTATTCACGAGTTCTATTATACTATTTCAGTTAACTTTTAGCTTTATTTACAGTATTTTTAGCAAAATATTTACAGTTTCAGCTAAAAAACTGGTCCCAAATAGACCCTAACTATGTTTTTTTATCGCGTCAATATAATCATATGTTTGAATTTAATTGGAGAACCTAATGCAGAACTTAAGTTTTACGTTATTGATTAAATGATTATATTTATTGTTTCCTAACATTCCCAATCAGCGATTTATCATGATATCAAAGCAATAGAACTTGGGTTTGACCTAAGTTTAGTTCAAGAGAGTGTTAGAATATTGATTAAGTTTTTGGCACAGTTGGTAATATATCGACATAAGCTTGAATGTACTCAATACCGGACTTATTAATTAATTTATTAGCCTAATTAACCTAAAATTGTATGTAGAGCACTCTAAAAGCATACTCAATTTTGACTAGCATGTGATAGTTTCGATATTGCTTTGTTGTGGGTATGAATAGGGATTAGGGAAGCGCCATATATCTGCATGAAAGGGGAAGAACATAAGATGGATGGTCAGGTCACCATTTTATGAGAAAGAAAGAACTAGCAAAATTTTTAGGAAGCTTGATTTACTGGATTATAAATTTATATGAACACAAAGAAACATGAAGGACCTTCAAATGATTCTCCATTGCTTTTAGTGGTATAATGCATATTTAGACTTAGATTTACATTCATTTTTATAATTGTCTGCAGATCTTGAAAAGTTGTGAAACATGTGGAGGAAAAGGTGCTCTAGAGTGCTCAGGATGCAAGGTAATTCATTTATAATGGGTTTTATATGCATATTTCTTTTCTTTTCTTCTTCTTCTTTTTTTAATTATTTTTTTAAAGTCCTTCGTACAAGTTAACTTGTTAGTTGTTGCTATTATAATTATTATTATTTTTTTCTCGGAGTGGGGGGGGGGGGGGGGGTTGTTCATTTTAGGACCAGGCCACAAGACACAAGATCTAGCTAATTCAGATACTTCCAACTAACCATTAGGGACTAAAAGGCCCTTTTCTGTTGTGCGGAATTATTAAGGGTCTGTTTGAATTGAGGGGAGGGAGGAAGAGTGAAAGATAATAGAGTAGAGTTAGTTAAAAATAGACTAATTTTGTTCCAATTCTTATCTACTCTACTTTCCTTCCCTCTCCCTCGATCTTAACGGACCATAAGAATTGGTGATCCAATAAGTTGGCTCATGCTATATATATAGGTGATGGTACAAGATGTCTTCACAAAAAGGTGGACAAAACTGGCACTTTGTGGACCTTGTGTTGGATTTCTTTTTTGTTGGATAACATTGCATGTAACTTTACCAAACAAAGAAAGTGATTGAACCCATGGCAGGTTAGGGCTTTTCTGTTTTGCCTTGCAATTTCCCAAATCCAATGGCCCATCTTTGATATCAATTCAGAATCTGTTTTGTCACTTTTGTCTTTAATTCTTCTGGACGTGGTTACTACATTTTCTAGAGCATCATTCTTAATCTAAGCAATTGAACTAAAGAGTAGTATTGTTGTCATTTTAAATCTTCATGTTAAATCTTTGATTAATATTGCTTTTCCATTAATGCAGTTTATTTTAAGATGAATTACTTTTTTTTTTCTTCCTTTTTCACTCATCCGTTGTTGCAATGTCGTGAAACTAACGCCTTTTTCATCTTTCATTAGGGCACAGGAAGAAACAAAAAGAATGGAAATATTTTTGAGCGCTGGAAGTAAGTTCATTACTATTTTTAAAAATCACTTTGCTTAATTTGAAGAATATGTAATTTATAACTTTCCTGGTCTAAATAATTTCTATTTTTTTAATGTGCATTTGCATAGATGTTTTGATTGCCAAGGATTCGGGCTAAAGAGTTGCCCTAGCTGCGGGCAGGGTGGGCTGACACCAGAGCAAAGAGGGGAGAGATAATAATGCTTAAGAACTTTGTAGTTATTTGAAAGGATGGAAAAACGCAAAAAAAGGCATAAACTCCTTGTATACTGAAAACTGTTAGCACGCACATTGAATTTGTATATTGAACTTCATGATTTGAAACTCTAAAAGCTAAGCTTTGTCTGTTTGATGAGACTTTGGTACCAACTAAGACAAGTACCTAAACTAGTTTTCCTTGAGGAACCATAACGGAAAGAGTTGATGCCATGAGTTGTCTGATTCTCTGTATGTCTATGCTTCCATGATCACATGTTTTATCTGCTTTCCCTTGCTTGTCTCACATGACATGTAGTAACCTAACTCCAGACTTAGTTTGGTAAAAAGGCCTTTTATGGAGTCCTATTTTGGTTCTTGGACCTATAACCAGGTGGCAACTCATTCGTCTCTTTTTAAGAGACTCTGCGTACTTCCAAGCTCGTGTCAACTTTGAGTCTAAAACTGTTTTAAGGGAGATTGAGTACTGCGTATCTTGCCTTTGCGAAAAGGAACCGACATGTCGACGTGTCCTAAAAGAGAGTATGAATCACGGAAATTACAATTATCAACGACGTCAAGGCCTTAGCGGCCTCTTTCCATGAGGTCAGGTTATGTCATGTACGTTGTTAGGAGAACTTGGTAGCCTACTAGCTCGCTAGACGAGCTCTTCTCTCTGATCCTATTCTTATCTGGATGGAGGTTGTTCCTTTAGACATCCAAGTTGTTTAAAATAACAATGTTAGCCAAAATCTTAAAAAAAAAAAAGAAAAAAGTTTCTGTTTGGTATCTAAAAAAAAAAAAAATAGAGGTCATATATACCATTTAAATTATTCCCTTGTTATGATGTGTTGAGCAAATCAATATATTACTAAAAGCTGAAGCGTAGCGTTTAATACTGCTGCTCTCACGTTGAACCACGTCAACGTCCATGTCATCATCTTTTTTTTTTTTTTTTTTTCCATTTTCTTATAATTATTTATAATTTTTTTTATTTCATATTTACACTTCTCCAACCTTTCTCCCTCCCTTACCTTTTTATCTCCTCACTACTTCTCTAACTTTTCTCCTTCTCTCATTCTCTCACCTTCTCATCTCTCCACTACTCTCTACATTAATATCATTCTTTATCTTTTCCTTCATCTTCCTCTATTTTTGTCTCTTCTTATTCACACTCTATTACTATAAATTTGTCACTATCTCATTCATTTCATGCATAGTTTTCCCTTACCAAAAAAAGGTTCTCTCTCTTTCTCTCTCTCTCTCTCTCACACACACACACAATTTTTGAGTGGATTTTTATTTTTTATTTTTCTTGCATCTTCGCTTTAGGTTGATAATTTTTTATATTCTTTAATCTACTTTAGATTAATGCGATTCAGTTCTCTCTCTCTCTCTCTCTCTCTTTGATTGTTAAATGTTATCCTATTGCATTATAAAGGATTAAATATAAAAATATAATATTATTCTAATACATAGCATGATTTGGATAATTTAATTTGGCAATTACTGTAATTTGATAGCATGATTTTTATAGTGCTCAATTTAGATGTTAAACTATGAGACTTTAATCATTTTTGTTTATTTTTTAATCCATTGTGGTGGACAAAGTACTTTTAATAGTATTAAAAGTACCCTATAACGCAATTTATTTAGAGACAAGCAAAGGTTGGCTAAACAAAAGTTATTGGATGAGAGACAAATTTTATCTTTTGCAATTTTACTTTAATTATTATTATTATTATTATTATTATTATTATTATTATTTTATAACAATGCATATATAGAAATTTAATTCTTAGATTTTGCTAATAATTGATTATATGATAATATGTTTTGGGTGGATGAAATTACAATTTCCGCAAAGAAAATAACCTTAGTAGATTATAAATAACAATTTTTTTTCCTAATTGGTCCAATTAATCATAGTTAAGTTTTATTAATTTTTTTAGTTACTTTTTTCAGTGTTTTGGATTGTAGGCAGAAAAAATAAGTTTGAGAAAGTTTGTTTAATACTAAAAGAATAATTTTTAAATTTTCTTTTCTTTTTAATGATTCACAAAATGTTATAAATAACTTTTATTAAAAAATAAATATTTTCGTTAAATTGCCTTTTGAATTTTTGAGAAAAATTGTATTTTTTTTTTTTTCATTTTAGTACAACAAAAATTATTAACTTTATGATTGTTTCTATATTACATTTATGATTATTCTTATAATGAGGTTCTGCCATGTGGCACTCTATTAGAGTGATTTGCATTTAGCTTTTGTCTCTTTCTTCTTCTCCTTTTTGCCCCAAATTTGCTTTAATCAATTTCAATCATTCAATATTTCCCTCTAATATTTCCAATAAACTCTCCTTCCTCATTTATTACTTCAACTCTCTATTAATTCTGTCCAAGTGTCCCACGTATTATATATTATCCATCCACTCACAAGACTTCTCATCTCCTTATCAAAACAAAAAATGGTTAACAATTCTCCCTTTATTTACTTTCCCATTAAATCACATTCATCATTTTGGCCCTCCTTTAACTCTATCTTTTTGGGCTCTTCCTCTTCTTATCAAAACCTTCAATGCCTGCCCCTTTGGAATTAAATCCCATTCATTTGTTTTTTATTTATTTATTTATAGATTTCCAATTCTCTCTCCACCACTGCAGAAGTCACCAAAGTACAAGCAGAGTTGGAAAGTCCCTTTAAGGTGAGTTTTGCCTTTTCTGTTTTCCCCTCCATCTTCATTGGTTTGTTTGGTACAAATTGCATTTTCTCCCATTATGCAGAAGATTAAATGTTTGATTTTAACGTTATAAAAAACTCTAATTGCTCGCTGCAGGACAAAGGAAAGTGTTGCGGTAATATAGAGGATGCAAGTGTAAAGCGTTTGTAGGTGGCTTTTTGTGTAATGGGTCTTTCAAAAAATATATTATTATTGTTTTACAAGGCTCATGGCATGATATATTATGGTTCAATTCCTGATTCATTTGGAATATTAAAAAATGTGATAAAAATAACATAGATAGATAAAATAGGAAAGCAACTAGACCATGTTGATTTATTTTATAAAATGTCAATGTTTATGCATATTTCTTTTGTGTGTCTCTTTATATTCAATTATATAAACATTTTAAATGTTTTAAAAACTCTTTAAATTGATTAGAATGGAGAATGTTAATATATGAAGCTCAAGAAGTATTGCCAAGATAATAGGGATGTTTTTTAGCGTTAGCAAATCAGTCAATACTGCATTGCTCTCGGGTATAACTTAGAAAAATGGTATGTGCATATAACTCTTTTGGTGTTTATTTTATTTATTTTTTTTGTAGGAATTTTGATGTGAAGTAAGGAATAAGTTTTTCATGGCCATACTTCTTACTTGGATGTTTTCTGATGACTCTTTGTAATGTACACATTTTGATTACTTAAAATTTTTCATATAGATGTTGAATTGGATCTGTAGTTAACTTTTTTGTTTAGGCTTGGTGCATCACAAAGAGGTCCCCTCTTCTCAACAATGTCCAACTCTCTATTCACAATCAATGTAACCATTTTCCCTTTATGTAATAAAAGAAGTGTTTGTCTTCAACTTGCTAAGTTGCTAGGTTCTTTTTCTATGATCACAGGTTTAAATGTTGTGCTTTGGGTGAAAGCCGAATACCCTGAAGAGGTAGGCGATTCCAAAGCTACTAAATGATTCTTCAGAGAACAAGAGTAGTAAAGTTGCTTTGGAAGAACCATGATTTTCTTAAAGTCAATCAATGTCCATGTAACTAAATTTCAATAAGCAATGAGTAAAATGTATAAATTTTTTTGCTCATAAGTGTTTCATTTTTTTTCCCCTCTGACTTCTCCATGAGATGGGAATTTGGCATATAGTTACAAATTTTTCGGGAAAATTAGCCCACTAAGAGTTGCCATTTCCGTATTGCACATGTATATATTCCAATCAATACCTCAGCATAATGAAGCGATTCTTCATTATTCCATGGTATCACAAAAACAAACGTTGGTGTCAAACCAGATTTAGCATATGAGCATATGCATATGATCTAGATATTTAGATAATTTACATAACTTTTTTTTACAAAAGTATAGACTGTATGATAAATTGCAAACTAAATCGTGTTCAAATGTACACATCTAAATGTTGCTTTGACCATGGTGTCATTTCTCTTTCCTAGAACAATTCAGGTTAAAAAAATGGACATTTATAAATAGTTTTGTCTTGAATAAGTTTACATTTTATAAAAGTAAACTGTTTATAAATGGAGTTTATAAAAGCAAACTGTTTATTATGTAGGTTAACAATTAATTATTAATCTCTTAGCTTACAAAATATATATTACATTATATCAGTTATGAATAATGCTAGAGATACAAACTATTTTATAAAAAAAAAATTTACAAATTACTGATGTGGTGAGTGATTATTGGTAAATGAAAAAGTGATATTAATGATGGGCCTAGATGAAAACCAATAAGAGATTGACCATATCAATATTTTGTAAAAATGTTGTAAAATAGTTTGTGACTGTAGCATTACTCATCAGTTATACCCCATTAGAAAAATAAATATATAATTTTGAGTTTTAGACTAATAATTATAAGTTCCATGTACTTATTTCTTCTTTCACTTATCAATAAATAATAAATAAATAAAAACAACGTCAAAATTTCCCGTGCATCGCGCGGGTTTACGGCTAGTATATATAATGATCATTATCCTAGAAATTGTGGGCTGTTAGACTAGCTCTCAATCTTTTTCATAGTGCACACGCACGCATAAATGTATTAGAACTTCATCAATATAAATATATGAAGGAAAATTATTATTTAACACTATTGGTTATATAAATAATATCCCCACATTCACACAAGGTGTCAATATTTTTTAAGAATATTCACCTCATACATAATATATATATATATATATATATATAGAGGTTGTTTGGATTCCACTGAATCCGGCGTCTGCGTTTTCAAATTTTTACGTTTTCCCTTTTTTTTTTTTTTTTTTTTTTTTTTTTTTTTTTTTCGCATTTGTTGACTTTGGATGGCAGAATTTACTGTTATCATACACTGTTTATGCACTGTGCATACACTATTCACGTATTAAAAAATATTAAAAATAGGTCCCACGGTACTATTTACACATTTAAAAATTATTTTACTATAGTGTTTTCAGTTTTCAGTTTCAGCAACAATAAGTTCAATCCAAACGGACCCATAAAAGAGTGTGGGTTGGATGTGAATCAATCAAAACCCATAAAAAAAAAATATGATAATTGACTAGTACCCTTTAGAGCTAGTAGAATTCTCTTAATTCTTCTATCGTGGAGAGAATTGTATAGCTTTTTTCCCTTCATTACAAGCCTGTGAATTCTCTTCAAGAGATGTTTCATTATTGTTCTCTGCAACAAAAGCTCCGTGACTAATTTCTAACTGAATATCAACTGATTCAACTACTGTTTTCGTGGGAGGAAGGAGGGAGAGGCGGCAGAGTGGGCAGGTGGTATGGGTAGTGAGCCAGTAACCAATGCAGTCCTTGTGAAACATATGGCCACGTACTGGTATTTGTTGAAGCCTGTCATCTGTTTGGTAGTTCCCAAGGCATACGGAGCATCTAGCAAAATAAAAAGATAGGACTATAGGAGGAAGTTGAATATTTTATTTATTTATTTATTTTTTATTATTATTATTATTATTTTTCCATTTGAAGGTAAAAGTTTTTTTTTTTTTTTTGAAACATAACTGGAATTTCATTACCAAATAGAAAAGAGAGTACAACAAAGCCAAAGGCAAACTCAATACAGAATCAAACTAACAGACCCTCTTCCTGAATAATCTGAGCCACTATGGGAGGACAAACTCCCTTCCAAACATAAGATTCTTCCTTCTGTCTAGCATATTGTGCGAGCATATGGGCTGCCTTGTTGTAATCCCTTTTCACATGCTTAATATTCCAGCTACTAAACGAAGACAACAAACCACGGATACCTTGATACACATGGCCGAGCCTGCCACTTGTTTCAGCTGCTGTGACATTAGAAACAACTATTGATGCATCAGACTCCAAAATAATATGAGAAAGCTTTTGCTCTTTGGCAAGAAGAAGACCATACTCCACAGCCAGAGCTTCAACTTCCTCCACAGAATATTGACCCTGTAAATATTTACAGCAAGCAGCAAGAACATTGCCATCTACATCCCTTATAACTACTCCCACACTTGAGTTCCTTTCATCTTCAGATGTGGCACCATCTACATTGATTTTAAAAGAGCCTGGTGGAGGCGCAGTCCACTTCCCATCTGTTTTAGCCAAGCCTTGAGAACAAATTGTTGAGGCTCTTTTGAACTCACGAATATATTCTACAGCAAAACACCAAATCTGGTCCGGAATTTGACTTGAGGCCTTATGCACAATTTTATTCCTGTTATACCATATAGCCCAAGCAACCCCAAATAAAACCTCCAAGTCACAGGCAGTACCCAATTCAACAAGTTTCAAAGCAAAATCTACAATATCTATATTTATATCCAACAAATCAATGGGATTATTTACCCAACAACTCCATACTCTCCTGGCTACTTCACATTTAACAAAAACATGGAAATTATATTCAGGCTCTTTTCCACAAGCCGGACAAATATCACAAATATTAATACCCCTTCTTTGTAAGTTCACAAAAGTAGGGAGAGCATTCATACACATTTTCCAAGCAAAAATACGTACCTTTGGAGGAGTGTTCAAGTGCCAAAGTTTCTTCCAAAGAGGGCTCCTAGCATCACCCGAGGAGCTTTCACCTTCCTCCATTGTTTCTAGCACCCTAACCGCAATATAATAAGCACTCTTCACACTGAATTCTCCCTTTTTATTACCCACCCAAATGATTTGGTCTTCCGGAAGGCTATGGCTAAGAGGAATATTCAGGATAGTCCTTGCTTCAAAAGGTAAGAACAAAGATCTTACTACCTCGCTTTTCCACCTCCTTGTATCTCTATCAATCAGTGCCGAGACCCTAGGATAATCATTAAAGTGCTTCGGGGGAGAGATTACTTTATATGTTGTTGGAGTAGGAAGCCACTTATCCTCCCAAATATAAATCCTTTCGCCATTGCCAACTCGCCACCGGGTACCTCTTTTAACTACTTCCAACCCATTGAAGATGCTCCTCCAAGTATATGAAGGGCTGAAACCAAGTTTTGCATTGAACACATAACCATGCGGATAATATTTCGCTTTATAGACTTGGGCCACCAAAGAGTTAGGATTCGAAATCAACCTCCAACCTTGCTTTGCTAGCATAGCAAGGTTAAAAGCCTATAAATTTCTGAACCCCATTCCTCCATTCAACTTGGACTTACACATCTTCTTCCAACTAACCCAAGCAATCTTTGATTCCTGACCCCTTTGGCCCCACCAAAACTTTCTCATCATTCCTTCAATCTCATCACAAATACTTTTTGGGATTTGGAAGCAGCTCATAGTGTAAGTTGGTATTGCTTGAGCAACAGCTTTAATAAGAATCTCTCGGCCACCCACAGAAAGCATTTTCTCCTTCCACCCCGCTAATTTTTTCTCCACCCTCTCTTTGACTTCAGTAAATATTTCAACTTTTGACTTGCCAATGATCGAGGGTAGTCCAAGGTATTTTTTGTGTCGGGTATCCTGCATTGGACCCAACATATTCAACATTTCACATCTTCTATCATCTGGGGTATTGTTGCTGAAAAATACTGAAGATTTATCCGCATTGATCTTCTGACCTGAAGCAGCTTCATATAACTGAAGAACATCAATAAGAGTTTGGCATTCTTGACTATTTGCCTTACAGAATAAGATGCTGTCGTCTGCAAAAAACAGATGAGTGATCTTAGGGCAGCCTCTACATATTGATACTCCACTAATTCTTTGATTCATAGCAGCATTATTAATAAGGGAGGAAAAACTATCTGCGCACAACAGAAAAATATAAGGTGAAATTGGGTCTCCTTGACGGAGACCCCTAGTAGGAGTAATACTACCGTAAGCAACACCATTAACAAGTATAGAATAAGATACAGAGGTGATGCAATGCATGATCAACTCAATCCATTTTTCATGGAAGCCCATTTTCTCCATCACTTGTTTAATAAAACCCCACTCTACCCTATCATATGCTTTACTCATATCCAACTTTATCGCCATAACACCCTCCCTACCATCCTTCTTATGTTCTAAATAATGCATCAGTTCAAAAGCTACAAGCACATTATCAGTAATAAGTCTCCCAGAGAGAAACGCACTCTGATTATCTGAAATAATTTGAGGAAGGATAAATTTAAGGCGATTGGCTAACACTTTCGATATGAGTTTATAAATAACATTACAAAGGCTAATAGGTCTAAAATCTGTTATTTTCGTGGGGTTTTTTATTTTTGGCACCAAAGTGATGTTTGTTCTATTTATCTCTACCATAGACACATTAGAATTAAGCACATTTAATACCATGCATATGACATCATTACCAACAATACCCCAATATTTTTTAAAGAAGATAGCAGACATACCATCCGGACCCGGGGCTTTTGTTGGGTGCATCTGATTTAGAGCTGCCTCCACTTCCTCCCTTGTGAACTCTTGAATAAGGCGCTGATTCATATCTTCAGTGACTTTAGTTGGGATAGTATCTATGACTTCCGAAATGCGAGTCGGAAAAGAAGTAGAATACAGACTCTTGAAATATGACACCGCCACCTCTGCAATCCCATCCATAGAATCATGCCAATTCCCATTTTCATCCATAATACTGTTGATAGTATTTCTCCTTCTCCTATCTGAAGCCCTAGTGTGGAAGTATTTCATATTTCGATCCCCAAGCCCTAACCATTACACCTTTGCTCTTTGTTGCCACATAATTTCTTCACTATCTAGTAGCTCATTAATCTCCTTTCTTATTACATTAATCTCACTTCCTAAGCTGCCATCTTTATCCCTACAGACAAGAGTATTGAGAGTCTCCCTCTTTCTCTGAATTTGCTTAGGAATTTGCCCAAACACCATTTTGTTCCATCTAGAGAGGTTTTCAGCACAATGACTTAATCTGGCAGCAATCCCACTAGGAGAGTTTAAGTCTTGGCTACCATCCCAGACTTCTTGGATGATATTTCTGCATTCCTCCCTTCTTGCCCACATCGCTTCAGATTGAAATCTACGTCGATTGGGATGCTTCTGGACAACAGTATCATCAGAAATAAGCAAAGCACAATGGTCAGATGTGGATTCCACCAAATGCTGCACTTTAATATCTTTGTAATGATCAACCCACTCCGGGGTAGCCAAAGCATGATCCAATCTTAGATACAATCTACTCTCACCCTCCTGCATATTACACCAAGTAAATTCAGGACCACAGTAACCTAGATCCTTGAACCTACAATGGTGTATTGCTTCTCTAAACTCATCCATCTATTTTTGAGACCTTTGCACCCCACCCAATTTCTCTTCTACTGACACAATTTCATTAAAATCACCAAGGCATAGCTAGGGCAGTTGATACTTTTGGCTAAGGCTTTTCAAAAGATCCCACGACTCCTTTCTCTGATGAGTTTTAGGATTTCCGTAAAAACCCGTGATGCGCCACTGAAAACCAGATTCTGGGTCAGTCACAAATGCATCAATGTAACTCCCTGAATAGCCTTGAATTTCCACTTTTATGTCCCTACTCCATAACATAGCTAAACCCCCACTTCTTCCCACACTAGGAACAATTAGTCCATTCAACAAACCAATTTTAAATTTCTCTTTTTCCATCCGATGTTTCTTCATTTTTGTCTCCATCAAGAAGACAATTTTGGGCTTCCAACGTTGCACAAGTTCACGCAACACTCGAACTGACCGGGGGTTCCTAAGCCCCCGGCAGTTCCATCCTAAAGTAATCATTGGTCCAGGCGGTGCTGCTCAGCAGTCACTGCCGTTTCAGTAAAAGAATTTACCCCATCTCCATGTTTCTCCTCACAAAAACGTTTTGAAATTCTATCATCCCATACAAACAACATATCATCATTAACTTTTCTTTTTTTACTTACCTCCCGGGCTTGCTCAGACTTCTCCATAATTTGGCTCTTCCCTTTCTCCCTTGCCATGCTCTTAATTTTACCTCTAATTGCTCTCTTGCATAACCGGCTTGGGCTTTGTATCTGACTACCTCGAGCCTCACTTGAGCCTTCTTTTCCATTCAGCCTTAAAGGGCTTAAAGCTTCAGTCTCTCTTATAACCGGCCCGCTTTCCTTGTCCTCATTTAAGTCTCCTCTTCCTTTAGGCCCATTTGGGCTTATTATTTCATCCTCTTTAAAAGCTGGCCCATACCCCCTCTCAGTTACATCCTGACTTGTCTTATTTCCATGCACTTTATTCCCAACTAATTCAGTTCTAGCACTTTTTTTCTCCTCACGTGATGTCCTGTCCAGCCCCTTACTCGAAGCTACTGGAGCAGCATCATCCCATCTGATCTGCCTTTCCATATCCCTATGATTTGACGTGTCACAGCCTTCCATCATGCCCAAGGATACTGCATCCATCATCTCAGCTGAGCCATTGCCTCCATCAGCTCCACCGGCCTCCATTACAGTAGGCGAGCTCCTCCTTTCATCTCCAATTTCTTCACCAGCCCCGTCGTCCACCACCCTAGACCGTGAGCCTCCTTTTTTAGCCTCAAACTGCATCTTCAACTTATCCTTTTCACCTCCATTTTTTAAACTTCCACCAGCCTTCAACCATTCCCCATATTGCCTTCCTAATCGTTGCTCCATTGGACTAGCTTGACAATGCTTTTCATCATGCCCAAGCAAGCCACAGATGTAGCAAAAATTAGGTAGTCTCTCATACCTAAAATCAACCCAATATCTTCCACCTTCTTCATTCTTAACATATCCCCCCCTACGGAGGGGTTTGTCAATTGGAACCTCCACCCTTATTCTTAAAAATTTAGCTAGATCCGCTTGCATCGCCCGCTTGTCAACTTCTAGCACCCTTCCAATCTTACTGCCAATATCCTTCCCAATTACTTCAGTCATATTCTCAAAAGCTAAGCCCCAAATCTGCACCCAGAAAGGGGAGCTGGAGAAACTGATATTATTTGACGTTAAACCTTTCCTCCACCGGCATAGAAGGAGAAGGTTGTTGTCAAAATTCCAAGGCCCGCTTTTCTCAACCCACTCTAACTGATATCTTGAACTAAATTTAAATTGTAAAAGATTGTTCCCTACCTCCACAATCCTCAAATCCGAGCCCATCTTCCAAGTTGCCTTTAGAGTATTCTTCAGGGCTCTTATATTTTGATGACGATCTGAAAGTAAACGCCCAAATAAGCTCAATGAGCATTCTTCAAGGATTTCAGAGCTGGTACTGTTTGTAATAACAATATCCTCTTCTTCTTCCTTTGTAAGCTTTAACTTTTCCAAACCATTCACCACTTCTTGATCCATGCAGTCACTATGCAAAAAGAAAAAGGGCTACAGCCCATATAGAAACCGGTGTAGACCCTGAAAAGCCCTTAGACAGATTTTTAAGGGAGAGAGGAAGCTCTTATCTAGTTGAGAGAGAAAAGACTCTTACCGAAGAGAGAAGTAAGACTCCTACAGGGGGAGAGAAAAAGTTTAAGGTGTTGGTTTAGGTAAAAGTTATTGTATGCACTATGCAAAGTTAAATTGATATATAACTTTTATAAGATGAATTACACTAATTGCTAAAAAGATAAACTATAAGGGTGGTGCACAACAAAATTTTGATGGTCCGCCATTTTTTAAACTTAGGTTAATATTGATTTTTGTTTGAAGTTAAAATTTTTTTATTTTAATTTCTTAACTCTTTGACCACATTAAAATTTTTTCATTCAGTTTTTTTTCCTCGATTTTGTCACCAACCTTCCTTTGTGCCAAAGTATCAATTGCACTACTATTGTTGTGAGGGAGATACATCTTGGAGAGATTCTAATTGAGTTGTAAATATACTTAGTAATATGGTGGGAGGGGGGAATATATACTGTATGAAATACATACATATTTCAACTATTAGAGTTCATTGACAAGATTTTAAAATGATATATATAGAAGGTATCTTCATTTGTAGGTTTCTATGGATTTGTAACTGCTTTTATGAATTTCATAAGATTTGATGTTTCGTTTGACTTAATAGAGATTTTCAATTTTATTTCTTTTACGTATTGATCGGCCAACAACTTGTGATGGTGGTGTAAAGGATCTAGGTAGGGTGGATTTTCTGTTGGGGGAAGAGGCGCCCGCGGGGGCGGGGGGGGGGGGGGGGGAGGGGGGGTGGGGGGTGGTGTGCAACTGGAGGTGAAGGGTGGCTGGCTGATTGGATGGGCTTTTGTTAGTGGAGTTTTGGGTTTTGGGTGATGGTTCTTGGTGGTGGGTGTAGAGTTGTGGAGTTTTTTAAAGCAAAAAAAATCAAATAAAAAGAAACAAAAGTAAAAGACTAATTTTCTTCCCCTCACGTGTTGAAAATGACATTGTTTTAGAGCATTAGCATAGAGGTGTAAAAACCCCCAAATTGCCATTTTACAAACACACACGCCCAAAATAAGCATTACCTGGGTGTGTATTGCTATTTTTTTTTAGCAACTGTGATTGGTGAATTCTTACATATATCTACTACTGTAGCATGTTTGTAAAGAATAAACATAAAGCAGTAGGCTCTAGTTAGCTCAATTGATAAAGTCTCTGATAGTTGAATAAAAGATTTGGGATTCAATCTCTGTCTACACCAAAAAAATGATTGGTGTCTTGGTCTGATGATAAAGAGTTATTATTAGAAGCAGACGCCATAGGTTGAAACTCTCTAACAAAAAAAAAAAAAAAAACATAAAGTAAGTCCACTCACAGTGCATCTCCTACGGAGAAGCTCTCCTTGTATACCACAACTGGTAGCATTTCTCTCGTTTCTTTCCTCAAAACCCAATTTAGGCTGCTAAATCACCAAAAAAAAAAAAAAAAAAAATTTGAGAAAGTATGCAGACACACACTTTGCCATACATTTCACCACAACTTTGATAATATATATGTGTGAGTGGTGAAAAAAGTGCTCCATGTGCAACTGATGGTTCATCAATCACAATTACACATGTCATCAAGTTGTGACAAAGTGTGTGATCCTAAAAAAATTACACATATATTCACACTGCGCACATAATGGATTAACAAATTTTTTTGAACAGAGACAAATACTAATTAATCATACCTTGGAAATGTCATTATTATTGCTTTTTGAAGATGCTAATCCTGACTCAAGGCCTCTTTGACGACGAAGGTAGTAAAAGTTGTCAAAGGTAGTAAAAGTAGAATAAGAGGAGAAGGATGGAAGCAATGGAGATTGGTACGATGACAACAAATGCTTGTTCCCTCTTCTGTATAGTTGAAGATCTTGAAATTGTAGATGGATTTGAATGGACATAAGACATCTCTACTGGAGAACTCCAAATACAGCTTAAAATTTTATAGACACGAAAAGGTTTTAGGAAAATCATAGAAGAGAAATCAACTTTAGAGATTAATTTAATAGCAATAGAAGAGAAAAGGTGTTGTAATTCTATATAAAGAATGAAAAAAAAAAAAAAAAAAATTCTACTTATTTTTGATATCTTGTTTGTGGAACTTATTTTCAAGGTTATACAATAAAAGACTTGGTTTAGGTCTAGTGCATCCAGTGTATTAAACTCGGTCAAATGGTGACACGTGTCCAAAAGTGGACACATGTCATCATCTTAACAGGTCCAGTACTACAATAAATTAGAAAAAAAAAAAAAAAAAAAAATTTAAAATTTTGTATATGAACTATGAAGCAAATAAACTCAATAAATTAGGAAAAAAAAAAAAAAAACCCTACCACGAACGAGCAGCTGATATTATTTGTTGTTTTTAAAGGAGATGTTGATTGTTGAGGGGTCTAATGACTCTAATCCTCTTTGCCCACTTGAAATGTATAAAACAAAAGATGTTACTAATTTTTTTCCTGTAAAGCTATTCATATATGAATCAATGGGCAAAAGATTTTCTACGCGGCTTCAATTAATTCAAACATAAGTAAAATTTCATCCAAATTAAAACCGGCTTCGTACTTATAAATAAATAAACAAATTGGAGTTTACAACTTCACATAAGAAGAGCTTTTTGAAGTCAGGGAGTCTTCTGATACAGATAAAGGTTATTTTAGTTCTCGTCTCTAACTTTTGGAGCAATGAAAAGCTCTCTTCCCTTACTATTGGTTTTTTTTTTTTTTCTTTCTTTTTCCTTATTTGATAATCATAAGTGAAGAGAAAAATTTGAACTTTAATTTAAACATCTTTATTGAAGACAATAACAGGTATCAATTGAGCTACAAGTCTTTTGGTAACTCTTGAATTTTTTAATCATTGTATAAGTGCGAAAGTCTTGGCATGCAAAGGCATTGAAAGTCCTGGCGTGCAAAGACATTGAAAAGAACATGGACAAGTATAATTCGATTGGTGGAACTTTAATAATATAATCTATATATATATATATATATATCTAAAAATTGAAGCTAACATTTATTATTGTTATGCTCCAGTTGAGCTACATCAGCACCTAAGTTATTATCTTTTTTGTTTCAATTTTTTCCTATATATATATTTAAACATTTTCTCATTTAAGGTAACTTAAAAACTACATTATTTAAAAATTAAAATATCTTTTAACCATTATTTTTATTATTAATTTTTCAAAACTCTCCCTTCCTTTTACCTCTTCATCTCCCTATTATTTTCTACATTAACATCATTCTCTCTCTACCCTTTTATCTTCTTTTATTTTGACTATTCTTATTTATTCTCAACATTTTATTATAAATTTGACATTTTCTTTTCTATTTTATGCATAGTTTTCTACCTTAAAGGTTTCTTCTTCTCTCTCTCTCTCTCTCTCTCAATTTGTTTTTCATTTTTTGTTTGATTTTTTCTTTTTATTGTATCCATACTTTAGGTTGATGAATTTTTGTGTTAATTAGAATTCTACTTTGGGTTGATGTGATTTAGTTTTGTGTTTTAAGTTGTTATCTTTTTTATTCTCTTTGATTATTAAATATTATCCTACTGCATTATACATATAGTATATAATAATATAATGCTCATATTATAATACATAGTATGATTTGGATAATTTGATGTTTATTGCTATATATTTTATTTTTACTCTTTTTTCTTCTCATCTTATTTTATTCAACATTTAAATTCAGCCACATCCTTCGTACTATTAAATTATGCAGCACAAATCAAGAAAATGACTAGACACACACCTGCCTTCCTCTAGAGAAATCAAAATATTTGTGTGATAAAAGGTCATATAATTTATAGTTTAGATAGCACTCTTTGAATGTGTCTAGGCCTACAGATTGAGCAATTTGTAGATTTTTTATTTTTTATTTTTATAAGAGCAAATTGTAGACTTAAAAGGCTATTGAGAATGGATTTTTTGATTCAAGACTAGAAAAATATGGACTACTATATATCATTTAGATAAAAACTTTTATCATAGATATGTTAATTTTTTTTCCCACAAATTTAAATCACGCAAACTTAATAATTTTATATTATGTGTTAGTATCGTCTCTACTTCTTCTTCTTCTTCTCAAAAATATTATGTATTATCTTTAAAGGATGCCAACAATATTGATCTTATGGGAAAAGTTACATAAAAAAATTGAGAAAAAAATGTTTTATATTACAATCTACTAAAAATGATTTTTAAATATTTAAATCTTTTCTATTTTTTATATCATTGACGTATTTTATAGCTTCCAAATGTGGTAACTTAAATCTTAATATTCTTAAGTTGTTTCGGCAAAAACAAAAAAAATTAAAAAAAAAGGTTGTCACAAAAGAGGAGTTCATGTAAATTTTTTTGCAAAATGAAATATCTATTCCGTAAGACTACCAAACTTGTTAATTTGCAAATGATGGAACCACTTGCAACAATATTTGTATAGTTATATAGTTCCAGCTAAAGCAATCAAGCATACTTTTAATTTTTAAAAAACACATATCTACCAATGGCTAAACGTCCATCTTGGGTAGTTTTAACTTTTAATATAATTTTACCTTTACATATTCATCTATTTTTAATTATATTTTTTTATAAAAAATCTTTAATTTAGATATATATATATATATATATATATATAAAAGTAAACAATGAAATAATGATTCATGAATAATCAAAAACCAAAAAAAAAAAAAATCTAGACATATTTATCTTGTGCGGTTGTAACTTTACATATAATTTTGCATTTATATATTCATCTACTTTAATCTAGATGTTTATAACTAAATAATGAAATATGTGGGTGCCCGAGGACCGAGGATGAAGTTGAAGAGTTGCAGTATTGGTGTGGGGATGCCACGGGCCCGAGGAGGAAGGTTACTCGAGGAGAGGAAGGGATGAGTCAAAAAGACTTTGAGGCATTCCAAGTGGGAAGAGGGGTTTGATGAGAGAGAATTAGTGATCATAGGGAAAGTTTATAGTTTGGAGTAGCTTGTTGCCTCTGCATTAAATGGTGAACAACAGTTTTATCAGCTGTATTGATGAGAAAGTGACCTGAACAGTGTAAGTCACAACTAAGCAAACTCCTTCTACCACCTTTTTCAGATATAAAAAGAGACAAGTGTCAGGAGGGGAGGTTTGTTAGGTAAAGATGGAAGGTTGAGATATGAGGGAGGGAAAAATATATATGAAAAAGGGGGTTTACAAAGAAGGGGTATCCAGACACAAGTAGCAAGATATAAAAAAGAAACAAGAAGAACACTGAGAGAAGAGAATGAATAGTAACATCTCTTGTATAATTGTGGCCTCCTCGGGCAGGCTTGTAGGGAGACATTTGCTCATTTGTTCTATAATTTTGGCCATTTCTTCCTTATTTTCATACTCAGGCAGAGCCCTCTCTTGCTGTTTATTTCCCTCTCTTACAAATTTTATTGATTTGGGCCAAAGTTGAACTGTACAACCCACTATTCTGAGTGGGCTTGGACTGCCAGTTTTCCTGGTCCTTACAAAATCTATAAACAAGGTAATTAAAACAATCATATTTCTGCAATTCAAAAAGTCACAATTCCTTTTTTCAAAAAAAAGACCTTTTACATTTCCTTGGATTTTTATTTTTATTTTTATTTTTTACTTTGACATACCACTAACCTAACCACTCCACACATTAAAAAAAAAATTTAAGGCTCATTACTACTTCCGTTAAGATATTATGAATGCCTTAATTGATTGAGACTAAGCTAGAGAAATGCCTTTCATATTTCCTTGAAAATTCAGAAGGAAAAAAAAAAAAACCTCTGACATACCACTAACGTAACTACATCTATAACTATTTAAGTCATCCATGATATCTATTTCTTATTGATAACCATAAAAATTACAACTAACATACAAAGTAATAAAGAATAAATGAAGGAAGAAAAATAATGACATCAAATGTCAATTAGTAACCTTTATTTGGAAAATAAAAAATTGTTCAAGAGAAGTAAGAAACAAAATAGAGATGATTATACAGAGGACATTTAAAACTTTATAGCGCAATAAAATCAACCATTACATTCACTTAATTAAATCAATAATCAACAATTAAATATAATAATATAAATTTTAAACTTAAAACTAATCAAACTCTTATTTAATGTCTATGTTATGCAAATCATCAAACTAGTAAATATATGATAATGGTAAAAAAAGTTATAAACAAGATGATGAAAAAAAAAATATGATAAAACTATTTTTTTTTTCAAAAACTCTTTATAAAATTTAGGAACTAAAATAGTATTTTACCTTAAAAGTTATCACATGCAACGCGCGGGTCTGTAACTAGCCAACTAGTAATATATAAAGGCAAAAACACTTTTCTGGTCTCCATATTTTGGGTGTATTTTTTTTTTTTTTTTTGGCCCTAATGTTTGAATACTTTCAATTTGGTCATTGAGTTTTTCAATAATTCTCATTTTAATCCTTGCTATCATCTCAATGATAAAAACTACTATACACTTTCTTTTATTTCACTTTCTAGCCAATCCAACACACAACAAATATAGAGAAAATCTCAATACAAACACTACCCAAAAAAAAAAAAAAAACCCCATTTCTTTCTTTTATAGGTTAGAAAAAAATCATGTTGAGAATTTGATAAACTCATAAATGAATTTGTTTGGCTATATGAAAGCTTAGATTTTTTAGAACAAAAACGCCTTCAATTCATGAACAAGCCAATTAAAATCCTTGACTACTCCCTTGTCTCCAAAAACTTTTTTACATGACCAATCCTTTGGAGAGATTGTAGAGAAAAGAACCCGATCCATGTGATCTGCAAACTTCTACTTAAACTAAGAAAGGCAGAAGAAAATTCAAAACCCCATAAATGGGAGTATTAAAATTATGGACAAAACTTAGGTACAGTACTCAAGTGTTGTTTCTTCTTAAGACAAAACTTAAGTACTGTACCTAAGTTTTGCCCTAAAATTATGGGGTAATTGCAGTAAATTCACAGTTCCGTTTGTCTCTAGTAACCTATCTTTGTTAAAAATATGGGTATATATGTATTTTTACTATGTTTCTCTCCCCCAGGACAAAAATAAAAATAAAAACACAAGGAACAAGATCAAGAAAAAAAAATGTTGACTTTTGGTTGCAAACCATTCTACCCTTGTTGACTTGAAGTTGATCAGTCTCCAAAATACCCATAAAGTTAAAAAAGATAAGTTCTTTTCCTTCTATTTCAAAAAGGGTAGAGGAACTAATCTCATTATCAGTTGTGAAAGTTTTTGACTTGGCCTTTGAGTATGTGATAATTCCATTGTAATTTGACTCTTCTCTTCATCTTCTCCTTCTTGGGTTTTCTGAAAAGCAAACTCATGGGTTTCATGGTAGTAGTGGTTGAGATTTCTTCCTTCTCAAAGTTGTGCGAAACAAAGGGTTTCATGGGTTTTGAGAATTATGAATGTTAAATATATTTTTGTGGAAGTTGATTTGGGTTTGATTTCTTTGGTGTATGTTCTTCATGTTCAAAATTTGTGTGAATTGAGAAAGAGGAAAATACCACTTTTTGATTTTTTTTTTTTTTTTTTTGAGAGACATATATAAAAGAGCAGCAAAAATACATATTTATCCACTTTTTAACTGAGGTGAGTTACAAAAGACAAATGGAGCTTACCTCAAGTAGGTAAAGCAACATTTTTAAACCATGGGTAGGTAAAGTGATTTCAGGCCAAACTAGAAGTGATTTTAAGCTTAGAATTTGACTAAATTCTTTAAAACACGCAATTGATGAAGAAGTTGATTCAAACCTAATTCCACTAACCCAGGATGTCTCTTCAAAAATATGCAAAACCCCAAATTCAAACAAGACAAAGACATTCAGGCATTTGAATGCATTTGACAATGGCACAATGAGTCGAATGTTGAGCTCTACTTCTGTGTGTGTTCACGTGAGAGGTTTGATTGGAGTTTGATTTTGGTGGGGATTGTATTTTTTTGCCTTTATTTTATGTGCAAAAATCTCAATTTTGCTTTAAAAATGTCAAAATCCATATTCTTTACAATAGGATCATAGGGAAGCCAAAAATAATTTGATTTGTCCAATTTTACATCTCTAAGTCAATTTAACTGAAATAGTGAAATAATCCTGGTTGGTCAAACTTTGATTGAGTTGACTAGCAGTCAAATGAGGTCAAGATTTTACTAAATCATCAAATTTCATCATTTTATATTAGGATTCATATTTTCAAATTGTTTCCACAAGTTTGACCGTAGTCAACTCAAGTTTGACCAAAAATTTGAAAGTTTGATCTTGACAAATTTAAGCTCATATTGTAGGAAGTTGAATTTCCATTAAAATTGACTACTCATGGGACCAAATTAGATTTAAATTAGGCAAGATATTGCAAAGACAACAAAAAGGTGCCAAATTGCCAAGGCAAAAAACATTGAGAGAATTGAAGAAGGGTGATGCTAAAAGTTGTTTTGATGCTATTAAGGAAGGTCACTCCACTGCTACTTGGCCTATCCAACTAGTAATTTGCGACGTTGTAGACTATAAGAATCTTTTTGTTATTTGTAATTTTAACTGGGTAAGGAGAGAGCTTAACTTTGCAATCCATTGTCGAGCTAAATTTGTAGCTATTCATAGGTCTTCTGTTTGTTGTAATTAGCGTCTTCTTCCTGCTGTAGTCTTGGATGGCTGTAGGAAGGATGTTGCTTTTGTTTAGTTTGAATAATATTCTTGGTTTTTTAGCCAAAAAAGATGATAATAAAAACTAGTAAAGTTTTTTATTGTTGAATAAGGAATATGGGTTTTGGTCCCACCCATACTGAAAAGAAATTAGTAGTGTCTTAACATGATGGTATAAAACAATTGTCATCTGCAGGCTCAATTTGTAGAAGTTGAGCTTGATGCATTTGCAACAATATCTTTAGTTTCTAGCAATAGCAACTCTATCGGGGATCTTTATGGCCTTGTTGATGATTGCAGGGATCTGCTGTTGCAGCTACCTCAGGTTAAGGTGTCTCATTGTTTCAGAGAAGCCAACTGCTGCGCTGATGCTTTAGCAAGAATGGGCTCTTCTCATGTTGATGTTTCTTTGCGTTTTGTTTCCCCTCCCCCTTTTTTGTGCTGATTTGCGGGGATTGTTTCGTTCCAGACTTGTACCCGCTGATGCTAGGGATATTGGTGGTTAATTTATAATATGTTTCCCTTTTTGCCCAAAAAAAAAAAAAAAAAAAAAAACAATTGTCATATAAAACAAATGCGAAAGCCGAAAGGTATCAAATCATGTCAATATCTATAAAAATAGATTGTATAAGTGGTTCCAGCAGATGTTACATGGTCAACAAATCATAGGGATTTCTATTTTTATTAAGTACATTTGGGTTTTGCTAATTATCTTTTTATATGTGGAAGGCCAGTTGTATTTGCTAAGTCACTATCTGCACTATAGGTTCATTTTCAGATGTGCACTAAGCTTTTAACGTATAAGTTAATGGGGTTTGAGCCAAGCAATATGTCCACTCTAGTAGTAGTATGAATGCTGAATAAATTTCGGTGCGAATTCCCTGAAGTTATAATCTAGTGGGAAAAACTAAACTACCCTTTAACTTTTGATCAATTTGAAACTGACCTTCAGAGATTCCAATTCGTCGTTATCTCTAAATGTTCTATAATTCGTGAAAATTGCAATTTGTCTAATGTCTCGCTTCTGTTACTTGAACTATTTGGAAAGTGAATATTCCTTATTTCATTTCTAGCGTTTGCTCATCTTCCAACTTTGTTTAGGAAAATGGATTTTTGTGACTTGTGGGGGATTAGGTTAGGACCGAATGGATTTTTGAGTAGGAGAGGCCAATGCCTATGCATATATATTTCTTTTTGTCTTGAGAACTACATCTCTAGGATTGCACAAGCAGGATCAGTATGCCTTTTGTTCTCCTTTTCCTCTTCCTTTATAGCCTGTTTGGAAGTTTAGAGAGGAGAGAGAGTAGAGGGAAGTAGAGGGAAGGAGAGTAGTGGAGAGGAGAGTAAAGTGGAATGGTCACCATCCACCTTATTTGAATGTTTTTAAAATTAGTAAGGAAGAAGGGAGTAATTAGCCATTCTTTTTATTTGGATATTTTAAAAATTAAGATGGAAATGAGAGGAAATGATTTAAATAAACAAATTTACCCATATTTGAAAATGGACTTGTAACAATATTAGTCTATGATTAATTTGTTAGATTAAATAATTATTTAATTAACATTCTCATTCCATCAAATACCACTAATAAAAGTATAAAATTATCCATAAAAAAAAAGATATATATATATATATATATATATATAAAACTACTATTAACTATTATAAAATAATTTTTATTACCTCAAAAAAAAATTATAATAAAAATTAAATTAAATTTTCTTTGAAGAAGAAAGAGTTTAACCAAAAAAAGAAGAAGAAGAAAGAGGTTTTCCCAACGAAAGCAAACCCCAAGGAGAACCCGTCGGAGCAAGCTACTGTCGTGTCAGAGCACGGCGATTGGAGATCGACAACGATGGTGTGGTGGTTTGGAGCAGCGGCGATGGCATGGTGGTTTGGAGTGGCGGCGATGGTGGATTCTCTCTCTTTCTCTCATTTTGATCCTCTCTTTCTCTCACTCCGATTCTCTCTCTCATATCCAGCCCTTGCAAGCTTGCATTTATACCAGTTGGCATTGAGCCTACTTAATTATGCATGAACAAACCATCTGTTTGCAGCCTTGCTAGTAAGGCAGCGTTTGGTTGCACCAAAATTTGGTGTTGTCTTTGATAAACTAATATTTTCTCATGACAAAGGTTGCATGGTTCCTACTAATTCCACGAGCAAGAAGTATAAAGGAAAATTATCAAAGCAAAAATAAAAACTATGGAAAAGAACAAAAGCATCCCCTGAACACTGATGCTGCTAGTGCAAACGTTGGGTCCCTCCAGCCTCACCATGGTATAAGGTGAACACTGATGCTGCCATTTTCTCTGCAACAAACTTTGTAGGAATTGGTGTTGTGATCCGTGAAGCACCTGCCACTGCCCCTTGTCCCTATTGAAGCTGAAGAAAAAGCAATTGATGAAGCCGTACTTTTTGCTTGGGATATCGGGATCCGAGATGCTATCTTCGAAGGTGATTCATGCATCATCTCTCATGCTCTCTCGGTTTGGCCTCTCCCGGTCTTTATTGCAGGAGTTCAGATCGTTTTAGGTTCTACATGTTCAGCACCTAGGAAATAAACCAGCTCATATTTTGGCAAAACATGTTAAAGGAATTGATTTTTTTTTGTAATTTGGATAGAGAAAAATCCATCCATTATTGAAGATTCAGGATGCTAGGTATTTCTTTTCATCTAAATTAATAATGTTTTCGTTTTTCCCATAAAAAAAAAAAAAAAAAAAATCCGCTGAACATGAGATTCCGTTCATTGGAATTTGAACACATCAAACTCCGGATGAGCCGTGGGCAATCAATTAGTTAACCGGTTGTTTCATAATATATGGATATGCTCACGGTTCCTTCAAAGAAAGTAACAATTCAAACAAATTAAATTAACATGCATGAATTACACCTAGTTACAAGTTTCTTACCAGCCATTCAATTCAAAAAATGAATGTATAACTGTGTGAAACAGTTTTTATCATTCCTCTCTATAATTATTATTTTTTATTATTAAGTCAAAATATTAATTGATTTTTGATATAGGAGGAGATTGAATTCTAAATTTTTTATTCAATTATAAGAGATTTTATTAGTCGAGCATTAAAACTTACCTAGTTAAAATAATATTAAAAAAAGAAAAATTAAGAAATAAGGTACGTCAAAACAAATCTCCAAGCAAATATCTAATTTAAGTATCAGAGTTCTGGTGGTTGGTATTAAATGATATTGCCAAAACTGGGCTTGTAAATCCAATTTCGAGGGTGTTGTTTGATAGAGATCTTCCTAGGACAGTTAAAACCTCTACTAGCTCGAATTTGCAATAAAGCTAAATGGAATCTCTATTGTGTTGTTTTTTTGTTCTTGTGTCAACTGCTGGGTCTGTTTTCTGGCTTCTTTGTTTATTTAGCAATAGTTCATGCTCTTTGAAAACCCAAAAAGAAAAAGAAGAGGATAAATGCGCATATATATATTAGACCATAGAGACAATAAGTCTCACTTGTTTTATTTTTATTATTTATTTTTGTCACACATCCAATCTCATTATTTGCAAGCATATTGGAGATTGTAAAGAGCGTGTGAATCGTCTGTTCCATCAATTACAGTAAGTAGAAGTTCCATCAGAGAGGTAGAGGGTGCAGCCTGGAGCAAAACAGCAGTTGCAGGCCGGATCAAGCTTCTGATTCCCTGATGATGGGCAGGTCATATACGCATAGTCCAAGCAAATATCTGGGCAAAGTTTCGCAGCATTTGTCGGATTAACTCCCAATAGAATTGTACCTGACAATATTAACAAGAAAATTCTTTTTTAAAATACTACTAGGAAGTTGTTTTCTCTTATGGAGGTAAGCAGGTTGCACCTAATGCAAGCAGTTGCAAAGATAGATGCGAACAATTTGAACATGCATATATGTGGTATTGTAATAGTAGTGACAATCCTAAAATCATTTATAGAAACAACAAAATAATAAAATTATACAGACAAAAGATGGACATAATTGAACTCATTAGAAGTCAAACCAATAATTATGATTTTGAGCTTATCACAAATGACAAATTGGATCATACCGCAAAAAAGAAGAACCATTATTCCAATTTTGTGTCCCTCCATGTTTTCCATAACATTTTTGAGGGGTTAACATCGCATATTTATAGAAATTCTTAAAAGAATATATATATATATATATATATAGAGAGAGAGAGAGAGAGAGAGAGAGAGAGAGAGAGAGAAGAAGAAGAAATTGGTATATGCAACTCATATTTGAAATTGTCTCAAGTGGATATCATACAAGCTAATCAGATGGCTTAGGTAACCTTTATTCAAAGTCAACATTATCTACAATCATGAATCATCTTAGACTAGTGTAAAAGCATTGTAACTGTGAAGTGGGCAATATCATTCCCTCAGAAGCAAACAGATATTATTGTTTTTATTTCTTCAACGCTAGTTTCTTGACTTTGATGAAGTTGGTGGGCATGGTTTCGTGCACAACTAGGATAGGACTTAGCTTCGAGTAGTATTTGTATACTCTATTCCATTGCCGTGTAGGACAAGTACTAATCGGCCTTGTATGATGTATCACACTTAAAATACTTTATCCACGCCTAAATTCTAGCATACACATAACTTTGGTCTACTGTACACAGATTTAGGGAATTAAGAACTCATAGGTGGGCTAGTTGTGGTGAGAGAGAAGTTTTGGGTGTAATTGGGGTTTCAGTTTTATGAGAGTGCCTTTGTACCGCATATGTAATTCCTCATTTTCATAGTGAAACATTTTCCCTGATGTCCCTAGTGAACATAGGCCAACCTTGAACCACATAAATTTGTGTGTGTGTGTGTTTTTTTATTTATTTATTTATTTATTTTTATATATTTATGATTATTTCATTTATTTTTCTATTTATATTTTGTATAAACCCACTGTTTTCTAGCCACACTCAAAATAAATAGGCAAGAATAAATTGGTATCAAAACTTGCCTTATCTTAAAAAACTGGCTAGGGACCCCCCACATTTGGTTATTGGTAGTTTTTCTGGCTTCCATATTGTTTTTTTTTTTTTTTTTTTTTGTTTTTTTTTTTTTTTTCCATTTCACTGTAATCCATGTCATTAGTTAGTTACAAGTGGTGGAATTTGGATAGAGTTGGTTAGATCCCTAAGCACATGTAACTCATTAATCACATGGATTAATTGGTGAGTGCATATACTTAATTAGTAAGTCAATAGGATTAAGTCATGTGTAGCCAATAAGATGAAAGCTTGAGTTCTATAAATAGTTGCGTGTAACCATCATTAGCATATCTTGAAGAATAAACCAATTACTTTCTCTCTTAATATTTCTTTATGGAGGACGATTACCTTGAATGAAGTCAATTCACATACAATTTCCTTCCATTTCCATACACTTCCCACCCATTCCCCTTAGGAACCACCGGGTTCCTAACATGTAAGGCCCATAATACCAATGGTATAGCTAGTGCCTAGAGGATAATACTAAAGGTGACGACACTGCATATTGTAATAATATCTATTGGTTCGTCTAATGATACTTAGGTTTTTGATACAGCACTTGCTCGGATATAAGACTCCAATTGAGATTGGTTTGCCACATATTAGTCAATTAATGGTGGTGAAGTACTAATTATTAGAAATGATATAACCTATAAGGTTATAGTGTTAGGAACTGTGCGAATTAATATGCATGATATAGTGTTATTAGGATTTGAATGTTGTTTTTCACATGCTAGATTTAAGGGGAAAATTTTTCTATTTGGGTACATTTGATTCTTAGATCTAAGTACACCATTGAAGGAGGAGTTTCAAGAATTTCTTAGGGTGCCTTGGTTTTCATTAATGGAAATTGTTGGGTGGGCTCTATATCTCAGGGAAGCACAAGTTTTGGTAGCGTAGCAACATCTTCATCTACATATATGCATATACAAATAACACTTTTTTGTGGCATATTTGGTTAGGCATATGAGTGAGTCTGGCATGTCACGGTTTGTTGAATAGTAAAAAAATTGGGAAGTTGGACTTTTGGGAACCCATTTCACGCCCATTCCTTAATTTCCTACCCAAAGTGGCATACAGTTCTTTCATTTTATTGTGTCGGTATGAAAGTGGCCTACTCCACTTAGGGACAAATACCCTAAATTGTGTGACATTGCTACGAAGAAAGAGACCTCAACAACTGGCAATATGAGTTAATCATACTCCATGAGTTATAACGCTAGCTAGCAATTACAATTTATAAGTCGTTTCCTACCACTTAGCACGACAGCCAGCCAAATTCATGGAATCAATTTTCCATCAGTAATCACCTTTAAAAAGAGAAAATTCAAGACATAAGGTGCGCGTAACCAATTTTCCTAGAAAATATTTCTCTTGCCTTTTGCATTGAAAACTTGTTTTCTAACTTAAGCATCGGAGCAATGATCATGGCTAACACAATATATACCAGTGTCATTTAGCTGACTCTCTTTTTGCAGCCATTCATTCTCTGAATCAATTTTACAACAAAACTGATTCATCAATGAAACAAATAAGCCATCTCATGAGCATGCGAATCCAATTTTGAGGGTATGTTGTTTAATAGAATTCTTTCTATGACAGTGAAGAGTTCTATTAACTCTAAATTGCAACAATGAAGCTAAATATGGAACTTCTGTTTTGTGCTGTATTTTTGTTGTTGTGTCTGACTTTAGTTTCCTTGTTGCTTAGTCTGTACTATATATGCTGATCTTTTACTTTTGGTTGGCAATAATACACGCTCAAAGACCCCAAAAAAAAAAAAAAAATAATAATAAAAATAATATTAAGAGTCCAGATAAAAGATCACAGCATGTAGCTGTAAGGTTGAATTTATTCAACCATCTAATTGGCTTTATTCCGTGCCAAATTTGCTTGTAATTCAGCATTTAGTAACCCTGTATTTAGGTGGGTTTGTTGTAAGGGTAGTGAGTGAGATAGTGTGAAGATTGCTCAAGAGTGTGCAAGAAAACAGAGTGTCGCGGCTGGGACTCGCGACTGGTCTCGCGGCTTCAACCCGCCAGAAGATGCACACGTGCCAAGCATGCTGGAAGATGAACAGTCATGCTAGCTGGAGCACTACAGGACAAAACAGGACAACTGGCCATACGGTTAACTCGCGACTGGAACTCGCGACTTAGTCAAGCCGCGAGGTCAAGCCGCGAGCCACCCCTGTTTTGGTAAAACCTGACGTTTCGCATTCCACTCCTCTCCAGTATAAATACCCTTTTAACCCACGATTGAAAGAGAGCTTCCAGAGAGAATTTTGAGAGAGAAACCCTAAAGAAAAACCAGATTGTTTCACCCACAATCTCTACCTTAGAGTCTCATCAAAATCCCTCACTCTCTTCCTCTCCATTGTCAAATCCTTGAGAGGCCATTATACCAAACCTGGTTCTCACCATTATCATCTCTGTGAGACAGACGTTTGGAGTTCTGGGAAGCAGTTAGGAAGGAGCCAATATTCATTGGTTGATGCTACGGTGTAGTAGCGGAATCCGGAAAGCTAGAGAAGAAAAAGGTTCGGCGCAACCTCGTTGGAGCAAGAAGCTTGGAGGGCTTAGGTGCATTGGGTAGATTAGGCTTGGAGGGTCTATTGCTGTCCTTGTATCCCAACTGTATTTTCTAGTGGATTGATTACCGCTTGGAGGGCGGCGGAGAGGTTTTTCGCCGAGGTCTTCGGTTTCCTCTTCGATAACATATCTGGTGTTATCGCTGTGTTTGCATCTTCCTTCCTCTCTATCTCTGCCTTTACATTATCTGCTGTGGTTTATTTTGTTGTGGCTTAGATAGTTGTTTAATCAATTCCTTGTTATAGCATATGTTAAGTTTCCGCACACTAGTTGTTTAACATATTGCTTGTGTTGATTAAATTGGTTTTTGGGGGTCTAAACGTTCAAAAGTGTTTTTGTACACGTTTTTGAACTTTCAATTGGTATCAGAGCGGGTACACATCTGTTTGGTTTTATTACCATTGTGTGATCCTTGACTCCCTTTCTTTTTGAGATGGATAGGTCTCAATCCCTTAATGCACCTCCATATTTTGATGGAAGTAACTATGCATTTTGGAAGGTTCGTATGAGAGCCTTTTTATGCTCTATTGATGAATCCGTGTGGGATGCTGTTGAGATAGGTTGGACCAAACCTGAAGCAGCCAAATCCACATGGGATAAGGCAGCACTTACTGCATCTAATGCTAACAGTAAAGCACTAAATGCTATTTTCTGTGGTGTGTCTCCAGATGAATTTCACAGGATTTCTCACATTATTATTGCCAAAGATGCATGGGAGATTCTGGAAACAACTTATGAAGGCACGAAGAAGGTGAAAGATACCAAGTTACAAATGCTGACCACTCGGTTTGAGGAGCTCAAGATGAGTGAGGATGAGTCTTTCGACTCGTTCTATGGGAAGTTAAATGAAGTAGTTGTCAGCAAGTTTAACTTGGGGGAGAAGATGGAGGATTCCAAGATTGTAAGGAAGATCCTTCGATCATTGCCGGAAAGCTTCCGTGCCAAAGTAACAGCCATTGAAGAGAGCAAGGATCTTGACGACATCAAGGTTCAAGAGCTGGTTGGTTCTCTACAAACCTATGAAATGTCGCTGCCAAATCAACGGAAGGGTAAATCCATTGCTCTAAAGACTGTTAATGAAAAGGTGGAAGATCAAGGCTCTTCGGGAGAAGATATGGTGGACAAGGATGTAGCCTATCTTGTTAAAAATTTCAAGAAGTTTTTGAAATTCAAAAACAATGGAAAATTTGATGATAAGAGAAATTTCCAAAATTCTGGAAGGGAGAAGAGGGATTTCAAGAGGAAAGATGGAAAAGAATCCCAATCCACACAAGGTGTTACTTGTTTTGAATGCAACGGGCATGGACACTTCAAGAGGGAATGCCCTAATTATTTGAAATCAAAAGGCAAGGTGTATGCCACGACCTTGAGTGATTCAGACTCATCCGACTCAGAATCTGAAGAGAGCTGTGATGGAGAAGGGAACTATTCAGCTTTCATGACTATTGCTCATGTTGAGTCTTCGGATGAATTAAATTTGCTTGTTCAAGAACTTGGAGAACATAGTGAGGATGACTCACTAGGAATTGTTGAAGAATCGGAAGCTGAAGAAGAAGAAAGCACAGCTACTCTTCAAGAAAATTACAACTCACTTTTGGAGAAATCTGGTGAATACACAAGGGTGGCCAAGGCTGCTGTAAGAAAGATGAAGAAGGCTGAGGAGGACTACAAAAGTCTCCTAATCCGATATAGGGAGGCCAAATGCGAGATTGAAACTTTGAATGGTGAGCTCTCCGAAGCTTACACTAAAGTTAGATTTCTTGAAAGTGAGGTTGTTCAAGCAAATGCAAAAATAGAGAGGGTCACCACCAAGAAGCTTGATGATGTTATATCATCTCAAAAGAGCTTCTCAGACAAATCCGGACTGGGATATACCGGAGGAAGTAGCTCAACTGGAAATATCACCAAAGAAGTGAAGTTTGTGAAGTCCAAAGATCCAGTTGTAGCTGACTCTACGAGTGTGAACCTCGAGGTGGAGAAAAAGAAGAATGTGGTGGACCAACGGATGCTGAATCATCGGAATCAGTCTATGGGCAGGTCCGAGTCTCGTGCCAAGTCACGTCCACGACCACAAAGAGGTCCTAGAGGAACGTATGTGTGCCATTTCTGTGGACTTCAAGGGCACACTCGACCAAATTGCCAAAAGCTGAGGGCAATGAACAGTGCTACTCCTCAAAGGTCAGGAGGACCAAGAGTTGATAGGAGAACTTGGGCAGGGGATCAACCTAGAGAGCAAAACGGAGATCCCGGAATGATGAACGTGATGAAGATGATTGGTGCATTCACCAACTGCTTGGAAAGCTTCTCACGAAGGTTTGAAAGCCCTAACTCCCGTACCCAATCCTTTAAGGAAATCACCCCAAACGCAAGTGACGTGTGGGTGAAAAGGGGTACTCATGCATAAGCATTACAACATGTCCATGCATTAATACTTCCTATGCTTTGTGAATATGTTTGTTTGGTATGCTTGTTGTGTTTGTTTTTGGTTGTTTGTTTGTGGATATTTCTTAATTGTGTTAAATGTGTTTTATCAATCTTTTTGTTTCTTAAGTCAAAAATCCAAAAAATTACATAAACATTTGAAAATCAAAAGGGCTTGATTGACTTTGTTGAGTTTTTGTCTTAAAACTCGTTTTGCCGTGTACCTTTGTGCTAATGGCTTTGTGCATTTTCGAACATTACTTGTTTTCATGCACTCATATCACTTTGGGAAAAATCTTGAAATCTATGTGATTGTTGTAAATAGATCTTCAAACTTGTCATGAATGATTAGTGAATGGTTATGTTGATCTTGAAACTTGCATAGACTTGTGTCTATATCTCTTCCCACTTTTTATTCTTTTTGCTAAAAAGAGCTCACTAAATGTAAATCTCCAAATAAAAAGAGATATTGAGCTGCAAAAGCCTGTCGCACATTCTAGTATTTGACTAGGAAAAAGGGTAAGCGACTTTATATTAAAAGTGAAATTTCTTTCAAAAAGGGCCAAAGGCCTATTCTTCAAAGAAAAATGTTATATATCCCTCTCACAATGAGAGATGATTGCCTCAAAAGATCAAATGTTATGGCTGAAAGTGGAGTCAAATGAAAGGCTCCAAGTTATGTTATCAAGTTGTGTGGGAAGTCATATATTCATATTTCTATAATTGAGATTGGTCACATGATCTAGTGCTAATTGTGTATGCCTTGGTTGAATTGATCATTGAAGCTTCACATTAGACAAAGGACTATTTCATTGTTGATATCCACACACAACACACAAGTTTATGTTTGATAAATGCCATATTCATTTGTGTGATTGTACTTGATAAAATGTGTTTTCACATACTCAATCTTTGTTAATTCAAGCACAAAAAGATTTTTGAGTGTTTTAGGTGTTTTTGGAAAGTGTTTTGCTGAAAAAAAAATCTGAAAAATTTCAAAAATACAGTTTTGCCCTGTTTTGGCGGCTCAGTCGCGGGTGTGTCAAGTCGCGAGCCTCAGTCGCATCTTCGCTGGTCAATTTTGGCGACTTGTTCGCGAGTGGAAGGTCCAGTCGCGAGATTCACTCAGAGATTTTCGCGGCTCAGCTCGCGACTCACTCGCGGGTAGACCTTCCAGTCGCGAAAAACACTTAGACAAATTTTTCAAAATTTTCCTCTTGAGTGCTTTGGCGGCTTGATCTGGCGACTGTGTGGCGACTTGAACCAGTCGCGAAAATCGCGTGTTTTGCAGAAACAGGAGCAGTTTTTAAACTTTTTCAGTTTTTCCCTCGAATTTTTGTAACTGTTCATCTTCTCTCTAAACACTCTCCCTCCCAAACACTCCGTGCTCCCTTTTCCAATCTCTTGTGTTGCATCCTTACAGCCCAAAATCGTCGAGTTCCAGGTATGGGTTTTCTGATTTTCACTCTTTTCTACTTGATTTTGTGCTTTTACCCTTGATTTTTCGCATTTGATTGTGTTTTTGAAATGGGTTTGTGATTCGGTCTCTGCTCTTTGTTCTTGCTTAGCTTGTGGATTCTGTTGTTATAGGTTGTGTTAATGATAGTCATTGTCCTATTGCTCTTGTGCTTAGCTAAGTATTCCTTTCATATTCAATCTGAACTTTGAGCTGTTGAGATGTTACTATTGGTTCTGTTGAGGTTGTGAGTTTTCCTTTGCAAGATGTGCATGTCTTTGTTTGATAATCTGTGGGAAGACTTTGTTAGGTTCTATATATTATTTGTTTGTCATATCATTTTTTTTCTGCCTCAATGTCCTTCATCTGCCTTCAGGATGGCTTCACCATGTTGTTCATGTGTTTCCTATCCAAGGATTAGTTTATCTATATGGTTGAACTAAATTGCTTGCTGGTTAAATGTTTGAAGTTCACATTGTTTGATTGATATCTTTCTCTGTTAAATACATGGTACTAACTGGTTGTGCACATATATTGTTATATGTTGTTGTGGCCTTTTCTGATTGTTCACAGATGGCCCCTTCACCCCAGAAGAAGAAATCTACTGCGAAGAAAGCTGACAAAAGACTTAAGATGGATCCTAGATTGTTTAGGTCAGTTCATCATTTTGAGAGATACAAGGATAACTTCTTGAATGCAGGAATCATTCAAGAGAGATTTGTGGATTTGGATGATTTAAGGCAAACTTTTATTCCCAGTTGTTTTGAAGGAAGAGGATGGGACAAACTTTTAAGTGATTTTCCTTTGGTGTGTGAACCTCTGATTAGAGAATTTTATTCAAATGCTGTGATAAAGGAGAATGAGTTAAATTGCTGGGTTCGAGGGAAAGAATTCATCTTGGATGCACATGTCATAGATGATGTACTAGGGCTTGAGGGTTTGGATGATGAGGAGTTTGTCAATTTCAAGGATAGGAGTGTCTCTATTGAAACAGTTCAACAGAGAATAGGTGGGCAGAGAGAAGGGAAGTGTTTGAATACCACTGCCTTTCCAGTGGACATGAGGGTTCTAACCATAATCATGATGTTTAACCTTTATCCTATTAGGAAGTTGACCACAATCAATTGTGCTAGAGCAATTTTTCTGATGGATCTCAAAGAGAAGAACTTCATAGATATAAGTTCCCACATCTTTGACATCATTGTGGATGAGACAAGAACAACATCTAGACCAAAACTGATCTTTCCTAGTCTCCTAATGAGGATTTTTCGAAGGAAGGGTGTTCAAATTCCTCAAGACATCAGTCACATGTCTACACCCTCTGCAATCAACAAACTTACCTGCAAAAGGATCAGTGTTAGGCTTCCAGGAGAAGAAGATGAAGGTGATGAAGGAGAGGAAGTCCCAATGGAGACTGATGCAGAGACAGCAGGGCATGCATCCACCTCAACACCAAGGAGGAGTGGCAAGAGGTCCAGAGCTTCAACTTCTGCAGATGCACCTCCAGATGCTTTCCAGATCATTCTGGAAAGGCTTGATGGGATCAGGGCAGTCCAGACTGAGCATTCTGACAGAATGAGAGCCATGCAAGACCAGATTGATGTCTTGGCTGCTACACTTGACAGCTTCACAACTCAGCATGACCAGTGACCCTTTGGCCATTCCATGTCAAAAAGGGGGAGAGAGTTCATTGATAATTGAAGCAGAAAAGCAGCTCTTGAGGGGGAGTAATTTGTTGAGGGGGAGTAATTAGTGTTTTTATATTTTTTTTGTTTTTGATACACTGTGTTTTGGTGTATAACTGTTTCTAACCTTCCTCATATACTCTTGGATAAACTTTTATATATGTTTGTTGATGTTATTCAGGTATTTGTAAGTTTGTACCCATATGCTTTTGTAAGCTTTGAGGGTTTATGTTTTATGCATAGTTTGTAGGCCTTGTGGTATGTACCATGCTTAAGTGCAGCCTTTATGCTATGTGAAATCAGTATTTTAAATCCAAATGTTCTGCATTGTGGTTTATGTACTGTCACTCTTGTGCCCTTGTAGGATTGTTCCTAGATGCATATGCCTTGTGAGCTATGCATTGGTTGAGTGTTGTACATACAAGTGTCTTGCCTTGTGCTTGTTAACTTGTATGTCCTTGTGTTCATTCCAAGTGTGAATGAACACTGTGATCACTACCTTGTGGTGTTCACCTGGTTGATCAAGCCATGGTTTGTTTATTAACTCCATCTTATGCTTGATCTCATATTGCCTGTTTCATATGCATTTATAATTTTCTGCTTACAATGATCATGGTGTATTGTTGTGTTTCAGGAGTTTATGTTCATATGATTCAAGTGCTTCACAGCTTCTAGAATTAGGTGTGAGTGAGTTTTGATCAACTGTTCCCAACTCACATGTTAAGTCTAGAGTCTGTTTTAGGGTTTTGTCACGGAATAGCCAAAGGGGGAGATTGTAAGGTTGAATTTATTCAACCATCTAATTGGCTTTATTCCGTGCCAAATTTGCTTGTAATTCAGCATTTAGTAACCCTGTATTTAGGTGGGTTTGTTGTAAGGGTAGTGAGTGAGATAGTGTGAAGATTGCTCAAGAGTGTGCAAGAAAACAGAGTGTCGCGGCTGGGACTCGCGACTGGTCTCGCGGCTTCAACCCGCCAGAAGATGCACACGTGCCAAGCATGCTGGAAGATGAACAGTCATGCTAGCTGGAGCACTACAGGACAAAACAGGACAACTGGCCATACGGTTAACTCGCGACTGGAACTCGCGACTTAGTCAAGCCGCGAGGTCAAGCCGCGAGCCACCCCTGTTTTGGTAAAACCTGACGTTTCGCATTCCACTCCTCTCCAGTATAAATACCCTTTTAACCCACGATTGAAAGAGAGCTTCCAGAGAGAATTTTGAGAGAGAAACCCTAAAGAAAAACCAGATTGTTTCACCCACAATCTCTACCTTAGAGTCTCATCAAAATCCCTCACTCTCTTCCTCTCCATTGTCAAATCCTTGAGAGGCCATTATACCAAACCTGGTTCTCACCATTATCATCTCTGTGAGACAGACGTTTGGAGTTCTGGGAAGCAGTTAGGAAGGAGCCAATATTCATTGGTTGATGCTACGGTGTAGTAGCGGAATCCGGAAAGCTAGAGAAGAAAAAGGTTCGGCGCAACCTCGTTGGAGCAAGAAGCTTGGAGGGCTTAGGTGCATTGGGTAGATTAGGCTTGGAGGGTCTATTGCTGTCCTTGTATCCCAACTGTATTTTCTAGTGGATTGATTACCGCTTGGAGGGCGGCGGAGAGGTTTTTCGCCGAGGTCTTCGGTTTCCTCTTCGATAACATATCTGGTGTTATCGCTGTGTTTGCATCTTCCTTCCTCTCTATCTCTGCCTTTACATTATCTGCTGTGGTTTATTTTGTTGTGGCTTAGATAGTTGTTTAATCAATTCCTTGTTATAGCATATGTTAAGTTTCCGCACACTAGTTGTTTAACATATTGCTTGTGTTGATTAAATTGGTTTTTGGGGGTCTAAACGTTCAAAAGTGTTTTTGTACACGTTTTTGAACTTTCAGTAGCCACTACTGATGTGATACCACAGCATGCAGCAGCTACTGATGAGAGATGCCTCAGCCAAGCTGCAAGGGTAGAAGGCAGAGGCAGTGCAGGAATTGCTAATGACAAGTGTGTTGATCAAGCCACGAAGGCAGCTGTTGCTGATAAGGAGTGCATCTCTCAGAGCACAAGCATTGCATCAAATGGTTTGATAAGCACAGAAGTATTGGAAATGATTGAAGCTATGCCAGATCACGATTTCTTCATCTAACAGCATTAAAGAAAGTTAGTTCCGCAAATTTAGGAGTCCTTTGATCTTGGATTGCCACGTGTACAGATTCTAGAAGGTTTCAAGTAACAGATTTTGGCGCCAATTGTAGGGCGGTTATGTTTACTGTGTATATAAGAAACAGAGTGTAGAATTGTATAATTAATTCATTCCATTCTCTTGTAATTGACTTCTCCATCAATGAAAGCTCTCAATTCTATTTAGATTCTCTAGTTTTTACATGGTATCAGAGCGACTAGCACAGTTAATACTGATTTCCTAGTCTTGATTCTTTGATTGCAAAAGATTCTCGTTTACCAAACAGAATTCTCTTCGAGAAAATTCTTGAATTTTGATTCACAGAGACTCGATTAATCTGTATTGGTACTGTATCTTGAAGAATCTTTTGTTTTCCTTTCAAAATTCATTAGAAGTTTCATTCAAGCTCGAGAATAACATCAATGGCTTCTGGAGAAGGAAGTGACTCTGTTCCTGCACACAACCAATCCACGCAGCAAATTCCTCAGTCCAACACAGAGACTAATTCTCCCAATCAATTTTTCCTTAGTGCTAGTGAGAATCCAGGGAATATCTTAGTCACTCAACCACTTTTGGGAATGAGGAACTATCAATCTTGGTCTAGGGCTATGGTTCTAGCTTTAACCGCCAAGAAAAAGATAGGTTTTGTGAATGGCAAAATTACAAAACCTGAAGATGATTCTCCTCTGTACGAAGATTGGGAAAGCTGTAATACAATGGTGCTTTCTTGGTTGATCAACTCTATGCATGTTGATGTGTCAAGTGGTATCATGTACTGTGAGACTGCAAGGGAGATGTGGCTTGAACTGCAACGTGTGTTTTCACAGGGAAATGGACCAAAGATTTATAATCTTCAACAGGAAATCTCACAGATAACTCAGAATCAATTAACAGTAACTGAGTATTACTCCAAATTCAAGAAGCTGTGGGATCAACTGGTTCATTATGAGCCACTACCAACTTGTACTTGTGGTGCAATGAAGATTCTAAGCATTACTCATGAGAAATCCTATGTAATGAGATTTTTAATGGGGCTCAATGAGAACTTTGAGACTGTGAGGAGTCACATTCTCATGCTTGAGCCATTTCCATCAATGAGCAAGGTGTATGCTTTGGTTCTTCAAGAAGAATCTCACAAAGGCATTGGTCATGGTTCTGCCTTCACACCTAAACCTGATTCAGTGGCAATGTATGCCAACACCAGAGGGAATTATGGAGGTAAAGCTGGTCCTAAGAAGGAAAGGCCTTTGTGCACCCATTGCAACATGCTTGGACACACTGTGGACAAGTGTTACAAGCTGCATGGGTATCCACCAGGTTACAAACACAAAGGCAAGCTAAATTCCAATGCTAATCAAGTTTCATATCCTCAAGGCCAAGGTGTTGAAGCTCCTTCAAATGCATCTGCTCAATGTCCTATCTCTAAGGCACAATGTGAGCAATTGTTAGCCTTTTTCAATACGGGTACTGATCATGGTACTAATCACCATGTTGCAACTGTGAGTACAAGTACTGCTGTCTCTAACATGATTCCTAGAGCTTCTGGTGTACCTGCTGCAACTGGTGTACATCCTTCATCCATTTCACCTTCAGACAGTACACATAACTCCTTTGTTGACACCATGACAGGTACAAATTCTTTGTTACCTTTCATCCCTTCTTTTAAACATTCCATTTTTTCTGCCAAAGTAGTTGATAGAGAGTCCTTTCATGCCACTAATTGGGTCATAGACACAGGGGCTACTGATCACATGGTACATTCCATTGCATGTTTCACTACTGTCACTGCTACTTTAAACACCTTTGTTAATCTGCCCAATGGTGAAGTAGCTTCAGTCACTCATATTGGCATTGTGAAAATCTCAGAACATCTCACCCTTCATAATGTTCTATGTGTTCCATCCTTTAGCTTCAATCTTATTTCTGTCAGTCAGCTAGCCAAGTCCACTGTCTGTTGTCTTATTTTCTTTGGAAACCTATGCTTTATCCAGGACCTTGCTCATTGGAGCACACTTGGTCTGGGTAGAGAATGCAATGGACTTTACTTGTTGGACAAAGGCAGCATCTCCACACCTTCCACACCTTCCATTGCAGCTTCTATTTCAGCCTCTGTACCTAGTTCACAGCTTCATATCTGGCACTCCAGATTGGGTCATCTGTCCAATACCAAATTGGCATCTATTAAACCAAATGATGTACCTTGTTTCACTTCTATTGAGAACTTCAATTGTGACATTTGTCCCCTTGCTAAACAGAAACGTTTACCTTTCAATAAAAGTTCTCATTTTTCTAATTCTTGCTTTGAATTGATCCATTGTGATTTGTGGGGACCTTTCTCCATTCCTACTATTGATCATTGCAAGTATTTTTTAACCATTGTTGATGATTACTCTAGGTGCACTTGGGTGTATTTGTTAAAGCATAAATCTCAAACACAATCTGTTTTAGAACAGTTTTGCATAATGGTGGAGACTCAATTCTCTACGAAAGTTAAAACCTTAAGATCTGATAATGGTACTGAATTTTTCATGAAAGATTTCTTTGCCAAGAAGGGTATTTTGCATCATTTGAGCTGTGTTGAAACCCCACAACAAAATGCCATTGTTGAGAGGAAACATCAACACATCTTGAATGTGGCAAGAGCTCTCATGTTTCAATCTCATTTACCTTTGCATTTGTGGGGCCATGCTATTCTTGCTGCTGTTTATTTGATCAACAGAATCCCCTCATCTGCTTTAGCAAATAAAATTCCTTTTGAAGTGTTATTTGGTCATCCACCTAGTTATGCACATTTAAAGGTGTTTGGTTGTTTATGCTTTGCCTCTACACTTTCTTCTCACAGATCCAAGTTTGCTCCTAGGGCTGTTAGATGTGTTTTCTTGGGATATCCTTTTGGGGTTAAAGGTTATAAAGTTCTTGATTTAGCCACTAATCGGGTGTTCCTCTCTAGAGATGTGGTTTTTCATGAACATTCCTTTCCTTTTGCCTCTCCTTCACCTAACATTGCAGATCCTTTTGTTCCTGCTACTGTTGAAGGTTCCTGCCTTGCTGATGCTGATGGTTTTGTTACTCCCATTAGCATACCTGATCTTGCTTCCTTAGATTTTGATGTTATCTCACCTCCTTTTACTTTTGTTCAATCTCCCACTAGTGCTTTACCTACTAATACTTCTTCTAGTCCTATTCAGTTGCCTATTTCTGCTCAGGAGCCACATTCCACTACACCAGTTGCTTTGGTTCCTCATGTTCCTCTTAGGAAGTCATCTAGAGACATCAGACCTCCTGCCTACTTGCAGGACTATGCTTGTACTGCTGTTGTAGCTGGTGCTCCTTATGATCTTGCTCAGTGCCTTACTTATTCCCATTTGGAACCTGGTTATCACTCTTACTTACTGGCAGTCAGTTCTAGCCCCAAAGAACCTCACAGCTTTTCCCAAGCAGTTTAGGACCCACTTTGGAGGGCTGCCATGGACAAAGAAATCCAAGCCCTTGAGTTGAATCATACATGGGATATGACTCCTTTACCTCCTGGTAAGTCTCCCATTGGATGCAAATGGGTCTACAAAGTGAAGTTGAATCCGGATGGTAGTGTTGAGAGGCTTAAAGCCAGACTGGTTGCCAAGGGTTATACCCAAAGGGAAGGTCTTGATTTCCTTGAAACCTTCTCTCCAGTTGCTAAAACTGTTTCAGTGAGGGTCTTGCTTGCTCTTGCTGCTGTTAGGCAGTGGCCTTTGCACCAATTGGACATCAACAATGCCTTTTTGCATGGAGATTTAGATGAGGAGGTCTATATGTCATTGCCTCCTGGTTTTCACAGTAAGGGGGAGTGTGGTTCTGGTTCTGGTTCAGCCTCTTCCACTGCTCCTAGGGTGTGTAAATTGGTTAAGTCCATCTATGGATTAAGACAAGCCTCAAGGCAGTGGTACACTAAGCTGTCAGCAACTATAAAGGAGCTTGGTTTTGCTCAATCTCAGGCTGATCACTCCTTATTTGTACACAGCAAAGGGCCTTTGTTCACTGCTCTACTTGTTTATGTTGATGATATGGTAATCACAGGCAATGATCATGCTTGTGTTGCTACTCTCAAGTCTGTTCTTGATCAGAAGTTTGGTATTAAGGATTTGGGATCACTTAAGTATTTCTTGGGTTTAGAAATTGCAAGAAACAAGAGTGGAATCAGTTTATCTCAAAGGAAGTATGCTTTGGAAGTTCTTGAGGAAACTGGTATGACAGGATGCAAACCAGTCCAAACTCCAATGGAACAACAGCTCAAGTTGTCCAAAGACAGTGGAGATTTACTTACCAACTCAAGACAGTATAGAAGGCTCATTGGGAAGCTTATGTACTTGACTCTAAGTAGACCAGACATCACATATGCAGTGCATAGACTTAGCCAATTCTTGGCACAACCTAGAGCTCCTCATATGAAAGCAGCCACCAAGATTCTTCAATACATTAAAGGAACTCCTGGTCAAGGTGTTTTCTTTCCAACCAATTCTGATCTGCACCTAAAGGCTTACTGTGATGCAGATTGGGCTGGCTGCCCTGATACAAGGAAGTCCTTAACAGGCTATTGTGTGTTTCTTGGTGATGCACTAGTCTCTTGGAGGTCTAAGAAGCAAAGCATTGTGTCTAGGTCCAGTGCAGAGGCAGAGTATAGGTCTATGGCCACTACTACCTGTGAATTAACTTGGATTTTGCATTTATTACAGGATTTACATGTCCAACATGATAAGCCTGCATTAATGTACTGTGATAACCAGGCAGCCCTTCATATAGCTGCAAATCCTGTATTCCATGAGAGGTCAAAGCATATAGAGGCGGATTGTCATGTAGTGAGGAACAAGATTCTTGAAGGTGCACTTAAAACCTTCTATGTCTCCACCAAGGATCAGTTGGCAGATGTATTCACCAAAGCATTAGGAGTGGAAAGTTTTTCCAAACTGATCAGAAGACTAGGTGTGATCAATATTTTTGCTTCTACAGTGACTTATCCTCTTAAAGGTTTGGAAGAGCAAAAGGCAAGAGCTGTGCTCTTGAGGGGGAGTATTAAGAGTCCAGATAAAAGATCACAGCATGTAGCCACTACTGATGTGATACCACAGCATGCAGCAGCTACTGATGAGAGATGCCTCAGCCAAGCTGCAAGGGTAGAAGGCAGAGGCAGTGCAGGAATTGCTAATGACAAGTGTGTTGATCAAGCCACGAAGGCAGCTGTTGCTGATAAGGAGTGCATCTCTCAGAGCACAAGCATTGCATCAAATGGTTTGATAAGCACAGAAGTATTGGAAATGATTGAAGCTATGCCAGATCACGATTTCTTCATCTAACAGCATTAAAGAAAGTTAGTTCCGCAAATTCAGGAGTCCTTTGATCTTGGATTGCCACGTGTACAGATTCTAGAAGGTTTCAAGTAACAGATTTTGGCGCCAATTGTAGGGCGGTTATGTTTACTGTGTATATAAGAAACAGAGTGTAGAATTGTATAATTAATTCATTCCATTCTCTTGTAATTGACTTCTCCATCAATGAAAGCTCTCAATTCTATTTAGATTCTCTAGTTTTTACAAATAATAATAATGTACATAAGAGAATATAGAGACAATAAGTCTCTATTGTTTTATTATTATAATTTATTATTGTTGCAAATCCAATCTCATTATTTGCAAACATACATATTTAAGATTGTAAAGAGCATGCAAATTAATTGTAAGCTCCATCAATCGCAATAAGTTGAAGTTCCATCAGCGAGGTAGAGGGTGCAGCCTTGAGCTAAACAGCAGTTGCAGGCCGGATCAAGCTTCTGGCTACCTGATGATGGGCAAGTCATATACGCGTAGTCCAAGCAATATTGTGGGCATGCATTTGTTGGATTAACTGATCCCAAAAGAATTGCACCTGGTTGCCAACATTAACAACAACATACTTTTTTAGATGACTTTGAATATGCATTGTGTTCAGTAATGTAATATTAGTGACAATATATATTTAAAATTACATATTAATTCATAGAAACAACAAAATAATAAAAGTATACCAAGAAAAGATGGACATGTCCATCTTTTATTCGTATACTAATCACTTATTCAGAATCAGATGCCAAACCCATAAATATGATTTTTTTGATATTTTAAAAAGTGACGAGTTGTATGATCATACCGCATAGAAGAATAACCATAATTCCAATTTTTTGTCCTCCCATGTTTTCCCTAAGAGTTTTGAGGGGTTAACATCGCATATTTATATTACACGGATAGAGAAAGAGAGACGCTAACAGATAACTTAGCCTTTATTCAAAGTCAACATTATCTGCAATAATCTGTTTCTAGCTAGTGTGATTCACACTGTGTGTAACTTTGAATTGGGCAAACATGGTGCATATTTCAGGTCATCTGAGATAGCAATCCCTCAAAAGATTATTGTTTTTATTTCATCAACGCTACTTGCTTGACTTTGATGAAGTTGGTGGCTTTGAGTAGTATTTGTACACTGCCGTGTGGGACAGGTTCACTAATCTGCCTGATATCACATTTATGAAAACATGTGCGTAGCTTAGGATCAATTCAAAGATTGTTTTATATTGTCAACAATATTAATTATCATGCGTGTTTACTTAGAGCAAGTCTTGCTACTAGAGAAATTTGCAAAAATTCACCGCCTAATTAACAACCCTTACAGAAAGATGTGAAACATAGAGAGATGACGAGTAAATTATTTACATGAACAGTGATTATACTACCTATTAAGACTGTAAATGTATAACGGTAACATTCGGACTGCGTAACGGTATCATAGTCTTGGGAGCTCAGCACGTTTAAGTGTCTAGCTTCCACAGGAGAACGTGTGTTCAGTCTTCCTCCACCAAGAGCATTTGTTAGAGCTGGTAACAGAGTGCAGGAATCACAGAATGTCTTGAAGTCATGGAATGTTGTGTACATATATGGCACTTCTAGTCAAGTTATGCAATATAGAATACATTTAGCAAATTACTCTCTTTCTCTTTGCTCTCCCTCTCTCTCTTCTCTCTATGCTTCTCTCTTTTCTCTCATTCTTTTCAATTTACCCCCTAACAATAGATTTTTTATATAGGTAGTTATGGGTAATCACTAGTAGTCAACTCTTGGATCTTGGTTACGAATCAGATTGGGTCTACTTTAGTCTATACTTATTGGGTTGGTCTGGTTCAATTTTTTATCATCTCCCGCTCACAAATAGTAGGAACGAGATGACCATGAATTTTGTCATGCTTACTCTCAAAATCTGTTTATAAGAGTAAATAAGTCATTGTTAAAATTATGATTAAGTGATTAAATTCACTATTAATATAGTTAAGGAGGCCAGGAGTTCAGACCCACGCCACATATGAGAGGAAGTGTTAAAAATATGGTTAAGTGATTGAATTCACTATTTCTTAATAGCTCAATCTTTTGGAAAAATTGGTAATTTATTATGGTATGAGAGCAAAAGATCGCATATAAATGAGTTGGTAGACTTATTGTTTAATACAAATGTGAAGTACAAATGTGAAGTTGACCTTCATTTGTGTCAAAGCTACCATGTGACTAAATTTTTTCATTGCACTATTTTGTTTTAGTAAAATGTGGATTGATTGGTTGCGTTGTGTTTTGACCAAATGCATTATTTTGTCCACCAAAAGCATTTTGCATCATCTTGTGCAAAAATTTCTTTCCATTTTAATATAAAAACTTGCATTTTTTATTTTACATAACCACTTTTCAAACACATCTACATTAGATTATTTATTTCTACTACATTTAAAAAAAAATTATTTTTATCAATTTTTTATTACTCTCTCTCTCTCTCTCTCTCTCATTGTGTATAGGAGTAAAAAAAGTATTAGAAAATAGATTTGCATGTGAATAGTAATCGTATATATTTACATAATTACTATAGCAACAATGTAAATTTACGTAGTTTTAACTTAACTGATGTGGGTAATTTTTAGGGTTGAATGTGCTAAATTTAGCATTTATGTTATTATATATTGACTGATGTGAGTACTCTTAGGTCAAGAGATATTAATGGGTTTTGTGATTTGTACCCTAAATAAACTAATTGACTTAAAAGTTTCTTCTAAAGCCCATTTTGTATATATATGGGCCTTTATTGGAAAATTATTGCTCGTTGATAGGTGATAGAAATAATATGAGTGATTAGTCTTGTTTCAGTGAGAAAGAAATATGAGCTACAGCCCCAATCTATATCATAAGAGAGGGGTACTGCTTATTGACTCACCATGTGATGTTGGAAATGTCATGGTGGTCAGGGGCGTAGCCAAGAATTTTTATATGGGGGCTGATTCGAAGTATTGATATAAAAAACATAATTCATAAGGTTATTGAATATGAAATTTCAATTTTGATATATTTTAAACATTAATGAACATACAAAAACTATCTAGTTCACTATAGACATATACAAAAATATCCAAAAAAAAAAAAACATTTCACATCAAAATCATGCCTGACGACAATTTTTCATGGAATAGAATTCATCCATAATCATTTCCATGGTGAAATTCCCAGCAATTTCCTTTTCTATATAAACTATCATATTTGTTTGTTGATAGGAAATTCATATATTTGTTTACGTGATCCTTAATCACGATCTATCTCTTCAGATTGAATTCTTGAACATTTGGAGGGGTGTTCATCAGTCATTGAAGTATCAACATTTGTTTCTACAACCACAAGTGTCCTAATTTTTGAATTGCTAACATTTTTTTTCTTAAAGAATGCATCAATTGTTTTTCGTTTGCTCATAATTCTTTTAGCTTTAAGAATGACTCAAAAATTAACCTGAAAAGAACTTTAAAAAATAAAATTTTAATCAGAAATTTTTATTTAGTTATATGGATGTTATTCGTACTCAAGAGAAAACAAACTTCCACTATAATTTAAACAGTCAACCCATCATCATTTCTATTATTAAAATTTTCCTGTATTTTAATTTTTTTTAATTAAGAATAACCCCTCAAACAAAAGCAAAAATTAAACACACAAGTAAACAACATAAACCAAACAATTTAACAACACTCACTGCCACATGATATCTAACTAATAAAAAAAAAGGTAATAAATCAAAAAAATTTTACCTTAGAAACTTTGTTTTCACAAAGTGCAAAGATGGATGTGGGCCATGTGGGTGTGGTAATGCCTAGTAGATCTTCCCTTCAAGACTCATCACAAACAACCTCCCCATGCCTTCAATCATATATTTCTATAAAAATCTATGAAAAATTAAAGAGCATGTGAATATTTAAGTAAGTGTATATCGTTGAGGAAAAAAAAACACTAAAAAGAGATGAAGGTGTAGTGCTAAAGAAAGAAAAGAAAACTGAAAACTCACTCTCTGAATGATTTATTTTAAGAAAGCAAGAAGAAAGAAAATAATGGTTAGGGTTTTTTTTTTTTTTTTTTTTTTTTTTTTTTTTTTGGGATCATGAGGATTGAGTTTGAGAGGAGGGCTGAACTGAGGTTTTGTTTTGTTTGGGAGCTGCTGGTACCAGTGGAGTGGGCGGTGGCGTGTATACAGAAGACAAGAAGAGAATAAAAAGAATAGCGAAAGAAAGGGTTCTGATTTTGAGTTTGAGAATGGGTGATAAAGTGTTATTTTGTTGGGTAGTGCTTTTGGGTATTTAAATATAAGTGGGCCTTGTTTTGTTTTATTAGAGGACAAAAGAGGCCTACAATTGAAACTAGAGCATGTTGGGGTCTGGGATTGAATTGAACAGAAATGGAAGTGGGGCCGGATGTACATCATTTGGGGGGCTTAATTAAAATTTCTATATAGGCTGGTGGACTTTTTTTTTTTTTGGTAGGGGCCACGCCCCCCCCCCCCCCCCCCCCAAGGGGCAACGTGGCTCCGCCCCATTGGTGGTCCTTGAGTACAGTTCATGAAGTAGCAAGATTTAGATATTGAACTCATTTCATGAAGTAGCAAGATTTAGATATTAAACTCATTTCATGAAGTAATAAGATTTGGATTTTAAGCTTATTTTCTATAGTAACACGACTCGGGCTTAGAGCCCATCCATCAAGTGAGGAAAAGTAGGAGGCCGTGAGTCCAATTTACGATGTAGAGAAAACAGAAACCATAGGCCCAATCCTTGACGTTGAAAATAATATTTCCTTTTAAGTCCATTACGCGGTGTAGAGAAAATGTTGGATGTCATGAGTTCGCCCCGTGAAGTGAATATTTTTATGGGCCCTGAACCCAATCCAAAAATATTTGGATTCTTGGCAAGGAACACAAACCCGAGTAGTTGGATAAAATTTGGGCCTCTTTGGACTTTAGAGATAGTTAATCAAAGACCCATTACTTTGTGCTTGTGAAATAATAACGTTGACTTGAAATAATAAGACCTAGTACTTGGCGAATGTCCAAATGCTATACAATTGTGAAAATATTCTTACACAGTTGTTAAATGTAGACTTTGTACATAAAATGTCCATAATTTCACAAACGTTGTTTGCATCATATCATATAGTATACTATATAATAAAAGTTTAGTTTAAAAGCAGTAGCATCTCCAATATAAATTTTTAGATGCGTCAATAAGAAACATAAATTATACAAAATTTAAAACAAAAAAGAACTTAAATATATCGACATCACAATTTTTTTTTTTAAAAAAAAATTAAAAACTAAAACTAAAATATCTAAAGTTTTACAATTACTTTCTACGATGTTTCATATTTTAAAATCATTGTATAATATCTTCATTATCAATCTTATGAGTTGTATCTCTTTCAATGTAGCAGCCAAGCAATTATTCATCCATTAATCTCTTATTTGATTGATTTATTTCAAATTTATTAAGATCTAAATGAGTTTTTATTTTTTATTTTTATTTTTTTTATAGTTTAAGATTAAGAAATTTCTACTTTTGTTGTTGAGCTTATTAATTTTTTTTTTCAAGATTTTAGATCAAATTGGTTTGTTATTGAGCTTTTTTGTGTTTAAAAGCCCCAGATATTATTAAGAGAATTATATTCAAATTTATTTCAGTTAGGCTTAAAAAATATCTAAGGTCAGCGCATTTAAATTTTTATTTTAGGGGGTCAAAAAAAAAGAAAGAAAGTGAAACAAATAATATATAATTTTTTTGGGGCCAATTTAGGGGGTTTATTTGAACCTCCTAGGTTCCAAATAGAACTGCTCTTGCTTAAAAGCCGTGGTTGCGTCAAGTGATTACACCAAATTGTAGAAATTTATAAATAAAAAAATTAAATATTACGCCTTATGTATATATCCAATAACTACTAATACTTACTGAAACCTAATGAGTTTCAATAGCAATAAAAACGAAATTAACATAATTCACTACTAATTTACGTAATAATAAGCTGTCCATGTCGTGCGCCTCATGCAATTTAAATATCAAACTTTTAGCTTAAACAAAAAGCAAGATACCAACTCTTATTCAATTTGATGAAATGGTAGGTAGAAGAATACGCCAAAAATCGCAAAGTAGGTAGAAGAGGGGTAAAAAAAACATAATTCACTACTAATTTATCAATTTTTTTTCGATATATACAAAAGCTTAATAGATGATATCAACTTTTTTTTCCCACTCTATCGTAATCTATATAAGTAGCTTTTTTTTTTGTCAACTTTTTTTTTTCGTAATCTATAACTCTTTCAACCCTCATTTGGTATTGTTCCAAAATATCTCTATAAGCACCTTTTAGTGAGATACAATACAATACATCATCAATAACTTTCAACAAACAAGTTTACGTGGGAGTCTAATTATATTGTATAAATTATTTTTTTTTTTAAAATGATTTATAGTTATCGATAACTTGTAATCCTCTCATATTTGATTTATGAGTTGTGTTACAGGGGATTAGAATTTCTGCTTTACACCTGCACTCTCTACAGTGAGGAGAGGTTGAGGTATTAAAAGTTTACTTAGAAGTGGAACTGAATAATGAGATATAGTCAAAATAAAATTAGACTTTTTATTCATATCAACTCATTCACAACTAAAATTCTCTGTATAAAATTCTCTATATAAAAGTGGACCTTTTCCCCTCTTCTACCTACTTTGCGGATTTTTGGCGTATTCTCCCACCCACCTTTTCATCAAATTGAATAAGAGTTGGTATCTTGCCTTTTGTTTAAGCTAAAAGTTTGATATTTAAATTGCATGAGGCGCGCGACATGGACAGCTTATTATTACGTTTGCGCAAAATTTTCTGAATTCTTAAAAAGCTAGAAATTCTAATGAGATCATTCAGAAACCTAGTTGCCAACCAGATTACACGATGGGAATCAATTAGGGTTAACATCAAAATTTTGTCGATTCCATTATCACACCAATCATATTGAAAAAAAATCATTCCTTGTAGTTACAGGAGCAATTAGATAAAACATTTAAGCATGTATTTGGTATAATTAATTTATTAATTATTTTCATTCAAGTTCTTTTAAAAACGCATCATATATATATATATATAGGGTTGGGTTTAAGCTACACTTGGTGTAACTCTAAATAATATTACACCACCTAATAACTTGTTATAGAATTCATATTTTGAAAATCCTGCAATTTAATAACATGTTCTATATGTTCTTAACATTCATGCCAATTTTCATGTCAATTGGATGTTATTTACCATTCGATTCATAAACTCATATTTTATGCATTATTTTAAACTATAAAAACTTGAATTTAAACAATTGATTGATAATATGGTTATTAATCTTTGATTATTTTGAAATTTTGCAAACATGGAGAATATATGAAGATAATGTAATCTAACGGTAGATTTATCAAAATTCGCATCCAATTAAAATATATTGAGTAGTGTAACATTATTTAGAGTTACACGAGATGTAACTTGAACCCAACCCACATATATATATATATATATATATATGAGATTGGTTCAAGTTACACTTGGTGTAATTTCACAAGAGTTACACATTTTTTGTACCATTGATTTCTATTAGATCTAAGGGTATTAATGATAATGTCATTATTATTCTCTAAAAATTAGTAATTTATGCATTAATGCTTTTTATCAAAGAAAAAAGAAAAAAGAAAAGAAAAAACAAAGCATTAACTCTCCACTTTCCTCCACATTATCATCTTCTTCCTTGCATCCTTTCTCACATTTTTTTTGGTATACTAGAAAATTTTAGAAATACATGGCAAAAGTCACAATTTTTTAGATAAAGATTGTTGAGGCCGAGTATTTTTGAAACACTCATGGCCAATTTTATTCAAGGAACTACCAAATTCATATGAATCTATATATAAAAAACACTCATGGCCAAAGTCAATGTTTAAAAAATTAGTGTTGTAACAACATTCGGGCTATTTGGTAGCGTAAGAATAATAGTTTTCAATGTTTAATAACATTACACGTATTTTCACACACTTTTTCACCTACAAGTATTTCCAAAAAATACAAACAACATTACTAGAACAATATTACCAAATACCCTGATTATGTCTTAGCTACTGGATCCATAGGTTGCCAATTTGAGCACACAATATACATATTTACTTTCTGCCTTTTTATTGTTTCCTCAACCCTTTTTGGGTTCTAAATAATTCCTTTATCACTTTTTTGCTAAATTCTCAAATGGCATACATCCATGAGAGGAGCAGCTAGTTTTACAAAAGAATAGAAAGTTAGTTATGACTTAAAAAAATGTCAAAAATACCCCTAATCTAATTAGATAATTCTTATTTTTAACAAATAAAAAATATGGTTAAAATTGTAATTTAACAAAATTAAAAAACAAAAAACCTACTAAAGAAACTTTTTTTTTTTTTCTAAAAATTAGCACACTCTCTATTTAAATATATTTCATGCATGTTTAATACATTTTTTCCTAAAAACTAGCACACACTAAACCAACAGTTTACTCAATTTCAAATCTTAAATTTTAGTTTTTGAAAAATTACATTAAACCCAAAATAAAAAAAGAATCTTATTGCACGTGCAAAGCGTATGTGATGAGGCTAATGTGTGTGTGTATATATATATATATATATATATATAAATCTTGATATTAATTTGATGTTAAATTGTTGATAGCAATTTGATGAATTTTTTTTTTTTTGTTCATTTATATTATTTTATCAGAATAGATTGACAAAATAAAAAATATAACCTTTTGTTTGAAGTCAACACTTAAAAAGATGGTTGAAATATTAAAGTAAGAATCATAAGAATGTGGAAGGTACATAATATTAAAATAGTGCTACTTTTTTTTTTTTTTGAGAAGAAAAATAGTGCTACTTGAAGACCGATGAGAAGGTAAGTAATAAAATAATGAAATTACTTTTATGTCTTCAATTACAATTTAGGTTTCTTTTTTTCTTGATTAAGTTTTTTATTTATAAGATAATCTTATACATGCAAGTTTTAGAAAAGCATTTAGTTGATCGTTTTAGAGATATACAAGAAGGAATATAGTGTACACTAAAAGTATAGTGTATAAAAGGTATTCAATGATCACCCAAAAGCATAGTGTATAAAAATGTATTCAATAATCTCCGAAAAGTAAAAGCTACTTTTAATGTTTTTCTTTTTTTTCATCATCATCATTATTATTATTATAATTATTGCTAACAAAATCTTACGCTATTGCAACTCGATAAGATATATACTATTAAGATGCTAGAAGCTACAAATGTCATTAGCTAGTCTGTTAGATGAAATTTTTAATTAAATTATTATATAATAAGTATTCATTTAGTTATTGTTCTTCAATAAATTATATATGCTATAATTTCTTGACCAGAACCATGTTATGGACGGAATTTAACTAGTTTAACATAAAAAATTGTAGATGTATACTAATGATATACAAATAATTATTCATTCACGCACTACTTAATTAGACAAAATTTATTCAAAGTCAACTTTAAATTTTTATTCAAAATCAAAACGGTATTGTGCATGTTACATTGGCTTAATACTAGACAGAGATTATTGTAAGTAATCAATGTTTATAGCTTAACCAATTGGCCTGTATTATGAATATTAGCTAACTTTGAGTTGAATTATCATATAATTAATATCAATTATAAATTATTTTTTATTATTTTTAAAATTTTTTTTTGGAAGGAGGGATTTGAAACCTTACATGAAGAGATTGATAGAGGTGGGGACAGGCCCATATTAAAATTTGACTTGCCTTTATAAGAACTTTAAGGTAAAGCACAATATAGAGGACATGTTGGCGCGGGCTAGAATTATGACAGATTGTGAGAAGTACTTAGCTTTGCCAATGGTTAGGAGAAAATCAAAGGTAAATATTTTCAAAGGTTTACAGGAAAAAATTACCAAGAGAGTGCTAGGATGAAAGAAAAAATTTATTTCCAAGACAAGGAAGGAGATTCTTATCAAGACTGTAGCACAAGTCATTCCTACATCCTCAATGAGTCTTTTTAAAATCCCGAAGACATTGTATGATACCTTAAATTCTACTTTAGCTCGACATTGATGGGGTCAGACCAAGGATGAGAAAAAGATACATTAAATCAATTGGAAAAAATTGTACACACCGAAGAGTAAGGGTGGTATGGGCTTTCAGGTATCCATGCTTTTAACTTGGCTATGCTAGCAAAATAGACTTGGAGATTGATACACAATACTCACTCTCTTTTCTCTCTAGTATACAAGGCAAAGTATTTTCCTAGATGTTTGTTCATGGAAGCTGAGGTTGGAAATAATCCCTCCTATGTTTGGCGAAGTTTATTAGCAGCTAGAGATATTTTATTGGAGGGTTCATGGTGGAGGGTGGGAGATGGTAGAAAGATCAAGTTGTCTACTTTTAAGTGGCTGTCACACAGGCCGGTCTTTTCTGGAGTAGATAGACCAACTATGTTAGTGAGTGAACTCATTAATGAGGATACTCGGCAATGGGACAGAACTAAAATTTTTCAGTTGTTTGCACCTAGGACCCGGCAGGAGATCTTAGCTATCTCTCTCAACTTGCAGCATACTATGGACGCTTTTATATGGAAGGAAAATAGGGCGAATAGGTTCTCAGTGAAATCTGCATACCATGTCGCTCTCCATCTTATACAGCACGATGATGGAGAGCATTCAGCGGCACGTATGGATGGTTCTATATGGAAAAGGGTGTGGTCCCTGAATATACCTCCAAAGGTTAGAATTTTTATTTGGCGAGCTTGTTCAAATATCCTCCCTACTAGAGAGAACCTACATCGGCGAAGGGTGAAGGTGGAGCCACATTGCGAGCTTTGTTGCCAACAGCCAGAGTCTACCTCACATCTGCTATGGGAATGCCCGTTTGCAAGAAACGTGTGGACCCTGTCAAGGGGGAAAATCCAGAAATGCAGCAATGCGGTGCAGGATTTTTTCCTCCTTTTTTCGTCAGATGATGGACAAGCTTTCCACGCTTGAGCTGGAACAATGGGCTGTCACTGTATGAGCTATCTGGAATGCCCGTAACAAGTTTTATTTTGAGAAAGTTCAGTCACAGCATAGAACCATTTGCAAGGAGCTCTTGGTTTTTTGAAGGAATATCAGCAGATCACAGCTACACAGCGTAGCTATTGAGAACATTCTATTAGCATTTTGGAAGGTGCTCTTGGTTTTCTGGGGGAGTATCAGAGTTTTATGGCAGCACAGAGAAGCGTTTAATGGAGCTTTTATTTTAGCTTAATGTCCCACACTCTTAGCTTTACTATTGTTGTTCACTGCTGCACGTTTTCTGTAGATTTATTCTGCTTATGCGTTTTGGCCACTGGGCAGCTTTGCTCAGTAGTTTTTAACTTGTGTATCCTTTTTTTTATCAATAAAGTTTCTATATGTTATCTCAAAAAAAAAAAAAAAAAAAACATGATTTATGTTTATGGTGCATATTTTAGGCCACATAAGATATTAATTTTATATATGTATAGGACAAAACTTATGTACAATACCTTAGGTATTGTTTTTTAAATTCATCTTTTATGATTTTCTTATATGACTACTTAATTTAAAAAATACACTTTTATTTATGAAAAAAAAAAACTACATGACAAAATGTTAAGAGAGAAACCTAAGAAATAGTATTTAAGTATTGCATCTAAGTTTTACTCATATATATATATATATATATATAGTTTAAATTCGATAAGAATGTGATGTAAAACCTCTATTTTACACCCTCTAATAATATGGTGCCACATTAGTGTTTCACACATTAATAAATAGGGATTCACACACAATAAATCTTTATTAATGCCCATCAAAAAATCAAAAGCCATCAAATTATAACACAAACTGAGAAGTCACCAAGCCTCCAACCCGTCAAAGATACCGCCAAGCAAAGAAGCCATTGGAGTTGATGCCGGAGTCTGGAAAAATACGTCGGAGCCGTAGGTAGGTTGCATGGTCATCGTGACCAGCTTTGGGTTTTTCTTAATTGGTTTGGTTTAGAAGTAGGTAGGTTGCATGGTCATCGTGACCAGCTTTGGGTTTTTCTTAATTGGTTTGGTTTAGAAGTTTGGATTATGAAATATTGATGGGTTTGAGTTTATTTATTTTTATCAAATCGAGATAGAGTTTATAGAAGGCGTAATAAGTGTTAGGTCTGGTAGTGTTTGATAGTGTTTTTCAAGTGGGCATTTGGGATTGTATCTGGGTTTGCCGTTTTGGATTAGTAAGGAGTAAGGGAAAAAGAAAAATAAATAAACCTTAAGGTCGCGAAACCATTCTCACTACGGATTTGACAAACTTCGACGGTATGTGTGATGGAGTGGAGGTTGGATGAAGACAATGAGATTTTGAGTTTAGGTCTATCTAATCTGAAATTGAAAATGTTTGTGAAATTAAGTGTTTATTGAGATATAAATGTGCGTGATAAGATGTATTGAGTTTTATGTAAAATACTGATGAGACAATTAAGCTCTTATTGAATGGTATAAACTATGAGTTTTGCACAAAATCCTCATCAAATTCAGACTCTTTTTATAATAATATTATAATAATAAGAGTCCGAATTTGGTAAGTGTAAAAACCTAGTTTTACACCCTCTAATAAATAAGACAATGACACATAAGCTTTTTTTTTAAAAATTTCAAATAAAAGAGTAGCCCCTGATACACCCAATCATAATCCCATTAAAAAAATCACTCATCCAAATATTTAATAATAAAAAAAAAATCTGCAATCGTTAAGTTGCCAGAGTTGCTGCCTTCATCTGGGACAAGCTAAAAATACGTCTTTATACAATTCACATAACAATATCTATAGCTAATGTAGATGACAAGCAATATTATAGTTAAATTACATTTTTTCCCCAATACAATGAACTAGGAAACACAATATCCCAAACGGATTTGAGTGAAGCAACTGGGGTCCCCACCAAAACCCACCAAGCTCTACAAATGGGTGAAGCAGCAACATTTGGTAAATCTGGGTCTTTGCTAGATGTAGGGATAAGGGGTCTAAGAACATACGTTGGGCCTTCAGCCTTGTCTGAGGACGCTTAGTAGTCCGAGGACAGATAAATAGTAATGAAGATGTAAGACTCAGAACTTCACGAGTAAGCTACGAATGAAAAGGCTGGGGAAGGTAGGCCGATGAGGAGTATCTCCTCAACTAAATGAAGCAGAGATTAGAAGGTCTGTTTTGTCATCCAGAGTAACATTTCAGGAAATTCTATTGATAAGGATATGCATTATAAACGTACTGGACAAATGGGAGTTGTGAAATATCTAAGAGAAAGCTGCTACCACTGCATTGAATGCTCTGTAGCTAACTATTTGCCCGCATTAATGAGGAAGTAATATCTAAACAGTACTTTTCAGCCTTACAACTACTCCTAAAGACTTCTAGAAAGGGCTGATGGGACAAAGATCAACACTAGCAATCTAATGTACACATGGAGGGTGGAGATGAAAGAAAGAAGAGCATATAAGATAGAGAGAAAACCCAGATGATAAGAAAAAAATCGGAGAATTAAGAGAAAAACATTATAACAACAAGAACGGTGCTTGTAATCAATTTCAAGAAATATATACAAGAATTACTCTACTCGAATTGTGTCAAGGACGATTTTCTTTAGACAAAATCAGTTTATCTTTGCTTTATAGTGATCTGGATCCATTATAATTGTCACCCAACTCATTAAAACCTAGTTTTCTAACCCACTCTCTACAAATTCATTATATTGGGCTCTTTGAACTTAGATCCATTTATCTTTTGGGCCTAGGATTCAATTTGTGACCTTACACTAGATTTTATGGGTCTTTTCACAAAGGAAAGAGGGAAATTTGAGGGGAGAGTTTGAGAGAAAAACAATTTTCTAGACCGTGTTGCCCACACCCATGGCGAATCTAGCAGCTTTTCTAGAGTCCTTCAGTGGAGGAGGGAGATCCAGCGAGGTAATGCGGTGGAGGATTGAGGCCCAGCGAGGTAACAGGGCAGTAAACGGAGGTTCGACGAGGTTTGTGGCAGGAGGTAGAGGAGTTGAGGAGAGGGATGAGATTTAAGGACTCATTTTCACATTTGGTTTAAGAACATGAAATAGTGTTTTTATTTTTTTGAGATGTTATTAGGTGTATTAAGATGTATTGATTTTACAATGAGTTTTAAGTAAAAGACTGATGTGGCATATCCTTATTGGCTGGTGCAAATTAACCAAAGGGTTTACACTCCGTCTTTATTGAATTTATTCTCTAATAATAAAGCACAGTGATAGTAATACTTTAGAAGAAAACATAGTAATAGTAATATTTTTCTACTTAATATTAATAGTAGTAATCTATACTACTAATAACATGATTCTTTATTTGGGTTTCATAATTTTGTGAACCAAAATACCCTCAAATTCATATGTTTTGAAAGTTTAAATAATAAGGTTAGATACGTAAAAGTACTAATTAAAATACTCCTAAATTTTAGATACTTATCCATATCCCTTAAAATTAGGTATTTCCATCTCTCCTTATTCATTCTTAAAGAAAACCTAGTTACTAAAATTACTACCACACATTCTTGATGCGATGGTCACTTCACAAGTATAAATGCTTGTGGAGTGTAGGAGGTAAGAGCTGGGGTTCAAGTCTCCAAAAGAGAGTTTCATACACATATACACTTAGATTAGGTTAGAGTAGAATTTCTATCTTGTATATAAAAAAAAAGTTACTAAAATCAAATATAAATAAATGCATCTCTTTCTTTGTTTTTTTTTTTTTTTTAAATCTCTTTATCATTTCTCTCAAAGGAAGGAGTAGTCCTTTCCTACAAGGTAATTCTTTTAGTGCTTTATAAAAAAAATTATTTTATTGCTCTTCTCTCAAAAGAAGGAGTAGTCCTTTCCTACAAGGTAGTTCTTTTAGTGCTTAAAAAAAAAAAAAGTCTCATCACACTTGTGAAGCATATGTAGTGAGGCTAGTAGTAATAATAGTGTAACTGTAATAATACTATTTTATTTAATGGTGTATTCAATTTCCTTAACCTTTCCCTTCAAAAAAAAAAAAAAATGGTGCATTTATTTTTTTTAATAGTAACTTTGATGCAGCTATTTACTATGCTACAAAAATCAAGGAGCCTAATTTATTTTTCTTATTTATTTATTTATTTATTTTTTGTTGAATGAGTTATTAAGTGAGAAAACCATAGAATCAAAATTAATAAAATTAAAAAAAAAATCACCATCATCATATAAATAGTGGTTGGACAAGCTAAAATTGAGATTTTTTTTTTGAGAGAGTTTTAACCTATGACGTCCGCTCCTGATGATAGTTCTTTATCATCAGACTAAGACACCAATCAGTTTTTGGTGTAGACGGGGATTGAATCCCAGATCTCTTATACAACCATTAGAGACTTTACCAGTTAAGCTAACTGGAACCCACTAAAATTGAGAATTTAATAGATAACAATTTAAATGATTTTTTTTCTTCATTTGTTTCAAATAAACTTATATTTATTTTTTAAAATTTTATTAGTATCTATTTTATATTTTCAAATATACAAACAATTTTTTTTTTGAGAATAATATACAAACATTATATATACTAGTTTGTAATCCCAAGCATATGCACGGATACACTTAAAGATATATAATAAGATGCATAATATAATTCCTATATATATAATTTAAAATATTATTGATAGTCATTTTTATATTTTGTTAACTTTTTAAAAAAATTTGTAAGGATATTAATATTATTAGGTATAAAATGTAAATTGTCCATTTTTTTTAAAATTTATTGTGAAGCACTTTTTTTTTTTTTAACGATTCATTTATTCTATATTCTTTGATTTTGTACTTAATAATTCACTCGGATGAATATTTATGATGTGGTTCCACATTTGATTCTAAAATTAAGAAATAAAACTCTTTAAGAATAAATAATTTAGAACACATGGCGCAAAATTGGAACTCTAATTTAAAATTCTAATTTGAGTTTCTCTCAGTTTCACCTATTATTATATATATAGATATATAGATTATATATAAACTTGGTAAATTTTAATAATTATTTAATTATGCTTATTTGTAAATGCATATACATAAGGTTACAAGTTAGCACAGAATAAAAACAAAAAATTATTCATTCAAATACATAATAATAACTCGGATTATACGGATTTGGATTGTAAATATGTTTTAAGTGCGTGTTGTGTCCTGCATTAATTAGGTGCGAAGTAGATCTTTAATTTGGGCTACATGGACGATTATGAGGAGTTCCAACTATGAATGTTGTTGATTGATCATTTTGAGTAATAGTGTAGATGTGTTTAGTGTTCTCTCAGGTCTTGACAAATGGTGTCAATACCAACATAGCAATGTCCTATAGTTTGAGACACAAAGAAGCAACTAAACGACTAACTGTCAAAATAATAGTTAAATAATTAAATCCGTAATTTTTATCCATTTAACCTTTTGAGACAAGAAATATCGTGGTTTCAAAATCAAAACCCATATATTTTGTTGCAAGTTTCTTCTAGGCTCTCAAGTATATTCCAAGTTGGCTAAGAAATTATTCCTCAGTATATAATGTATTTAAAGCAGCAATTTTCGTCAAACTTCTTAGTTTTATTCATTTGCTAGACCCATTTCCAATGAGTATATTCTTCTACAAAATAAAATGACAAAAAGAAATCTAACAAGTTTCATATTTCATATTCAATTTTCTAACAGTCGTCATAATTCACATTAGTAGAACTCCAATGGAGATTAACAACGTTGAAACAGAGTTGAGTTAAAGAGTAACGATTAGCGAAGACAGACAAGTGCACATAATGACGTAGAGAAATGAAGAAGTCTCTACATTTTAAATTTATTTAACATTCTTGAGCCATAGTACTGACAGCTTTTTATTGCAAATCTAACACGCACTGCCTCCAAACATGTATATATAAAAGATCGCCATGTCCACCACATCAAGTTCCAGTACAAATTGCAGTTCCATCGGCATGGTAAACGGTGCAGCCCTTTGGAGCCAAGCAGCAATTGCAGGGCGGATTAAGTTGCTTATTTCCTGAAGATGGGCAGGTCATGTATCCTGCATCTTGTGTGCAATATTGTGGGCATACTTTTGCGCTCACAATTTCTGGATTGAAGAGTAGGATTGCACCTACTCAATGATAAAGAAAGCAACATATGAGATTGAGAAATTATTTATTCATTAAATGTGTTAAATTATTGATTGTCCTAAAAATTTAAGAGTAATGCTATAAATACAAACTATTTTACGACATATTGATATGACAAATTATTATCAGTTCTAATATATAGATCCACCACTAACATCACATTTTTGCTTACCAACAATTATTTAAAAAATGCTAAAGCCACATCATGCAGTTTGTAAAAATATTATAAAATAGTTCATGTGCATAACATTACTCAAAGTTTAAACTACTAAGAAACGGTGGATTTAATTATTTAACTATATAATTTGGACAAAATGAATTGAAATGTGCTGTTTATTTTAGTTATGGCGATATTGATTTTTTTTAAAGCATATTTTTGTTACCACCATCGAACTTTTGCCGGGTAAAAGTTCCCTAGTTAGTGCTACACAATTTTTATTTTATTTTTTAATTTTTTTTATTATTAAATTTTTTTTTTTGCATGTAAGAATTTGCACCTATAGGAGAGTATATGGAAATTAGATTTTCAAATATAGAAATATAATAATATGGGGGAAAAAAAAGCACAAGCTAAACAAACAGAAAGAGAGTATAAATCAAGATGACAGCAATTTTTGAGGAGTAGGAGCTTACTACTCAAAAGGAGAAGATATATTACACCAACTTTGTTGCCAGCCATATTTCCTCCTACACCAATTTTGAGGTGTTAAAGTTGCATATTTATAGTAAAGAGCAATGTTGTCCTCAAAACAAAAATTTAGAGGAGAAATAAATAAGTAGATTTTTCAACACCCATCTGTTCTCACACGAGTCACATCAGCTATGAGATCATTATATTGTAACCAACAAAGTCAACATAGCAAGAGGTTAGGGACTTCAAAACTAATAAATTGTGGCTTCATCAACAAGCACAGATTAATTAAGAGAAGATATGAATACGGCTCTGGCGTAGAATAGGCAGGTTTTACTGGAGAAAAAAAATATAGTCAATATTCCCAAATGGACCTTAGAAATCAACAATGGCGGAATTATTTTACAGTGTATTCATATGATAATTTCAATCTTAAGCATATGTACCTCTTCATTGAGATTGGATTGAGCTAGGATATATATATATATATATATATATATATATATATATATTTTGGCTTGCAAACTGAGGTAAAGGGATAAGAATCCAGCTTTTCTAATTAATAACCAAAGGGTCATACTCATACCACTAAGTCACAAGTTTTTTGACAAATTGCATTGAGCTAATTGATAATACCTGTAATTTAGACTATTTAAATGAATAACAATGATTTTCAAACACCTGACTTATATATATTGGAATACTAATCCTATCTCTTTTTTAGAGTGATAAGAAGTTAAAAATTAAGAAGTGATTACTACCGCGCATCCTTGGCGTGATGGTCACTCTACAAGTATAAGTGCTTGTGGAATATGGGAGGCAAGAACCAATGTTCAACTGTTCAAGTCTTTAAGAGAGTGCTTCACACACGTATATAATTAAATTATGCTATAATATAATTTCTATCTTGTATAAAAAATTAACAAGTGATCTATTTCTAGGGGTGTTATTAGCAAGGTTTTCAGACCCGGACCGTTCATTGAACCGTAAAAGGGAGAGGTTCAAGGGTTTTGAGGTTGGACCGAGGTCGAACCGGGGTCGAACCGTGATGACGTCATAATTAATTTAATAATTATTTTAAATATATATAAAAACGTTAAATTAATTAAAAAAAAATAGAAAAATTAACTAAAATAGCCTAATTCATTTAGAAAAGCTTATTTCTAAAAAATACATAAAACTTACAAAAATACAGTACACAATTACACATTGTTACACACTAGACAAAAAAAACTCCTTCCCATAAAAAATGCATGAAAGAAACAAGTCACTAGACAAAAAAACTTTTCAAATGTAACATCCTTTCCACAAGTTAATTGAACCATAATACAAAAACTAATCCCTAAAACATCCTAATCCCACATTCACTTTTCCTTTTCAACTTTCCATAGAACCTACTCATTATGCAACAGACCCAAAAAAAAAAAAAAAAAAAAAAAAAAAAAATCTAAATAATTAACTTGTATTGCTGGGAAAGCATAGGGTTTCTGAGAATAATGTCTTCTTATCTGGGAAAGCACAGGGTTTCTGCAAGTCATTGGTACTTGTATTACTGTTTTTGCTTCTTCTCACTTTGACTAGCTATTAGCTTACTTTTGTTTCACACTGTTTTTGCTTCTTCTCACTTTGACTAGCTATTAGCTTACTTTTGTTTCACATTTTGATTAGTCATTTCTTCTTCATTGTGCTTGTCAAGTATGTGAGACATTAGGGCCAATTGTTTTCAGGACACCATCATAAGAAAAAGCTAGTTAAGATACTATAAGGCGTCTGCCTGTTCTATCACTGAACTCATTTTGAAACAGGTCCATGGTCCACCTGTTCTATTCTTGAGGGTCATTTTTCTTCTTCTCTTTTTATTTTTTTATTAATATGTGGTCTAATAGCTGTAGTTAAGTAAATTTGAAATCTAGCATATTCAGATGCTATGTTAATTATGGGATTTCAATTATGTTGAGATTGCTTTTAGTAATGGGGCAAATGATTTGAGAATAATGTAAATATTATTGAAACCAACAGCAATAAAAAATACAAAAAAAAAAAAAAAAACATGCAGCAAGAAGTTGCAGACACAACAAAGTAATTTTGGCAGACAGAAACACCAATTGACCCAAATCAATTTTCACAATTACAATAATATCACAAGCCTTGTCTTCACATACACCAACACTTCAGATCTATATCATCATCCACAATCAATTTTCAATTGACCCAAATCAATTTACACACCAACACTTCAAATCTATATCATCATCCACAATCAACTTGCAAATATTAACAAAGAAAAAACAGATTAAAGTACCAACGACGGCAACGGCGACGAGGCACAGAGTGAGCTGCGACAGGGACGAGGGAGAGAGGCAGAGATGAGCGTGAGAGAGTGAGCTGCGATCTGGGTTGAGCTGCGACGGCAACGAGGGAGAGAGGTAGAGACGAGAGAGTGATTGAGACTTTGAGAGAGTGAGGAAGAGATCTGGGCTGAGCTGCAACAGTGCGACGGCGACGAGGGAGAGAGTGATTGAGAGAGTGAGGATTGAGGAAGAAATCTGGGCTGAGCTGCGACAGTGCGACGGTGACGAGGGAGAGGCAGAGACGAGAGAGTGATTGAGACTTGAGAGAGTGAGGATTGAGAGTGATTGAGAGAGGGTTTCAGAGTGAGGCTAAGAGTGATTTTTGAGAGAGGGTTAAAAAAAAAAAAAAAAAAAAAAAAAGGCTGAAATTAGGGAACCGTCCGAACCGTGTGAACCGGTCACGGTTCACAGACCCGGACGGTCGGACCGCGGTCCAGACGGTTCCATGCTTTTTTCGCATGGAACGGTTCCTTACCTTAAATGGACCGTGAATCTGAACGGTTCCCGGGTTTTCCGGTCGGACCGTACGGTCCGGTCCGGGTTTAATAACCTTGGTTATTAGTCAGTTGTCTTTAACCAAACGGCATCTTCTCCTATGAAAGGATAGAGGCTAAGTTATGTTATGCTTAGTATAGTATGCATTCAATCCGGTATGGCGCGTAAGTCTTTTTCTTGATAGGGTGAGCCCATAATTTTTATTCCAAGGCGTTAATGATGTCAACGGTTGTATTATGCGAGCTAAACATCCCATGGTTTGAAATTTTGAATGATACAACGTTTTTTTTTTTTTTTTAATGGGATTGAGTGAGACAATTTTAATGATAACTACCCCATTCTAACAATTTCTTTTTTAAAAAATGGGTACGATATGCTTATATCTAAACATTATTCTTGGTGAAGGTCTATCCCACAAAGAGTCTTAGTATAATGATAGTTCCAAGTTACCCTTAAACGCATTCGATTTCATTCAACATTACAAAAATAACATCAACATATGCATTTCTTTTTTATATTTTGATAAGAACATGTGCGTTTCTTACGGGCAAAGAATAACATAAACTAATACATTCTATCCAAAAAAAAAAAAAAAAAAAAAAAACTAATACAGGATGAGGAAGCGTGACTTCGTCAGTTGAGTTGAATGTGTCCAGATGGATCCAAGCTCTCGTCTGGATGATTACGTAAATGAAAAGACAGCTCCTTCAAGGTGGTCACCGGTATGGTGCCTGCCACAACGTCTCCGATGCCAAAGTCAGAATAGGGAAGTTCTTTGTAAAATAAAATAATATAGAATAACAGTAAGTGTCTCTCAGAGTGTCTATATACTTTGTTGCCTTGGATTCTAGCCGTTGTGGTTGATATTGTGATGTTAATGCCTTTCTTGGTAACGCCTCTTGCTTAGTAATGGGGTTTTAATATGCTCCCAACGGTTTGTACAACTGGTTTTGTAACCATCCGGGGCATTATTGGCGGCATTGAATGATCCTGCTACCCTCGTTAGTGACGTGGGCACCTGTTTAGGCTCGTCTCAGAGAATGGTCTCGTCTGTCTTATTGAGTTCGTTTGTAGTTGATTTTGTCAGTCCTATTAGCTGCCCCCGGATTCTGTGGTCGTCGTGACATGTCATGACGACCATAGAAGATGAAAAGTTTTTGGACTGTAAGCGACTCTTAGGATTTCGCGCTGTATTAAATGTGTAGTGGCGGCGTTACATGCGTCGTGGCCACGTGGCGCGTGCTGATTGATGGAGTTATTTGCATGACCTTTGGGTTTCCCGCTGTTTTTCACTTTTTTGGGCCTTAGTTTTTAAAATTTCTTTTCCTTTCATTTCTCCCTTCACTTTTTCCAATTTCTTTAATCATTGCTCTAAGTTTCTTCTTTTCCATTTACTCTTGTGACTGTTCCGACCTTGTTCCGACGACATCCTTTGAATTTTTCTCCGATTGAGCTGCACCTTTTCAAGGTATGTTTCTCTTCCTCCATTTCCTTTTTCTTCATAATCTGTTATAAGTTCTTGATTTTTCCTTTCTCTTTCCTTTGCTGTGGTTGTTTTTGTTTTCTGGCTTTTGGGATTTTAGTATTTACCTCTTTCTTCTGCGTTTTTCCTGGGTGTCCATGGTCAGTAGCTCTGAAGTTAGGATAGCTTGCCCCTCAGTTTCTTTCCTTTTCGCGTGTTTAAGGGGGTCTTTAGGCGTTTTCTCAAACCTTGAGGACTTTGTTTTTGAGGGTAACAGTTTGGGCGTTGCATTGGCTGAGTTGTTGCCTTTACTTCGTCAATCAATTGATTGGTTTGAGGGTTTGGTGAGAGAGCGAGGGACGATGTTTGAGGTTAGACCCAGTGAACTCAAGATTGGGTTATCATCTAACGGTGACCCGATGGAGGGAGATACTGCTGTTTCTATCCCTCGAGAGGTTAGGGCTTTCCACGCCCTCGAGGAGGTGTGTGGGCTGGATGCTGACACCGTGGGTAGATTTAAAGATAGGTTTTAATTTCTGGAGCGGGTTCATGTTCGTCGGCCCAATGACGAGGATAGGGCTTGCCACTTCTTTCCTGGTGAGGTATGCTTCTATGAGGCTGCCTTCACTTGTGGACTTAGGCTCCCCGTCCACCCATTCATGATGGAGCTTTTAGATCATTTTGGTATTGCTCTCGGGCAACTTATGCCCAATTCATAGAGAATAGTGGTCAACTGTATGGAAATATGGTTGGCCGTTAATGGAGACATGATTAAGGTAGGTGAACTCATCTATCTATATCGTTTGAAAGAGTATAAAGAGTACGGATACTATGAGTTAGTACCCTGGGAGAGGAGAACAAGGATTGTCAAGGGTTTACCTTCGTCCTTCAGGTATTAGAAATCAAGATTTTTCTTTGTGTCTAGGGACGATTTTGAGACTCCTTCCAGCGGGGATTGGGGTGATATCTTGAGGTTGCTTCCTTGGTGTGGAACCCCGACCTTAGGTGCGTCAGTATTTCTTCCCATCATTTTTAGTTTTGTTGTATTTGCTGTTATCATCACTGACTCCTTTGCTTCTTGTTTTGCGCAGTTAAGAGACGGCCTAAGCTCAAAAGCAGGAATAAAGAGCGTGTTGAGAAGGCGATAGAATACGCCCTGACGATCGAAAGCTGGGACAATTTGGTAGATCCGTGGACCCTTGCCTTTTATAACCTTGGTCCTAACCTGTCTCCCTACGACCTACGCTGCATCGACATCGACGAAAAAAAAAAGTAAGTATTGATTCTCTTGTATACATTTGGATTTTATTTTATTTTATTTTTTAACAAGTATTTTCTTCTTGTAGAAATGATGACCAAGTTCAACAAGGATATGTATGCGAAGATGAGGTCCAAGAAGGACGAGCCTCTGTCTAGCATCGGAAAGAAGGGAGTGCGTGTTACGGGGAAAGATCCATCCGTTACTCCAGTTGCCTCTACCACTCCCATCGTCTCCAATGTTGAGACTGTGAGGACGGCCTCTCTAGCCACTTCGGTTGAAGAGATCCCTACTCCTTCAAAAAGGCCGCGCTTATCGGTTAAGGAGAAGGAAGAGGTCGATTCTCGCCCGTCTACTGTCTGGGACGACAAAGGACTGGCGGTGGAAAGGGCACATAGGGTCGTGAATGCTAAGGACCTGAAGGTTTTTTCTGGTGTGCCATTCAATGTGGTTGTGAATTAGCACGTCTACAAGCTTGTCTAGGTAAAATGCTCGTGCATCTTTTAGTCTCTTTCTTTTTCTTTCTCATTGTACTGACGACTTCAATTTTCTTTTTAGGTGTTGGGGGAAAGTCTCCATATTGCTTCTGAGTACCTCACTCAGGAGGCCAAGGTGGCATCTCTAACATCCAGGATGGAGGCTTTGGAGAAGGAGAATTCTACGCTGAAGAAGAAGCTCATCAACTCCATGGACGAGGCCAACATCTTAAAGGAAAACGCCAGGACCTTGAGTGACGATCTCAGAGCTGAGCGTCAGCTAACCCTAGAGAAGGACGACCAACTTCTGGCTGCCAAGGAAAAGCTCAAAACTATTGCTGCGAGGTTCGTCGAGGCTTTCCAGCAGACTGACGAGTACAACACAGTGCTCTTCAGTTGGTACTATAAAGGTTTTGAGCTTTTGAGGAGGTACCTCGTCAAGCAGCCCACTGGAGTCGACCTACAGAACTTGGATCTCGAAGAGATGGACTAGGAGATGGCGATTGACGAGGCTGCCTAGTACTAGGCTCCTGAGGGTGACGCCCCCGAGAAGGCTTCTGCTGATGATGCCCCTACTGGTGACGATGTTGTTTTTGATGCTTGAGTTTACTACCTGTGAAAGATTTTCTTCTTTATTTATTTTTTTGGGTGCCTGTTATGTTTTGGGCTTTTTGTAAATCTAATTTCAGAACAATTTTCTTCTAATCTGTCTCGAGAACAGTATTTTGAGCCCAGTGTTTATGGGCTTTTAGATATAAAAACAATGGTAACTACCCATTGTTTTTGGGCTTTAATTAAATTTATAACTGCGTACTTATTTGCATTTGTGATTGCACACTTATTGGCTCGTGATATGCTTGTGGTATCTTACATCCGTTCGCGCTTTGTACTTAGTAAAATTTTTGGTTGTGACTTTCCTTTTTCTTAGTCAACGATCTCGTCTGCGCGGGTTCTGTTACTTAGTTGATTTCTTGCAACTCGCACCTCTTCAAGGGATCTCGTCGAGGGTTTTGGTGAATTGGTTGGGAGCTCAGATTCAGCCTAAGCTTTGTTCTGGGACTAACACCTTTTTTAGGGATCCTGTCCTCGTTAGTAACTTACATCCGTCTAGGCGGAATATTGTTACTTAGCCATTTCTTTTGTGACTTACACCCTTTTAAGGATCTTGTCATGCTTTTGGCTTCGTCAGTAACTTACATCCGTTTGAGCAGAATCTTGTTACTTGGCCATCTTTGGTTTTTGTGACTTACACCCTTTTAGGGATCTTGTCATTCTTTTTGGCTTCGTCAGTAACTTACATCCGTTTAGGCGGATTCTTGTTACTTGGCCATTTTTGATTTTTGTAACTTACACCCTTTTAGGGATCTTGTCATTCTTTTTGGCTTCGTCAGTAACTTACATCTGTCTAGGCGGAATCTTGTTACTTGACCATTTTTGGTTTTTGTGACTTACACCCTTTTAGGGATCTTGCCATTCCTTGGACTTACAACTGACTAGACCTGCTTTCACGAAGACATTAGCTGAATAATTCTTTTATTAATTTCAGGAATGAATACATTTATTTGTTACATCTATTGGTGGTACTTCTTCAAGTGCTCAATGTTCCATGGCCGCGGGAGCCTCTATCCGTCTAGGGTTCCAAGTGATAGCTGCCTTGCCTGGAGTAGTGGACGACTCTGTAGGGTCCTTCCCATGTAGGGCCAAACTTTTCTTAGGCAGAGTCTCTAGTCATTGTGGTGACCTTGTGCAGGACAAGGTCACCTATGTCAAGTCGTCTGAGCTTTACCCTTTTGTTGTAGTATTTGGCCATCTTCTATTGGTACTTTGTCATTCTGCTGGAAGCTTTGTCTCTTACTTCATCCAGACAATCCAGGTTGATTTGTAGCTGATCGTCATTGTCTTCCTCGTGCAATACCTCTCGCCTGATGCTGGCTACTCCTACCTCGACCGGGATTACTGCTTCAGTGCCATAGGTGATTCTGAAGGGGGTTTCTCCAATTGGGGTTCTTGCCGTGGTCCTGTAGGCCCACAAGACGTTGGGCAATTCTTCTAGCTAGGCACTCTTTGCGTCGTCCAGCTTAGCTTTGATAATCTTGAGTAGTGTCCGATTCGTCACCTCCATCTGTCCATTCGCCTGTGGATACCCTGGGGATGAGAACTGGTTCTTAATGCCTAGGCTTGAACAGAAGTCTCTGAAACCTTGGCTGTCGAACTGCCACCCATTATCTGATATGATCGTCCTTGGAATCCCGAACCTGCAAATTATATTCTTCCACATAAAGCTCCGGATTCTTGCTTCAGTGATGGTTGCTAGTGCCTCTGTTTCGACCCACTTTGTAAAGTAATCAATAGCAACTAGTAGGAATTTTACCTGACCTTTACCTTGGGGCAGCGGGCCAACGATGTCGATTCCCCATTGTGCAAATGGCCACGGGGATGCTATCGTCGTCAATCTCTCTGCTGGAAGTCGCTGGACATTCCCGAACCTTTGGTACTTGTCACACTTCTTAATGAGCTCTACTGTGTCCAGCTGCATAGTAGGCCAGAAATAACCTGTTCAAATGACCTTGGGCCAGCATGGTCCTCGCAACCTCCTTTGTGGATTTCTTCCAGAATGTACTTGGCTTCCTCTTCGTCGACACACTTGAAGTAAGGCATGGAGAAGCGTTTCTTGTATAAGGTGTCATTTAGGATCGTAAATCTGGCTGCCCTCTTCTTGATCTTCTTGGCCTCCTCGGTGTCTTGAGGGAGGCGCCCGTCTTGGAGGAAAGATACGATCGGTGTCATCCAGTTGTTTGTGCTCTGGATTGCAAATGTTGGGACTTCTTCGATGCTGGGGCGCTTTTGGACCTCCATGTCTAACTCCATGCTCATTGACCCTTCCTCTAACGAGGCCATTTTTGCGATCTCGTCTGCTGCCATGTTCTGGCCTCTTAGGATCTGCACGAATTCCAATTTATCAAACTCCTGGGCTAGATGTTTCGTCAGCTTGAGATATTTTTGCATTCTTTCCTCCTTTGCTTCATACTCTTCTTTGATCTACCTTATTACTAATTTCGAATCGCTCTGGATGAACAGGTTCTTAGCCCTGAGTGCCTTCTTGAGTCTCAGCTCTGTCAGTATTCCTTCGTATTCGGCCTTATTATTAGTGGCTGGGAACTTTAGTTGAACTTCGTACTTGAGCATTTCTCCGTTGGGGGTGACTATGGTGATCCCTACTCCCTTTCTCTTTTGAGTTGACGAACCATCAGTCTGGATCGTCCACCGTTTTGTCTCATTGGTGGGGTTGTCATCTTTTGGGAGGGTGAACTCGGTAATGAAGTCCATTAAAGCTTGTGCCTTGATGGCTGTTCTAGGGTGGTACTCGATGTCGAACTAGCTGAGTTCAATCGCCCATTGGACCATTCTCCCTGCTACCTCGGGTTTGTTCATGGACTTTTTGATGGGCTGATCCGTCATTACTAGGATGGGGTTCGCCTGAAAGTACGGTCGCAATTTGTGAGAGGCTACTATTAATGTGAATGTGATCTTTTCAATCCTTGGGTACTTGGCCTCAGCCCCTTGGAAAGCCTGACTAACGTAGTAAATTGAGAGCTGCTTCTTGTCTTCTTCTCGGATTAGGGCTGCACTCACAGCCATAACTGATACTTCCAGATACAGATATAAGTCTTCTCCTTGCTTGGACGGACTCAGGAGGGGTGGATTGCTCAGATAACGTTTGAGTTCCTAAAACGTTGCCTCGCATTCGTCAGTCTAGGCGAAAGCCTGTTTCAACGTTTTAAAAAAGGGCAAGCATTTGTCCGTCACTTTAGAGACGGACCTATTAAGTGCTGCAATCCTCCTTGTGAGCTTCTGGACTTCTTTGATGATCTTGGGTGATGTCATCTTGAGGATGGCTTGCACCTTCTCCGAGTTTGCTTCTATTCCTCTTTAGGACACCATGAATCCCAAAAACTTTCCCAAGGCTACACCAAAAGCACACTTACTGGGGTTCAACTTCATCTGGTATTGTCTGAGCATGGCGAACGTCTCCTTTAGATCGTCCAGATGTGTTAGTTCTTCCTTACTCTTGACGAGCATGTCATCCACATATACTTCCATGTTCCTCCCAATTTGTTCGTTGAACATTTTATTCACCAGCCTCTGGTAGGTTGCCTCTGCATTTTTTAATCTGAAGGGCATTACCTTATAGCAATAGAGCCCTTAACTTATGATGAAAGCAGTTTTCTCTTGGTCTTCTTCAGCCATCTTTATTTGGGTGTACCCCGAGAAAGCGTCTATGAACGTCAGTAGTTTATGCCCGGCTATAGAGTCTACTAGTTAGTCTATCCTTGGTAGGGGGAAACTGTCCTTTGGGCAAGCTTTGTACAGGTCCGTGAAGTCCACGCACATTCTCCATTTCCCATTTGCCTTCTTCACTAAGACGACATTCGTGAGCCATTCTAGATAAAACACTTCACGTATGAAGCCTGTTAGGCTCCCCTTTCTTCACATACTTCTGCAATTTTCCTTTCCGTATCAACTCCTTTATCTATTCTTTTAAGTCCCGATAATCCTCTGTGTAATGGCCATGATCTTTGTGGAACCGGTAGTACTTGTTTTTGTCACGGACGTTGGGGGATGAATACAATGGCCTTGGCCACTTGAGGTAGTGTTCATCCTTAATCTGTGCCAAATTTTTATCAATAGACATAACTAGAGGAGTGAATTTTACCGTTTTGGTAGTTTTCTAGTCTTTCCTTTTACCCCCGTCATTGATCCGTCGGTCTGGACACTCCTTTTTTTGTCCTTTGCGATCGTCCTCCTTTCTTCCCTTATCTCCTCAGTGTTCATATACTTCTGTGCCTTCAAGAGCAGCTCCGCCATCGTTTTAGGCAGATTCTTCGCAAGTGAAACCACGAAATCTCTAGACTTCAACCCTGCTTTAAAGGTCATCAGCTGCACCTTGTTGTCAGCTTCGTTTACCTCCAGAGTCTCCAGGGTAAATCGTTTCACGTACGACCTCAGGGTTTCTTTTTCCCCTTGTTTGATAGTGAGTAAATGATTAGCTGGTCTCTTCGAGTGTTGTCCACTGATGAAGTGGCGCAAAAAGGCATTGCTTAATTGCTCAAAACTGTCAACAGACGATTTTGGTAACTTTGTGAACCACTCCCTTGAGAGTTGTGGGGAAGGAACGACACAGTATCTCGTCAGGAGGTTGTTGGAGGACCAGAGTCATCTTGAAAGTGTTGAGGTGGTCCAAAGGGTCCTTAAGCCCATCAAACGGCTCAAGTTGAGGTAATCAGAATTTAGACGGCATAGGGCACTCCAAGACTGCCGTGGTGAGCGGCGAATCTGTTGTCTTAACCATCCTGTCCAAACTTATCTATCTACCGTTTAATGGCCTTCCTCAGCTCATCCATCTCTTTTCTTATCTCCTGGAGAGGGTCTGAGTAGGGTTCATCCGGGGTAGTCGGCCCTCGACGGTCACTCCTTCTGAGGCTATCTCCTTTGTCCTCTTAATTGGCTCTAGACCGGTTTTCCTCCTGTTGAAGCCGTAGTTTCATCTCTTGATTCTGTTTGGTGAGCTCCTCGACAATGGCTACAAGAGCCTAAACTTGCTGAGCCAGAGCTATAGAATCTTGGTTGGATTCCATTTGAATGTGGAAGTTGATTGGAAACTACGCTTTCGACCCTGAGTACAAAAATGTTGACCCTACAGACGGCGCCAAACTAATGAAGCGTGACTTCGTCAGTTGAGTTGAATGTGTCCAAATGGATCCAAGCTCTCATCTGGATGATTACGTAAATGAAAAGACAACTCCTTCAAGGTGGTCACCGGTGTGGTGCCTGCCACAACGTCTTCGATGCCAAAGTCAGAATAGGGAAGTTCTTTGTAAAATAAAATAGAATAGCAGAATAACAGTAAGTGTCTCTCAAAGTGTCTATATACCTTGTGTTGGCAATGTGAGGGCTTTATATATGTTGCCTTGGATTCTAGCCGTTGTGGTGGATATTGTGATGTTAATGCCTTTCTTGGTAACGCCTCTGGCTTAGTAATGGGGTTTCAATATGCTCCCAACGGTTTGTACAGCTGGTTTTGTAACCGTCCGAGGCATTATTGGTGGCATTGAATGATCCTGCTACCCTCGTTGGTGACGTGGGCACCTGTTTAGGCTTGTCTTAGAGAATGATCTCGTCTGTCTTATTGAGCTCGTCTGTAGTTGATTTCGTTAGTCCCATCACAAGAAATGGAAAAATGGATATATACCAAGTAAAAGTTTAAAGTGGACCATATTAGAACTTAGAAGTCAAGCTTTCAAAAAAGAAAAACGAAAAAATGTCAATGATTGCAGCTTTCTAATGGATTGAAAAGGAGCATATATTAAATTGAAAGAAAGATATAAATTGTAAAAAAAAAAAAAAAAAATGTAGAGAGACCTTGTATTCTTTTTAATCAGATTTCCAATGGACTGTATTTACTTATTTATTTTTAAACTAGTCGCTAACTCGTGCGATGCACGAGATAGTTAAATTAAAAATCACATATATTTTTAAAAAACAAATAGAGAGTCCTATATGAAAAAACTATTAATTAAAAGTTAATAGAAAAATTATTTTATAATTTAAAATAGTTTCCCATAGGTATTGTATATGTATCAACCAAGTAGGATGCATATTTTAAATTAAAAAAAAAAAAAAAAACCGTAATGGTGGGCGATGGTTGCTTTTGTTTTATTATTTATCCCAAAAAAAGAAAAGAAAAGAAAAAGAAATTGATAGGATATGAACAAATAAATTGTAGTAGAATTTGAATAGTTTCATACAACAAAGTAGGATGCATATTTTAAATAAATAAAAAAGACAAAACTTTGTCTTCTAACTCTCACATGCACCAACGCTACACCACCACCATATGTATAGAGGTTATTACATGCCCTTGTTTAGTTTCTTATCAATATGAATTGCCACTTTTAATATGAATAATGCACCTCCTCACTCCATATTATTCTACTAATCAATTTGAGATTCCAAAATCATGTAGGAAACATCTAAACCATTCCCATATGGACTATATTTCTCTTTTTTTTTTTTTTCTTTTTTTCTTTAAAAAAAAAAAACCTATGGATTATATCACAACATTAATATATAATTGATTATTAATGATAGGAAATTTGTGGTTTTGATGGTCAGGAATAAGCTCTTCTTCTTGTTATTGATGACAAATTTTTTATAGAGTGGTTTTTCCAAGATCATATGAGGGTTCTATATATAACATACATACTAGTACAAATTACACCAACATTAGAGAAATTTTGATTGATGAAATTGTTAATTATTAAATCAAAATTACGATTAAATCTAATGTTTTAATCATAAAAACAAATTTTTACAATTAAAATTTTCACATGTAGATTTTTCATACTAATAAACTTAATCACAAGTCACAACAATAACAATATTATAAAGCAATAATCACAGAGAGTTACAGCAAGAAAGATGGCAAAATGTCCTTACCTCTGCATTTACTTTGAGCAACTCCGTGGATAGAAAGATACAAAGTGGTCTCATGAAGTCCCGTACCCTCTTTGAAAATCTTCAATTTGCTTAATGTGTTTTCTTTGTGAAAATTTGAGTGAGTATGAAGGGTTTCGACCTTGGCAGGGGTTTATATTTGTTGAAATTTTTATTATAGAATTTTAGTTGAAGTAGAATTTTTATACTCTTGAAATGTATACCTAATAGAGTTTTACTTAAACTAAACTATGGTAACACTTAATAAGATAATTACACGTTGAAAAGAAATAATAAATATATAAGATATAAAACCTAAAATAAAAATAATCTATAATAAAAATAAAAATAAAAAGAAAATAGTGGTGACATGGAAAATTGTGAGAACTCTAGAGACTTCGGTTTATATATATTGTTGGGTTCTAAGACTTTAGGTTTAAATGTATTAGAACTTCAATTTGTAATATTGGCAAACCATGATCAAAACGTTTAGTCTTATTTTAGATTTGCTCAAAGTATGTTTAAGTGTAAAGTTGGAATCGAGTGGATTGCAGGATTTACTCTGTAAATTTGCCTGGCTCGATCGATCGAAAATTAGACTCGATCGATCGAAACTCGTGTAGATTTTTTTTCTGTAGAATTTTCCAACTCAGCCTAAGCCCGTTTAATGTGTAGGGTTTTATGTTTTGTCTTAAGTATAAAAGGAAAAATCCTAGCCACGTTTAGAGGTTGCACTTTACGCTGTGTGTGTGAATCTTTTGTGAGATCTAGAAGTATTTGCCTTCACATACAATTAGGGTTTCCAATCTCAAGATTGATGTCGAGATCTTGGTGATTAATTCAGTTGCAGATTCAAGAGCTTAAAGATACACAAGCGGGAGTGCTTGTACTTGCTGGGAATCCAAGAAAAAAGTAGTCCGTGGACTCGGAGCTGTCACGTGGTCGTGATAGTAAGTTTCCTACTCGAGGTAGTAATAAGATGTTAGTGGTCTAAGTCGTTATTGTATAAACTTCAATTCTTTCATAGTGGATTCGTTTTATCTTGAGGATAGCTAGGTTAAATCCTCCCTAGGTGTTTTACTGGTTTGATTTTCCTGAGTTATCATATTGTTGTATTCTTTATTTTTCGCACTTTACAATAATATGATATATTTGTGTTAACCTAGGTTTGATAATTTGACTAAGTAATCACTTGGCTAATTAACTAGGTTAATCTGGTTGTGTTTTAAGGGGTCTAAAAACGTACAAGTGGTATCAGAGCGGGTAGCACTTCTGTTATAGATCCTTTGATCTTGGAGTTGATCCTTAACCCCTGTTGTCATGGAACATGGTCACTCTCTTGTTATCCCACCCCACTTTGATAGGAATAATTATGCTTATTGGAAAGTAAAGATGAAAGCATTCCTGAAATCCATTGATGAGAGAGTTTGAAACTCTGTTGAATACGGATGGGAGAAGCCCACTACTCCTGTTAGTGAGTGGCAAACTTCTCAGAATGAAGCAGCTGCTTTTAATAGCAAAGCTATGAATGCTATCTTTAATGTTGTTTCTATGGAGGAATTTAAGAGAATCTCTAATGTTGAGATTGCTCATATTGCTTGGAATATCCAAATTGTGCATGAAGGTATAAAGGCAGTTAAAATCAATAAATTGCAGTAATTAACAACGAGATTTGAAAGCATTAGGATGTCTAATGATGAAACTTTTGATGAATTCTATCCTAAGTTTAATGATATTGTAAATTCTGCTTATAATTTGGGTAAAATCTATGATCAACCTAAGTTTGTTAGGAAGATTCTTAGAACTTTGACTGAGGATTTCAGACCCAAAGTGACTGCCATCACTGAAAGTAAGGATGTGGACTCCATCCCTGTTGATGAACTTGTAGGATCTCTTCAGTCCTATGAGTTAGACCTACCTAAGACAAGCAAATCCAAATCAATGGCTCTTAAGTCTGTTGATGATGTTGATGTGAATAGATTTGATGATGAACTCTCTGTTACAGAGATTGCCTATCTTGCCAAAAACTTTAGAAACTTTCTTAGGAACAATAACAGAAGGGCAAGAGGCAAGAACAATGCTGAATCTAGAAATTTTAGGAGGAATGATCACACTAAGGTGAACAACCATGAAAAACCTAAAGAAAAAGTAGGTTAACCTTCTAATAATTCTATGGGTCAACAATGTTTTGGGTGTCAAGGGTATGGTCATGTGAAAACAGAATATCCTACATTCTTGAGGTCTAAGGGTAAGGTTATGGCTGTAACCCTTAGTGATGATGGAATTTCTGATAATGAGTCTGGTAGTGATGAGGATGGAAACTTCATTGCTTTAACAACTACTACTATAGTTGATGAAAGTATTGCTATTAAAGAGAACCCTTCTGATGGGGAACTTTCTGAGGATGTAGATTTGCAAGAAGTCTACAATAAACTTTGCAAAGTTGCTACAAAGGATGCTATGAATGTTGATTTAGGCTTAAAGAAAATTGCATCTCTTGAACTTGATAAGAAAAATTTGCTTATGAAATTGTTTGATGCTAATGAATTGTTGAATAATGTGAAGACTGAGAACATGCTTTTGCCTGATAAAGTTAAGAATTTAGAACTTGAATTATCTGTTGCTAGAGAACAAACTAATAGGTCTGCAAGCTCTAAGCTTGATCACATGCTAAGTGTTCAAAAGTCTCCCCCAGAAAAAACTGGTTTAGGTTTTGTAGAAAGCATCTATGTGTCTGAAACTCATTCCACAAATTTTGTTCCTTCTTCTGAGCCCCCTGTGAGTGAGATTGTCAAACCTATAGAAGTCACACCTCTTAGGAAAATTAGGGTTGATCTTCAAGAATCTAAACCTAAAACTCCTAATCCTCCTAAGGGCAAGTTGCATGATAGAGCTGTATGGGTTTGTCATTTTTGTGGAAAGTCTGAGCAAATTCGTCAAAACTGTTTCAAGTTGCAAGCTGCTAAGCGAGCAAATAAGCCAAAAGTACCTATGCTTTAAGCACAAGATCCTATGGTACTTATTGGTGAGTTGGTAAAGGTTTTAAACCTTTATTCCAATCCTTGAGTTGCTCAGAATTCTAATGTGAATAACTCCAATGCTAGAGTTGCATCTAAAAAGTTTTGGATGCAAAAGGCTCTATCTAATTGAGTCTTTCTGACATGGTCCTTGTGCTTCATCGCTCTTCTCTTTGTGACCATCTTTTTGTTGCTTTTGCTTTCTTTGTTTTCTAGGATTTGCATTGCATAACATTCATGCATTTTATTCTAGGATTGTTTTTGTTATTTATTTTCAATATAATTAAAAAAAAAAAAAAGGAAAAGGGAAGCAAAATGTGTTTTGCATTATTTTTCTTGGATTTGAAATCAAGATTGGCCAATTTATCTTTACATAACATGTCTATGTGCCTTGTTTAGCTTGGATGAGCTTATTTATTGCACTTTACTAGTTTGAGCTTTGTAGTGCGTGTTGTGTGAGAAGATGTTTATAGTTTTTGATCACATGATCTTGATCTTAAAATCACATGCCTTTGATTGTCAGACTTGAACTTTTTGAGAAAGGCATAAATAACCATCTCACCACTATTTACTAGCCAATCATGAACACCTTAGTGCATATCATAAGATTTCGTGTTCGAAAAAGTGTAGCATATGCACAAAAAGAACATAAGGTGTAGCCTCGGTTTAAATGCTAAAATTGGTATGTACATTATTGGACTATAATAAATTCAATCAATTAAAATTGGTGTGTACATTATCCTGACTATTTTAATAAGTTTTTGAACAAATAAAATTGGTGTGTACATTATGAGGCAAATCAAGAAACTTACATGATTGCAAGTTTGTTTTCTAGGAGATGTGGGAGTTATATGATGTAACTCTTTAGGTGATAGTCTCTTTCAAGTTTATGTGATGAATTTTGTAAAAATTATGCTTGATTTCTATTTACATATCACCTCACATGTATCACAAGCTCTTGCTAGTAGCACACACTATATAAGTTACTCTTTGCTAAACTTTGTACATGTTATTGTGTGTGATTTTGTTTTGGCCATCCAAGATTGAAAATTCGTTATTTTTAATGCAAAATATGTTTGAAGTTTGATAATTTAAGGATAGTTGATTGAAAATCTTACTTTTGGGAAAACTGGGTTCAAAACAAGTGTTTTTAAAAAGCATTTCATCTCATATTCATGCATTTTATTCATAAAATAATATGCTTTGAGGAGTTTCTGCATAAAATTGCTTTGTTTTTTCAAAAAATTGTTTTTTTTCAAGAATTTCGATTGATTGAACCTGTTTCTCGACCGATCGAAATAGCGATTAAAAATTTGGTTGGGTTATGTCTGTTTCGATCGGTGCTTGATCACTGTTGGATCAATCGAAAGTCACATAGAGAGTTTTTTAAAACTTTGAGTTTTCACGTGTTCTATCACTTTCAAACTTTTTCAAAACCTCTTTTCTCTCTCTCTTCGATCGGTCAAGGCTTCCAATTAATTTTTTTGTTGTTTTCCCTCAAAATTTTTATAAGGTTTGTCTACTAAGGCCGGTAAGACCATTATACCCCTCATTTTTCATATATTTTCATGTTTCATGCATTGTGGGAAAATTTCGAACCTATGAAATTTTGGGGTTTTTATTGATTTAAGTTTTTTCTTTGGAAATTGATCAATGGGTTTTTGTTTTGGGACAATATAAAAGTGATCTTTGTGAATTAATTTGATCAATTGGATGATTTGGGAAAAATTGGAAATTCTAGGGCTTGAAACTACCCAATTTAGGGTTTTTGTTCCATTGAGCCAAATTTGATGAAATCGGCTTGTTAGATTGATTGATTTGATCATAATTTTATGTTATCTATCTTGTGTAATGATCAATTTGGTCAATTTGTTGGTTTTTTGAAAGTGGGTTTTCAAAATTTGGGGTTTTTGATATAAATTCTATGCTCAAGCCAATTTTGTGATTTTAAAGTAAAATTGAACTTATTCTCACTACATTAGAGCATGCATCATGTGTTGATATTGTTCATACATCATATAGAATTATTATTTCTATATATTTTTGTGCTAACTTGCAGTCTGCCCTTGGTTTTTCTGTTTTTTTTTTCTCTATCTAATCTGTGTCTGTCCTTTTGCTCTTTAGCATCATGTTTAGGAAGACTAAAGCTAATAGGAAATCCTCTTCTTCTTCTGTCCCCACTTTTGATAGTGAGAGGTTCCTGAGTGAGAAAAACCAAGATGCGTATAAGAAGCTGAACCTTCGTAGGAATGTTTAGGCTGAGCGTAAGGTCATTTTAGATGAGTTAGATGGTGAGATTAGGAGAAACTTTGACCGTAGGGGCTGGTTGCCTTTGTTGGATGTTGATCATCCTCCTCCGGCTACCTTGATCAGAAAGTTCTACTCGAACCTCTCTGTCCACTCCTATGATTCCAACACTCTCGTGAGAAGTTGGATATGGGGTGATGAGTACAACATTACTCCTTTGGTAGTGGCTGATGCTCTTGGGGTACCATTGGTCCAGCACCCTGTTTATCCGTACGATGAGTCTCCACCCCTAGATGACATTATGTTATTTATTACTGGTACTTCTATCCAGTGGGGTTCTGATCCTCGGATCACCTCTCACGAGTTGACCAAGACTCATTATCTCTTTTTATGGATTTCTTGCCATTCCATCTGGTCCATCTCTCATTTGCTTACCATTCTTATAGAGAGATGTGCATTTTTGTATGCCTTTGTCACTGATGCTCCTATAAGCTTTCCTTATCTTTTCATTCGATCTTTGGTTGAGGTTCATAGGAGTAGTTCTATTGCTCATGCTCTTTTCTTTTCGGTTTTTATTCATTGGATTCTTTTGCATTTGGGTTTAGAGGAGTTTCTTGCGTCTGAGCCCGTTCATATCATAGCTCTCATAGGTGCCACATTTCTTAGGCAGAGGGCTGCTTAGATGAGAGCAAGCTCTAAACACCCTAGGGTTGAGTCTTCTGGTGTCGCACCTCTTCCTCCCTCTTCTACAGGTGATACTTCTACTGAGGCATCTATCGATCCTACTGCTGCTACTGTTCCCCTAACTTTTACTTCAGATGATTCAGACATTCGTCATATGTTGGAGACTGTCATGACCGTTCAGGTGGCTCATGGTCAGCTTTTGGTGGACATGCTTGATGAGCTTCAATCTTTGCGAGCGGATTTAGAGAGTTTTCAATAGTCGCCTCTGCCACCTCCTTTTGATGATGAGTTACGATTGCCCTTTGGCAATTCGTCACAAAAAGGGGAAGTATATATGTAGGAGAGATTTTGTTGTTAGGGGGAGATTTTGTTGTGTTGGAGCTTTTAGATTGTATTTAGGTGCTTTATTCTGTATTTACTTTTTTTTTTTTTTTGGTTCATGTATTTTTGGGTTGTCCGTGATAGGGGGAGATACTTTGACTATATATGTTTCTTGTTTCACATTGTTTATTGATTTATATTTATGAGATTATTCATGATATATGTCTTTATTTTTATGTTTTGTGAAATCAAGAAGTTATTTTGTTTTACTTGTATTTTCCATACATGCGTTTATGCATTTGTTGAGTGTTTCAGGAATATACAGGTTGATTCAGTCGTGCTGCTGCCTACACTTGCAACTGATAAATAGTAGTTAGGTTGAATTTGTTGTGTTGGGCAATGTTTTTGTAATGGGCTGTTTATTTTTTGTAAACTTTAAGCACTTTTGTATAGTTTGTGTTTTGTCACAGATTGCCAAAGTGGGAGTTTGTTGGGTTCTAAGACTTTAGGTTTAAATGTATTAGAATTTCAATTTGTAATGTTGGCAAACCATGATCAAAACGTTAATCTTGTTTTAGACTTGCTTAAGTATGTTTAAGTGTAAAGTTGGAATCGAGTGTACTGCAGGATTTACTGTGTAAATCTGCCTGGCTTGATCGATTGAAAATTAGACTCGATTGATCGAAGCTTATGCAGATTGTTTTTCTGCAGAATTTTCGAACTCAGCTCAAGCCCGTTTGACGTGTAGGGTTTTATGTTTTGTCTTAAGTATAAAAGGGAAAACCCTAGCCACGTTTAGAGGTTGCTCTTAATGCTGTGTGTGTGAATCTTTTGTGAGATCTAGAGGTGTTTGCCTTCACATACACTTAGGGTTTCTAATATCAAGATTGATGTCGAGAGCTTAGTGATCAATTCAGTTGCAAATTCAAGAGTTCAAAGATACACAAGCGGAAGTGCTTGTACTTGCTGGGAATCTAAGAAAGAAGTAGTCCGTGAACTCAGAGCTGTTACGTGCCGTGGTAGTAAGTTTCTTATTCGAGCTAGCAACAGGATGTTAGTGGTCTAAGTCACTATTGTGTAAATTTCAATTCTTTCATAGTGGATTCGTTTTACCTTGAGGATAGCTAGGTTAAATTCTCCTCAGGTTTTTTATCGTTTGATTTTCCTAAGTTATCATATTGTTGTGTTCTTTATTTTCCGCACTTTACAATAATATGATATATTTGTGTTAACCTAGATTTGATAATTTGACTAAGTAATCACTTGGCTAATTAACTAGGTTAATTTGGTTGTGTTTTAAGGGGTCTAAAAACGTACGTGTATATATATATATATATATTAGATTTTATTTCGTTGAAAACAAAATATTATTACTTTTCCACTATAGCTATTAGCTACGACCTTATATTCTTTTATCCACTCATGGGTTCCCTTACATAACTCATACAGTTTTTGGGGCACTAATTAGTTGTTGCATTTCCAAAGATTAAAGATATGATATGCCATTGGTGTTGCTTGTAAAATCGTCGCTAGATTTTGAGCACAATTTGCTTATTTGAGCCAGATTTTAAGGAGCTGAATTAATAAAATATATACATAATACATTATTCTTATTTGAGCTAGGTGTATTTCACAAGGATATTTCTTTACTTATTTGAGTTATATATATTTCATGGAACCAAATTAATAAAAAGATCACAATTTGCTTATTTGAGTTAGATTTAAGGAGAAGAATTAATAAGAACAAAATTTGCTAATATGATCAAGGTTTTAGGATGCAGAATTAATAATAATAAAAAATTAAAAAAAAAAAATTGCACATAACAACTTGGAGATAATGAATTCACAAACTGTCTTTTTATTTTTATTTTTTCTTTTGGCTAACAAAATAAGTGGAAGAATTAGAACCTAGCTAGGTTCTAATAATGGGGGAGAAGACGGCAATGCCATTGAGCTGCGAGGCTCATGGTGATTGATTTTTATTTATGATGATTATTTAAGTCTGTTGCAAAATAAAGCTCATTATTTTGCAAACAGATTTTGAAATTTAATGCATGGAACAATATCGACTATGCACCCCTTCAATTTGCAGGACAGGAAATGGTGGTATTACTGCAGAGATGAAGGGTGCAGCCTGGGTTAAAGCAGCAGTTGCAGCCATTATATAGCTTTTCGTCTGAAGACCCACAGGTCATATACTCCATACAAAAGCAAGATTCTGGGCACCCATCTGTCTGCGCAGTCGCAACTTTTGGATTGAGAACTCCCAGCAGAAATGCTCCTAACAACATAATCAAATAAAAAAAAAATCAGAATATATGTATGAATAACAACTGACCATATATTTTGGTCTCTATTTATACCAAACAGGTTTTTTATTTTTATATTTTATTTTTTAAATTCAATAATTATAATGGGAGAGAGTGAATTTGTACTCTGACTATCTCAATTGAAAACACCAATAAATATCATTTGAATTACAAGACTTTTGACTACTATGTACAAATTGGCAACTGTAAGAAAGTAAAAAAGATCATTAATACGTGCACAAATCTGAGTTACGTTAAAGTTGCTTTTAGTGAAACTAATAAAATGTCATAAGGCAGTAGTAGTATGCTATTACCAAATACAAGTGGAGAAAACATAAATAAATAAATCAATGGCCTTTGAATCAGAAGGCACTTTTTAAGAAAAGAAAGAGTTCAAATAAAAAGAAGAATGGTGTGGAAGCGTACCACACAGTAGGAGAATCATAACATTAACATGAATTTTGTTGATGGCCATATTGGTTTTTCCCTATAGGTTTTAGGGTGTAGATATCGCATACTTATACTACAACGCTGATAACAATGATGACGACCATGATGATGGAAACGAAGCAGCAGCTCATTCAACTGTTAGCTTTTTACGTGGGCAAACATGATTCCACCTGTGGTTTGAACATTCAACTTTCTATTATTGTTTGCGCACACGGAACTAATTCTTAAGCACAGTAATTTAAGACTTAGGATATATGAATTCAGCATTCCATATCCATCGCTGCGGCCAAGTGATGCATTAGTCCACACACGCACATTATTAGATATTATACATATTCAGAGAGTTTAAGATGCTACAAACTTTATCCAAAAATAAATTATACTAAAATAATGTGGTTACCGAGTTGTCAAGTTTTGGCATCAGATAGACAGAGACTTTTAAGAAATATATGGGCACAGAGCAACTGGTGAGGGGTGAGCAGACAAGTGGCGGTAGTTTTTGTTAGGAGATATGTCTTTGGCAAGGTTGCAAATATAACATATATAAACACCACTTGAGTAAAAAACATAAGCAATGGATTGGAGCCCAATTTAGTGGCGACTTTAGGAATTTTTTTTCAAGATAGTTATTAAAAAATTTAAATTAAACAAAAATTTAATAAAAATAAAACTTAAATATATTAACATAAAAAAAAAAATCTTAAATACATAAAGTTTTAAAATTTCCTTCGATGAGTTTTTCATATTTTGAAATTGTTGTATGATGGCTTCATTATTAATGCTGTGGGGGCCGTTCGACCAATAGGCCCATTAAGGTCAGGATTGTTGGGCCTGTGGCCCATCCGAGGATGCATATCCGTTCGAAGAGGCCAAACCCAGTCATAAGGTAATTATCGAAGGGGGTGGTAGTCAAATATCACGAGGGTGAGGTGCTGCATTCGTCCGAGGACGCCATACTCCTCGGCACTGTGCGTCCGAGGACGAACAGGGCGCAGTCTTGTGGCAGCCGGGCCTCAGAATTACGTCACCAATGCTGATAGGATCGCAGGCCAAGGGTAAAAGGGAAAAGATAGACAAATATCTATAACCACAGCTGCCTCCGCATTAATGACTTCTCAACCAACTCTCTGGCCGCATTAATGTGGAGGTGATGCCTGAACAGTAAGGAGGCAGCCTTACAGCTGCCCATGGGGAGTTCCAGGAGGTGCTGGATGGGACAGAAAGAAATCCTCCGAACCCAGCCTACCCGTGTGCGGTGAGGATGGAAGGCAAAGGGTGGTATATAAACTGAAATAAGAACATACGAGAGAAAGATCGGAACAGAAAAAGAAAAGAGAGAAAAGCACAGAAAAAAGAAGAAGAGGAAAAGGAGAGAAAAAGAATTGTATTGATCACAAAAGAAAACGATCGTTGTACCAACTTGAGACCTTTAATATACGTGAGAGTGAATCTTTTTAAGAGACCACAGTTAACCTAGTTCTTCACACCCACGCTCTACAAATCATACTGTTTGGGTCTTTCTACGTACGAACCCAATACTGTTACGGGTCGTTACAAATCGCGTCCTTACAAATGCTATTAGCTACATCTTTTTCAATGTACACAACCAAGTAATTATTAAACTACTGATCTCTTGTTCAATTACCAAAATCTTCCTATTAAAAAAAAACCAACATCTTGCATAAATAAGTAACAATATAAAAAAAATGTATCATCATTTTTTTATGATATATTCCTACGAATATTTTGTATTTTTTAAGGTAATCAAGATTAAATCAATGCAATGCTTCACTAATTTATTTTTTAGAGAAATCATGGCTAAAACCTCTTTGTAAATATATATATTTATTTATTTTACCTTGATCATTAGGATAAAAAGATGAGACCTTTTCTCATAGCCATGGTGTAGTATCTAAAAAAGCATTATTCAAATAAGTACAAATTTGCTTAAAAGATGAATTTTGTAATAAAAGTGATTTTTTTATAAGAATTTTGTCCATAGTGCTAATAAACGAATAAAGGGTAAACTAGAAGTTCATTCAACGTATTCAACTTAGGCATTAAATCATTACATTCATGTTTGATAAAGTATTAGGGCATTATTTCAGTGCATATGCATATGTACAAGATGTACCACATAAATCTAATAAATTAAGCTAAAGACAAAAGCAAGCACTAACTGACTAGCTATAGGAAAATATGCAATTAATTTTTTTTTTAAATAGTGATTTTAAAATATATCTTTTGAAAAAACAATTTAAAATATCATAATTAAACATTTGATTTGGGCTTTTAGGCTAATTTGATTGTTTGGACAATTTTTGAAAAATGCTACGTCTACAACATTTTTACAACAAATTCAAGGTGGTAATTGTTACTAGTTCTAATTTGCCTATCATTGAAATTGTTTTTTTGTCCACTGAACAATTACCACCTATAATTTGTTGTAAAAATATTGTGAAAATGTTATGAACATAACATTTGTCGCAATATTTTGGTTCAATCTTCAATGAAGCAAAATTTTAGGGAGGTCAAATTTTATTTTTTATGGGCTTAAATTTTTATTTAAAATGTTCTAGTTTATTTTTAGGGTGGTTAAGTTTTTTTTCTAGGGTGGTCAACAACACATTTTAATTGAATTTTTTTTAAGGTATAAAAATTATTTTTTCCAAGTTCAAGGTGGCCCTGTGACCACCCTAAAGTATACATAGCGCCGCCCTTGACCCAATTATATTATATTAATTACTTATTCTTGTCATTAGTATCCAAATGTAAGATTTCACGACTAAGCCAACTCATCGGTTATGCATGAATATTCCAACAATATTTAACTCAAAAACTTTCACAAACTATAGTTAGAGTTTAGTCAAATAAATCTTTTCAGATTTTATAATATTCTAAAACTGTTAATAATTAAAGAATTAATGTGTTGATTACTTCCAACATCAAAGGATTAGAGTGTCATTTCCCTTATATTTTGAGGCAACGTGTTATCTAAAACCTCAAGGGATGATTTTATAATTTACCAAAAAAATAATATAGGCCTTTTCTATTCATAATATTTGATTGTATTATATTAATTACTTATTCTTGTCATTAGTATCCAAATGTAAGATTTCACGACTAAGCCAACTCATCGGTTATGCATGAATATTCCAACAATATTTAACTCAAAAACTTTCACTAACTATAGTTAGAGTTTATTACTATTAGTCAAATAAATCTTTTCAGATTTTATTATATTCTAAAACTGTTAATAATTAAAGAATTAATGTGTTGATTACTTCAAACATCAAGGAATTAGAGTGTCATTTCCCTTATGTTATGAGGAAACGTGTTATCTAAAAACTCAAGGGAGGATTTTATAATTTACCCAAAAAATAATGTAGGCCTTTCCAATTCATCATGTTTGATTGTTTGAAGTCTTTGTGCTAGCTAAATGATTTCGTCGATGCTAGTTGGTCATGGCATGGTGACCTACATCAGCCAAATCCACTCACATCTCAGTCCCTAATAAGGGGTGAAGAAATTTTTTATTTATTTTATTTTATAAATAATACCAACCAATTTTGAGATTTTACAAAATGACAGTAATTACCGCAAACATTTCATAAAATTATGCTGGGTTTGTATAAATGTAATAGTTAAATCTGTAACTTCTCATATTATAACTTGTTGATGTGGGCCGTATGGCTTGTATTGCCAAGCCCATGTCAACACAAGTTGACCGTGTTATATTAGGAGACTAATGTGGCCGACTTAACGTATATTTCTATATATATGTTATTAGTTATGGCAATAGTGATGATTACTAATAACCTAGCAAGTGCAGCCGTGTGAGAGAAATTCCTAAAAACCTAGCAGTCGCAGAAGAAGAAGAATAGAGTTTTCTTGTCTTGTGGGTGAGGGAGAGTTAGGGTGTATTGGGATTTGGATTTCTTGAGAGTGTTATTGTGCACTATTGTATCTCCCTAATTTTATAGTGAAATTTCTCCGTCGTCTCCGTGGAGGTAGGCAGTTTAATTGCCGAACCACGTAAATTCTTGTGTTCTATTGTGTGTGCTTGTTATTTAATTTCCGCTTATTTACTGTTATTGATTTGAGTCCTGGGGTGCTATCTGCACAACAAGTGGTATCAGAGCCAGGTTAGGAATCCTTTGAATACAGTAAAGATGTCAAGCACAAAGTATGATGTAGAGAAGTTTTGTGGTAAGGGAAATTTTTCACTTTGGCAAAGGCGGATGAAGGATCTCCTAATTCAACAAGGAGTTCATAAGGCCTTGCTTGGGAAGGAGAAGAAACTGGAAACGATGAAGGATGTAGAATGGATAGAGATGGATGAGAAAGCAGCTAGCGCTATTCGTCTTAACCTAGGTGATGAGGTCATTCACAACATCCTAGAAGCAAATACCGCAAAGGAGGTTTGGGAAAAACTAGAAGGTCTTTATATGAGAAAGAATCTGACGAACAAGTTGTACGTGAATAAGCAACTGTATAGTTTGCATATGAAGGAGGGTTTTGATCTGTTGGAGCATCTCAACACGTTTAACATGTTGAACACCCAACTGTCAAGTTTTGGGGTGAATTATGAGGACGAAGATAAAGCGTTACTCTTATTAGCGTCGCTTCCTACTTCTTTTGATCATCTAGTGACTACGTTGATGTACGGGAAAGAGACTATAGTACTCGAGGAGGTGACTAGTGCTCTCTTGTCACATATAAAGATGAAGCAAGACAGTAATGGTTCTCAGGCTGATGGACTTATTGTAAAGTTTGAGTCAAGCAATAGAGGTAGAAGCAGGTCAAGAGGACGGAACTCCAACAGGAACAAATCACAGTCTAAATCACGTGCAAAGAAAGATGTAGAGTGCTTTTATTGTCACAAGAAAGGGCACTACAAGAATCAGTGTAAAGAGTTGAAAGAGCATTTAGAGGAGAAGAAGAATGGAAAGAAGCCCCTAGAATCAGCTAGTGTTGCTGAAGAAACATCAGATGATAGTGAAGTTGGTGCAGATTTACTTTCAGTTTCATCAAGTAACAATGTTCTACTGGAATCTTGGGTTTTAGATTCAGCATGCTCATATCATATGACTCCAAAGAAAGATTGGTTTGACACGTATAAGCCTTACAATGGTGGTATGGTCCAAATGAGTAATGATGCTACATGCCCGGTTATTGGGATTGGTACTATGAAGATCAAGATGTTTGATGGAGTTGTGAGAGTTCTTAGTAATGTCAGACATGTTCTAGATCTTAGAAAGAATTTAATTTCTTTAGGAGTGTTGGATGATTTGGGTTATTCATACTCATCAAAGGGTGGAATCATGAAGATTACCAAAGGTGCTTTGATGGTGATGAAGAGACAGAAAATAAGCACGCTTTACAGATTGATTGGGAACACAGTTGTAGGAAGAATTGCAGTCACCACTCCGGTGGAGTCCAGCACTGACGACACAAAATTATGGCATATGCGACTTGGCCATATTGGTGAACGTGGTATGTTAGAGTTGCACAAGAGAAATTTATTGAAAGGGGTGAAGACATGCAAGCTAGACTTCTGCAAGTATTGTGTGTATGGGAAGCAGCATAGAGTCAGTTTCAAGACAGGCTTTCATACAAGTAAGGGTGTTCTTGACTACATTCATTCAGATGTTTGGGGTCCAGTATCAGTTTCTTCTCATAGCGGTGCTCAGTATTTCGTCAGTTTCATTGATGACTACTCTAGAAAGGTATGGATTTATTTTATGAAGCATAAGTCTGATGTGTTTGGCATATTTAAAAGGTGGAAAGCACAGGTTGAGAATCAGACTGGCAGGAAAATAAAATACCTTAGAACAGATAATGGACTAGAGTATAGAGATAAAGAATTCACAAGATTTTGTGAATTAGAAGGCATTACTCATCACTTCACAGTTAAAGGAACTCCACAGCAGAATGGGGTTGCAGAGAGAATGAACAGAACCTTAGCAGAAAGAGCCAGATGCATGAGATTGAATGCAGGGTTGCCTAAGGTGTTCTGGGCAGAGACAGTTAACACAACAAGCTTCATTATTAATAGATCTCCATCTTCAGCCATTGATTTCAAGATTCTAGAAGAGGTTTGGTCAGGTAAACCAGTTGATTATTCGAGTCTAAAAATCTTTGGTTGTCCAGCTTATGTGCATGTGCAGAGTGGAGAGCGTTCTAAATTGGATTCGAAGTCAAGAAAATGTGTATTTCTTGGTTTTGAAAAAGATGTTAAAGGCTACAGGCTTTGGGATCCAATCTCAAAGAAAACGGTGACCAGCAGAGATGTCATATTTGATGAAGCCTTTATGTTGAAACAGAATGAAGCAGAGACATGTGATGATAGTCCACAGGAGAAATTAACTGTTGAGGTGGAGCTTGATGAGAATAGTTCACCTAATGATAAGGGTGATGTTGAGATTGATCCACAGCAGCAACAAGAAGAGTCTTATTCAATTGCTAAAGGTAGAGAGAAGCGGATTCACAAAGCACCACAGAGATATGGCTTTGAAGACATGGTTAGTTTTGCTCTCGTAACTAGCGGTGGAGATCCATTCACTTTGAAGGAGGCTACAAATAGGAAAGACAATGATAAATGGCTTGTAGCAATGTCAGAAGAGATGGAGTCACTACAGAAGAATAAGACTTGGGAATTAGTGAAATTGCCCAAGGGAAAGAAGGCTATTGGTTGCAAGTGGATATTCCGTAAGAAAGAAGCATTGTCAGAAAAGGAAGGTGAAAAATTCAAGGCACGGTTAGTGGCAAAGGGTTACTCACAGAGAGAAGGAATTGATTATAATGAGATTTTTTCACCAGTTGTGAAGCACACCTCAATTCGAGTAATCCTAGGATTTGTGACAATGCATGACATGGAGTTAGAGCAGCTAGATGTGAAGACTGCATTCCTCCATGGAGATTTAGAAGAAGAGATTTACATGCAACAGCCCGAAGGCTTCAAAGAACCTGGCAAGGAAGATTATGTTTGTCTATTGAAGAGATCATTATATGGCTTGAAGCAGTCTCCCAAGCAATGGTATAAACGATTTGATTCATTCATGGTCACACATGGGTACATGCGTTGTGAGTATGATTGTTGTGTTTATTTTAGAGTACTTGCTGATGGCTCTTATATATTTCTTGCTCTATATGTTGATGACATGTTAGTAGCTGCAAAGAGTAAGCAAGAAATTGTGAAGTTGAAGTCTTTGTTGAGTGGTGAATTTGACATGAAGGATCTTGGAGCTGCCAAGAAGATTCTTGGGATAGAAATTCACTGAGATAGAAGGGCTGGTAAATTATGGTTATCTCAGAAGGGATATCTTAAGAAGGTGTTAGAGAGGTTTAGTATGCTTGATGCAAAACCTGTTAGTACACCGCTTTCTGCCCATTTTAAACTGTCCTCACAGTTGTGTCCAAGTTCAGATGAGGAGTCAGAGTATATGTCTAAAGTGCCATATGCAAATGCAGTTGGGTGTCTTATGTATTTGATGGTGTGCACAAGGCCTGATATTTCTCATGCAGTCAGTGTGGTTAGTAGGTATATGGCAGATCCAGGCAAAGAGCATTGGAATGCAGTAAAGTGGATCTTTCGATATCTTACAGGCACTCGTGATTTCGGTATCCTATTTGATCAGAGAGCTAGTACAGAAGCTGTGGGTTATGTGGATTCCGACTATATAGGGGACCTTGATTCTAGAAAGTCTACGACAGGCTATGTGTTTAGGTTTGCTGGTGGCCCAATTTGCAGGAAGTCGACACTACAAGATGTAGTTGCTTTATCCACTACAGAAGCAGAATATATGGTGATGACAGAGGCAGGAAAAGAAGCCGTTTGGCTTAGTGGACTGGTTAATGAGCTTGGTTTCAAGCAGGATAGCATGGTGCTACATTGTGATAGTCAGAGTGCAATTCATTTGGCGAAGAATCAAGTATATCGTGCAAGAACAAAGCATATTGCTGTGCGGTATCACAAGATCAGAGAATGGGTTTCGTCTGGTGATATTTCTTTGTCGAAGATTCTCACTGGTGAGAATGCCTCTGATATGTTAACAAAGCCAGTTCCCACAGACAAGTTCAAGCACTGCTTGGACTTGATTGGTGTTTGCAGCTTGTGAGCCCTAAAGGGCTAAGGTGGAGGCGATGGAGGAGTTTGCTAGTGTAGCTTGATCAATTCAAGCCAAGGTGGAGATTTGTTGATGTGGGCCGTATGGCTTGTATTGCCAAGCCCATGTCAACACAAGTTGACCGTGTTATATTAGGAGACTAATGTGGCCGACTTAACGTATATTTCTATATATATGTTATTAGTTACGGCAATAGTGATGATTACTAATAACCTAACAAGTGCAGCTGTGTGAGAGAAATTCCTAAAAACCTAGCAGCCGCAAAAGAAGAAGAATAGAGTTTTCTTGTCTTGTGGGTGAGGGAGAGTTAGGGTGTATTGGGATTTGGATTTCTTGAGAGTGTTATTGTGCACTATTGTATCTCCCTAATTTTATAGTGAAATTTCTCCGTCGTCTCCGTGGAGGTAGGCAGTTTGCCGAACCACGTAAATTCTTGTGTTCTATTGTGTGTGCTTGTTATTTAATTTCCGCTTATTTACTGTTATTGATTTGAGTCCTGGGGTGCTATCTGCACAACATAACTTAATTTACGAAATATTTCATTAAAAAAAAAGATTTCTATCCAATATTAGGTGTGTGCATAGTTCGGTTGGTTTGGTTTTTACCCAAATTTTTCATCGAACTAACAGGGTCGGTTTTCCCATAACCAACATTGTTGTAGACAGCCTAAAGTCAAACTTATGACTTGCAACGGTGCTGATTTTCTCCATTGGGGCGGTGTAGGGCAATCAGTTTCAAACCCACAAATCAAAAACTCACTTAACCAACCCACAAATCAAAGACTTTATAAGTTTAAACAATAATTTTGCATTGAGAGCAAAATCAAAATTTTATCAATTAGATCTTTAAATTTGTGACACAAAACAAATCTTGACATTTAACGATTACAACAACAACGATATGTCACAGGCCTCGATTGGACTACCCAATCAAAAGTTATCATCAAAACAATATTCAACAATTATGATGCGCGCACACACACAATGGGCCATGATCATGTTTGATTTTAAACATTTAATTTTGATTGATTCTACCAAGAATTAATTTAAAATTAATTAAGTGTAAATATTTGATTAGATTGCATTTTCGAAGATATAATGTACTGTCCCTTCTCTCCAATAATAATAATTATAATAAATAAATAAAAACAAGAAAGAAAAAAAAGACATACATTGGTTTTGCATTCATTCTTTGTAATTGTCACTAGATTTTGAGCATAATTTTCTTATTTCATCTAAAATTTAAAGAGCCGAATTAGTAAAAATAATACAAGGTGCTTATTTGAGCTAGTCGCATTTCACAAGGATTTTTTCTTCACTTATTTGAGTTATATTTTAAAGAGACAAATTAATTAATTAAAAAAACATACAATTTGCTTATTTGAGCTAGATTTTAAGGATACGAATTAATTTTGATGAATAAAAGAATGAGATCACCTTTGTTGTGGATAAATTATTCAGCCCATAGGAGTAATGTTGAAATGGTCTTCTTAACTAATAAAATAATGCCACTTATGCAAATGTGTGAATCATGTTCCTAATCATCACAAGAAATAAAAAATAAAAAATATTAGGTGATGTCACATTTGCATGAAGAATAATGTTTCATTGATTGGGAGGACCGTTGAATGGGAAGACCACTTCAATGGTCCTCCTGTGGACCTAATAATATCTCATTCCTGGGTATCAAACCTGGGTCACTCGCATAGGAGACAAACTAGAATAAATGAGAAGAAACAATTTGTTAATTTGATCTAGGTCTAAAGCTGAATTAATAAAAAGAACACAACTGCACATTAGTGGGAGACAATGAGAATTCAGAGTCTTTTTATTTATTTCAAACACAATAAGTGGGGACGAAGGAATTAGAACCTATAGGTTCCAATCTTGGAGAGAATACATTGAGCAGAGCAATGCTCATAGTTATTTATTTTTATTTTACTATTACGACAATTATTAAGTCTGTTGCAAAATAAATCTCATTATTTGCAAACAGAGAGTTTGAAATTTATTACATGGAACATCGACCACCCCTTCAAGTTGTAGGACAGTAAACTGTGGAATTATCGCACAGATGAATGGTGCAGCCTGGGTTACCGCAGCAGCTGCAGCCATCATATAGCGTATTGTCTGGCCCACAAGTCATATTAACTACGCACGGGCATTCTATCGTTGGGCAAGAAGCTTGCGCAGTCACAACTTTTGGATTGAGAACTCCCACCATAAATGCACCTAACAATATATGGTAATTAAAAAAAAAAAAAAAATCAGAATGTATGAATGATTGAATAACAACTGACCATATATTTTGGTCTCTATTTATACCAAACAGGTTTTTTATTTTTATATTTTATTTTTTAAATTCGATGGTCATAATGGGAGAGTGAATTTATACACTGAATATCTCAATTGAAAATATCAATAAATATCAACTGAGTTACAAAACTATTGACTACTATATATAAATTGGCAGCTGTAAGACAGCAAAAAAGATCAATAATTCGTTCAACGCGCACAAATCTGGGTTAGGTTAAAGTTCCTTTTAGCCAAACTAATAAAATGTCATAAGGCAGTAGTAGTATAAAATTACCAAAAACAAGTGGAGTAAACATAAATAAATAAATCAATGGCCTTTGAATCAGAAGGCACTTTTTAAGAAAAGAAAGAAAGGGTTCAAATAAAAAGAAGAATGGTTGAATAGCAACTGACCATATATTTTGGTATCTATTTATACCAAACAGGTTTTTTATTTTTATATTTTATTTTTTAAATTTGATAGTTATAATGGGAGGGAGTGAATTTGTACTATAAATATCTCAATTGAAAACACCAATAAATATTAGTTGAGTTACAAGACTCTTGACCACTATATACAAATTGGCAGCTGTAAGAAAGCAAAAAAGATCAATAATTTGTTCAACGTGCACAAATCTGGATTATGTTAAAGTTGCTTTTAGTGAAACTAATAAAATGTCATAAGACAGCAGTAGTATAAAATTACCAAAAGCAAGTGGGGTAAACATAAATAAATAAATCAATGGCCTTTGAATCAGAAGGCACTTTTTTAAGAAAAGAAAGAAAGGGCTAAATTAAAAAGAAGAATGGTGTGGAAGCGTACCACACAGTAGGAGAATCATAACATTAACATGAACTTTGTTGATGGCCTGTTAGAGATATATTAGCCCATTAGCATAGGCTCAAGCCTAATTCTACTTTGTGTGCAAGCCAAGTCTCCTACTTGTACTAGAAGTCTATTAGTCTAGGGTTTAGTCTACTATATATACACATGTTATGATTCATTGTAACACAGGATTTGTACTACACTTTAATATATTATTAATGTAGCCCTTTAGGGTTTCCTCCGTGGATGTAGGCCGTTAGGCTGAACCACGTAACCCTCGTGTGTTATTATGTTTTATACTTTATGTTTTCGCTTCCGCATCTATACTAGCATATTCAACATGGTGTATCAATGCTAATATTTCACATGGTATCAGAGCCACCTTCCTGTGGCCATGGTTTTCTGTCCTTACGGTATATTTAAGAGCAATCTTTGTCTTCCTCGGTGTTTTTTTTTTCGCTGCGTTCATCTTCTTTGGCTTCCTACTGCTGCCGTCAAAACTCTCCGGTACAGTCAAGCCACCATTAGAAGTCGCATCAACACTGCAAGACCATTGCCTTCCTCAAACTACCGTCACAAAGCCAAACTTCATTCAAGGGATTTTCTCAACCTTATCAAATCTCAAGATTTCATCAAACTTCCATCTTGAGTTTGAGAGGGGGTGTTAGAGATATATTAGCTCATTAGCATAGGCCCAAGCCTAATTCTACTTTGTGTGCAAGCCAAGTCTCCTACTTGTACTAGAAGTCTATTAGTCTAGGGTTTAGTCTACTATATATACACATGTTATGATTCATTGTAACACAGGATTTGTACTACACTTTAATATATTATTAATGTAGCCCTTTAGGGTTTCCTCCGTGGATGTAGGCCGTTAGGCTGAATCACGTAACCCTCGTGTGTTATTGTGTTTTATACTTTATGTTTTCGCTTCCGCATTTATACTAGCATATTTAACATGGTGTATCAATGCTAATATTTAACATGGCCATATTGGTTTTTCCCTATGGGTTTTAGGGTGTAAATATCGCATACTTATACTACAACGCTGACAACAACGATGACGACCATAATGATGGAAACGAAGCAGCAACATATTCAACTGTTAGTTGTTTGTGTGGGCAAATATGATTCCTCCTGTGGTTTGAACATTCAACTTTCTATTATTGTTTGCGCACACGAAATGAATTCTTAGGCACAGTAATTTAATACATAGGATGTGTGAATTCAGCAAGCCATGTCCATCGCTGCGGCCAAGTGATACATTAGTCCACACATGCGCATTATTAGATATTATACATATACAGAGAGTTTGAGATGCTACAAACTTTATCCAAAAAAAATTATAAAATAATGTGGTTACCGAGTTGTCAAGTTTTGGGCATCAGATAGACTCAGACTTTCAAGAAATATTGGGGCACAGAGCAACTGGTGAGGAGTGAGCAGACAAAATGACGGTAGTTTTTGTTAGGAGATATATCTCTTTGGGAAGGCTGCAAATATAACAATATCAACACCACTTGAGTCAAAAACTTAAGCAATGTATTGGGACTAGACGTGGCAAAACGGGCGGGTCGGGTCGGGTTCGGGTCGGGTCAATCGGGTTTGCGGGTTAAACGGGTCACGGGTCAAAACGGGTCATTTTTAAAACGGGTCAATCGGGTTGCGGGTCAAACGGGTCGCGGGTTGAGTTGGGTCGTGAGTCGGGTCGAGTTGACCCGTATTTTTCAAACAATTTTTTTTTTTTTTTTTGAAATAGATGCAATCTATCAATTGTTTATGAGTTCCTTAATTGTGATTAGATTCTCACTAGTGATATTGTTACCAATTACCACTAAACACTTGAATTGATACCCAAATTTGGTGCAACTCCTGTTCCAGCTTTCTAGAAACTAATCTTGGTATAATCTTTAATCTATTTAAAGTAGGAAGAGAAAATAAAGGTGGCAAGTAAAAAATAACAAACTATAATGGAGTACATAACATATTAAGTAAAAAAGAATAAGTAAATATTTTATAAAAATTACACCTCAATCTAAATCTACTCAACATTGGTAAAAGTGGCAAAATGTGCGGGTCGGGTTCGGGTTCGGGTTCGGGTCGGGTCAATCGGGTCTCGGGTCAATCGGGTCGCGGGTCAAAACGGGTCACGGGTTAAAACGGGTCATTTTTAAACGGGTCAATCGGGTTACGGGTCAAACGGGTTGCAGGTCAAACGGGTCGGGTCAAAACGGGTCTGACCCGTTTTGCCATGTCTAATTGGGACCCAATTATATTATATTATATATATATATATATATATCAATTACTTATTCTTGTTTTCTCAAAAACAAGAAAAAATAAAATACTTATTCTTGTCATAAGTATCCAAATGTATGATTTCACAACTAAGCCAACTCATCAATTACGCATGAATATTCCAACAATATTTAACTCAAAAACTTTCACTAACTATAGTTAGAGTTTATTACTATTAGTCAAATAAATCTTTTCAGATTTTATAGTATTCTAAAACTGTTAATAATTAAAGAATTAATGTGTTGATTACTTCAAACATCAAGGAATTAGAGTGTCATTTCCCTTATATTTTGAGGCAACCTGTTATCTAAAAACTCAAGGGAGGATTTTATAATTTACCCAAAAAATAATGTAGGCCTTTTTAATTCATCATGTTTGATTGTTTGAGGTCTTTGTGCTAGCTAAATGATTTCGTCGATGCTAGTTGGTCATGGCATGGTGACCTACATCAGCGGAATCCACTCACATCTCAGTCCCTAATAAGGGGTGAAGGAATTTTTTATTTATTTTATTTTATAAATAATACCAACCAATTTTGAGATTTTACAAAATGACAGTAATTACCGCAAACATTTCATAAAATTATGCTGGGTTTGTATAAATGTAATAGTTAAATCTGTAACTTCTCATATTATAACTTAATTTATGAAATATTTCATTTAAAAAAATAAAGATTTCTATCCACTAGGTGTGTGCATAATTCAGTTGGTTTGATTTTCGTCCAGATTTTTCATTGAACTAATAGGGTCGGTTTTCCCATAACCATCATCGTTGTAGACCGCCTAAAGTCGAACTTATGACTTGTAGTGGTGCGGTTTTTCTCCATTGGGGCGGAGTCAGGCAATCAGTTTCAAAGCCACAAATCAAAAATTCACTTAACCAACCCACATATCAAAGACTTTATTGACACCTTATTTTACAACTTACATTTAACCGATATTAAGGGCAAAACAATAATTTTGCACTGAGAGCATAATCATAATTTTAACAATTAGATCTTTAAATTTGTGGCACAAAAAAATTTTTGACATCTAACGATTACAACGGTGTGTCACAGACCTCGATTGGACCACCTGATCAAAAGTTATCATCAAAACAATTTTCAACAATCATGATGCACACACACAATATGGACCATGATCACATCTGATTTTAAACATTTAATTTTGATTAATTCTAACAAGAATTAATTTAAAATTAATTAAGTGTAAAAATTTGGTCAGATTGCATTTCAAAGATATAATGTATAGTCCTTTCTCTCCAATAATAATTATAATTATAACTATAATAAATAAATAAAAACAAGAAAAAAAAAAAAAGAGACATACATTGGTTTTGCATTCTTTGTAATTGTCACTAGATTTTGAGCATAATTTTCTTATTTCATCTAAATTTTAAGGAGCCAAATTAGTAAAAATAATTCAATTTGCTTATTTGAGCTACACAAGGATTTTTCTTCACTTATTTGAGTTATATTTTAAAGAGGCTAATTAATTAATTAAAAAGAAACACACAATTTGCTTATTTGAGCTAGATTTTAAGGATATGAATTAATTTCGATGAATAAAAGAATTAGATTGTCTTTGCCGGGGATAAATTATTAAGTCTATGAGAGGAATGTTGAAATAGTCTTCCCAACCAATGAAACAATACAACCTATGCAAATGTGTAAATCAAGTTCCTAATCATCACAAGAAATAAAATATAAAAAATACTATAGGTGATGTCACACTTGCATAAAGAGTAGCGTTTCATTGATTGGAACTACCACTTCAACAGTCCTCCCGAAAACTTAATAATTTCTCATTGTCAAGATAAACTTGGGTCTCTCGCATAGGAGTTGAACTAGAATTAAGGAGAAGAAACAATTTGTTAATTTGATCTAGATCTTATAAAGAACACAATTGCACATTAGTGAAAGACAATGAATTCTCATACTGTCTTTTTATTTTATTTTTATTGACTTCAAACACAATAAGAGAGCACGTTTGGTAAACTGTAATAAATACTTTAATGTTTCCATGGCATAATTATTCGGTTGTTTGGTTATGTTTTTATTACAATGAATAGTTATTCCTTATGAATAATTATTCTTCAAAATAAGAAATAACTATTTCTTATAAAAAATACTGAATATCTATTCTTTCACCTTATGTAACAACTTTTTAAAAAAAATTCCTAAAAAACCATTAGTTGCCACATCTTCAAAAGAAAAGAAAATAATTTTTCTTGTTATTAATTATTAGCTCTATTTTGAACACCTTAAAATAAGTGTATTTTAAGAAATTTGACTTAAAAATTATTTAATTACACCTTCTTTTTATACTCTACTAAATTGTGGATGCATATTCAAAATTATATTCTTAAATGGTCACCAAATTAATGAATATTAATACTTATTACATTCTAACTTGATGTATTCCTTGTAATATTTATTTCCATTCTCATGTAATAATCATTATAGTGTATCAAACGTGTCCTAAGTGAGGATAGAGGAATTAGAACTGATAGTTCTAATCATGGAGAGAGAATACATTGAGCAGAGCAGTGCTCATAGTTATTTATTTTTATTTTACTATTATGACAATTATGACAATTATTAAGTCTATTGCAAAATAAATCTCATTATTTGCAAACAGAGAATTTGAAATTTATTACCTGGAACATCGACCGCCCCTTCAATTGGGAGGACAGTAAAGTGAGGTATTATCGCACAGATTAATGGTGCATCCTCGGTTATCACAGCAAGTGCAGCCATTATATGGCGCCGGCGTATTGTCTGGCCCACAAGTCATATTAAATACGCACAAGCATTCTGACGTTGGGCAAGAAGATTGCGCAGTCACAAATTTTGGATTGAGAACTCCCACCATAAATGCACTTAACAATATAGTAATTTAAAAAAAAAAAAAAAAATCAGAATGTATGAATGATTGACCATTGATTTTTCCCTCAATTGACAGAGCAAAATAAGTTTTTCTTTGAATTCAACTAGACAGTTTTTTTTTTTTTTTTTTTTTTTTTTTTTTTTTTTTTTTATAATTTAAAGTAATCCTACAAATATAAATTATTTTACAAAATTCTTGATATGACTTAAGTATTTTTTAAAATAATTATTGGTAAATAAAAATATGATATTAGTAGTGATTATATTAGAACTAATAAGAATTTGACACATCAATAGTTTGTAGTTATAACATTATTCTTATTTTTATTATCTTAAAAGCAATAGCTTTTAACCACCATTTATGAGTGTAATGACTGAAATTGGGTTGGACCCAAAATAGGATTGGGTTCTGCTCCAAGCGGCCAAAACAATAAATTTGTAAAGCGTGGATGAAAGAACTAGATCTATTCCAGAAGAAAAACGATTCAATTTGGTAATTTAAGACTGTTATACACAAGTAGGATGAGAAAATCTGTCCTCAAAGTAACTCAAGTAGTTTGTATCATATATTTTTGTCGAATAATAAAATTGTACAAGAGTTACAATCTTGATTTTCTTCCTCCCCTTTTTTAGTATATCTTCCCATGTTATATAATACAATCTTGGTGTCATCCTTACCACACACGTGTAGGTTAGATTCGGGGGACTCCTTCCTGTCCCATCCAGCACCTCCTAGAACCATCAACCAGTAGCTGTAAGGCTGCTTGATCACTATTCAGGCATCACTTCCACATTAATGCGGCCAAAGAGTTGGTTGAGAGGCATTTAATGCGGAGGTAGTAACTTTTGAAGATATTTGTTTACCTTTCTTTTCTTACCCCTGGTCCAATGTCCAACCCTTAGTTGTGATGTAACTCCGAAGTAAGTTCGTGATGATATGACACTCAGATCTACCTCGGACACATGTTGTCAAGAAGGCTTTTGTCCTCGGACGTTTATTGGACCTATCTCATATTGTCTCTACTCCTCTCTTCATTCTGTTCTCCTTATAATCTTATTTAGACCTCCTCGAATGGTCTAACGTCCTCAGATCGGGCCATAGGCCTAGTTAATACTGCCTTAACAATACTTCCTAATTAACTGGCCCCTACAATAGTCCCTCAAAATCTTGTTTTTTGAGTCCTCGGGAGAAAAGGATGATTTTGATGTCCTCAGCCCATCTTGTTTTTGGTTCTACTCTGTATTCCTGACCTCCTACATGTCTTTTTGTATGCTCTGGGCATGCTCCTGACGCTTCGGCGTCCAGAGCATGCCAGCATTAAATTTTGGCGATGTCCCTGTCCCCTACGTTCAACGGTAAGATGTAAATCGAACGGTGGAGGGTTCTTCTTGTTTTACGAGCGAGAACTTTCCCGCTTGTAACTTCTGCGCTACTATAAATAGCTTTTCAAATCAATTCTCTCTCTTACTTTCAACAATCACACAATCCTAGAGCTCATACACTAAACATGTCTCTTTCTTTCGTTTCCCTGTGCATCTACAAATACTAGAATCTTGTCCGAGAACCCTCTTTCGAACCTGTAAGTCTTCTTAAAACCTTTTTAGCTTTCATCTTAAACTTGTTAATTTTTTTTCGAAACCCTTTAGGAAAATGGGTAAGTTCAAATGTCTGGTTGAGTACGAGGAGGGTATGAGAAGTTTCAGGGCTAAGTATAGGATCCCACCAACAGTAGGTGTGAGGTATGCGACCCAGGGGGAGTGGGTCAGTGCTAGGAAAACAGGGGAGGTGGTCATTCCCATGACTGCCTTCATAGAGGGTGGGATGACCATTCCCATGAGTACCATTGCCAGGAATTACCTTAGGTTTTTTAGGTTATCTTCCACACAGTGTGCCCCAAACATGTTTAGGGTCTTAGGAAGTATAGAAGCTTTGAACGAGAGAATGAACCTAAACCTGACCCACCATGATGTGAATTGGGTGTACAATCTGCACCATTTGAAGGGGCAGGGATATTACCTCAAATCGAGGTATCTTGCAGTAAGGTTAATCCAGTACCTTCCCACTTCCAACAAGAATTTAAAGGAGGATTTCCTTATCTTCTTCAGGGAATGGCATGATGGCCTACCCTGTCCAATGGAGGAGGGAGAGCTAGGTGGGGGAATAGCTGTAGATTCATGAATTTTGATTTATGTTTCCATTCTGTGTCTCAATGTCCTTGTTCCTAATAAAGCCCCATTCTAATTCAATGATTTTACAGACAAGCATACTACCAAGCCCAAACTCAGTTTAGTTAACAAGGCAAGCTTGGATAGGGTCTTGTAAGCCGAGGTGTATGTGAAAGAAGTTGACAGTCAACTCCGAGCAGCTCATCTAATACTTGGATACAACCCCCTTTCGTTCGCCTTCCAAACCCCCAAGTACGTGATCAAAGCTCGCGACCCCCGGCTCTACCGCATCAGTGTTGCATACCAAGGGTTTGTCGTTTCAGAAGGTGTTCCACTCCCTAGAGATACATCCCACACTCAACCACTTTTCATTGCCACTCCTTCAGTAGGAGCATCTTCATCCCAGCTCGTTCTCAGGGAAGAGGAGGAAAGAAGAGAAGAAGGAGAAGAAGAAGAAGAAGGAGAAGAAGAAAAAGAAAATCCAGAGGAAGTTGTAGATTTATCAGATTCCTCTGAAGAATTTGAGGCTTTTAACCAGACTTACCTCCCAAGGAAGTCTTTGATGAAATGGGTATCCAAAGGAAGCCTCAAAGGAGTTTAATAGAGCTGATAGAAAACCAGCCGGGAAAAAGTGTACCGGGGAAGTCCACCCAACCTCAGATCCCCCTTCCTCGTCCCAAATCTCCTCCTCCTGCTCCTCACCCACCTCAGCCCATTAGACCTGATCCTTTGATCCAAAAAGGAGAAGGGAGCAAAAAGGGAAGGATGTGGTTGAGACAGGAAGGTCCCGTCTGACCCAGGAAGAGGAAGCTCAACGAGCTGCAAAGTAGCAAAAAGTCATCCACCCATCACAACGTGGCTGGGAAAGGTCGGACACTCAGCCTCCTAAGCCACAAGCCTAGCTCCCAGCGCCCATGCACGATGGGGCGCCCTTGAGGGATGATGCATCACTCAGGAACTTCAACGGTGGCATTGGGTGCCACGTTGCCTCGGCCGTGGAGGAGGCCTTGTTGCTCCCCAAGGACATGGCTGACTTGAGGAACATGAGGAAGAATGAAGTTTTCCTTAACTGCAAAAGATACCTGAGAATGGTATAATATTAACTTTTTTTTTTCTTTTGTTTATAATTATTATTTGTAGACATATATATTTTTTATTGGCTACAGTATTAACCTTTTTTTTTTAGGCTGTCCAAGCCACTTTCAGGCAAGGTTTTCAGACCCAGACCGTTCATTGAACCGTAAAAGGGAGAGATTCAAGGTTTTTGAGGTTGAACTGAGGTCGAACCGGGGTCGAATTGTGACGACGTCATAATTAATTTAATAATTATTTTAAATATATATAAAAACATTAAATTAATAAAAAAATAAAAAAATAAACTAAAATAGTCCAAAACAAATATATATAATATTTTTTATGACATAACTTTCATAATACAAATAAAAATTATTAAATTCTAAAAAAACATAAATAGCTATTTTCCTTTTCTTGATTACAAGATTAGAAACATTATGGAAAAGTAAGTTTCCAACTAAATAAAAAAAGCGCAAAATGTGCCAAGGTAGAAACAGGATGAAGGGATTGTAACAAAATGGGGGAGTCATAAGGCAACTACTGGTTGGTCTAAGTGTCAAGTCTCAACAAGTGTGTTGAGTTGTGAAGTGACCACTTTTTTGACAAATATTTTTTTCAGGGAAATGCTTTTAAGAAATTGTCAATCGGCTTTACAAAGTCATATGGGGGAGCAATTAATAACACTCAGTCTTTAACTCTTTCTCCTCCACTCAACTCCTGACGCGTGTATTGTCAGACTACCAATTACTTGATATTGATATAAATCCAAGCTACGCATGACTGTAGGACATTTGAAAAGAAAGAAAGCGTGTGGGTGTATTTACCTTTTCTTTTCTTTTTTTTCTTTCATTTTTTCTCCTCCACAGACGTATTCCCCATCCCCACTCCTCTCAAGTCTCATCTTGATTTTATTTTTCTAGACTCTTCCTTCTCCACAGAATGTGTCCTCTGCTTTTATTTTTCTTTCTTTCTCTCTAGCTCTCTATTTCTCATTCTCTTTCTCTCATACTCTCACCTTGTCACACACACATTACTGGTGGAGAACAAAGCTAGAATTTAAAGCTTGCTTCGCCCAAGAGAAGAGTTTCTGAAGAGAGGGAGCTGCGTGATGTGCTCTAAAGAGAGAAGAAGAAGAAACATAAAGACATGTTGTGTTTCTCTGAAGATGGCAATGGCAGAGTTTCTGAAGATATGATTTACTCCCAACAGTTGTGTGTGTGTGTGTGTGTTTTTTTTTTTTTTTTTTTAAGGTTCAGATTCAAAGGGAACCGTGAGAACCGGTCTGATCATGGTTCTCAGAACCGTGTGATTGAACCACAGTTCGAACGGTTTCCTGTTTTTTTGGCATAGACCGGTTCTTAAGCTTAAAAGAACCGTGATTATGAGAGGTTCACGGTTTTTTCGGTCGGACCGTACGGTCCGGTTCGGGTTTCAAAACCATGCTTTCAGGTTGGAAGAGATTACTAATAACTGCTATCAACAGTTGGAAGATGAAAGGAAAAAACGGTCGGCAGCTATACAAACACTGATAATATCCGAACATAATGTTCCCGATCTGAAGAAAAAGTTTACCAGTGAGGAGCAGGCTCGCCGTAGCTCTGACTCGGCCTTGGAAGGCGTAGAGAGGCAGGCCGAGGAACAGAGGAAACGTCTGCGTGAGACCGCCGACCAGTTGACTGCTGCCCAGGAGCAAGTGGCAGCACTTAAGAAACAACTGGAGGAAGCCTAAAGGCTGAAAGACCAAGTTGAGAAGTCCAAGGCCGAAGCTGAGAAGGCACGGATTGAGGCCGAGAAGGCAAGAGACGAGGCCGAGCAAAAGGGTTATGACCTTGGAGTGGCTGAGATCGAGGAAACCCTTAGGGCAGAGGTCCCAACTGTGTGTCGCATTTTCTGCGCCAAAACTTGGGATGAAGCCTTAACCCGAGTTGGGGTAGAGGCTTCATCTGAGCTGAGGAAACCAGAAAATGTGTTTTACCCTTCTTCAATACGAGCCTCGAACCTTCCTTCTGCTCAAAATGATGTGGCTTCTTCAGCTGTTGAACCAAGTAAAGAAGCACAGCCTCAGGATCCTCATTTTCCCAGCCAGCAAGAGCCAACAAAAGAACCTGGTGCTTCCCAAGAAGTATCCTCGGATAAGGCTGCAGCTGTTCCGGAAACAGGAGCAGCTTCCCAAGGCTTTCAGCAAGACTTGGCTTCAACAGTTATGCTTGCTGAGGGAGCTACTAAAGATAAAGAGGGAACAACTACCTCGGAGGCAGATAGCCCAGCCAACAAAACTTCCAAGCTTCAAATTAAGCTGAAAAAATGAGCTTGCTTTTGTTATGTAATTAAAACTTTTACAAGGAATTCTGTTTCTGTTGTTTTTTTTTTTAAACATATTTTAATGAAGTGTGCATTTTTACTTTTTGGAATTTGTTTGAGTTGTTGTTTATTTCATTTTTGTTTTATTCGTTTTGTTATTTTGTTTTTGAGTAGCTTTCATCTTGACTGCCCTTTGTTTATACAAGAGAAAAAACATAATTTACACACTCTTTTAATTGGCAATTAAGATGGATGATAACCATTGAGTCTATAATATTACATAGATATATTTTGGATACATATATATCCAGTCTAACAAGTTTATCCTTAAGAAAATGTCCAAAAGTTGTACAAAGTTAAGTCCATAGCACCTCAGTATGCTTTAAATGATACTTATGAGCTTATTGGGATTTATATCTATACTAGGTATTTTAGGAACCTTGTGATCCGAGAATGGGACTTAAGGGTTTACTCCCTTTTAATGCCCAAGTTTGTGTTGCACTAGTATTTTAATAACAAGAGGCTGTATTAGTTTCTATTGAACCTACTTAATGCCCCAACAGACGTCATAGGCTGTTAATTTCCACTAAGTTTGTGGTTCGAGGGACCTGACATAACTTAGTTTCTGTTCAATACTTCAACAGATGTCATAGGGTATTAACTTCCACTAAGTTTGTGGTCCGAAGAACCTGACATAACTTAGTTTCTGTTCAATACTTCAATAGATGTCATAGGGTATTAATTTCCACTAAGTTTGTGGTCTGAGGAACCTGACATAACTTAGTTTCTGTTTAATACTTCAATAGATGTCATAGGGTATTAATTTCCACTAAGTGTGTGGTCTGAGGAACCTGACATAACTTAGTTTCTGTTCAATACTTCAATAAATGTCATAGGGTATTAATTTCCACTAAGTTTATGGTCCGAGGAACCTGACATAACTTAGTTTCTGTTTAATACTTCAATAGATATGGAAACACATGATGTATGATTGGCATAAATTAAAAGAAGACTAAACAAGATTACTTTTATTAATAATAATACCTCTTCAGATTGTTTACATTCCAAGGATGGAGTACAGCTTTTTCATCTAAGTCTTCCAGATAATAGGCTCCTATTCTGGCTACTGAAGTAATCTAATACGGTCCTTCCCAATTAGGCCCCAATTTTCCCCAAGCTGGATTCTTGGTGATTCCCAGAACTTTCCTCAGCACCAGATCTCCTACAGCTAATGGCCTCAGCTTTACATTGGTATCATAGCCTTGCTTGAGTTTATGCTGGTAGTAAGCTAGTTGGACTATTGCATTCTCCTTTCGCTCTTTGATCAAGTCCAAAATTTTTTCTAACAGCCCATCATTACTGTCCGAGATAAATGCACTAGTCCTTAACGTTGGGAAACCAGTTTCCAAAGGGATGACGACCTCGACTCCATATGTCATTGAGAAAGGAGTCTTTCCTGTTGACCGTCGAGGCGTTGTTCGATATGTCCAAAGGACATGTGGCAATTCCTCCACTCATTTTCCTTTTGCATCATCCAGCCTCTTTTTAAGTCCATTGACTATAACCTTATTGACAGCCTCAGCTTGCCCATTCCCTTGAGGATAGGCCAGAGTGGAATATCTATTCTTTATCCCTAAGTTAGAACAGTATTGCCTGAAAGCTTTACTAGCAAATTGAAGGCCATTATCCGAGATAAGGGCGTAGGGAGTTCACAATCGTATAACGATATTCTTCCAGATAAACCTTTTAGCATCTACGTCTTTGATGTTAGCCAAAGATTCAGGTTCGACCCACTTAGTGAAATAATCCGTGCTGACCAGCAGATATTTTTTGTTTCCTAATGCTTTAGGAAAAGGACCTACAATATCTAAACCGCACTGAGCAAAAGGCTAAGGGTTGGAAAGAGGATTAAGAATTCCTCCAGGTTGGTGGATGTTTGGAGCCAATCTCTGACATTGGTCACATTTTCTAACATACTCGTGTGCTTCCTTCTGCATATTTGGCCACCAGTATCCTTGAGTAATGGCCCGGTGAGATAAGGACCTTCCCCCCATGTGACTTCCACAAATTCCTTCATGCAGTTTCTGACTCTGACATCTCGGGGTGTATACAAAGTAGATACGGCCCAGAAAAAGAACATTTATACAACTTTTTGTCCTCGGATAACCAAAATCGAGGAGCTTTCCTTTGTATTCTCTCGGCTTCTAGTTTCTCCTCAGGCAATGTATCGCTTTCGAGGAATAACAGTATGGGGTCCATCCAGCTCGGCGCTAAGTTGACTTGATGAACCTGGAGTATGTCCTTCCTTGTTGGGGTGGGGGTGCACAAATCCTTAATGATTATCACCCAGGGCAAATTCCGTGTTGAGGAGGTGGCAAGGGTTGCCAAGGAATCTGCATGGGTATTTTCACCTCTGGGAATATGTGACAAGTCAAAAGATTCAAATTTCGTTTGTACACGCCTAACTTGACTCAAATATTCCTGCATTCTTGCATCTCAGGCTTCCAGTTCCCCTTTCACCTGGCCGACTATCAGTCTTGAATCTAAGAACACTTCCACTGTCTTTCCACCCATTTTCTGGACCATATTCATTCCCATCAGCAAAGCTTCATATTCCGCTTCATTGTTCATAGTTGAGAATCCCAGCCTCAAGGACTTCTCAATGATGATCTTTTCAGGGGATACCAAAACTAGCCCCATTCCTACTCCCCGTTGGTTTGCTACTCCATCCACATATACTTTCCAGGATGAGGCATCTTGTGTGGAGATCAGGCCAACTGACTTTTCATCCATGCCACGTTGCTTCATCTCAGCTTCTTCTGGAAGCTCAGCGAACTCGACTACTAAATCGGCAAGGACTTGGCCTTTCACAGAGGTGCGAGGCATATACTTGATGTCAAAAGCCCCTAGGACCGTTCTCCACTTAGCAATCCTCCCCGTATAATCTGCGCTTCTAAGTATGGACTTGAGCGGTAGCTAAGTTAGAACTACCACGGTGTGCGCTTGGAAATAATGTGGGAGTTTACGTGTAGCATGGACTACTGCCAAGATGGCCTTTTCCAGTGATAAGTACAGCACCTCGGCTTCATAAAGTGACTTACTTACGTAATTGGTCTTTGAACGCCATTGTCTTATCGTATCAAGAAAAAACTTACTGCATGAGAGGCAACTGCCAGGTAGGCAAACAGGACCTCGTCCATTTCAGGACTGGACATGATAGGCGGCCAAGATAAGTATTGTTTCAGCTGTTGAAATGCTACAGCACATTCCTCGGTCCACTTAAATCCTTTCCATTTATGCAGTAAAAGGAAAAAGGGTCTACACCTATCAGCTGACCTAGAGATAAATTGGTTTAAAGCAGCAGTCATCCCTGTCAGTTTCTGTACCTCTTTCGGATTCCAAGGTGCTTGTAAGTCATTAATGGCTTTAATCTGATCTAGGTTCACCTCAATTCCCCTGTGAGTCACCATGTACCCCAAAAACTTTCTGGAGCCTACACCAAAGGAACACTTTGAAGCATTTAGACGTAGCTTGTGCTTTCTCAGAATTCCAAAAATGCTCGTAAGATCTTCCACATACTCAGACACCACTTTGCTCTTCACAACCATATCATCGATATAGACCTCAATGTTTCTGCCCAGTTGTGGTTCGAACATTTTAGTTATCATCCGTTGATAGGTAGACCCTGCATTTTTCAAACCAAAAGGCATCACTTTATAATGATAGTTTCCAATGGGGGTGACAAAAACTGTCTTCTCTTGATCATCCAATGCTAACGGTATTTGGTAATATCCTTGAAAAGCATCCAAAAAGCTCATCCGAGGATGACCTACTGTTGCATCTACCAACTGGTCTATCCTTGGCATAGGAAAGAGGTCCTTGGGACATGTCTTATTGAGGTCCGTGAAGTCCATGCACACTCGCCACTTCCCAGTCTTCTTTTTCACCACCACCGTGTTGGCTAGCCATTGAGGATAAAAAACTTCCTTGATAACCCCTGCCTGCTTGAGCTTGGCAACCTCACTTCTGACAGCCTCGGCATGTTCTTTTGATGGGCGCCGAGGTGGCTGTCTCTTCGAAGTAATGGAAGGATTAATATTGAGTTGATGACAGATAAAGATCGGATCTACACCCGGGGCTTCATATGCGCTCCATGCGAACACATCAACATTTTCCTTGAGGAATTCCACCAATTGCTCCTTCTCTTGCGAAGGCAGTTTAGCCCCAACTTGAAAGAATTTCTTCGGATCATCGCCAACGATTACCCTCTCCAGATCTTCGCATTTTGCCTCGGTAGCTGGTCCATTTAAGGGTAATGCTGGGGCTTTTGATTGCTATAAACCATTATCGGCGGTAGCCGAGGTCTCCGCCTCTGGCCGATGTTGGATAGCCGCTACCAGGCATTGTCGGGCTACAGCCTAACTTCCTACTATTTCCAAAACCTGGCCTCCGGATGGGTATTTTACCTTCTGGTGTAGAGTAGAGGAAACAGCCCCCAGGGTATGAAGCCAAGGTCTGCCCATAATAGCCGTGTATAGAGAGAAAACATCTACAACGATGAAGTCCACTTCCACGACATCCGTACCGATTTGTACAGGTAGTCTGATTTGAACTTTTGGGACGATCATTCTTCCCTCAAAACTCACTAGAGGAGAACTATAGGCCGCCAAGTTCTCAGACTTCAAACCTAGTCCCTTATACAAGTCAGGGTACATTATATCAGCAGCACTACCTTGGTCAATCATCACCCTTTTCACATCATACCCGCCAATTCTCAGTGTGACCACAAGAGCATCATCATAAGGCTGTATGGTTCCAACCTTGTCCTCATTTGAAAAAACCAAAACCAACGGGACGTCCATCCTGGCCCTTTTAGGCATTGAGCTATACTCTTCGGCTAGAGATCGGGATACCGACATTACTCTGAAAAGACAAGATCCAGTCCTCCCTAGGGCAGTAAAAATAACATTTATTGTGCCAAGGGGGAGTCTCGAAGAAACATCTCCCCGCATCTCTAAACCTGCTTAGTTTATCCGACCACTGGAATGATGCAAGAGTTGCTTCAACTTCCCTTCTCGGACTAGCTGGTCCAAATGGTCCCATAAATTCCTGCAATCCTCAGTTGTGTGTCTATGATCCTGATGATAGTGGCAATAAAGATTCTGGTTACGTCTCGTAGGCTCTCCTACCATCTTGTTTGGCCATTTGAAAAACGACTCATTCTTGATCTTCTCCAATACTTGTTGTACTGGCTCTCGAAACACAGCATTAACCGCCTAGGTGTTGGCAAAACCTGATTGCCCAACAAAGTCTTTCCGAGGTCAGTTATTGATGTACCGGTCCGACCTGAAATCCCTTCTCTCCTGAGGGATTACCTTAGCCTTTCCTTTTCCTTGCAGTTGGTCTTCTTCTACGCTTCTGTACTTGTCAATCCGAAACATCAATTGGTGTACACTAGTAACAGGTTTACCAGTTAGAGATTTCCTCAAATCATGCTCGGCTGGAAGACCAGCCTTGAAAGTGCTTATGGCCACATCATCATACTCTCCCTCTATCTCATTAAACATTTCCCAATATCTATCCAAATAAGTTTTAAGAGTCTCACCCTCTCGCATGGACATAGACAATAAGGACCCCAAAGGTCGAGGAACCCTGCTGCAAGTAATAAAGCGAGCGCCAAAAGCCCGGGTGAGTTTTTTGAAGAAATCGATAGAGTTAGCCCTTAAACCGTTGAACCATCTCATTGCCACCGGGCCCAAGCTTGATGGAAAGACCTTACACATCAAGGCCTCATCTTTGGAGTGGATAGCCATCCTTTGGCTGAAATGGCTAACGTGTTCTACCGGGTTTGTCTGACCATTATATATATGGTGAATGTAGGCTGATGAAATTGCCGAGGAAGACTCGCATCCTCTATATTCCTTGTGAAGGGTGATTTGGAAACTTGACTCAGCGCCTTGTTCATGGCATTGTTCCCCAAGCCTCTGTGAGACGGGCTTTTGTACCTGCGTCGATGGTGGTGCTCCTCTTCATAGGAAAAAGTCTCGCTAGGCGGAATTCTGGATCTCTGTCTATAATTAGCACCATCTGTCTCTTCGGAGGACGGTTTGGAGCTGGACAGGGAACGTCTTCACCGAGCATGACGCAACTCTCTTTTTAAGTCGTCAATTTCACGTTGCATGTCTCTGTCATTTTTTGCAAGGGAAACATTACTCTTCCCTCGAAACTGACTTTTACTGGTATGAGTTGTGCGCACACTTCCCTCACGGCCCCCTTTCCGTTCGAGGCTCCCGCGCAGATTGCCATGCAAGGAATCCCTTGACTCTACTTGGTGTAGATCAACATCTATCTGGTGCGGTCCTGCCGCTGCCTAGTGTAGACCTGCCTCCTCCATCGTGAATGTTGTAACTGAATTTCCTTTAGCCTAGATCAAGCTCTTCCCATAGACGGCACCAATTGTAAGGACTGAAATTGGGTTGGACCTAAAATAGGATTGGGTTCTGGCCCAAGCGGCCCAAACAATAAATTTGTAGAGTGTGGATGAAAGAATTAGATATATTCCAGAAGAAAAACGATTCAATTTGGTAATTTAAGAATGTTAGACACAAGTAGGATGAGAAAATCTGTCCTCGGAGTAACTCAAGTAGTTTGTATCATATATTTTTGTTGAATAATAAAATTGTACAAGAGTTACAGTCCTGATTTTCTTCCTCCCCTTTTTTAGTACATCTTCCCATGTTATATACTACAATCTTGGTGTCATCCTTACCACACACATGTAGGTTAGATTCGGGAGACTCCTTTCTATCCCATCCAACACCTCCTAGAACCATCAACCAGTAGCTGTAAGGCTGCTTGATCACTGTTCAGGCATCACTTCCACATTAATGCGGCCAGAGAGTTGGTTGAAAGGCATTTAATGCGAAGGTAGGAGCTTTTGAAGATATTTGTTTACCTTTCTTTTCTTTCCCCTGGTCCAATGTCCAACCCTTAGTTGTGATGTAACTCCGAAGTAAGTTCGTGATGATACAACACTCAGATCTATCTCAGATACATGTTGCCGAGAAGGTTTTTGTCCTCGGACGCTTATTGGACCTATCTCATATTGTCTCTACTCCTCTCTTCATTATGTTCTCCTCATAATCTTATTTGGACCTCCTCGGATGGTCTAACGTCCTCGGATCGGGCCATAGGCCCAGTTAATACTGCCTTAACAATACTTCCTAATTAACTGGCCCCCACAATAAGTTTTTTTTTTTTTTTTCTTTAATGATTTTTTGTGGTTATTGTGGAAAAAGAAGATTTGAATCATGAATGTCTCAAATCTCAGTTAGAAATACTAGAAAGTACTGAGTGAGTTACAAAGTTCTTGATCACCCATGTACAAGTAATTCGTTCAACAGGCATAAATCTTGGTCATGTATGTGTTAAAGTTACTTTTAGTGAAACTAAAATGACCCAGGGCAGTAGTAGTATACTATCACTATATACAGATCAAAAGATATTCAAGGAGGAAAAAAGAAAAGAAAATTAATAAACTTTAAATCAGAACGCAAAAAAATAAAAAATAAAATAAAATAAAAAAGAAAAAAGAAAGAAAGAAGAAGAAAGAGTTCAAATCAAATTAAGAAATGGTGTGGAAGCGTACCACACAGTAGGAGAATCATAACATTAACATGAACTTTGTTGATGGCCATATTGGTTTTTCCCTGTAAGTTTTAGGGTGTAGATATCGCATATTTATACCACAACGCTGATAACAATGATAACCACCATGATAATGGAAACGAAGCAGCAACATTCAACTGTTATCTGTTTGTTTAGTTAGATAGAATAATATCATCTATGTGGTGTGGGCACACATGATTCAACCTGTGATGTGATGAATATTCAACATATTTATATATATATATATATATATATATATTATATTCGTTTGCGCAAGCAAGCCATATCTATCACTGTTCCAATGTGATACATTATTCCACACGTGCATATTATCAGATATTATACATATACAGAGAGTTTGAGATACTACAAACTCTATAAAATAATGTGGTTACCGAGTCTTCAAGTTTTGCGCATAAGAATCAAATAGACTCAGACTTAAAATTAAGAAATTGAAGGAGCAAATGGTGAGGAGTGAGTAGACAAATTAACAAAAGGTAGTGAGATTGAAGGAGATGGGATCTGGGTTGGACTTACACCAGAGCAGAGATTAAAGGAGATGGGATTCAACTGTGTGCAAGTCTGTGCTTATAAGAACTAAGAAGAAGTAAAATACTCCCAAGATGACGTCGCATTATATATGTTTCCACCTCGGTTTTTTCCTTCTTTAGAAGCGGAGGAGCTTCAAAGTGGTTATTACAAATGTGACTGTGGTTGTACGACACCGAGATCCCAAGACCCATATGGGCCCTGGGCCCAGGCCCAATGGAACAGCCCCATTGCCCTAAGCCCTTCTTGAAACTGCCTTCATGTAAAAACAAGTTTTGGGCCTTGAATCTTGAGAAGTGTTCGGCATAAGCTTTCCCGAACAAGCATATGAACCGTGTCTGGGAAAATCATGAAATGCTCGGGAAACTGCATTACCGAGCACAATCGACTAAGCTGGAACCAAGTTCCAAGACCATAATTGTTGCATCCCACTCTCACCTAAACACCCACTTAAAGCAGATAATATTGGACCTTCAATAGCACTAGCGGTGGCTGTAATCATAATCTTCCCACTAACCTTAGCTATAAATAGCAGAAGTTTGGGAAGAGGAAGGGGTTCAGAAAAAAAGAGAGAGAAACAGTCAATGAGGAAGAGAGAATGTATATTGCTTTGAGTCTCTCTACCGAGAATGACCCAGAGTAGGAAATCGTGAAGCCCACTCTACAAATAAATTGTGAGCCCAAGTGAGTTCAAGCCCAACAGTCTCACCACTGGTTCGCACAATTGGCGCCCATCGTGGGGCACTTCTACGAAGCTGTGGTTCAACTGAGACTCAAACAAGGGAAATGTCCAAGGAGCGTTCGGGAGGGCGTGCACCGAGCAGTTCCATAGGATCTTCTCGGGGATCGACGTGGAGGGAGAGAAGGCAGAAACGGCGGGAGGATAGGGAGCACCCCAGAGGAGAGGAAAGGTCTGGATTGGGAGAAGGGTCGGATCAAACCCACCGAACGGTTTCGGGTGTCTCGGTGCATAGGCAGTATGATGATAGAGACCGAGAATTGGAGCGGTTGCGCAGACTGGTAATGGATCTAGAGTTGGAAGCAAGGGGTCGACGCCAAGAAAGGAATCGCAACTTCTGGCAAAGGAGAAATTGGGGTGAGGAGGGCTCCAGTCGATCTAGTACACAACGATTCCAAAACCGATCACGCTCTCAAGAGTCACACCGGTACTCCCGAGAGACACATCATCACTGGGACCGTTCACGGTCACATGGATACGATGACCGAGGGTCAGAATCACCGAAAGAACGGCAACCCTACAATGCTGCCATGGACGCCATGAGCCGAGCCTTACGAATGGCTGCCCGGTCACCGTTCTCCGATGAGATTGAATAGGCCCCTATGCTGAGCAGATTTACACGACCGCCATTCAATTCATACGATAGGAAGACAGACCCTGTGGAGCATGTTAGTCATTACATCCATATGATGTCCTTGCATGCACACAATGATGTGTTGATGTGTAAGGTGTTCCCCTCCAGTCTCGGCTCAACGGCCCTGAGATGGTTTAATGGGTTGCGAAAAGGCTCCATTCGTAGCTTTGCCGAGCTGATTCAAGAGTTCGGCAGTAGATTCGTGACATGCAGCCGAGTGCCACAGCCGGTGGACGCACTACTTTCCATAAAGATGAGAGTCGAAGAAATCCTTCGGAGTTATGCCAGCCGATACTGGGAACTCTACAACGAGATTGGTGGAGGAAATGAGAAAATTGCAGCAAGCACTTTTAGGATGGGGCTCCCTGAAGACTCTGAATTACGGGAGTCATTGACGAAAAGACCTCCCGAGGATATGAGGCAACTTATGAGACGCATAGAGGAGTACAAACGCCTGGAGGATGATCGGCTGCAGAACAGGGGGGAAGCTCCGTTACTCAGGAGATCTCGGCAAGGCGTTGTGCTGGCAAGACCCAAAAAAGACTTCAGAATGCAGGAACCAGAGGTGCAAACTGAAGGAGTTAATGTGGCGTTCAAAGAGCCTGTGCACAAAATCTTAGATCGGATCAAGAACGAGTCATTCTTTAGGTGGCCAAACAAAATGGGGGGCGACCTATCTCGGAGGAACCAAAACCTATACTGCACATACCATAGAGACAAAAGGCACACCACCGAGCAGTGTCGGGTACTAAAAGATCACCTCGGGCAGCTAGTAAAGGCAAGGTACCTGAAAGAGTTTGTAGTAGACTCCACTGACCGAGAAGCTGGCCAAGGCGTCCAACAGAAGAGGAACCCCCTCCCGCCACCACTGGGGGTGATCGAAGTCATCCACGCTGCACCAAGAGGAACGGCAGCAGCAAAAAGGGTATTGACAGTGGCTTGCACGGAAAGAGATTCAGCCGAGAAGAAGAAGAAAGTTGAACAGCTGACCATCTCGTTCGGAGAAGACGATTTGGAAAGGACGGTCCAACCTCATGACGATGCATTGGTGGTGACGGCTCGGATAAGCGGGTTCCTGGTGAAGAGGGTGATGATCGACCAAGGGAGCGGGGCTAACGTCATGTACCCAGACCTGTTCGAAGGACTCGGATTGAAGACCCAGGATTTGGCGAAATATAACACGCCGCTGGTTTCATTTGACGGGAGAGTCGTAATTCCCGAGGGACAAATCTCTCTCCCTGTGGACATGGAAGGCAAGGGAGTTATAGTGACCTTCATAGTAGTCTGATCATTCTCACCGTATACCGCAATCCTGGGGAGGCCGTGGATTCACGCAATGAAGGCTGTTCCGTCCACCCTCCATGTGAAAGTAAAATTTCCCATTGAATATGGAGTTGCCGAGGTGAGGGGGAACAAACAAGTGGCGCGGCAGTGTCTTGTCACAGCGGTCAGGTGGAAAAGTGAACAGCTCGGACAAGCGGAACAGACCGAGAAAGAAACTTTATAGCAATTACAGAAGCCCCGAGGGGAAACGGGGGCGGACTTGGCCGAGGAGGTATTGAAGGTTAGAATTTTTCCAGATACTGACAGGTATTTCCAGATAGGTATAAGCATGAATGACCGAGAAAAGGTAGAGATGTTATTGTTCCTTTTGCAGAACGTAGACGTATTTGCCTGGAGTCCGTATGAAGTGCCCGGCGTAGATCCCGAGTTCATTGTCCACAAACTCAACGTGGACCCATCATTTCCCCCAAAGAAGCAAAAACTGAGAAGAGCGTCAAAGGAACATGTCGACGCAATAAACTTGGAGGTCTAGTGGCTGAAGGAAGCCGGAGTGATAAGAGAAATATTCTTCCCGAGATGGCTAGCAAATACAGTTGTAGTGAAGAAGAAGAACGGTAAATGGAGAGTTTGTGTGGACTTCACAGACTTGAACAAGGCGTGTCCCAAGGATCCGTTCCCAATGCCCAAGATTGACCAACTAGTAGACGCCACGTATGGGCACCCGAGGATGAGCTTCCTGGATGCTTTCCAGGGTTACCACCAAATTTCCTTGGCGCCTGAGGACCGAGAAAAGATAGCATTTATCTCCCCGAGTGCAAACTATCACTACGAGGTCATGCCGTTTGGACTGAAGAATGCCGGGGCCACGTACCCGAGGATGATGACGAGAATGTTCCGAGAAAAAATTGGATGCACAGTTGAAGTATACATTGACGACATGGTGGTAAAAAGCAGAAAAGAGTCACAACATACGGAAGACCTCTGGGGAGTATTTGAGATACTACGACGGCATAAATTGTGACTGAATGCCGAGAAGTGCACTTTCGGTGTGGGGGCTGGCAAGTTCCTGGGTTATCTGATCTCTACTCGAGGAATAGAGGCTAACCCCAACCAAATAGAGGCCGTGAACCGTCTCAGACCACCAAGCAATCCCAAGGAAGTGCAAGTGCTTACCGGGATGTTAGCCGCCCTAAACCGATTCATCTCCAAATTCGCCGATCGCTGCCGGCCGTTTTATCAACTTCTGAAGAAGTGGAAGGGGTTTCACTAGGACGAAGGATGTGATGAGGCTTTTCGAGAGCTGAAGGAATACTTGGCAAAGGCGCCAAAGTTGACGGCCCCGGAGCCCGGGGAGGATTTGTTTATGTACCTCTCAGTCACTGACCATGCCGTAAGTGCTGTGTTACTAAGGGACCAAAGAGTACAGATGCCAGTGTATTACATAAGCAAAACCTTGGTAGATGCCGAGACGAGGTACCTACCCCTGGAGAAGTTGGTTTTAGCCCTGGTACACGCCACTAGGAAGTTGCCACATTACTTCCAGGCTCATACAGTGTTCATCCTCACCGAGTATCCATTGCAGTCACTGTTAAAGAGATCAGACTTCACGGGCCGAATTGCCAAATGGGGTACTCGGTTGGGGTCGTTTGACATAAGGTACCGACCGAGAAGCTCGGTGAAGGGACAGGTTCTTGCAGATTTCATCGCAGAATTCACACCTAAGAACGACGGCAAGGTAATCTGTAATGTAGAAATTCGTCCGTGGAAGGTATTTGTAGACGGTGCTTCAAATGCTATGGGAGCCAGGGCTGGTATTGTCATAATCACCCCGGAGGGCATACGATTGGAACACTCCTTCAGATTGGGATTTAAAGCCTCAAACAACGAAGCCGAGTATGAGGCCCTACTGGCCAGTTTGAGGGCCGTATTGCATCTAGGCGCAAAGGATGTTGAGATTTATTCAAACTCTCGGCTGGTTGTTTATCAAATCATAGGAAGCTTCAAAGCTTGGGACTCTCGAATGAAAGCTTATCTAAGTGCAGCCAAGCAGATTATCGGTCAATTTAGAATGGTGAAGGTGTTCCAGGTAGACCGGTCACAAAACAAACACGCCGACTCACTAGCCACGTTAGCTTCATCGGCTACCGAGGATACGCCACGGCTAGTTACAATAGAGCTTATAAAGGAGCCAAGCATTAGTGTGAAGAGTATTCACGATCAAGCCAGAGTGGAGGTTGCCAAGGTAGCGGTGGCCAATCCGTGCTGGATGAACCCGATCATAGATTTCCTTGCCGAGGATAAAGTTCCGGATGATAAAGTCGAGGCCAAAAAGATTCGTCGGGTAGCTCCCCGGTACTAGCTGTCTTTGGATCACAAACTGTACCGAAGGTCTTTCGCAGGCCTTTACCTCTTGTGCTTACATCCCGAGAAAGTAAGCGAGCTTCTGACCGAGCTACATGAGGGAGTGTGTGGCGGCCATGTTGGGGGACGATCTTTAGCGCACAGGGCGATGACCCAGGGGTTTTGGTGGCCACAGATGCAGAAGGATGCCGCCAAATATGTCCGGAGGTGCGAACAGTGTCAAAAGCACGCCCCTTTGATCCATCAGCCAGCAGGTCGTCTGAACCTCGTCAGCAGCCCGTGACCGTTCGCGCAATGGGGGCTTGACATCCTCGGCCCATTCCCCCGAGCAACAGGAAACCGCCGTTTTGTATTAGTGGCTGTAGATTACTTCACAAAATGGGCGGAAGCCAAGGCCTTGGCCAACATCTGGGATACTGACGTAAAAAAGTTTGTATGGAAAAACATAGTCACAAGGTTTGGGGTGCCAAATTCGCTAGTAACAGACAATGGGCTACAGTTCGATAGTAAGGCTTTTCGGGCCTTCTGCAGCGATCTCGGCATCAGGAACAAGTATTCAACCCCGGCTTATCCACAAAGCAACGGCCAAGCCGAGGCAGTGAACAAGACGATTTTGAACGAGCTCAAGAGGAGGTTGGACGGGGCAAAAGGAAAATGGGCTGAAGAGCTACCCAATGTATTATGGGCTTACCGTACGACCCCCAGAAGATCCACGGGTGAGACCCCTTTCTCTTTAACATACGGGGTGGAGGCTGTGATACCAACCGAGGTGAGCTTATGCAGTGCACGGGTCGCGGGGTTTGACCCCGCCCAGAACGTCGACCTGATGATGGAGCGTTTGGACTGGCTAGAATAATGCAGGGAGGTCGCAACCATACAGCTCACCGAGTATCAACAGAAACTAGCCCAAAGATACAACCGAGATGTAAGGGGGAGGGAATTCAATGCCGGAGAATTGGTACTAAGAAAGGTCGTGGGAAACATGCGAGACGTAGCTGTAGGGAAGTTCGCTCAAACCTGGGAAGGACCGTATAGAGTTACCGCCATCGCCGGTGCAGGGGCCTACTACTTGGAAGACCTTGACGAGAGGCCGCTTCCCCGGCCGTGGAATGCCAACAACTTAAAGAAGTTCTACGCGTGACCATCCGTGTAAGCCAAAACTTGTATTTTGCTAAAATCAAGATTACGATGGAGTTGCTTGTATATGCTGTTTTTGATTCCATAATTGCACACCAAGAGAATTGCAAATAAAAAGCCCTAAGGACAGAAACCTGACCCTCGGTTCGATTAAAATCGCCAAGCAGGTGGAAACCTTATCACTAAAAACTCTAAGGATAGAAACCTGGCCCTCGGCTCGATTAAAATTGCCGAGCAAGGGGAAACCTTATCACTAAAAACTCTAAGGACAAAAACCTGACCCTCGGCTCGATTAAAATCGCCGAGCAGGTGGAAACCTTATCACTAAATACTCTAAGGACAGAAACCTGACCCTCGGCTTGATTAAAATCACCGAACAGGTGGAAACCTTATCACTAAAAACTCTAAGGACAGAAACCTGGCCCTCGGCTCGATTAAAATCGCCGAGCAGGTGGAAACCTTATCACTAAAAAGACTAAGGACAGAAACCTGGCCCTCGGCTCGACTAAAATCACCGAGTAGGTGGAAACCTTATCGTCACAAAGGAATAAAAGGATAAAGGACAAAAACATCATCCTCGGCTGGATCAAAATCACCGAACATATGGGAACCCTAACCCTTTACAAACATTAAATCCATTGTCACTCTCGGATTCTCCAAAGCACCGCGCAATAGGTTTTGGGGTATCATTCCATTTACGGCCAAAACATTGGCATAGTCCAAGCGAAACATACAAATAAATAGAAATTCATTCAACGAATTAAAACCAAAGTTAAAAAAGGAAACTGTTTACCGATTAAACAAGCAAAATAGAGGAAATTGTTCGTTCACCACATCCTGGTGACATAGGCAAATAAACCATTAAGAAAACTGAAAATGCAATAAAAATAGGTGAAAGCATAAAAACAAAGAGGCTGCAGAAAATCAGCTGGAGGGTCGGGTCGGATCCGTCATTTCTGGCTGGTCGGTCAGGGGGTAACGTGAGTCTTCGCCAAGAAGTTCCTGAACAGTCGGGATGCTGGTGGCTTCCATGTCCTCCGGCTCGGCATGAGCGTCAATTTGTTCAACCAGCTCCCTCATGCTTACCGTTTCCTCCTCCTCAGCAGCAGCCGTGGTCTCTCAGGTGGGAATCCTCGGGAACTCCCAATGCTTGAAGAGTGGCGAACCACCCGGCCTCAAAACCCAGGTTCCGAGCCTGGGCCACTACCGGCTCTGCAGATTTCTCGACATCAGCGAAGCCTTCGTTGTACCACTTCTGCTTACAGGCCCCCAGGGCTGTCCTAAGGTCGGCTAGTTCCTCGGCATTGGAAGTATTGAGGCTGATGGCTTCAACTAGCTTCACTTCCGTTTCGTTCTGCTTAGCCAAAAGCTCTGCACACCTCTTTTCCGCCAACGCCCTATTTTTCTCCGCGGTAGCAGCCTTCTTCTCGGCAGACTCAGCTGCCTTTAGTTTTTCCTTCGCTGTTTTAGCCACTGACTCCCGCGCTCCCTTTTCATGCTCAACTTCCTCGGCAAGATCCCGTGCCCGGCCAGCCATTATGTGAGCCAGTTGAGCAGCCTAACAATCACAAAAGTTAGTAAGGAAGCAGAAGTAAATGTATGGGAAGAAATAGATAATTAAAGAATTACCGCAATAGCGTGCCACTCTAACCGGCGCCCCACAGACTCCGCAGATCCCTCCTCAAAGGCGTGCACGTCCTCGGGAAGAAGAAGACCCTCGGCCAGTGTTTGGGCAATATGGCCACCCTCGCCTTTCTCCCACATCCGCACACAGGCGGTCGAAGGCAAAGGTTTGCTGTCCAACAAGAACTTGGGCTTCCACGCTGGAGCCGCTTGGGAGGAGGACGCAACCCCCAGACCAACCTAGGTCTACGGCTCACGGATAACGATCCCCCCTGTTGGCTGAAGAGGATTCTAGACGGCAGCATCGCTCGGGCCCGTGGATGCTTGATCGGTGACCTTTTGTTTCCTACGGGCCCGTCCAGCTTGAGAAGAGGGTGGAGGCTGAGGCACCTGGCTATGACCCTGAGATGGTGGGGGCTGGTTGGGCTGCCGTGCGCCGGGCACGAAGCGGTCAATGGTCATGACCTTCCTTGACACCATCCTTCCGCCGGGTTGGATATCTTCAGCCGACAAGGCAGCTGCTTCAATCACTGGTTGTTGGGGCTCGGCGGGCGGATTCTCGGGCTGCGACTGCTCTTGAACAAGGTCCTCTTGTTGGATAGCTTCATGGGCTAACTTTCTAAGGCGCCGAGACACGCGTTCCGCGGACTCGTCTCACAAAGGGGCTAGCTCGTTCGAGCAGGTGAAGCGCCGTCCAAACTCCCTCGCCTCCCCGGTAGTAAGTTTCAGCGGCAAGAAGTTTGCGTACCGGACGTCTATGTATGACAGCAGGGGGCTATCAACTAGAAGTGCCTGCTTAAAGTTCTGCCAGGTGAAGTAAACTGGCTCTACTCCGAGGATCAGGTGCGAAGCCCGGAGTTGTCCGTCCCAATGCACGTATATCTCGGAACGAAGGATGAAGTTCAAATCTTTGGCATGGACGGTTCTGATGTCTAGAACAAACACTTTGCCGTCTGTAAAAGAGCAAGAGTCATATCAGTATCTGATAATAAAGATTTACTTCAATGAAAAGAAAAGAAAAAGGGGAGGAAAACAATTAGATCAAGGGATTGGTACAAACCCACTTCACGCCGTGAAAGGGGGCAATGCTTGTTCCCGGCAAACCAATTGCCGCGCACCCGAACGAACTCCCCGGCGGAGTTCCTGTTCGAATCAAGTAGGCATGATATCAGCCGTACCTGATTATCTCTTGTCTTTAGGTAATAGTTGGTAGATTTGTTCCCACAAAGGCTATACATATGGTTAATGTCATGATAATTTAACTGTAAATCAAAGGTATGGTTCAACCTACTGACGCAGCTAACTACCCGGTAAAAGTTGGGGGGAAGCTGGTCGGAACACAGTCCGTAGTACCTAAGTGTATCTGTCAAAAGGGGATCCACGGGAAACCTAACCCCGCTCTCTAAGATTGACATCAGAGGAAAGAAGGCTGTGCCTAGTCCTCGGTGGAGAGCAATATCACTCTCATGGCAGTAAGCCACTTCCACGTCATCAGGAATATTAAATTTGCTCCTAAAGGTGGCCAAGGCAGCCAGGGACTCTAGAAGATAAGAGTAACCCATCTATAACGCTTAATGCTATGAAAGGGAACTTGAAAAAATAAAGCTGAAGGAATAGGAGGAAAGAAACACTGGGCAGGTGAGTAAGCGCACAGAGAGTTGGTTGGCAGAGAGTATTAATGAAAGAATGTTTTAAGGGAGACTATTTATAGAGTCAAAAAAGGGGGGCAAAGAAACGTTTAATCAAGCAATAAATGGGCACGATTTACGAACGGCCCTGCGAATACCAAAGGTAACCGATACGCGCGCCGCTTCGGTTCACGAACTGTCAGGCAATAATGGCAACTGTACCTGACGCCGCGAAACGGCACGTCTTTTGAGATGAGCATTAATGAGAAACCATATCCACGAGTCCCTGGCCATAAGATCTCCGAGATCAAAAAGCTCGGCCAGCTCCTTGATTCTTCCCGGCAACCGGGTATAAATCAAGGGGGGGCTAATGTACGGCACCGAGATCCCAAGACCCATATGGGCCCTGGGCCCAGGCCCAACGGAACAGCCCCATTGCCCTAAGCCCTTCTTGAAACTGCCTTTATGTAAAAACAAGTTTTGGGCCTTGAATCCTGAGAAGTGTTCGGCATAAGCTTTCCCGAACAAGCATATGAATCGTGTTCGGGAAAATCATGAAATGCTCGGGAAACTGCATTACCGAGCACAATCGGCTAAGCTGGAACCAAGTTCTAAGGCCATAATTGTTGCATCCCACTCTCACCTAAACACCCACTTAAAGCAGATAATATTGGATCTTCAATAGCATTAGCGGTGGCTGTAATCATAATCTCCCCACTAACCTTAGCTATAAATAGCAGAAGTTTGGGAAGATGAAGGGTTTCAGAAAAAAAAAAAAAAAAAAGAGAAACAGTCAAGGAGGAAGAGAGAATGTATATTGCTTTGAGTCTCTCTGCCGAGAACGACCCAGAGTAGGAAATCGTGAAGCCCACTCTACAAATAAATTGTGAGCCCAAGTGAGTTCAAGCCCAACAGTCTCACCACTGGTTCGCACAGTGGTTATTAGTAAATAAAAAAGTGGTGTAAACGGTAGGCTCAGTTGCAAACTAATAAGAATTTATTACCTTAACAGTTTGTAAAAATGTTGTAAAAAAGTTTGTTGCTCTAGCATACTCTTTTAAAAACATCAATGATATTGTTAAGAGTAGGCAAAATGTTATTTTATAGAACAAAATTGGTAAAATTTGTACCTATATATATAATAAAAAATAATAGAGAGGGGGGATTGCCCCCAAGTCAAAGAGTGGCTCCAACCATGCTCGTAATTAATTATAAATCCAAGATCCACGTAATAAATACTCGACATGGGACTTAGCAAATATCTGCATAACACATACTCAAATGATCTAATCCAATTCAATTCACATAATTTGAAGTATTACAATCCCCCCTACTTTAACGCTATACCCCAAAACTACTTACACAATCTTTCCCTCTTAAACACCTGAATTCCTAAGTAGCATTCAATACATGCTATAATATTTTGCAAATAAAATCTGCATTTCTTACTGTCAAAGAATAACATAAATTCCCCCTCAAAAAAAAAAAAAAAAAAGAATAACATAAATTAATAGGGGGAATATGTACATAGTAAAAGCTTTAAGTGGACCTAAGAAGCCAATCATGGAAGCCTACTTATGCTAAAAAGAAAGAGCGATATAAATAATTCTAGATGGACATCGTAGCCAATTGAGCTTGATCGTTCCAACGGAACTTATTAATAGTAAACTCTGTTCCAACAGATCTTGGCAGACAACTAGAGCAGAATCAATGTCAATGCATGCACAGCGCTGTCTGTATTTTATTTTTTGTCAAAAGGACTACTATATATATTAGACTAAACAGTGGCGGCTCGGGAATTTTTTTTAGAAGGGTCAACAAGAAGATATATTTTGGGTAAGAGATGAATTTTGCGCTTTACAAAGATTTCTTATTACAAATTTGCCCATAGTATGCACAAGTAAAAGAATAAAAAATAAACTACAAGTTCATTTAGCACATTATTTCTTATTACAATGAACATATTAATTATTTTCATTAAGTGAACTTTAATTTTACTCAAAAAAAAAAAAGTTAACTTTAGTTATTACTATTTAAAATACTTTTATCTATTAGTTTAGCACAATGATATGTTAATATTGTACTATTAATGTAAGATTTAAATTGTAGACTAAACAAATGTGTGCAATATTATACAAATTTGCAAAAAATGTACAATACACATTTGTTTAGAGACAATGTAAATCTTATATATACAATGTAAACTAAGAATTTTCTATTAGTTTATTTCAAATTTGTTAAAATCTAAATAGGCACTTTTTTTAGGTTTAAGACGATTTTTTTTTTTTTTTTTTGTGGGCTTTTTTTGTGTGTTTAAAAAGATCAAAATATTGTTAAGAAGATCATATTTAAGCTTATTTCAATTGTACTAAAAAAAAAAATTTAGGGTCAGAATATTCAAATTTTCATTTTAATAGGGACAAATCAAAAATTAAAATAAAAAATATTATATATTATAAAAAAAAATATGCCAGCTCAAGGGGTTCATTTGAACCCCCTGAACTCTACATAACGTTGCCCCTGAGGCTAAACCGAAATAGACATATGTCTATTCCAAACATTAGCTAACTTATCAAAGACAAGCAAATTCTCCACTACAAATAATGGATTATCAGAAAGTACAAAAAAAAGGGTTATGCAAAAAAATCCTCACCCGCCAACTTGGTCAACCCAATACATGCAGGTCCATTAAGTGAGATGGGTTGGATTGGGTGAGTTAGATAAATAATTTAGTGGGTCGGGTTGAATAGTGGGTTGAAATATTATAACTTGCCACAACTCGACCTGCCCACACACACACACACACACACACACACATATATATATATATATATATATACTAGCTAGCCTCTAAGCACGCTCTTACGCACATGCTTAGAGGCTCTTGTATTTTTTGTATAAAGATTAATAGTGTTCATTCATCATAATTCGAAGATATTTTCAAATCATAAAATATCAAGGGCGTGTGATGATATTTATACCAAAAAATTATTTCACTCACAGCAAAACTTCCAAATGTTTAAACCCAAATCTATTATTTGATAGATTATAGTTAAAGTAAACAAAAGTCATGAAAAAAAATAGGAATAATGAAAATGAATAACAAAATATTAACCAAACTACAATATGTCTTCAATTAGTGCTAGCAAAAAAAAATCACCCTACTAAAAACCATGTTGACGAAATAGTTTGTTCCATGAATTCCCACCCATTCAAACAAAAAATATAGAATACCAAATCTAATGAATATAATGGATATAAAAATCTAAACAACATATTAAGGGAAAAAAAGTACTCATCCAATGGGATATTTTATCGAATAACTTCCAGGCCTCCTTAATTGCAAATAGCAAGTAGTAATCTAAGGAGCCAATAATAACATGAAATTAAAAACAAATAAGAAATGTACATATCTGTTCACAAAATATACCTATGAAAACCCATTAATAAAAAAAAAAAAAAAAAAAAAAAAAAAAAAAAATCATACTCAGAGTGAGAGAGATACACTTATTGCAAACCACTTTCTTAATCTCCACTGATGGTGACTCGGTGCCTCAAAACAGAATCTCCATTGTTGGAGACTAAGGATGACTATGAAGAATTCAAATTTTAAGGAAAAGAGAAGAAAAGGAAAAAGGAAGGTGTACTATTGTTCTTGTGCTGTCAATTAATATCACAAAATTACAAAAAGAATTTTGAAAACAAACCCAATTGAATTTTATTAAAAAACTAAGAAAATCCCATATTTTTACAACCCCATATGATATTAAAACACAAACACATTTTTTGATGTATAACACACGGTTTCTTACAACTGAATAAAAAAGAAAAGGCAAACCTTCAAATGGGCAACAACCTTTTCATTTTGGTAAAAACAGTAATGGACTCAACCACAAAGTCGACTCCAACCTGACCCATGGGATCTTTTCTAGGTTCCTGAAAAAGGTTCATCTTTAAAGCAATAACACTCAAACAGTAAAACCCATTTTCAATCTTCAAACTACAAAATGAAACCAAAAAAGAAATGTAGTGATGAGTTTCTCACCAAAGAAAAGGCTCTGTGCTTTTTTTTTTTTTTTTTTTAATCTAATTGACAAGTTGATAAAGCAATTTAAAAATCAATAAGAGAGTGGTCCTATTTTTTGAGCAACGTTATAGTGGAAGTTAGAGTTGTATTTTTACCAGATTGTCCTTTAGTTTTGTCTCTACTTAAACATAGGAGTGTCGGGCTAGGAATCCAAATAGAGGAAGCTCCTTAAATAGTAGTGTGTATATATATATATATATATATTGTCATGTTGCAAAACTTTCCCTCACATATTTACCTACTTTATTTCATTCATCTCTTGCTCTTTTTTTCTTTTTCTTTTTCTTTTTTCTTTTTTTTCATTTTCACATTTCTCTTCCTTAATAAACTCTAGCTGCTCTCTCTAAGATTTTGTTATTATTCTTTCTCTATGTACAAGTCTAATTTTAGATTTTTAGATGTTTATATTTTTAGTATGATAAATTTTTCAAACATTCTAACAAAAAATAATGTAGCATTTGTAATTATTTATAATAAAAATTACAATTTTTTCTTTTCTATTTTTATTTGAGGGAGAAAAAATTTTAATTACCCAATTTCATTGAAATGAATTCATTTAGTTAATTGAATTTGTCAACCCGCTCAACACGGCAAGTTGAAATTGTTAAGATTTTTAACTAATTCGCCGGATTCATAAATTAGTGGGTTGATAGCGGAATGGAATTTTCCCAACCTGCCATTTTCAGGTTGGTTAAGAATATTGCCCTCCACCGCCCAACCTGACCCGCGCATACTTCTTGAAAAGATAAGTCTATATCAACACCCAGTTTAACCAATGCATCAACACACTAGTTAACTTCTCTATACATGTGTTCAATTTGAAAACTGGGAATGACCATCAATAGGTTTCTACAATGAGAGTAAAAATTCCAATAGATGGTTAGTAGAGGTATTTTTCATATGTTGAACAATAAATACATCATCAGCTTCTAAAATAAGGTTCACAATTCCTAGCTCAATAGCAAGACTGAGGCCATGCTGCCTCTAGCAAATCCGTGGATCCAATCTCCTCACAATTACAATTCAGGGTGTGTTTGGATACCGCTTATTTTGCTGAAAATTGAAAACTAAAAACTGAAAAAACTATAGCAAAATAATTTTTAAATGTGTGAATAGTGTCATGAAACCCATTTTTAATGAAAGTTTTGTTGAAAAAAAAGGTTTATGAGGGAGTGTTGAAGAGGAATGAAGACTTTGATATTTTGGCATGATGGCAAAGTAATGGTCTCAAGTATCCTACTTTACAAAGGATTGCAAGAAATATTTTAGCCATTCCTAACACAATTGTTGCTTCAAAATCTGCCTTTAGCACTAGTGGGAGATTATTAAGTCCACATCGTAGTAGGTTCCATCCCAAGACTATAGAAGCAATGATGTGTGCTCAGAATTGGTTATAGAGTGAAATCAACGGTTAGCAATTGACTAATTTGTATTTATAAAATCAAAATTGTATTTTTATATTTGCTAGTTATAATTTGATGAAGTTTATTCTATTTTTTTAATTCATTGTTGTTGTAGGTTCTTCAACTATATCTGGAGATTGTACACTTCAATCAATTCTTAATGATGGGGAGCCTAATGAAGAGAATGGGAGTTTTGTCATAGCTGTTGATGGTTTTTAGACCCCTTAAAAACACAATTGATTTAACCTAGATAATTAGCCAAGTTGTTACTTAGTCCAATTTAATAAATCTAGGTTATCACAGTCACAAAGATCATATCATGCAAAGCAACGGAAAGATAAATAATACAAGATATGATCACCTAGAAAACCAAACCGGTAAAAACCTAGGGAGGATTTGACCTAGCTATCCTCAAGGTAAACTTGAATCCACTATCTTGAAAGAATCGAAGTTCATACAATAAGACTTACAAGCCCCCACGCTCGACTTCTTATTGCTACCAACCAGTAGAACTTACTGACACGACCACGTGCAAGCTCCGAATCCATGAACTCCTTCTTTCTTGGATTCACCACCAGATATAAGCACACCCGCTTGTGTTTTCTTTAAACTTCAATGGCAGCAACTGAGTTGATCATCAAGGTGTAGATAAATTTTCTCCTTGAAAACCCTAAGTTTGTGTAAAGGAAAGCTCCTCTAGATCTCACAAGGGATTTACACAAACCGCAATATGAGCAACACTAAAACGTGGCTAGGGTTTGCCTTTTATACTTAGGACAAATTAGAAAACCCTAAAAAATTTTAAAACAAATAGGGGTGAGTTGGAAAATCTGCAGAAAAAACATTCTGCCCGAGCTTCGATCGATCGAGCCTAAGCTTCGATCGATCGAGCCAGGCCGAAATGCATTAATCTTTTCTGCATTAGCTCGATTCCAACTTTACATAAATGCATAACTTTGAGCAAGACTAAAATACTTCTAAACACATTGTTTTGATCATGGTTTGCCAACAATACATATTAGAGTTCTAAATACATAAATACCTAAGTCTTTAGAACCCAATAGCTGTGGAGGATTAGACTTTTTGTATTAATTTAGTGGCCTTTTTAATTTCTTAGACTTGTTGGATTAATTTGTTGGTTTGTTATAATTCTAAACTTGTCACTTGTGGGATTTATTTTGTAGCTTTTTAATTTCTTGAACTTATTGTACTTGTGATACTTATTTCTTGGACTTGTTGGATTTATTTTATTTTTATGTTTAGCAGGTGATTTTAGCTATAATTTATTGATTTATAGATTTATGATTAATAGGTGATTTATATTGGTTTATGATATTAGCTATGATTTATTGATTTATAGATTTATAATTAACAGATGATTTATATTGATTTATGATATTAGCTATGGTTTATTGATTTATAGATTTATAATTAACATGTGATTTATTGATTTATGATTAATAGCCTATGATTTGGACTGATTTGGCATTTGGGCCACGTTATATAAGCTTGAATCTGCACGTCATAGGGCTTGAATCTAGCAAAAATGAATTTGGGCTTCAATTCAATTCAAATTTTTTTTTTTTTTTTGGTTGGGCCACAATTTAGGCCGCAGATTGGGCCCAAATTTGGTAGGGCTAAATGGGGCCCAACAAGGCAAGTCTGGGCCCCTCATAAAAAAACATGTTTATTATATGGGTTGGGTTCGGGTAATAGGTCTTGGCCCATGGGGCGGGTTCAAGTATGAAAAAAACCTGACCTGAACCTGGCTCGTTGCCATTCCTACTTCCCTGCTCTTTAAGCTTTTCTTTTATTGTTCGTTGTGGTTGAATGTGGCTTAGAGTAGTGCTACCGGTTTATTGCGTTCATTTACTCTTGTTCCGCACTTTGATAAGTTAGATTAAAAGTAATCTAGCCATAATTTTTAATTTAGGGTCTGAACAAGCATTAGTGTTTTCATACTAATTAAGCTTCCAAATGATAACTACCCCATTCTAACAATTTCTTTTTTTTTTAAATGGGTACGATAATTCCAAGTAACCCTTTAACATATTCGACTTCATTTAACATTACAAAAATAACATCAACATGTGCATTTTTTTTCCTTTTTTGATAAGAACACGTGCATTTCTTACGGGCAAAGAATAACATAAACTAATACATCCTATCAAAAAAAAAAAAAAAAAAAAAAAAAACATAAACTAATACAGGAAAAGGAATAATGGATACCAAGTAAAAGTTTGTTGGGTTCTAAGACTTTAGATTTAAATGTATTAGAACTTCATTTTGTAATGTTGGCAAACCATGATCAAAACGTTTAGTCTTGTTTTAGACTTGCTCAAAGTATGTTTATGTGTAAAGTTGGAATCGAGTTACTGCAGGATTTATTGTATAAATCTGCCTGGCTCGATCAATCGAGAATTAGACTCGATCAACCAAAGCTCGTGCAGATTGTTTTTCTGTAGAATTTTCCAACTCAACCCAAGTCCATTTAACGTGTAAGGTTTTATGTTTTGCCTTAAGTATAAAAGGAAAAACTCTAGCCACATTTTAATGTGGTTGTTTATGCTGTGTGTATGAATCTCCTGTGAGATCTAAAGGTGTTTATCTTCATACATACTTAGTGTTTCCAATCTCAAGATTGATTTGAGAGCTTGGTGATCATTTCAGTTGCTACACAAAAAGCTTAAAGAAAATACAAGTGGGAGTACTTATGGTTGCTGTGAATCCAAGAAAGAAATAGTCTGTGGACTCGGAGCTGTTATATGGTCGTGATAGCAAGTTTCCTACTTGATGTTGTAATAGGATGTTAGTGGTCTAAGTCGATATTGTGTAAACTTCAATTCTTTCATAGTGGATCTGTTTTACCTTGAGGATAGTTAGGTTAAATCCTTCCCAAGTATTTTTATCGATTTGGTTTTCCTGGGTTATCATATCATTGTGTTATTTATTTTCTGCACTGTTTCAATGATATGATATATCTGTATTAACCTAGATTTGCATAATTTACCTAAGTTAATCACTTGGCTAAATAACTAGGTTAATCTGTTTGTATTTAAGGGGTCTAAAAACGTACAAAGTTTTAAGTAGACCTTATTAGAACTTAGAAGTCAATGATTGCAGCTTTCTAATGGATTGAAAAGGAGCATATATTAAATAGAAAGAAAGATATAAATTGTTAAAAAAAAAAATATTAGAGAGACCTTTTATTCTTTTTAATCAGATTTCCAATGGACTGTATTTACTTTTTTTATTTTTAAATTAGATTTTATTTCGTTGAAAAAAAAAAAAGTATTACTCTGCCACTATTAGCTATTAGCTACGACCTTATATTCTTTTATCCAATCATGGGTTCCCTTACATAACTCATACAATTTTTGGGGCTCTATTTACTTGTTGCATTTCCAACGATTGAAGATATACTGTGCCATTGGTGTTGCTTATAAAATTGTCGCTAGATTTTGAGCACAATTTGCTTATTTGAGCCAGATTTTAAGGATCTGAATTAATAAAAATATATACATAATACAATATTCTTACTTGAGCTAGGTGTATTTCACAAGGATATTTCTTTACTTATTTGAGTTATATATATTTCATGGAACCAAATTAATAAAAAGAACACAATTTGCTTATTCGAGTTAGATTTAAGGAGACGAATTAATAAGAACAAAATTTGCTAATATGATCAAGGTTTTAAGATGCAGAATTAATATGCTTCTCTGCTGGATCTAACCACGTAACCCTCGTGTTCTCAGTGTTCCTCCTTTATGCTTCCTCTTCCGCATCTACTCTAGCATACACAACATGATATAACACATCGCGTTGCTAATATTTAACATGGTATCAGAGCCAAACTTCGTTCTTGGCATCAAACAAACATCTCTACACAACAAAGAAGATTCTCATGTGCACATCACCATCAGAAGTCACATATGCTTCTCTGCTGGATCTAGACTCCACGGCATCTTGCAGCCACCGTGGCGCAGTGCTGTGTCCAAGATCCACAAACTCAAGCAAACCCGTGACATCAATCTCCGATCTATGCAACTTCAAGCTTCGCTTGATGAAACCAACACCACAGACGTGCTCCAAGATCTCCCGCGACCAAAACCCAGAAATCCGGTCACCCGAAGCCTTGCCACGCGCCACCACGCGCCTCCGAAGCCTCTGGAAAATCTCCCACGCGCCGCCATAGAATCCTGCCTTCTAGATCGTATTCTGGTGCACGCGCCGCCCAGTCGGCTTCCTCGTCGACCGATCTAGAGAACCTAAAATTCTGGGCCTCAACCGAGCTGACACGCGCCTTCACGCGCCTTCCTAGTTTCTGGCTTCTCCTCCACGCGCCGGTGACGCTGTCACGCGCATCCACGCGCCGGAAAACTCCTGCTGACGTCATCTGACGTCATCTATCCACGTCAGCAGCCACGCAAGCACGGCCATGTCAGCCCTAGTACACGTCAGCGACACGTCATCAGCCACGTCAGCAGTGTCGTCTCGTCAGCACCACGTCGTTGACCCGGACCGACCCGACCCGGACCACCCGGATCTGACCCGTGAGCACTTTGACTGTTGACTTTGACCTGGACCAGTTGACTTTGACTTTTGCGTTGACTTTTGACCAAAAGTAGCAACGCGATGTGATATACCATGTTGTGTATGCTAGAGTAGATGCGGAAGAGGAAGCATAGAAGAGGAACACTGAGAACACGAGGGTTACGTGGTTCAGCCTTGACGGCCTACATCCACGGAGGAATCCCTTAAGGGCTACATCTTTATTGTATGAGAGTGTAGTACAATAACCTCCTATGTTACAATGAACCCTAACATGAGTATATATAGGTGACTAAACCCTAGACTAATAGACTTCTAGTACAAGTAGGAGACTTGACTTGCACACAAAGTAGAATTAGGGTTGGGCCTATTACATTGGGCTAATATGTCTAATATATATCTCTAACAAAAAAGAAAACAAATTGCTCATAACAACTTGGAGATAATGAATTCACAAACGGTCTTTATTTTTATTTTTTTTCTTTTGGCTAACAAAATAAGTGGAAGAATTAGAACCTAGGTTCTAATCATGGGGAGAGGAAGGCAACGCCATTGTGCTGCGAGGCTCAGGGTGATTGATTTTTATTTATGACAATTATTAAGTCTGTTGCAAAATAAAGCTCATTGTTTTGCAAACAGATTTTGAAATTTAATACATGGGACAATATCGACCATGCACCCCTTCAATTTGTAGGACAGGAAATGGTGGTATTACTGCAGAGATGAAGGGTGCAGCCTGGGTTAAAGCAGCAATTGCAGCCATTATATAGCTTTTCGTCTGAAGACCCACAAGTCATATACTCCATACAAAAGCAAGATTCTGGGCAACCATCTGTCTGCGCAGTTGCAACTTTTGGATTGAGAACTCCCAGCAGAAATGCACCTAACAACATAATCAAATAAAAAATTTAGAATATATGGTAGAGACGAAATTTGAATTCTGGATATCTCAATTGTAAATATCCAGAAGTATCAGTTAAGTTACAAAGCTCTTAACTATTATATATAAATTGGCGGTTGAAAGAATGTAAAAAGATCAATAATTCGTTCAACGCGCACAAATCTGGGTTACGTTAAAGTTGCTTTTAGTAGTGAAACTAATAAAATGTCATAAGGCATTATGTATGCTATTAGAGCATTCACAGCAGATGTTGCAAAAAAAAAAGTCATTTTGTCACGCCAAAGACCTACTTTGTTATTTTACCACATCATTTTACAACATCCCATTTATCAGATGTTTTATCATTCAATTCTATACATTAAAATAATATTTACTACACATTAAAGTAATATAAACAACACAATAAAATAATATATCTAACACAATAAATAACAACCACAACACTGCTGCCGCCGCCACCACCACCACCGTGGCAACCACAATCCATTGCAAAACAAAAAATTAAAAACAAAACCACCACCACAACCACCGTCATCAACAACCCACCACAAAACCCATTAAAAACAGAGCAACACCCACTAGCACAGCAACTCAAACCCAGAAAACACAGCAACTCAAACCCAAAAAATATGACCAAAACCCACTAGCACTGGCAACCCAAACCCACAAAACTACTAGCACCGCCAACCCAAAGCCACGAATCCACTTGCACCGGTGACCAAAACCCACTAGCACGGGCAACCCACGATCAAGATCTCACCTCACCTCAACGTCGATGCCCACGATCGTGACGAACAGTCCGATCTCACCTCAATGTCGATTGATCTCACCTCAACGTCGATGCCCACGTCGATTCCAATCAACGATGACGATGACGATGCCCGAAGAGATCGGTGATGACGACGCAAAATGCAACCGGTGAGAGATCGGGGATGATGGATCGGCGATGACAGATCAAGATCAACAATTTATAAGAGAGAGGGAATCGGTGAGAGGGAACCGGTGAGAGAGAACAGAGGTGAAAAAGAAGAGAAAAGAATAAAGTGAAGAGAGAGGAGAGAGAAAAGAGAATAAAAAATGATTAAAACTTATACCATTTTGATTTCGTACCGTTGCAAATTTGCAACGGTACTGTAGCATATTGCAAAAAATATGACATTTAGAACATCTGATAAATGGGTCAAATGGTATTTGGTATGGGATATGTGCCAAATATTTAGCATTTGGCACATATCCCACGTCTGCTATGGGTGCTCTTACTAAATACAAGTCAAAAAATGATCAGAGAGGAGAAAAAAAAAAAAAAAAATCTATGGCCTTTAAATCAGAAGGCACTTTTTATGAAAAGAAAGAAAGAGTTCAAATAAAAAGAATGGTGTGGAAGCGTACCACACAGTAGGAGAATCTTAACATTAACTTGAACTTTGTTGATGGCCATATTGGTTTTTCCCTATAGGTTTTAGGGTGTAGATATCGCATACTTATGCTACAACGCTGATAACAATGATGACGACCATGATGATGGAAACGAAGCAGCAACACATTCAACTGTTAGCTTTTTACGTGGGCAAACATGATTCCACCTGAGGTTTGAACATTCAACTTTCTATTATCGTTTGCGCACACGGAATGAATTCTTAAGCACGGTAATTTATGACTTAGAGCATTCAAATCAGTTATTTAAAATTTCCTGTTTATTTTAGCTAGGATCTTCTTCTTTTATTTTACACGATCACTTAAAAAAAACACATATATCAGATTGTTTATTATACACTATATTCTTTAAATAATCATTTTATATATATATATATATATTTTCAACAACCCACCGCAAAAGTCAAACACACTTCTCTTCTTTCTGAACACTACTCTCCCCTCTCTTTCTCTCTCTCAACAATCCATGTCCATCGCTGTGGCTACGTGATACATTAGTCCACACATGCGCATTATTAGATATTATACATATACAGAGAGTTTGAGATGCTACAAACTTTATCCAAAAAAAAAAAAAATTATAAAATAATGTGGTTACCGAGTTGTCAAGTTTTGGGCATCAGATAGACTCAAACTTTTAAGAAATATCGGGGCACAGAGCAACTGGTGAGGAGTGAGCAGACAAATTATGGCGGTAGTTTTTGTTAGGAGATATCTCCTGGGTAAGACTCCAAATAAAACATATATGAACACCACTAGAGTCAAAAACTTAAGTAATGTATTGGAATCCAATTATATTATATCAATTACTTATTCTTGTCACTAGCATCCAAATGTAAGATTTCACGACTAAGCCAACTCATTAATTACACATGAATATTCCAACAATATTTAACTTAAAAAATTTCACTAACTATAGTTAGAGTTTAGTCAAATAAATCTTTTCTGAAGTAATTACCTTATAGAAGTTAACGTCCAGTACAAATACCTAAATACTAACTCAATAGTCAAATATTTATAATTATTTCTAGCTATATAAAAAGCGGTAATACCCCTACAGTACACATTTGGTTTATTGAGTCTCTATCATTTTTTTTTTTTTCAAGTTTTGAACAGTTACTACAATGCCACTACAGTAACTACAGCGTTTTTTTTTTTTTGTTTTTTTTGTTTTTTTTCTTCCAGTCTGCCGTTTGTACTTTTTTCTCTTTTTAGCTATATAAAAAGCGGCAATACCCCTACAGTACACATTTGGTTTATTGAGTCTCTATCATTTTTTTTTTTTCAAGTTTTGAACAGTTACTACAATGCCACTACAGTAACTACAGCGTTTTTTTTTTTTTTTGTTTTTTTTTGTTTTTTTCTTCCAGTCTGTCGTTTGTACTTTTTTCTCTTTTAGATATTTATAAGAATCCACATATATATTGTTATACTGACAGAACAAATTTCACAATATTTTCATAATTATTGAGGTGTCAATTTCTTATAAGTCAAAATAAAATAATAAAATATAAAACTGTGACCAACCACAACTGAAAATAAATGTTTTGTGACAATATTGTGACACTTGTTGAGTGAATGTGTAAAAGCTATTGTACTTTTGGTTTGTTCGATATGTACTATTCATTTTTTTTTCTTTCTTTCAGTCATCGATTTGTGCTCTTTTTTCTATATATAAAAAGAGCAAATAGGCTCATGAATAATGTTATGAATAGTATTTTTGGTTTAGTGGCTTGCCTCCCCCCCCCCCCCCCCCCCTCCAATTTTTTTTCTTCAAGTTCACCAACTTGGTTTGAGTTTTTTTTTTTAAAGGATCTTTATATGTTTACTTTGCACTTGTAATATAAGCTTACATTGTATACACACAAAAAGTAGCAAATATTATATACATTTAAATAAGTTCACGAACAATGTTATGAACAGTATTTTTGGTTTAGTGAGTTGCCTCTTTCCCTTTTTATTTTTTATTTTATTTCTTCAAGTTCACCAACTTGGTTTGAGCTTGTTTTTTTCTTTTGAAGGATCTTTATATGTTTACTTTCTACCTGTAATATAAGCTTACATTATATACACACAAAAAGTAGCAAATATTATATAAATTTGCAAAAAAAAAAAATTGTACAAATTTTGCAAATGTGTACAACATTTGCCAATTTTTATGTGTTTACAATATAAATTTACATTATAAGTGCAATGTATATTTCTATATATAAAAAGAGTGAGTTTTTCGCTACAGTAGTTTTGGTTTGTTTAAATTTCACTGTTTTTTTTTTTTTTTTTTTTTTTTTTTTGTGAATGCATAAAGTTGTAGTATATTTGCTATATTATTTTTGGTTTGTCCAATTCACATTGCTTCACATTATAATAAAATATTAACATCACAAATTGGCACAATATTTTCACAATTGTTAAGGTGTTAATTCATTATAGGTCAAAATAAAATAATAAAATATCATACCAGAACCAGTTACAACTAAAAATAAAAGTATCGTGAAAAAGAAGTGTTATATCCACAATAATTTTCACAACACTTTCATAACAAATCAAATATGGTAAATTGTTATTGGTTCTAATTTAAACTTACCAATGAAACTACTTTTTTGCCTACCAATAACAACTTATAGTAACCTACTACTTATGATTTATTGTGAAAATGACATGAACATAACATTTTATTGTGTGAAAAATGTTAAGACATCTTGATGTCGTCACAATATTTTCAAAACTACTGAACTGTCAATTCTTTACAAGTTAAAATAAAATATAACAAAATTATAAAGGTATTATAAAAATATTGCATCATTCTGTTGTGTTTTTAGAAATTTTTTGTTAGTTTAATCAACTTTGTTAAGCCAAAATTCACTATTCCACATACAATTTTCTTGGGTTGACTTTTTGTATATTTTTTTCTTTACATACTATTTTAAGTAAAAACACATAGTTTTACACACAAAAACAAAAAAAAAAAAAAACAAAAAAAAAAAAAAAAACTTAGGAAAAAAATATTTTTCATCCTTTATGTTTGAGGTAGTTTACCATTCTTCCTTAAAGTTTAAAATCAAGCAATTTTTCCCTTAATATTTTGGAAAAGAGCAATTATGTCATATTGTTACTTTCTCAATTAAACCCTAATGAAAGTTTATGATTTTTAAAATATTTTATTGTGTAATGTCTAAATTACTCCCACTAAATTTTAACATCCTCAAAATTTTCTTTACGTATTTTGAGTTTTAAATGATAGAAATTCTTAGAAAGTTATAATGATAATATTAGGTGTTTTATTTGTTATTTAAAGAACGTTGATTTTCTAGGTTTAAATTTTCAAAACTTATAATTTATCTAATGAAAAATTCGATGACACATGCCTTTTGCTATCTTTTTTTTTTTTAATTCCTTAGCAAAACTCAGTTGTTTATTGTTGGAAGATGATGATATTCGTTATCATTCTTAAAAGTTTTTAGAGAGTAGATATATTGTCTTTAGCAAGTAGGTACTAAAAAACTATTATAGTTAAATAAATATTTATATGTTAAATAGCTACCCTAATTTTGTGGTTGATCAAAATTCTTATGCGAATGAGATTAACTTTTTTCGACATAATTACCAAAATTCTTAAAATTAATGTCTCTTTTTATTAATATAAATCTCTATATACTTTAAAAATCAAATGATTCATATCTTTGTTTTATGATACAAATAAAATTTAAAATTGACCTTAATTACTACTTCTTCTTTTTCCACGGCAAGCACGTGCTGCCCTAACTAGTTATAGAAAAAGTCCGGTGATATGAACTCAAAAGGTTAAAAAAGTTGTCCTATGCAGTTAAGCACCCTAGCCCCTACTATTCTAAAGGTTGTGCCTTACAATTTTTGAAGCCAAATTCTTTGCTTTTTTTTGACACTTAGTAATAAAGTTTACTTCTTTTTTTTTTTTTTAATCTCTCTTATCTATTATTAATTTATTATAGTCACTTCCTCATGATTTAATATTTTATTACAATTTGTTAGTATCTTTTTTTTAGAGGCCTCTAAAAAAAACGTCCTATAACCGTTTCTAAAATGAATTAAAGGAGTGGTAGAAGTATAAGTATTGAAGTTCTCCAATAGATGTTATATCCAATAGTCAATAATTTAAAGATAAAATGGTAACATTAAAACAATGGTTATGCTAGTACCATCATCTGGAACATACAGAATGCTTCATCCAACATCTAATTTGTTTTGTTCAATGAATTTCCTTTGCTTAACAAATAAAGTAAACACACACATACACAAAAACAAGGAAGAAGAAGAAGATAGTTCTATAACTATAGTTAAATTTGCAAACAATAGGTTATTCAGATGAGGAAATTCATCTTCTTTTTCTTCAATTATTTGCTTTCTCTTTGCTCTTGTACTTATTCACAAAGATTAATTGTAGAGAAGCAAATAAGATTATGTAATACCTCAAACATGACCAAAAATCAGGATTCAGGAGGCATTAGATCTCATAGGCATCACTCCCCCATTCTAATATCTTTATGAATATCATAAGAGTTTTTTAACAAACAAGTCATATTCTCAGAAACAAAGTCACAAACAACTTATAGATGCATTAATCACTTCTATTACAACATCCCATTACTTCTTAAACCACTCCTAAGACCCTCATTCAATAAAAAGAGATTTTACCAGTTAAGATCAAGTATCATGAAGCATACGCCATACATTCAAATCCTATATCATATCTATATATTTATATATAACATACCAAAAACAAACAAACAAGAAAATCACTACCGTTCCACCAACAAGGGTCTCCTCAATGAGCTCACACAACTAACAACCCAAACAGAGAGCCTACACATCCTTAGTATACAACAGCTATTATTTATACATTCTCATAGGAGACAAAAGTGTGCCCAATATAACATCAATACAGAAACACCCTTGTTATAGAAAACTAAAAATCTGCACACCCAAAAATAAAAAGCTTTCACAAAGACTTAAATTGGATATAACATAAGAATATTTACTTTCCTCAATACTCAAGGGACTATATTTACATTTTTTTTTTAAAAAGGCCAAAACACACTGTTAGGTTTTAAACCCTTAGCTCATGAGTGAATTTAAATCCTGAAGTTATAAGTGACTGCTTTTAGTCCCAAAAATACTGAAATTGATCGATTTTAGTCCCAAACAAACTTAAAGCAATCCCTTTCCCATGGAGTGATAATGCATTAGGTTTAAGTTTTGCCAAGATATCTAAAAGGGACTAAAAGCTATCACATTAAAATCTAAACTTTCGCACATGACCCATTTTAATTCCTGAAGTTTAAAGTGATCCCTTTTAATTTTATTCCCTAATAAACTTCAAAGTGACCACATTTAGTCCCTAAAATACTTAAATTGATCAAAATCTAAACTTTAGCTCATGACCCATTTTAATTCCTGAACCTATTAATAATCATAATCAGAACTATTAAGTAAGGGTATCTCTCATTCGAAGGGACATAGACTACTCAAAAATGTTGCATTTCATTCATGTTACGTTGTAGCTTCTATTTGAATAAAAAATTCATAAAATGAAATTGAAATCTACAAAAAGAAAGGTGAAGAAAAAAGAATTAATGAAATGTATAAAAAGGCCCATCTTGGGGCCAAAATGGGCAAATGCCCTTTTCGCGCAAAAAAATCAACGTTCTGCCCTCTTTCCCAAACTAATTAGGGAAATGTCTCTCTTTTGTAACTCGATTTTCTTAAAATCGAGTTTCAATGTAAAACTCAATTTGTAGAAAATCGAGTATGGGGCGATCAAACTTAATAAAAAAAAAAATTTGCAAGGAACTCGAGTTCATGGAGCTCGAGTTCCATTAAAAACGCCACTATAGGCCTCCATGAAACGTAGCTATAGGTAAATTTTTTTTTAAAAAAAAAAAAAATTGCATGGAACTCAAGTTCATGGAACTCGAGTTCCATAAAAAACGCCACTATAGGTATTTAAAATGACACTATAGGGCTTTAAAAAATTGCATGGAACTCGAGTTCTAGAAATTTTTTTTTTTTTTTTAATTTTCAGTTTGTTATAACTCAATTGTCCAAAAATCGAGTTTCAAAAGAGGGGAATTTCCCTAATTAATTTGTGAAAAGGTGCAAAACGTTGATTTTTTTGCACGAAAAGGGCATTTGCCCATTTTGCCCGCCATCTGGCTCAAAATTTTATAATAATAATGGATTTTTATAATATAAAAACATGGTTGTGCACTAGTTCTCTCTCTCATAACACAATAATCAAAATTAAAAATTATATTAAAATTTTACTTAACTATGCATTGCCATATACCCAAGATAAAGTATACATCATTTGAAAAATAATAATAAATTTTTATTTCTTTTTATTAAATTTTATGTTTGAACTATGATATTACAGTTTCTAATCTCAGTATGAAATTCAAGTTATGTTTTTTTTTTTTTTTTTTTTTTTTTTTTTTTTTTTTTTTTTTTTTTTTTTTTTTGAGAATGAGATCTAGAATTCATTTTATTAAGAAATTCAAGTTGTGGGGTCATGGGCTAAAAATCATACAATGGGGCGTGAGGCTTTGGCCGAGAGCGCGGTAGTCCAAGTTCGAGGAGGAATATATCCTCGGACATATACAATGGGGCGTGAGGTTTTGGCCGAGAGCGTGGTAGTCCAAGTCCGAGGAGGAATATATCCTCGGACCAGCTAAAGCACGGTCAAATATAAGTCCTAAATAGTCAGAGTGACCTTCTAGGAAGTTCTAAAGGATAGGAACTCAGGAATATTTAAGGGAAAGTTGCTAACACCGCATTTATGTGGACAAGACCCTTGAACAGTGCTATCTCGGTTACCGCAAATCACAGAACGCCAGAGAGGGTGTCTGACGGGACAGGCACTCAAGTATAAACTTGGATGATCAACAAGTGGAAGGCCAAGATCGTTCAAAGGGGACTATATAATAGGAGAGACTCACCATGGAGAAAGGGCCCGGGGATTAAGAGAGAAAGCACTGTAGAAATCTCAAGAACTCCTGTAACCATTATCATCCAATATATACTAGAACAGAGCTCCTCGGATTGTGCCGAGGACAAACTTTCTTGTACAAACTTGGTTCGTTTCCGTTTGATTGCCTTGGAGACTCATTATAACTGCTATCCCATTCACTAAAGCCTAGTTTTTCTACCCACTCTCTACAAATTTATTGTACTGGGTTCACTGGGCCAGTATCCCATACATTTTGGGCCTGGGCTGAAAACCGTGTCCCTACACAAGTTATGTATTTGATTCATCAAATTCACCATGGTTTGATTAATATTAAATGAATTTATTTAATTTATATTCAAATATAAAAAACTTCACTCAAATTTATTGCCTTAGGTCTCAAATTATATCTGGTCAAAAAGCTGCCATCGACACCCTACACTTGACCACACCAAGCCAAGCCTAAGATGAAGCCAGTAGTTGCCATTGGAATCCTCATTCTCCAAACCCAGTCCAACCAATCTTCCAAGACCTCCCACTACCACGACCCCACTCACTCCTCTTCATACTCAACTTCCCCCTTCGATCCTCTCCTTGCATTGCAAGGTAATCAAATTCCATTGCTGTGAACCGAACTTTGTGGAATTCCATTTTCTCGATTTATATGTTGATTATGGTTGCTTATGTGGTTCAAGTTAATTAATGTTTTCCTAACCAAAAAGAATAGGAAGATGGTTTTCATGGTCTGGAATCTCCTTTTCATGTTTGTATATTCAAGTTAATGCTATTAGATGCTTAAATGTTCTTTTGCAAATAATACTAAGGATTGTTTGAGGTCTTAAAGAGAGCGGCGATCTAGTGTTTTCTTGATAGGTTGGCTAGTTTAATTGTGGTGGGTAATAGAAGCTTTTTTTGACGATGTTTTTGGACAATGCACAAAAGTTTGATTGGAAAGGTTTTTGATTGAAAGTGGTGGTCGAAATGGTGTAAAGACATGGTGGAGTTTTTACTTTTTAGGGAAGTAGAGTTTTGTGTTTTGATAGGTTTTAAGCTGTGGTAGCTGATTTGGGATGAGATCTCCTCCCATTAAATCCTCCAAATCCCTCCAACTTTTATTGGGCAAAACATAGATATTTTACTTTAGATATTGTTACTTAGATATCCCCTCTTAAATTATTGCAATTTGTCTAATAAATTTTCTCAGCAAACGACATTTAAAACTTTCTATGATTTCCTTTTTCTTTTTTCTTTTTTTTCTTCCCCTAGCCCATGAGAAACCTGATGGGCTATTGGTTGTGGAGCACTGAATGAGAGCGCCAAAGGTGGCATGGAGGAAGTAGAGTTGTGATGTGCCACCTAGCAATGGGGGAAGCATAGTGGTGGTCTATGGCGATTGGTTTCAGGGGTTTGATTTCTTGATGAAGCATTGGGTTAGCCATTGGAGTTGCAATTTGCAAAAGGATGAAAAAAAGGGGGAAAAAAGAAGCAATTTGCAAATCTCTATTTCATGAATTGAAATTGAATGTACATTTCTTGAAAATAACTAGAAAATTACATTGCTTTAATCCAAGATACAATTTAAGAAAAGTTTATACATAAAAGAAAACGACTGGTAAAATAAACAATTATCATTGAGATGCTCCTTTGGGCCTAAAAAATCTTTTTCATAGCCTGCTACTGGCGAAGAAGGCTTATTGTAAGAAAACAAGTTCAACTTTAGCCTATTAATCTCCCAATATAATTCCACCTATTTTAAATTAATATAATTAGATATAAAACCTGGTCCTACAACTTGTTCTCAACCCAAAATTCCATCTTCAACACATGTTCGACAATCAACTAATTATTGAGTATAGTTACTCGATCAATTGCTTAAATTTGAAAACAATTTACAGAAAAGAAAAGTACAAGACAAGATTAAGAAAGTTAGGGGCCGTTTGGATTGAGTTTTTTGATAACTCAATTCTCTGTTTCCATAACTCATAACTCAAAAATGGTGGGACTCATAGTAAAAAGGTTATTTGGCCAAACGATAACTCTGTTTCCATAACTCTGTTTCCATCACTCAATTCTCTGATTTTTGAGTTATGAGTTATGGAAACTGAAAACAACAAAAGGCTGTTTTCAGTTTCCATAACTCATAACTCAATGGCATTTCCGTAAATAAACACACATGAGGGACCCACAGCTGCAACTTTTGACCACCTTTTGACTTTTTTTTTTTTTTCTTTTCCTGGGTTGGCCGTTCAGTTTTTTTTTTTTTTTTTTTTTTTTTTCCTTTTTTTTTTCTTTTCTGGGTTGGCGTTGTTCTTTTTTTTTTTTTTTTCTTTTTCTTTTTCTTTTCCTGGGTTGGCTGTTCGGTTTTTTTTTTTTTTTTTTTTAAGCTTCGGTGAGTTGGGTATTAATAAAAATAATAAAAAAAACTACTGTACTGGCTGACAGGTGTGGGACCCATGAATAGTGTGAAAAAATTGAGTGATGAAAATAAAAGTGATGTTGCCAAATGAGTGTGAAAAAATGAGTGATGAGTGATGAGTGATGAGTTATGAGTTATGAGTGATGAGTGATGAGTGATGGAAATTGAGTGACGGAAATTGAGTGATGAAAAAAGGTTACCCAAACAGGCCCTTAATATTTGATTTATTATAAAAAGTGGCAAAGTGCAGAAAGAAGACCAAGATAGTCTTTATTTCAAACAATAGGATGATTCCACTATATAGCTCCCATAAGTTGTTACTACTCTTGATATAAATAATAGTGGCAGTAATTAAGAACAAAAAAAAAAAAGAAAAAAAAAAGGAAAGAATTGATCTATCAAAAAATATATATCTATATCTATATAATAAAAAGAATTGAAAAGCTTGAAAAAAAAAAAATCAAAGGATGAAACCTACATGGTCAAATAGTTTATCACAGTTCATCTACACTATTATCCCAACACCTATTGTATAGTACACCAACCAAGACATGTGAGAATGTTGACATGGCTAAATCCGGACCCTACACGTGGAATGACTGTGAGCAAAGGAAATGAAACGTTGGCTAGGGAAAAAGATCTTTGGTCCATGTCAATGGCGTAACCATCTTGGGGAAGAGTGAGATTTGCACCTGACATGGACACTTAGCACTCACAAAAGAGAGACAGTGACCCCCTATGATCAGAGGCTATGAAATCTCTCACTTTCGTTGGTTGTGCTTGTGCTGGACCACTATTAAGGACACATGCATCATTCTTAATGCCCCCGATGTCCCTTTCCTTGTCCAAGGATTGTTCCCCACGTAGTGGCAAGGTCACTTTTCACGCCTCTACCTTGACCTCAGCGTGCTTACTCTCTCTCCTCTAGCCACTATATAGTACAACAGCTATATTGGGTTCAAATGAGGGAATCATAGTTTGACACTTGTCTTTTGTACCTAGCAACATTCCTCGAACTATAAGAGGAAAATGTTGCTAGATTATTAGGGCAAGAACCAAGAAAGAACATTAGAGAAAAGAGTAGAAAGTTTGTAAGGAAGTGAGGTAGAGAAAAAACCTCCCTTTTAGTAAGAATATCATCACTGTACAAGGAAAAACTTCCATTTTCACATAATAGAGAGCTTGAAAGAGTAAGGGACATTCACCCTTTCTCACCCATGGTTTTTCACCTATTCTTAAGAGTTTTCCACGTACATTCCATTGTTTTCTTTACTTTCCTTGCAATGCTTTCTTTTTCTAACGACTTCATGATATTAAAGCTTTCATTTTTATCACTTTTCAGCTTTTTCATCAAAATGTACTATTAGATAGCTCATACACTTTTCATACGAGTTCACAAATCTAACTTGCACATACACCTATATAGGCTTGTAAACTAACATAGATGCAAAAATGCCAAGTAACACAAGTTGCTCATAGAGGCCTTTTGTCGAACACCTAGCAGATATAACCAAGAAGTAGACCTTGGTTAATGGACAGGTTCCGTAATAGAGGGCAGCATAATTTTCAGCACCATAAAAATATTTAGAATAATGGAATTTACAAATTAGAAACATATTGATGTGTCAAAGTAAAATTTAAGGAAAAAAACATTTTTACTCAAGTAGAAGTAGATAAACTCAAACAAATATAAAAAGAATGAAAAATCTATCCAAAACTCAACCAAATCAATCTATACCAACACAATAGCGGGGAAGAGAGTGGTTCTCAAGGTGATTGGGCTACGATGTCTTGGAGACCAGGTTTTATAGAAATAAAATCAGCAGCTTGTCAAGGGTAGCAGAGATGAAGGCAACGTGAACCATGGTCTAGGACTGTTTCTAGCTTTGTACAACTTAAAGTGATTGGAGGAAGTTGAGCAATTGGGGTCAAGACGTGAGACCAGGTTTGAGAGAGAGGAGAGATTGTATGACAATTTGCACTAAGAAGAAGTTGAGACAAAGAGTGGCAGATGGAGAAGGGGAGGGCTTCTGGCTTCAATCAGAGCAATGAGAGCAAGGGAAAGAAAGTATCGAGGAAGCAGGGAAACAACTACTGAAATAATAATATTTAAAAATAATAATAATAAGAATTAAGTGATGTGGAAAACTGTGGAAATTGCAAAGACTGTGACACGCTCTCATGAGGTCAACAAAATGTTAGAGGCTTCGGTTATATAATATTTGTAGATAATAACTCTACCAAATTTTTCAGACATAATGCAACATTTAGACCCTCACTAATGTTAAAAATGCAATTCAAATACAACTCAAACACCAACTAATTAAACTCCAATGGTCATGCAAACACTTCAACACTCCCACACAGTGTCAAATTTGCACCAACTTTACCCAGTTATTGCCCACATCCAAGTTCCAACAAGTGCGAACTCTCGCTAAAATAATTGTCAATAACTAACACCCTGATAGAAACGGTTTGTAAAGTGTATATATGGTAATTTGGTTCAGCTGTTGTAAAAGTGGCGGCTTTTATGCTAGTTTATCAGATTTAAAAAAAAGCAAAGTGTTTTGTAAAAATTGTTAAAAAATGTTTTTTTTTTTTTTAAAAATTGAATATTTGACTAGCACTTATCCAAATTGCAGTTTAAGGTATAAATTGTCAAAAAAGACAGTACATATAAAAATAAAAATCTTCAATACTCTTGGTTTCACCTTCTTAATAATAATAATAATAATAGCTTGTCATTATTATTAATGACTTCTTATCAATAGTAATTAAATCTTTAATTTTTGGGTAAACTACATATTTAGTTCCTATCTTTTACACCATATTTCAATTTTGTCCTTAACTTTTTAATTGTGTCAATTTAGTCCCTACCATTATTTTTTATATAAAAATTACTGACGTGTTAAATAACTAAAATAAAATGCTGACGTAACATAGTCCACCTCAACTAGTAAAAAGATAGATTAACACATAGGATTTAGGATTTTAAGTTTAAATTATCATTTAAAAAAAATACACTCTTAAAACACAAAAACTATTAAAAACAAACCCCCCCCCCCCCCCACCCCAATTCTTTAAAGTCTATCTCCTCCTCTCCTCTTTACATTCATCGCCGGAGTAAGCTTGAATTTGTTCTCTCCGGTGACTACTAAAGACCAGCCACACTGTTTAGGCCTCCGTCCAACGAAGCTCTTCGCCCCCAACTTTCACTATTAGCTCTTCGTTTAACTTCCTTCTCTCTCTCTCTTTCCCTCTGACCCCAAAAGCCAATGCCCTTTCCATTTCGTTTCTTCTTCCATTTTTCTCAGCTTTACACTTCAAAATTTTCACTATCGGTAACTATAGCCTCCCAAAACTTTGCCTTAGTATTTCACGATTCCTGGGTTTTGGAACTTGGGTTTAAAATTGGAATGGGAATTTCTTTGGCTGCAGAAGTAGAAATCCGAATTCCCATGTTCTTTTGGACAAAAAAAGGTATTTCAGTTTGGATGAAAATTTTGAGAGTTATTATTGTTACTGAGCTTTAAGCTTTTTGAGGTTTTAAGCTTTGAATCTTTGAATATGAGATCCCTTTATCTAAGGATTTGCTTTTCCTGGTAAAATTTCACAGTGAAATGCGAATAGGCGGTTGGGGGTTTAATTGCTTGGATTAAATGTGAATAGGCGGTTGACTGGCTTTGTATTGGAACACTGAAGCCAATTCTTGAAGCCCTTGTTTGTGATTGGCAAAAAGGATTTCAACTCAAAAGTGTTTTATGTCTTAGCGGAACACGAGTTATTGAATTTCTAATTTAGAGTTTGATCGGTTCATAAAAATGAGCTAGATTTCCAGTTTTTTACTTTCTTCCTCAGTGGTGAAAAGCGCAGGCTTGGACTGCTTAAGAGTGTGGCTGGTCGTTAGTAGACACCGGAGAGAGCAAATTCAAGCTTACTCCAGCAATGAATGTAAAGAGGAGAGGAGATAAACTCTAAAGAAATTGAGGTTTTTGTTTTTAATAGTTTCTGTGTTTTAAAAAAAATTTTAAGATGTGATAATTTCTTAAAACCTAAAATCCTACGTGTTAATATTTTTTTTTTTAATAGTTGATATGAACTATGCCACATCGGTATTTTATTTTGATTATTTGCCACGTCAATAAATTTTATCTAAAAGAAAATAGTACGGACTAAATTGACACGGTGTTAAAAGGTTAGGGACTAAATTGACATAATTGAAAACTTAGGAACCAAATTGAAATATGATGTAAAGAATAGGAACTAAATATGTAATTTACCCTTAATTTTTTTCATCATTATGGAACACAAAATGATAATGCAAAAAAAAGAAAGATCAAATACGCCACCATCACTATAATTACCACAGCTCCAACCGTGACCATCATTATAATGACTTCCATCATCCTTGGCCATTAACAGTACAATAAAGCTACTACTATCATCACTAAAATTATCATCAATATTTGCATAGCCTATACAACAAAGTAACAAATAATCAACCCTAGAACTTAAAAAGGGACAATAACACTTAATACAAGTTTCAAATTATATAGTATATAACATATAGAAAATCCAGAGCAATTACAACATAGCACACATAAAAAGTCCAAAGTTCAATCCACCATAGCACATAAAATAGTCGAAAGCTAAAACAACATAGATTACCACCAAAAAAAATATAAAAGGAGCTAATAAAACATGGTCCAAAGCTAACGCTTTCATATTTTTGTTTCTTGAAAGAGGAAAATGCAAGGTGCGTCACTTCCTTGAATTGACCAATCCCTTTAGCCACCTAAGCTGTAAATCTGGCTTCTTCAAAATTACAAACATCTCTCTATATGACTTTTTCAAAAAGATATGAGAAGCTGCAAAGTGGAGGTCAGAGCCTTTCTCCACACCAGGAAGTGTACACACAAGTTCCATGACATTACGAATTGAACTTTGTTGCTCTCTTGAATTAGCTAAACTCCTAAGCTCACATGCATCTTCTAGGCGACTAAGATGATTATCCAATTTTGCAGCTCCTAACTTCCTTTTCTTTTGTGAGGGCCCAGATTCACTAAGTTGCCATGTTTGTTCAAAATTTCTACAAGGAGTCTCATTAATGTACACCATGCAACATATCACAGCTAATACACATGCAACATACACTAGTTCAACAAACTCATCATCAAAATCATCGTCACTATCATCGTCGTCATCGTCATCATCAGTACTGTCATCATCATCGTCATCATTACTGTCATCACCATCATCATTATTGTCACCATTGTTATAATTGTCATTATTCAAGTCACCACCATCATTATAATGACTTCCATAATCCCCATCCATTAACTGTTCGGTAACGCTACTTCCATCATTACTATTACTAAGATAATCATCCATGTATGCGAAGCCTATACAACATAGTAACAAATAATTAACCTTTGAACTTAAAAGACAACAATAACACTTTGTACAATTTTCAAATTACACATATAACATACAGAAAATCCAAAGTTATTACAACATAGCACGTAGAAAGTTCAAAGTTCAATCCAACATAGCACATAGAAAGTCCAAAGCCAATACAACATGACACAAAAAATAGTCTAAAGCTAATACAACATAGCACAAAGAATAGTTCAAAGCTATTACAACATACATTAGCAACAAAAACAACAACGAAAAGGCTAACACAAAATAGTCCAAAGCTAACGCTTTCAAATTTTTGTTTCTTGAAAGATGAAAATGCAAGGTTGGTCACTTCCTTGAATTGACCACTTACTTTAGCCACCTAAGCTGTGAATCTACTTTCTTCAAAACTACAAACATCTCTCTATTTGACTTTTTCATAAAGATATGGGAAGCTGCAAAGTAGAGGTTAGAGCCTTACTCCACACCAGGAAGTGTACTCACATTTCATGACATTACAAATTGAAGTTTGTGGCTCTCCTGAATTAGTTAAGCTCCTAAGCTCACATGAATATGCATGCGACTAAGAAGATTATCCAATTTTGCAGCTCCTCCTAACTTCTTTTTCTTTTGTAAGGGTATGGATTCACAGAGCTGCTTCTTTCTTGAACTATGCAATGGACCAGTATGGGCTTCTTACCCTAAACTATCAATGTTGATATTCATTTCACATTAATCATCCTTAAAATCAAGGCTACCAAATGAATCACCAGATTCCAGAAACTCCTTAGGCAACTCTAGAGGTGGCATGATTGAAGCAAGGGTCAACGAACTCATTCAAGTTATTGTAAGTTGTAATATCCCTAAACTCCTTATCAAGTTGTTCTAGGTTCTCTAGACCTTTTTCTCGAAATTTTGAAGCTCAAGGCACTTCCTAAAATATGAGTTTTTCATTACACCCATATTATAACAAGTCATAATTATCTCCAAAGAAACTACATATTAATAATACGAACAACTCACCTTCAACTTTCTGTCCCACCATTAATCACTAACTAGTCCTGTGTCCCCCAACTTCAATTTTTCCTAGAGATTCCAATCTATCATTAACACATCCCACCTAATTTTTAACTGATCCTTATCATAGTCTTTACCGGTTCTACTTATGAAATTGGACACCAACTTGGTCCAACATCCCTGACTAAAGCAACCATATTTATTTCTATGACCACCTTGAATCTTGTCCACACAAGGGTCACAAAATATAGCTATCAAAGTTGGGTTGTTCCATAATACTCTACATTTTGTTTTGCTTCAAAGTTGGAAGTGGCCTATTTACCCATCTATGGAGTATAACCAACCATTAAAATCATATTAATGTTAATGATATTGATGCTAATGATAATTACTAACCAAACAAGTTAAAACTCAAATTTCCAATTACTACTCCAACACTCAATAATCAAACAATAGAAAGATCACAAAATTAGATAAGAGAGCTCCATAGAGGGACTTAAAGTTCATCTTAAAATAAGTAAAAATATAAAATAACTTTAGCTTACTTCTCTAAATGTATAAAAAATTAGCTTCTAAAAAACCTAGGGGGTGTTTGGTATCACAACTTAAACAATAGTTTTAGTTTTTAAACAACATTATACATATTTCCACATACTTTTTCATCTACACGTATTTCCAAAAAATACAAACAACATTACTAGAACAACATTACCAAACATGCCCCTAAACTCTCAGCCAACTTTTTTATATGAATTAGTAAGAATTTTATTAACACAAAACAGCGGGTACATGAGCAGAAGCTTTACGATTATCTGGGTTCTCTCACATCTATTTGGTCCATGAAATGCAATAGGCTTCAGACAAATCAATAATTATTAGTGAAACCTAGATTCTAGGACTAGAAACCTGTTAGCCTCCAGAATCAGTGAACATGTGTTATCAAATGAACAGTTCAGTATGGCACTAGCAATGCTGGCTGAAGACAAGCAAATAAATCATGTTCTTAAGGAGCTGTTCGCAGAGGAGGTGCCTTTCATGCTGCATCCTTTTGTTTTTTTGGTTTGATGAAAACAATGTTATTGATAACAGCAAGGAATTCATCAATCTACAAAAGTCGTCTTTTTAAAAAAATAGTTACCTTTCTAGAGAGAATGAAGTGCTAATGTGATCTGATTACAAAGAGGGCATCCATATGACCCAGTTCAAATTTCTTTGTTGTATTACAGTGGAAATAACAGAATAACCATTAGAACATGACTAGTCCTTGTGTAAAAAATTTAGTTTTTGATGTTGACCAAGCAGTCTTCTAGTATGCGTAATAACAAATAATTTGATAAGAGCAGACAAGATTCTTAACCCCAATGCACTATATTTTTAATTAAGAGGACTCAAAAAAGAGAAAAAGACTTTGATGAAAATGTAAACAAATGCAAAAAAATCCCAATTTGAAAATGCCATTGTGAACTTTTTCCCAAAAAGCAGTAATTAAACACACAGTTCGAGCAACATCATAAATGACTCATTACTCCATTTACTAAGACATTTCAAGTGGTTTAAGTAAACAAAAACAGCTCATCAAAAAAAAAAAAGGTAAACAAAAACAGATAACTTGCTGCATTTTGTGCAACCTTCATATTCATCAGCATCTTCATTAGGATCTTCTTCACATCGTTGCACATTTGAACCTTCCCATACTGGTTCTTCCAGATTATTTGCATCTCCATATTCATCCATTAATCGGCTATGCCTAGAGATCACTTCATGCAACATCCCACATATTTCATCACATTCATTTTTCAATCTTCTACTTCACTATTAGTAGCTCTACTGATGTGGTAACTAGTAACAAATATAGACTAGCCATGACAAAACCAAGGATCATAACCAATACAAATCCATTGGTCACTAAGTGATCATGCACAACTAGCGGTTCAAATAAATATACATTCGCACACTTTTACATGGACAAGAAATTTTCCTATTCCTAGATCCAATTTTTGTAGCAAACTAGATAAAATCCCAAACCCCTTCTATGTACTCTCTTTAGATCCTTTTTTTATTCATCCAACTCTTGTACATACGAACGGACATTCAACATGCCATTGTAAAAATAAAACATAGTTAGAACTATTGTTACAATTTTCAATTTCACTTTCTTTAACTTCAAAACCATATGAATCTTTCCTATTGAGAGTTATGATATACTACATCATATACATTAAGGAATGAACAAACAACAAGGGGGTTGGAGAGAGGAGAGAGGAAAAACTCTCCAAATGTCATAATAGACCATCCTTACACTCCATGCAAGCCACCCGCTTACTCCAATTCAAACAACCACCACAACCATATCTCAAATCAATCAAAAAGATTCATTATTCTGATATAGCACAATAGACACATCAAGAAATGAACAATCAAAAACCCAAAAGAAACGAGAAAAAAAAAAAAAAAAACAAAACAAAACAAAACAAAAACAAAACAAACAAACAAACACTCCCAATATTTAATAGACCACACTTATACTCCATGCAAGCTACCTACTTGCTCCAATTCAAACAACCACCACAAGCAATTCTCAACCTATGTTCATCATACCATATTTATCACAAAGTATTGTAATCATATTGTTATGCTTAAGGCAAAATAAATAAATACATGAGAACCCTTAGTAAAGTGCACTTACTAGATTGAAGAAGGTAATAGTTGAGCTTGTCAATTAGTTTCTACCTGCAATGCCAATTTAATGAAGATATTTGATGACTAAACTGCATACATAATACTGTGTATATATATACACACATAGGCATATATAAAGATATATAAATGTGAGTTCAGATAAATAGAAAACCCCACCTACGTGACAAAATACAAATCATTATTATTATTTTTTTCTTAAATCATAATCTTTTTTTATGTGATAGATTCATGATTCATCACAGCAATTTTTTCTAAAATCAGAATTAAGGCTATGGTCCAGGTTTTTTTTTTTTTTTTGATAAGTAATAAGTTTTATTGGTATCAAAAAGGGTCACCCTAGTACACAGGGAGTGTCCAGGGGTCAACAAATCAAGTACAAAATTACAAGAATCAAGAAAATCAAGGAAAGAAGAGAATGATTGGTTTCAATAAGCAAGCAACCAATCCAATAATGCTCCAAAGAAAAATAACTTGAGGTCTAGTATGAATCTCTCATTATCTTCAAAACGCCTACTATTTCTTTCCCTACAAAAACACCACATTAAGAAATGGGGGACAATTAAGATTTGTCCAACAATGACAATGCTGATTTTCTTGGTTTGCACAACCTATTTTTAAGTTCAAATCTATTATACTTGTCATAAAATCAGGCCGCATTTTTCAAACATAAATTTTCCCAAAAAATACATGCATTTGTACTGAAGAAATAGCTAATCGCATTATTATTCCATAGAGTTGGCATTGTTTTTTTTTTTTTTTTTGTTAATGATGGTTCTAATGGGTTCCAAGAGAAGTACACCACGCCTTCTTTCTCTTGTAAACAGTTCATCTGTTCTAAATAAACAAAGTGTCAAAAAGGTATAAACTTTGCCTCTGCCTGGACCGAAATTTTTGACATTACAATTTACAGGACAATCAATGGTGAGGGCATCTCTCTTTAAATTGAGAAATGATAATGTTCTGGTCAAGATTAAAGAAGAATAAATTCTAGGTTTCGTCTATATTGCTTGACACCATGGTGAATGAAATTAATACAAGACCATTTATAAATCTGAGCAATATATAACGGTTGGAAACAGACATTATCCAAAATCTGTGAACTAAAAAGTCAAGAATCCAGAATGGACACTACAGGACTAGAAAGTTACCTGAGGAAAAGGGTGAATTTGGATCAAGAGATAAGCAGTGATAGAGAGCAGTGGTGGGTGGTGAGTATGTGAGAGAGAGTGAGAAATAATGCGTGAGAGTGAGAAAATGGAGAGGGAATTTTTGGTGGGAGACGGGGTTAGGGTTGAAAATTGGGGGGAAGATGAAAATAAGAATTGGGATTAGAAAATTTTGGTGGGAGTATATTTGCTTTTTATTTATTTTTTTTTTTTGAGAAAGAATATTTGCTTTTTATTAGGCTTTGGGATCGGAAAATTGTGGGCGGAGATGCTGCCTATTTTTTGGTTATTGATGAGTAAGAACCAATGCCAACTTATTACAAAATTGACCGTGATTGACATATGGTTAATGGTTTTAATTTGAAGTTTGAACTCATCATTCAAAGTACTTTTTTATTCAACCGATTACTAGTAACAACTAATAATAACTTATCAGATATTCACCTCCCAATGTTTTAATTTGAAGTTTGAACTCATCATTTATGGTCTGTTTGAATTGAAAGGAGAGAAGGGGAGTAGAATAGATTTAATACAAAATTAGCTTATTTTTAGTCAATTTTACTCTACTCCCCCTCCTTCCCCCATCTATCCAAACAGGCCATTAAAGTACTTTTTTATCAGTGGATTCCAGTCAGCTCAACTGCTAAAATCTCTGATGGTTGTATAAGAGATCTAGGGTATACCAAAAACTGATTGGTGTCTTGATCTGATGATAAAAGGGCTATATCAAGAGCGAACGTCATAAGTTGAAATTCTCTATAAAAAAAATAAAAATAAAAGTACTTTTTTATCCAACCAGTTACTAGTAACAACCAATAATAACTTACCACATCCAATTTATTGTGAAATTATTGTGCACATAACATTTCTTTGCGGAATTTGGCAAATTTTTTCACATAATAGGCCTATTTGGTAAGAGTATTTAAATATAGTTTTTTGTATTGCAATCCATAAATATAGTTTTTTGTATCCTATTTTCTTTATTCCAAACATGATTTGAAAATGGAGAGTATGTTTTCAAGATACTGAAAATGTTTTTAATGGCATAGTTTTAAATAAACTGAAAACAGTAGACCTCACAAATTTGTCCAAACTATTCTATCCTTTAAATTAAGGAACTTATCTTTATTACCAAAAAAAAAAAAAAAACTCACACTTCAAATTTAAAACTTATCATTATCAAAAAAAAAAAAAAAAGTACATGAACTCTATTTCCTTATCATTATCCAATATATATATATATATATATAAATGTAATCTGCAAACTCTACATGTTATTTTTGTAAATTTTTCAAAAAATAAAAATAAAAAATAGAAATGGTCTCCCAAACATTTATTTTTTCTTTTTAGAATTTTAAAAATTGTTCTTAAAAGTGGGAGTAAAAATTATTATTGAAAACTAGTTTCAATTTCAAATTTTTGAACATTGTTTTCATATTGTTTTGAAAACAAAAACAAAAAAAAAAAAAACAAAAATCCTCCTACCAAACAAGCCCAAGTTTACAAGCTTTCACTATTCTTACTTAGGTTCACCATTAATATCACTTTTTTTTTTACATATTACTAACAATCTGTCATATCAGCAAGTACCAAATTTGTTATATCTCTAAACTTTTTCTAAAAGAAAAAACTTATAGGTTCACCCACATCAAAATTTCACTTTCACAACAAACTAAGGTGTTATTCTATCATGGGATAGAGTTTAGCTATAAAATTAGTTATCGCCTAAGTCTACAACTTTACTCAATATCTTTTTATTGGAGATGAATTTTGACAAATCTACCATTGGATTACATTTTCTTTTTATATCTTCAATTCTTGCAAAATTTTTAGAAAATTAAAGATCAAAAACTATATCATCAATAAATTATTTAAATTGCAAGTTTTGTAGTTTAAAATTATGCATAAAATATAAATTTTTCAAAAGAGAAAAAAAAAAAATATATATATATATATATTACTAACCAAAATAAAAGTATTATAATACAGTAATATTGTGAGATTTTATTATTTTACTTTCTCAAAACTTACTTGTGGTACCCAAACCCAGTGGTCCTCCCTTTAGGGGTGGAGAATTTGGGCTCCCAATTTATTTGTTGGTGGATTTTCTTGCACTCCTACTAGCTATTGCTTCAAACACTACCTTGACAACTCAACCCTCTAACCTTCTTTGTCACAAGCCTAATCCCTACCCCCTTTGATTCTTCCTCTCTCTCTTTCCTTCTCTTGTTCTCCCACACCCCTCTCTGTGTTTGCCAACCACTTTTCCATTCTCCCTTCATTCCTTTTTATAGTCTCCCCTTAGCGAGGACCCAAATGATTACTTCTCCACCTTTTCCCATGTGGCCCTACTTCTGCCCAGAATCCCTCATAAATTGGTCCATTTTGAAGATTCTCTTGAAACTTGCAGCAAACACCAAACAGCTTTTGGTAGCGGATTCCCCCAAGGCACTAACAACGTTCAGTTACTGACCCAATATTTGACTATTGAGTCTTCGGTTGTTCCTAGCCCGTTTGTTGACATTAGGTTGAGCCCAGTTCAATAACAGCAAGCTATCCCCAAGTACTGATCTAATGTCCGCATATTATGGATATTGGGCTAGGCCTATCCCTATGGGAGTGGGCCAACACTAGTCACCAACCCCATGTGCTTACATTACTGATTGAAAATTAGTATTGTTGTTTTTAGGTTTTAGGATCACGAAAATCCATTATAAAATATATATATATATATATATATCCTTATTTTAGCACTTTGTAAAGTTGTTATTTACAACTATTTTGTATTGGCTTTAATTCTGTGCCAAATTTGATTGTAATTTTGTTTAATCTTATGTACCCTATATTTTATGTGGGATTTCATTATATGGGTTATGTGTGAGAGAGAGTGTGTGAAGACTCAAGACAAATTAAAGATCAAAGGAGTTTTCGCGGGTAGCTCGCAAGAAGACTTCTTGCAAAGTGAAGCCATATGCTTGGCACATGACAGGAATATGAAGACTCATGATAGTTGGTTTTCGCGATTATTTCGCGGGTAAGGCCTTCTCGAGAGATACCTGCAAAACATTCTGTTTTGCTATTTTGGCATATCTACTCCATTATGTTTTCACCCACACTATATATATCATCATTACCCATATATTGTGAGGAGTGCTTTTCAGATAGAAAACCCTAGCCATAACCCTTGAGAGTTAGAGATTGTCATACCCACAATCCTCTACACAATCCATTGTGGTTTTCCTTAACTCCTACTATTTGTTTTTAGACCCCTTAAAACACAACCAGATTAACCTAGTTAATTAGCCAAGTGATTACTTAGTCAAAATTATCAAATCTAGGTTAACACAAATATATCATATCATTGTAAAGTGTGAAAAATAAAGAATACAACAATATGATAACCCAGGGAAACCAAACCGATAAAAAACTTGGTAAGGATTTAACCTAGCTATCCTCAAGGTAAACCGAATCCACTATGAAAGAATTGAAGTTTACACAATAGGGACTTAGACCACTAACATCCTATTGCTACCTCGAGTAGGAAACTTAATACCATGACCACATGACAACTCCGCGTCCACGGACTACTTCTTTCTTGGATTCTCAGCAAACACAAGCACTACCGCTTGTATATCTTTAAGCTCTTGAATCTGCAACTGAATTGATCACCAAGCTCTCGACATCAATCTTGAGATTGGAAACCCTAAGTGTATGTGAAGGCAAACACCTCTAGAACTCACAAAAGATTCACACATACAACATAAAGAGCAACCTTTAAACGTGGCTAGGGTTTTCCCTTTTATACTTAAAACAAAACATAAAACCCTACACATCAAACCGGGCTTGGGTTGAGTTGGAAAATTCTGCAAAAAACAATCTACACGAGCTTCAATCAATCGAGTCTAATTTTCGATTGATCGAGTCAAGCAGATTTACACAGTAAATCCTGCAAAACACTCAATTCCAACTTTACATATAAACACACTTTGAGCAAGTCTAAAACAAGACTAAAACTTTTTTATCATGGTTTGCCAACATTACAAATTGAAGTTCGAATACATTAGTTCCTAATTCCTTAGAGCCTAACAAACTCCCCCTTTGGCAATCCGTGACAAAATACAAACTAAACAAAGTGCTCAAAGTTTACAAAAAAAATAGCCCAATATAAAACTTTGCCCAACAAAACAAATTCAATCTAACTACTATCTATCAGTTGCAAGTGTAGACAACAGCACGACTGAATCAACCTATATATTCTTGTAACACTTAACAAACACATAAACCCATGTGTGGAAAATACAAGTAAAACAAAATAAATTCTTGATTTCACATAACATAAACTACAAGACATATATCATAAATAACCTCAAAATATAAATCAATAATCAAGTAGCACAATGTGAAACAAGAAACATATATAAATACATCATAGTATCTCCCCCTATCATGGACAACCCAATAAAAAACAAACATATATCATGAGCCAAAAATGTAAATACAGAATGAAGCAACTAGATACAATCTAAAAGCTCCACAACTCCAAAACATCAAAATCTCCCCCTAACAACAAAATCTCCCCTATATATGTACTCCCCCTTTTTGTGACGAATTGCCAAAGGGCATTCACTCATCATCAAAAGGAGGTGGTGGAGGCGACCGTCTAAAATGCTCCAAATCTGCACGCAAGGCACGAAGCTCATCAAGCATGTCCACCAAAAGCTGACTATAAGCCGCTTAAACAGTCATGACAGTCTCCTACGTACGACGAATGTCTGAATCATCCGAAGTAGAAGGTAGGGGAACAGCAGTAGCAGCAGCAAGATCGACAAATGCCTCAACGGAATTATCACCTGTAAAGGAGGGAGGAGGAGGTGCGACACTAGAAGACTCAACCCTAGGGTGTTTAGAGCTTGCTCTCATCTAAGTAGCCCTCTGCCTAAGAAAGGTGGCACCTATGGGAGCTATGATATGAACGGGCTCAGATGCCAAAAAATGCTCTAAACCTAAATGTAAAAGAATCCGATGAATAAAAATCGGAAAGAAAGTAGCATGAGTAGTAGAACTACTCCTATGAACCTCAATCAAGGAACAAATAAAAAGATAAGGAAAACTTATAGGAGCGTCTGTGACAAGGGCATACAAAAATGCACATCTCTTCAAAGGAATGGTGTGCAGATGAGAGATAGGCCAGATCAAATGGCAAGAAATCCAAAAGAAAAGATAGTGAATCTCGGTCAACTCGTGAGAAGTGATCCGAGGATTAGAACCCCACTAGATAGAAGTACTAGTGATGTATGATATGATGTCATCAAGGGGTGGAGACTCATTGTACGGATAAACAGAATGCTAGACCAATGGCTCCTCAAGAGCATCAGCCATTACAGAAGGAGTAATGGTGTAATAATCACCCCGTATCCAACTTCTCACAAGAGTGTTGGAATCATAGGAGTAGATAGAGAGGTTCGAGTAGAACTTTTTGATCAAGGTAGCCAGAGGAGGATGATTAACAAAGGTAACCAGCACCTACGGTCAAAGTTTCTCCTAATCTTACCATCTAGCTCTTCTAATAAAACCTTCCTCTCACCCCAAACATTCCTACGAAGGTTCAGCTTCTTATATGCTTCCTGGTTTTTCTCACTCAGGAACCTCTCACTATCAAAGGTGGGGGAAGAAGTAGAGGTGGAGGTCCTATGGGCTCTAGTCTTCCTAACCATGATGCTAAGGATCAAAAGGACAGACACAAAAGAGATTGAGAAAAAAACAAAAATATCAAGGGCAGTTAGCACAGAAATATATAGAAATTACAATTCTATATGATGCATGAACAATATCAACACATGATGCATGCTCTAATGCAATGAGAATAAGTTCAGTTGCACTTTAAAGTCACAAAATTGGCTTGAGCATAGAGTTTAAATCAAAAACCCCAAATTTGAAAACCCACTTTCAAAAATCCAACAAATTGACCAAATTGATCATTACACAAGATAGATAACATAAAATAATGATCAAAGCAAACAATCTAACAAGCCAATTTCATCAAATTAAGCTCAATTGAACAAAATCCCCAAATCGGGTAGTTTCAAGCCCTAGAAAATCTAATTTTTCCAAAATCACCAAATTGATCAAATTAATCCACAAAGATCAGTTTTATATTGTCCCAGAACAAAAACCCATTGATCAATTTCTAAAGAAAAGGCTTAAATCAACAAAAATCCCAACATTCCATAGGTTTGAAATTATCCCCAAAATGCATGAAACATGAAAATAAATGAAAAAGGAGGGGCAAAAAGGTCTTATTGGCCTTAGAAGACAAAAACCTTGCAAAAAGTTTGAGGGAAAACGACAAAAATTGAGACTTGAATCTTAGACCGATCAAGAAGAGAGAGAAAGAGCTTTGAAAGTTTGAAAAAGTGTTTGAACACGTGAAAAGCTAAGGGTATGTTTGGTAATTGTTTTTTCCCCTTATTTTCTGTTTCCAAATACAATTTTCTATTTTTGAGACTAAAAAACTTGTTTGGCAAACCAAAATGGAGAGAAAACAAAAACTGTTTTCAAAACTCAATTTGTGAAGGAAACTGAAAACATACAAAAGGCTGTTTTTAGTTTCTAATTTCAAAAGTCAATGAAAACACACATTTAATTTAATGAATCTGTCTCATTTAATGAGTTAGTATTAGAGTTCAAATCCTAGTAACAACATATTTTAGTATTTTCTATTTTTTTCTTCAAAAAACTATCTTTTTAAATTCAACTAACCAAACATGTTTTTGATTTCAAAAATACAAGAAAATTATTTTTTCTTTATATTCTCAAAAATAAGTTTTTGAAAATAGAAAGCAAAAACTGTTACCAAACATAACCTAAAGGTTTTAAAAAACTTTCCATGCAATTTTTGATTGATTGAAAATTAGATTCGATTGATCGAAAATGCCTTCGATTGATCCAGAACCAATCAAGCAACGATTGAAACGGGTAGATTCAAACCAAAATTTTAATCGCATTTTTGATCGGTCGAGAAATAGATTCGATCGATCGAAAATCTGGAAAACACAATTTTTTGAAAAACAGAGCAAGTTTATGCAAAAACTCCTCAAAGCATAGTATTTTATGAATAAAATGCATGAGTATGAGATGAAATGCTCTTCAAAAACACTTGTATTGAGCCCAGATTTCCCAAAAATAAGATTTTCAATCAATTATTCTTAAATTCTCAAACTTCAAACACATTTTGCATTAAAAATAAGAAATTTTCAATCTTGGATGGCCAAAATAGTATCACACACAATAAGATGTACAAAGTTTAGCAAAGAGTAACTTGTATAGTGTGTGCAACTAGCAAAAACTTGAGATACATGTGAGGTGATATGTGAATAGCAATCACAATTTCTACAAAATTCATCACATAAATTTGAGAGAGACAATCACTTAAAGAGTTACATCATATAACTTCCACATCTCCTAGAATAAAAGCTTGCAATCATGTATGTTTCTTGATTTGCCTCATATTGTACACACCAATTTTATTTGATCAAAAACTTATCAATAATAGCTAGGATAATGTATACACCAATTTTATTTGATTGATTTAATTATAGTACAATAATGTACATACCAATTTTAGCATTTAAACCGAGGCTACACCTTATGATCTTTTTGTGCATGTGCTACACTTTCTCGAGCACAAAATCATATGATATGCACTAAGGTGTTCATGATTGGCTAGTAAACAGTGGTGAGATAGTTATTTATGCCTTTCTCAATAAAATCAAGTCCGACAATCAAAGACATATGACATCAAGATTAAGACAAAGTGATCAAAAACCATAAACATCTTCCCACACAACATGCACTACAAAGCTCAAACTAGTAAAGTGCAATAAATAAGCTCATCAAAGCTAAACAAGGTACATACACATGTTATGTAAAAATAAATTGGCCAACCTTGATTTCAAATCCAAAACAATTAATGCAAAACACATTTTGCTTCCTTTTTTTTTTTTTTTTTTTTTTTTTTTTTTTTTTTTTTTTTTTTTTTCTTTTTTCTTTTTTGAAAAGAAATAACAAAAACAACCTAGAATGAAATGCATGAACGTTATGCAATGCAAATCTTAGAAAAACAAAGAAAATAAAAGCTACAAAGAAGAATGGTCACAAAGAGTAAAGTGATGAAGCATAAGGACCATGTCAGAAAAACTCAATTAGATTGAGCCTTTTGCATCCAAAACTTTTTAGATGCAACTCTAGCATTGGATTTATTCTTCAAATTAGAATTCTGAGCAACTCCAAGATTGGAATAAAGGTTTAAAGCCTTTATTAACTCACCAATAAGTACCATAGGATCTTGTGCTTGAGGCACGGGTACTTTTGGCTTATTTGCTCGCTTAGCAGCTTGCAACTTAAAACAATTTGAACAAATGTGTCTAGACATTCCACAAAAATGACAAACTCATGCAGGTCTATCATGCAACTTGCCTTTAGGAGGATTAGGAGTCTTAGGTTTAGATTCTTGAAGATCAACCCTAATTTTCCTAGGAGGTGAAATCTCTACAGGTTTGACAACCTCATTCACAGGAGGCTCAGATAAAGGAACAAAATTTATGGAATGAGTTTCAGGCACAGAGATGCTTTCTACAAAACCTAACCCAGTTTTGTCAGAGGAAGACTTCTGAACACTCAGCATGTGATCAAGTTTGGAGCTTGCAGACCTATTAGTTTGTTCTCTAATAATAGCTAATTCAAGTTCCAAATTCTTAACTTTATCAAGTAAAAGTATATTCTCAGTTTTCACATTATTTAGCAAATCATTAGCTTCAAACAGTTTCACAAGCAAACTCTTCTTATCAAGTTCAAGAGATGCAATTTTCTTTAAGTCTAAATCAACACTCATAGCATCCTTTGCAGCAACTTTGCAAAGTTTATTATAGGCTTCTTGTAAATCTACATCCTCAGAGAGTTCCCCATCAGAAGGGTTCTCTTCAATAGTAACACTTTCATCAACTACAGCAGTAGCTGTGAAAGTAATAAAGTTTCCATCCTCATCACTACCAGACTCATTGTCAGAGATTTTATCATCATTAAGGGTTACAACCATAGCCTTACCCTTAGATCTTAAGAATGTAAGATATTCTAATTTCGCATGACCATACCCTTGACACCCAAAATATTGTTGACTCATAGAATTATTAGAAGGTTAACCTACTTTCTCTTTAGGTTTTTCAGTGTTGTTCACCTTAGTGGGATCATTCCTCCTAAAATTTCTAGGTTCAGTATTGTTTTTACCTCTTGCCCTTCTGTTATTATTCCTAAGAAAGTTTCTAAAGTTCTTGGCAAGATAGGCAATCTCTGTAGCAGAGAGCTCATCATCAAATCCATTTACATCAACATCATCAATAGACTTAAGAGCCATTGATTTGGATTTTCTAGTCTTAGGTAGGTGTTGAGGTCCAAAAAATCACGACACCAAGGCCCAAAGAAATAACACAATGGACCATGAAAAAGTGAATTTGAAAAAAGATTAAGCTTACCACAAGGGGAAAGGATGATAAGCCCAAAACCCACATTGGACAGGCCTTAGAACTCATAAAATAAAAGGAAGAAAGAGAGAAGGCCCAGCCTGCCTAGACTAGAGAATTGGAGAGAGTCCAGTGAGAAGAACTAAGGCGGGATCTCGGAGGCTGTCAAAAGTTTGGGATCCCCAGGATGTGTAAGATGGGATTAAGACAGCTCAAGTGGAATACCAAAAAGGCACAAGAAACGAAGGGTAGATATGTCCTTCTCAAGTGACTAGTGATGTAGCAAGAAAGTTGAAAGCTTAGGATAGCAATTCATGAGCAAAGGGATGGTACCTCAGGGAACCCAAAATGAGGAGCTATAAGGGGAAATAGCAGGGAAAACTTTTGACCCAGCAGGAATGGATTCTTTCCATTTGGGAAAAATGACAGAGAGAGAACGACCAAAAGCTAAGTTTGAAAAGGCGAGAAGCTTGGAAAAAACGAGAAATCAAGAACTGCCCCCTAAGCACACCCTGGAATAGAAAGTTAGCCATGGGCTTTCAAAGAAACAACACCAAAAAAAGGAAATTATGAGGAATGGGGAAAAGATCAGTCTTTTGGGTGATAGGCACATAACGGGTTTTGGTACCCAGGGGAGCAAGGGAAGGAAATCAATAAGACCAAGGGCCCTTGGAATGACACTATAAAAAGGGGAAGACAGCCAACATCGAAAGGGGGAGGGATCATAACGGAATCATAGAAGAAAACTTGGTCAGAACTCAGAAATGTAGAAAAGGAGAGAGAGACATTTCCCGGTATCCCAGACAGCCACTATAGAACATACTTGGATTCAAAGATATTCAAACTTTGCAAGTCTTAGAGGCTTGAATAGTCATCTAAGTCTGTAATTTTTGAGCTTATTTGGACCTTGTAACATGTCTTAGTGAGAATTTTGTAATTTGTAATTGAGAAAAGACAACGACATATTTAATATTGACTTAAGGATCTTTAACATTTATTCGTGTCCTTTGTTATTATATTTGCTGCCTTCTTTTACATTTGCTTGCTGTTCCAATATATTCTTACTTGCTAGCATGTATTTCTTGTAGGATCTTTGCTCTGTGCATCACTTGGTTTGTAAACAGCTATTTAGTTGCTATAAACTAAGCCCAATCCCTTCAAACCACAACAAGCGGGCCCAGGGTCCTTGCTTCAATTTGGGCCTGGACTTTGTCGAAAACAAAGGACCCACACAGTAGGTCCAACTCATAGGACTAAAGAGATCCTACAAGTTCATCAACAGGGATGGAGTCAACATCCTTGCTTTTAGTGATAACAGTTACCTTGGGTTTAAAATCTTTAGTCAAAGATCTAAGAATCTTCTTAAAAATTTTAGGTTGATCATAGATTTCACCCAAATTATATGCAGAATTAACAATATCATTAAGCTTAGCATAGAATTCATCAAAACTTTCATCATCAGATATCCTAATGCTTTCAAATCTAGTTGTTAACTGTTGTAACTTATTGATTTTAACTGCCTTTGTGCCTTCATGCACAATTTGGAGGATATTTCAAGCAGTATGAGCAATATCAACATTAGAGATTCTCTTAAAGTCCTCCATAGAAATGATATTAAAAATAGCATTCATAGTTTTGCTATTAAAAATAGCTGTTTCTTTATGAGAAGTTTGCCACTCACTAATAGAAGTAGTGGGCTTCTCCCATCCGTATTCAACGGAGTTCCAGACTCTCTTATCAATAGATTTTAGGAATGCTTTCATCCTTACTTTCCAATAAGCATAATTATTCTCATCAAAGTGAGGTGGAATAACAAGAGAGTGTCCGTGTTCCATGACAACTGGGGTTAAGGATCAACTCTTAGATCAAAGGATCTAAACACAAGAGTTAACCTGCTCTGATACCACTTGTTTGTTTTTAGACCCCTTAAAACACAACTAGATTAACCTAGTTAATTAGCCAAGTGATTATTTAGTCAAATTATCAAATCTAGGTTAACACAAATATATCATATCATTGTAAAGTGTGGAAAATAAAGAATACAACAATATGATAACCTAGGAAAACCAAACCGGTAAAAAACCTGGAGAGGATTTAACCTAACTATCCTCAAGGTAAACCAAATCCACCATGAAAGAATTGAAGTGTACACATTAATGACTTAGACCACTAACATCCTATTGCTACATCGAGTAGGAAACTTACTACCACAATCACGTGACAGCTTCGAGTTCACAAACTATTTCTTTCTTAGATTCCCAGCAAGCACAAGCACTCCCGCTTGTATATCTTTAAGCTCTTGAATCTGCAACTAAATTGATCACCAAGCTCTCGACATCAATCTTGAGATTGGAAACCCTAAGTGTATGTGAAGGCAAACACCTCTAGATCTCACAAAAGATTCACACACACAGCATAAAGAGCAACCTCTAAACGTGGCTAGGGTTTTCCCTTTTATACTTAAGACAAAACATAAAACCTTACACGTCAAACCGGGCTTAGGCTGAGTTGGAAAATTCTGCAGAAAAACAATCTGCACGAGTTTCGATCAATCAAGTCTAATTTTCGATTGATCAAGCCAGACAGATTTACACAGTAAATCTTGTAGAACACTCGATTCCAACTTTACATATAAACACACTTTGAGCAAGTTTAAAACAAGACTAAAACGTTTTGATCATGGTTTACCAACATTACAAATTGAAATTCTAATATATTAGTTCCTAATTCCTTAGAACCCAACACCTACCTCTCCATATCCAAATCCTTGAGAGGTTGATAGCCCAAACACTTACCACATTCATCTTGAGTGTAAAGTGAGGTTTTGGTGCTACTGGGAAGTATTGGAAGAAGTCATTTGTTTGGTGGATGCAATCGGGTTGAATTGCATGATCCGGAGAGCTAGAGAAGACAAGGTTTCGTCAAATCTGTTGGTAGCAGGAGTTGGAGGGCTCAAGTACATGGGGTAGACTAGGCTTGGAAGGTCTTTTGTAATTCGTGTACTCCAACTCATTCTTTAGTGGATCGATTTACCGCTTGGAGGGCGGTAGAGAGGTTTTTGCCAAGTTCTTCGATTTCCTCTTCAATAATACATCAGGGTGTTATCTTGTTTTTGTATTCTTCTTCCCTACTCTTTTAACTTTCATTTTACTGTTGATATTTGATGAATATGGCTTAGAGTAGTTATATTGTTTGTTCACTCGCATTTACTTTATTCCGCACTTAGTTTAAATTAGAGTAAAATCAACCAAGCTGTAATTTTTAATTTAGGGGTCTAAACAGCTCTTGTGTTTTCACACAAATTTGAGCTTTCACACTTTTTTTTAGAAGCGTTTATAGGACCATTTTAAAATCTAAATAAATCAACCGTGTTCACTAATCACCATAATGACCACTACAATAATTCCCTTTTGGTACGGTTTTTTTTTTTTTTTTTTTTTTTTTTTTTTTTTTTTTTTAAGCTGCAATATCACAATCTATTGATTTTTTTTTAAAAAAAATTAAAGACACTACAACTAAATGTTCTTCTCAACAAAAAAAAATGTTGTCTTGTTTCTCAAAAAAAAAAAAAAAAAACTCAACGTTGTAAAAACCATTATTTTGTGTAGCGACTACATAAAGTTTTCTCAATTAAATTTAAATGTGGAAAAATAATAATGAATAAACAAGTTTTGATACATAAATAATATCCCAAATAATTAGCAAGAACATAAAATAAAAAGGAGTTTAGAACAATCTCACAATACTATAGAATCACGCTACAAAAGCGTTGTCCTTAAAGGTTGATTTGTGCCACTCAGAGTAAAACTCGGTGCGACTGGTTCTCTTGAACAAACAACCCTTCAGGATTAGACTATAGTGTCAACTTTCGTGATGGATGCACTTCCACTTACGAAGGTTCAAGAACAACCCTCTATTGCATTTCCTTAGAATAAATATAAATTGTAAAAAAATATGTAGGAGAGACATATAATAGTTGTGTATATCTAAATATAGAGTAATAAACTATGACCCATAAGAAAGGGTGTGATGATAGGTATTATATAGGCTATTCATGACAATAATGGTCTATAGTTATTGGTTACTAATAACCCATAAAAGCCCAACGGCTATATCATCCATTATTGTCCAATGACTATTTTTTATTATAATTGCCCAACAATTATTTTACTCATAAATTTCCAACGGCTAGAAAATAAATAATAATAAAAGTGTTTTGAACACACACCCACACCAACATTAAATACATGCTTACATTAATCAATCAAACATAGAATAGTATTATGTTTTTTCAAGAATAATTAAATAGGTATGTTGTATGCATTTGAATTTTATTGGAAAATATGTACTTAATGTATTGCAACTAAGTTTCGTCTTTTAATTATTTGTAGGTGTGTGTACTAAGTATTTATGTAAAATTATTTTTTGTGATTTTTTTTAATAATATTTATATAAGAAACAATTGTTTTAAAATATTACCTTCTTATTCAATTTGAATTGCTTCGACAACAATTGAAACAAATTGCAGCAAAAAAATAAAAACAAATTTAATTACATGCAATTAAGAGTATAAAATATAATTGCATGCTTAAATCAGCTATATAATTATACATTTTCAATTCACTCAAAATAATTGGTTCATATTCTTGATTTTCCTCCATTTTTAATGACATGTAATATAATTGAAGTTAATTTCCCAAAATTATATCTCATTATAAGTATTGTACATGAGAGATACTATAAATTCTTATAAATTATTTCACAATGCATTGTGCATTGCACGAAACATTGACTAGTAAAAAATAAAGAGGATCCTAGCCTAGTCTTTGAACAAGCTTATGTTCAATCCAAGGATTCTAAAAATATAGGATATAGGTTAGAATAATTCTCTCTATATTTAGATATTCAGATGAAGACATTTGAACAATTATGGTGGGAAGTATTGTCTTTAATTTTTGTTGTTTTCAATTTATTTATTTATTTTTTATTTTTGTTGATAATTCAATAGTTACTATGGAAAAGAGAATGACAAATTTTAACTACAAACTTAGTTATAGCCTAAGGTTACAACTCCTACTTAAAAAATTAACACGGTTACATAGTTTGATAATCTAACTGTTAGATTACATGTTCTTAATTTATATGTAAATTTTCGTGCCAATCGGATTTTATTTACTATTTGATTTATAAAATTATTTTTTATGCATAATTTTATACTACAAAAACTTGAAATTTAAACATTTGATTGATGACATAGCTATTAATATTTGTTCTTAAGTAATTTTTGCAAACATGAAGGATATAAGAAGAAAATGTAATCTAACAGTAAATTTGTCAAAATTCATATCAAATAAAAATATATTGAGTGGAGTTATAATCTTAAACTACAACCAAGTTTGTTGCCAAACTTTATCCAAGAGAGAATTGAAATAAACCTTGAATTAGTGAATGTCTCCATTTTTTTTTTTTTGGAGAATGTGAATGTCTCCATTGAAAACATAAAAAATACTAGCTAATTGAGCTACAAGTCTCTTGGCAATTTCTTATTATATTTGACCAAAAAGTGATTGTGGTTAGGGGTGTTCACCAAACCACATAAACCGCACTAAAACCGCCAGCAAATGGTATAACTGCACCGTATTGCAAGTAATAGTGCATTGCACCGCATGGTGTAGTGCGGTTTGCGGTTTTATAATAAGAAAACCGCAACGCACCCTCTCTATATATTAATATATTTATTTATTTTTAATATTAAATATATTATTAATAGTTTAATAACTCTAGTTTTCAAAAAAAAATTTAATAACCCTAGCAAGTGTTGACTAGAAAAGCCAACCCAAAATAAAGAAAAACTAGCTCAATAATTAAAAACTTGGCCCAAAAAAAGGGAAAAATAAGTTTTGGGCTGGGTAGGAAAAGCTCAAAATTTGAAAAATATACCGACTTCAAACTGCATCTTATACATAGTATCGCACATGTGACCATAAAAATGAGGTGCGGTGTTGTTATGGTTTTGGTTAAACTCTAAACCACACCACACCGCACTGCACATTTGACCGCAAAAATAAAGTGCGGTGCAGTTATGGTTTTAGCTAAACCGCACTGCAAATTGCGATGCTAAAAAGGCCTAAAACTACACCACACCGCACCGCGAACACCCCTAATTGTAGTAATTATGCGCTTCCATAAATAGATAGTTACAATTACAATGATAATTAATAGATTGAAGCCTTAAAAGATGGAAGTTTATTTTGTCAAAAAAAAAAAAAAAAACGCCGTAGAGATAATGAGGGAAAGATAAAAACAATTGATTAAATTGAAAATTCTTCTAAACACACGAAGAATCATTGTGTGATCAAATGCCCAAGAGTTTGAAGTCCAAAATGTGTTTTTATATAAGCTTACTACATACAATACATACATACATACTTTTTAAGAAACATGGAATAATTATTCTTTATATTTTGACAAAAAATTTCTTCAAACTAGTTTGTTTCTACCTTTCAAATTCTCACTAAAAAATTAAAATGGCTATATATTTTGAAATTTTAATTATTAGATTGCATATTATTTATGTTTTTAATTTCCTACGCATGCTAAAGCTGAAAAATCACACCATCTCTCTCTGTCTACAAAGCAAATTGAAAGCAAAAGACCCAAAAAAATTCAGTCTCAGACCTCAATATTTTTCCAATATTTTTACTAATTGTTAAAAAAATTTCGCTCTTTCCATTTTAAGAGAAAGGGAGGTTTTTGAAGTCTTCTTTGTAGTCAGCTTTGGACCTTCAGACCTCCTTTCTTTGCTGGGCCATTCCCTTCAGCCTCTAGGTTTGGCATTTTGACTCTAAAATCTTTGTTTCTTTAACTCAGTTCTTTTCTGCTTTAGTTTGCCTTCTTTTAGTCTTGGTTGTTAGTGGTAGATCACAGGACACACACTTGTCATTGATCCAAACAACATTTTAATATATTTTTCTCATAGATCAATTACATAAATAAACAAAAAAAAATCCCATCATATAACTAGTGAACGCAATTATTATTCCAATATATGAAATTGTAAATAGTAATTAATAGCTTATTTATTCTTCTTCTCAAAAAAAAAAAAAAAAAAAAAGCTTATTTATTCGGACTCTGAATGCAACATACAAGTTACAATAGTCCAATTTTTCAATTTCCCTTACAATAGACCGAAGTCCCATCAGCAAGGTGAAGAGTGCAGTTCTTTGGAGCTAAACAACAGTTGCACTTTGGATTAAGTTTATTTTCACCCGAAGATGGGCAAGTCATATACTCCACCTGTAAGCAGTATAGTGGGCAAGCTTTAGCGCTTATTATGTCCACCGGATTCATGCTGAGTAAAATTGCACCTGTTGATTAGCAAAAATAAGAAAAACACCATGGGAAAAACCCTCAAAAAATTTTAATTTAATTTTTAAATACTGCATATCTTATCCCACATAGTACACACAATTCTCAGAATCATGAAGCACCAAAATAATAATAATAATAAATTTAAAAGAGAAGTGGAGCTCACCATATAGCACAAGGAGAAGAGCCTTCATTGCCATGCTTTCCTAGCTCTCAGTATTTTGTAGTTATAAGATTGGTATTTATAGGAAATTAAAGTAAGTTGTTAACATTCAACTCTAATTTACAAAGAAACAAAGAAACATTCAACACTGGTTTTATAAAGGGGTAATAGATATGTCAACAACAACGGAGCCAATTTTTCTTGTAAAGCAGCAATAATTGACTTAGATTATGCTTACTTCAAGTCAATTTTGCGTGCTGTAATTAATTGCGCACTTGAGTTGAGTTCACTTATATTGCGTGTCTATTCAAACACTAGTAGATAAAGATCACCACCAGAATTGGGAGTCAACTGGGAGGATAATGTTAAAAATTATAATTTTTTAACGCTTTGCTGAAATTGCTGAAAAAGGCTCACTTCTGAAATCAGTTTTTGGAAAAAGCTCACTTCTTGAAAGTCAACACATTTTGACTAATCTGAAGATTCCGAACAGCTAGTAGCCCATTTATCTAATCTATTTTATCATCCAGAGTTCTTAAAAAAACAAAAACAAAAACTAATTTTACACTTAAAAAAATTACTTTATCTATTTTAACAACCCATTAACAATACATTTTGTAAGGTTGAAATTATTCAATCATTTTGTTAGCTTTATTCCATGCCAAATTTGCTTGTAATTCAGCATTTAGAAACCATATATTTAGGTGGGAATCGTGTAAGTGTAGTGTGTGAGAGAGTGTGAAGAAAAGTTCAAGAGTGTACACTCAAGAAGGGCCTCACAACTGGATCTCGCGACTGGCGAGTCGCCAAAGGTGGCACGCATGTGAAGCATGTGGGGAGTTGAAGAGTCACCCCAGCTAGAGCACTACAGGACAAAACTTTCAGACTGACTAGGCAGTTAGCTTGCGACTCAAACTCGCGATTTGTTCTAGTCGCGAGCTCGAATCGCCAGAATTCCCTGTTTGTTAGAAACCTGACTATTCGCATTCCTCACTCACCTTACTATAAATACCCTTATACTCACGAAATGTAGAGAGCTTCCAGAGATAATTTTGAGAGAGAAACCCTAAAAAAAAAACAAGATTGACTCATTCACAATCTTCGTCCTTTGATTCTTCAAATTCCTCTACTCTCACCCTCTCCATTGATACATTCTTGAAATGTACATTAGCCAAATCCTTATCTCATCATACCTATATTTGTGAGGAGGTTATTTGGTACTTGAGAAGCAGTTTAGAAGGGACCAATTCATTATAGTTAATGCAATGGGTTATTACGGGATCCGGTAAGTTAGAGAAGACAAGGTTCGGCATAATTCTGTTGGAGTAAGAAGCTTGGAAGGCTTAGGTGCACTGGGTAGATTAGGCTTAAAGGGTCTTCTGCTATTCATGTATCCCAACTTCATTCTCTAGTGGATTATTAACCGCTTAGAGGGCGGTAGAGAGGTTTTTCGTCGAAGACTTCGGTTTCCTCTTTGATAACACATCGCTATATTGTCTTTGTGTTTGCATCTCTCTTCTCTTAATATTTACTTTTTAATTACTGTTGTGGTTGTGATTAATTTCGGTTTAGATTGTTTTACCAATTCTGTTTTAGCTTATTTTCATATTCCGCACTTACATTGTTTGATTATAAGTTTGTGTTGGTAATTTGTAAATTGGGGGTCTACACGTTCATAGGTGTTTTACACACTATTTAAACTTTCACATTTAACGTCTTTTTTTTTTTTTTTTTTTTTTTTTTTTTTTTTTATAATTTTAATGCACAACTCAATCAAATAATATAAACGATCCATCTCTCTCTTCCTTCTCTTCTTCTCAACGTAAACCCATCACCACCAACAATAACCTACCATCGAAAACTATAAACGAGCTGAGCTTTGTTAAGTAATGCATGTTCAAGCTTGGTTCGTCAGGAAAAATGAAAAACTTGAGCTTGGTTTAAGCTTGTGACAAGCTTCAAAATAGTGTTTGAGCTTGAGCTCGTGGGAAAGCCAAAAACCTTGAGTTTGGCTTGACTTAACTTGATTAATTAGTCAAACCAAACTCAAGCTTAATATTAAGTTCAAACTCGAGCTCAAGACAAATTTTTGAGCTTGAGATCTAAAAAAATTACATCATTAAATGCTTAAATCTCTAAAATTAAGAAAAAAGAAAAAGAAAATAGTATACTTATTGAGCAAGATTTATGTACTATACTTAAGTGCTATTCCTAAGATTCCTCTTTTAAAATTCCGTCATGTGGATTTTTTCTCATGGGAAGGAACTCAAGGAAGTGTATTTTTTTAGTTAAGTAGTCACATAGTTGAATCTTTAGAGAGGAATCTAAGGAATAACACCTAAGATACTGTACCTAAATTTTATCCATACTCATTTTATCATGCATCTGGTCTCACGTATGATTAGCCATTATTCAAATTAATAATTTACATAATTAAATTCATTCATTCATTCATCATTCCTTGTCTACAGTTTCAACAATTTTTCAAAATACAATTTTTACATTCACATTAGATGGTGAAGGACTAGAAAAATACCTGTTTGTAACTATTATGAATAAGAAAATACTAATATGTTTCATAACTTTACTTTAGATGATTAATAGTGAATGATCATATGTGGCTACTTAATTATTTATTTATTTTTAAATGTAACTATAGTCTAAAGTAGTTCTTGATCAGTTTAAAGGGAAGGAAAAAATTAAGGTAATATAGATAGTGGTCTCATGTTCGTCATGTCATTATTAAGATATGTGTAATAAGTATATTTAGCTAATACATATAAACTTATAAATGAGTCTATACTTGAATTATTGTGTATCAAGCCTAATAGCTCACGAGCTTGTTTGTGAACAAATTGTTTTGCTCGGGCTTGGCTTGTTTATTAAACAAGCCTAAAACTAAGGCTCAAGCTTGGCTTATTTATAAACAAACAAAAATGAACAAACTTTTTATCGAGTCGAGCTCGAGTTGTTAATGATCGGCTTGGTTCATTTACAGCCCTAATTGAAACTCAGCCACCACTTATAAACACCACTTCCCAAAAAAAAAAAAAAAAAAAAAAAAAACCACTCCAACCATATAAAAAACCCCATAAATGACCCACAGATAACTCACTGCAAAACCATAAAATCTCACAAAATTAAACCATGAAAGTCTCAGCAAGCAAACCCAAATTTCCAAAAAATTTAGAAAAGAAAATCAGAGCTAAATAAACCCACTCATGTCTGTTGTACATATAGGCTATAGCTCAGTTGGCAACGAAAAACGATGTTGTTTATGAAAAACGGATGACTCAAAACTGTGTCGTTCCATTTAAAGAGTGCATGCGTGGGAAATTTGTTTTTAATGATCACACGTGAGACAAATAATTAATACGGTGACGTATTAAGTAAAGCACGAACACGCACTACAAAAAACGCGACTTTAAGCCGCGTTTTTGGAAAACGCGGCTCAAAGGGAAGGCTGGAGCCGCGTTTTTAGAAAACGCGGCTCAAAGGGAAGGCTGGAGCCGCGTTTTTAGAAAACGCGGCTCCAAAACGTGGCTTCAGTCCCGTCCGGATTTTTTATTTATTTTTATTTTTATTTTTTTTAAATTATAGCTTGAGCTGCATTTAAAAAACGCAGCTTCAAAAATGCTTGAAATGGACTTTACAAGTCTGGAGCTGCGTTTAAAACACAACTACAGGTTACCTATAGCCGCGTTTTCTAAAAACGCGGCTTTAGGTCCTGTAAAAAATCGTACTTAAGCGCCGACCTATAGCCGCGTTTTTAGAAAACACGGCTATAGGTAACCTGTAGCTGTGTTTTTTCTTTTTTAAAACGCGGCTATAGGTAGCGCTTAAAAAAAAAAAAAAAAATTTCCTGAAGCTTCCCACGTACACTACCTTTCACACCTGCACCCCACTTTCCCACCTACCCCCACTTGCTCTCTTTTCTTCCTTTTCCCTTTCTTTCTTCATTCTTCAGATGGTTTGTTCTTTCTTCTTTTTTTTTTTTTCTTTTTCTTTCTTCCTTCTTCACATCTGGGTAAGTCTTCTTCTTTTTTTTTTTTTTTTCCTTCCTTCTCCACATCCAGGTAACTCTTTTCTCTTTTCTCTTTTCTCTTTTCTTTTATTTTTTTTTTTCCTTTTTCTTTCTTCCTTCACATTTGGGTACTGCGTTTTTTTTTTTTTTTTTTTTGTTCCTTTTTCTTTCTTCCTTCTTCACAGGCTTGTGTTCTTTTTTGATTCTGAGCTTGTGCTTTTGTTTTATTGAATGGAATTAGTGTTAGATTTGGTTGGTTTTGTTGAATGAGAGGAGATTCATGGGTTTGTTTTATATTTTGGAACACGTTTTGTTTGATTTTGAATTTTTTCGTTGTGTTTGTATTGTGAGAATGTTGTGTTTGCTTTTAATTTTCCGGGTTTGTGTTTGATTTTGAATTTTCTGGGTTTATGTTTGATTTTTAATTTTTTGGGTGCATGTGTCTGTATTGTGAGTATATTTTGTTTAATTTAAAATTTTCTGGGTGTGTTTGTATTGTGAGTATGTTGTATTTGATTTTGAATTTTCTAGATTTGTATTTGTTTTTGAATTTTTTGTATTTGTGTTTAATTTTGAATTTTTTATATTTGATTTTTCAATTTTGAATTTTCTGGGGAAAAAAAAAACCCAGAATTTTTTTTTTCTTTTTTTAAAAACCTATAGCCGCGTTTCAGACGCGGCTTAAAGCTGGTCTATAGCCGCGTTTCCAAAAACGCGGCTATAGGCCGAATCCTAGAGCCGCGGTTAGCAAACGCGGCTATAGGTCAGACCTTTAGCCGCGTTTTTGAAAAACGCGGCTATAGTCTTTGAGCTGCGGTCTTTAGGCCGTGTTATAAACGCAGCCATAGGAAACGCGGCTCAAAGCCTATAGCCGCGTTTTTGGGGTCTTAAGCTGCGTTTTTCAAACGCAGCTTTAGACCCATTTTTTTGTAGTGACGGAACAAAACACGAAAGCGTTTTTGGTCTGGCTATTCTTAGAATCCTCCAAGACTTTGTGTTGTGTAATGAACCATATCATCTGGTTGTTGATAGTCATCTTGGCTGCACCTATCAAAAGATAATCAATTTTTTTTACTTATTTTTGTTTGGGAATAACTTATTTTGCTGAGATTGAAAACTTTTTGCTGAAAGTGTTAGTGTGGGTGTGTGTTCCCAATACTTTTATAATTCTTTATTTTTTAGCCATTGGAAATTTATGTTGGACAATAAAGAATAAAATAACCATTAGACAATTATGAGAAAAATAGCCGTTAGGCTTTTATGAGTGGTAAGTTTGGATTACAAATAGCTTGTTTAAAAGAGTTTTTACTCCACCATTGTCTTTTAGTTCCTATTTATTTATCCTAAGTATGGTTAAAACCTTTTGGTACCATATTGATGCATGTTTTCTTTAGTTGCTTGCCTTTCCTATTTCGTGTTTGTAACATGTGGGGGGTTGTTGGTGTAGGTGTGTGTTCCAAACACTTTTATAAGTCTTTATTTTTTAGCCATTGGAAATTTATGTTGGGCAATAAAGAATAAAATAGCCGTTGGACAATTATGAGAAAAATAGTTATTGGGTAATAAAGGGTTGGGCTTTTATGAGTGTTTAGTAACCAATAACTATAAGTTGTTATTGTCATAAATAGTCTATCTAATAGTTACCACTATGCCCTTCCCTATAAGTCTTTTCTATTACTCTATATTTTCCTAATACATAATTTCTATTCTTTTACCTCCCACATATTTTTCAACAATTTATATTTGTTCTAAGGAAAGGTAATAGAGGGTTGTTCTTGAACCTTCATGAGTGGAAGTGCGTCCATCACAAAAGTTAATGCTATAGTCTAATCTTGGGAGGTTATTTGGCTAAGAGAACTAGTCGCATCGAGTTTTACTCCGGGTGGCATGAATAAACCTTTAAGGACAATGCTTTCGCAGCATGATTCTATAGTATTATGAGCTTGTTCTAAACTATCTTTATTTTATATTCTAGCTAATTATTTAGGATATTATTTGTTGTATCAAAACTTGTTTATTCGCTAAAATATTTTCAACAATCTTAAAGGTTGAACTTCGTGTTTTAAAATGGATAAACAAGTTATTGATTATGAAATTTTATGTTGTGATATGATATTATGTTTATAAAGAAAAAATGATAGTAGTTATATTCGTAGATATAATTACTTATATCTTTTGTGGAGTTTCTTTTGCTATATGTTTAATCTAAACAATTTGGTGGACTAAGAATTTGAAAAGAAAAAATAATGATGTCCATCCAAACGTGATTTTGATTCATTGATACATGAATAATATTATGCAATGTTGTCTTGAAACATGGATACTAACACATTGCACTTGCAATTTGTGTGATAAATTTGTGTGATACTATATGTTTATCATATTTAACAAAATTGGTGTCTATTGAAATATGAGGAATATGAGATTGAATAAAAACGTATGTGTTTTGAGAAACGTTTTTTGGAATTCATAAAAAAATAGTTAATGATCATTTTTATGAGAAATGAGATAAAAAAAATTATTTTTTGGCACAATTGTGAAAGAAAAAAATGGTGTAGAGTCTGTAGACTTATGGTGAAGGCATTCCTATTGTTAAGTGGGATCAATAGTGTCGTATCAACTTGGTACTCCTTTTGTATAATGAAGTTACAATGATACTACTCCCTTCGTCCCAATTTGTTTGTCTTGTTTTAAAAATCAAACTTTTTAAGGAAATATCATTTATTGTCTTGTTTGCCTTTAAAAAAATGTATAAGTTTCCAAAACTATCCTTAAATAAATTTATCAAAAAATTGGAATATTAAGTGTCCGTTTGTATACTAATGATAATGTTGAAAGTTTGCGTTTTGGCCTTTTTTTTTTTTTTTTTTTTTGAAGCGCGTTTCTATCTTTTCCAGTGAGTCTCATGCACTATTCATAGGACCCATAAACCTCTTTTTTCACCAAAATTTCATTAAAAATGGGTCCCACAGCACTATTCACACATTTAAAAATTAATTTACTACAGTGTTTTCAGTTTTCAACAAAATAAGCGGTATCCAAACACATCTTAAATCTGAAATTACATGCATAAAAATCTGCTCCTTACCAGTATTAGCATTTTTGAAATTACATAGCACAAGTTGTAACTTATCCTCTTAATCAAATTTGAAAAATCTACAACTACCACAATACAAAAACTATTGGGTATTGGCTCCAAGCAATTTTGGATTACTTCAAATACAAATTCTAGTTTATCTTTTTAATCAAAATTTAAAAACCCAATACTTCTAAAAGACAAATTGTAACTGCTCTAAGTCAGGAATTTCATTGGCGCCAATTCAAACCTGAATTTTTTTTTTTTTTTAATGGTGGCTGGAAAAAAAATTTACTAAGTGAAAATTTTTGGCAATATTTCATTGCCTATAAAATTCTCATACGTAAATAGATCTAGAGTTCCTCTCTTCAATTCTTGCCTTTCCAAACAAAGTAAGATGAGCGACTTGATAGTTGATAAAGACAAAGTAAGATGAGTAGATTGTTCATTTTTTTTTTTTTTTTTGGGGGTTTCATTAATTTGGAGAGAATGGAGTGTAAGATTCCATCAAAGAAGAAGAAGAAAAAAAAAAAAAAAAAAGAGAAAAAAAGAGAGAGAGAATGGCGCGTAAGATTGAGTTTTTTATCAACTTTTTTTTTTTTAAGAGTTATTCTTAATGAAACAACTAAAAAGGTGCCCAATTAGTTTGATTTTTTAAATATTTTGTTGGTTTTCTTTTCAAATGGTTTTGGAAATAAAGGACAAACAAACTAGAAACAGGACAATATTTTAGGACATCCCAAAATAGAATAGAAGACAAACAAACTGGGACGGAGGGAGCATAATTAAATTAAATATTATCTTCCTTGCCAAAGTATTCAAGTAATCATTTATGGTTGTGTGAATCAGAAATTGTGAATGATTAAACATTTTTATTATACAATTGTGGTATAATGATGTCCAATTTTACAAAATATTAAGTGTCTTATTCTTGTAAAATTTTGAACGTTCCTAAGAGTGGTTTCTAGTAGCTAAAGGCTATTGGCTCTATGTACAAATGCTATTATTTTTTACATCTCTTGACACAAATATATGAAATGAGAAATTATGGAAAATAATTAAAAATTCTTATATAAAAAAAAATGATCAAACTAGTATGTTGGGCTAGTGGATAAGCTTTTGTGGGAATAAATATTCCTTTTATCCACCAAGTGCAAGAGTGATATTAATATATATATATATATATATATATATACCCACACACATATTTTTATTGGCTATATGTGCTGTTTTGAGATGGTGGATAGGTTTTTGTGAATTTGAAATAAAAAAACCTTGCAAATCCGTAACAAAAGGAACCATACTCCTTAGTTTGGTACATAGTAATTTGGATGATTTAAAATACCCAATGACTAGAGGTGGTAAGAGATTTTATGTGATCTTTGCTGATGACCATTTTATATTTACTTGGCTTTGTTTATGTAAGAACCAAGTACAAGAACTCTGGGCCTTAGATCCCCTGGGCTCACAATTTATTTGTAGTGGGTTTAAGGATTTCCTACAATGGGTCGTTCTCGGCAGAGAGACTCAAAGCAACACTCAGTTGAAAATGCTCTCTCCTTGACTATTTTTCTCTCAATCTTTCTGAACCCCTTCTTCTCCCATCTTTCCTCTATTTATAGCCAAGGTTAGTGGGGAGACCATGATTATGTTCATCGTTAGTGCTATTGAAGGTCCAGTATCATCTGGTTAAAGTGGCTGTTTTAGGTGAGAGGGCGGTGCAGCATTTATGATCTTGGAACTTGGCTCCATTTTCACCGATTGTGTTCGGCGACTCACGTTCCCGTGCATATCATGACCTTCCCGGGTATTGGCTCATGCGCTCTACCGGGAAATGTTAACCGGTCAACCCCGGGAGCTTAATAACCAAAACTTGTTTTTGGCCCTAAGGCAGTTTTAAGAAAGGCATAAGGTAACGGGAACTATCTGCTGGGCCTGCGCCCGAGGCTGGTACGGGCTTGGGCCCGGGGCCTAGATGGGTCTGGGCCCAAGGCTTGTATGGGCTTTGGGAGCTCGGTGCCGTACAATAGCCCCCCCTTGATTCATACTCGGTTGCCGAGGAGAATCAAGGAGCTGCCTGGGCTTCTTGACCTCGGGAATCTTTTAGTCTGGGACTTCTGGCTGTCATTTCTCATTAATAGCCATCTCAAAAGACGCGCCGTTTCGCAGCGCCAGGCGCAGACGTCATTATTGCCTGACGGTTCGTGGACCGAAGCGGTGCGCAAATCGGTTACGCTTGGCATTTGCTGGGTCGCTCGTTCGCTGTGCCCATTTATTGTGTGATCAAGCGTTTCTTCTTCCCCCATTCCTTCTGGCTCTATAAATAGTTCTTCTCCAAACGTCACTCCACTTTTCCTTTGCCTCTGATTTTTAGCGCCTACTCTCTGCCGACCACATTTCTGTGTGCTTGCTTGCTCAGCGTTCTTTTACTCCTTAGAACCCAACGTAAGTCTCTTTTTCCCTTCCTGTTCCTTCAGCTTTGTTTCTTTGATTTTATTCTTGTAGTTTTAGGCTTTGTAGATGTGTTATTCTTACCTTCTAGATACCCCGGCTGCTTTGGCCAACTTTAGGAGTAAATTTAGCATCCCCAGTGACGTGGACGTGGCTTACTGCCATGAGAGTGATATGGAACTCCACCGAGGGCATGGTACGGCCTTCTTTCCTTTGATGTCCATCTTAGAAGGTGGGGTTAGGTTCCCGGTAGATCCCCTCCTGATAAGCACACTTACCTACTATGGGCTGTGCCCCGACCAGCTTCCCCTCAATTTTTACCGGGTAGTTAGTTGTGTCAGCCAGTTGAACCGTACCTTTAACTTACAACTAGATCACCATGATATTAACCAAATGTACAGCCTTTGTGGTAGCAAATCCACAAATTACTACATAAAGACAAGGGATGCTCGGGTACGGCTGATATCGTGCCTACCCGATTCGAACAGGAACTCCGCCGGGGAGTTTGTCAGGGTGCGCGGCAATTGGTTTGCCGGGGAGATCCCTTGCCCCCTCACACGGCGTGAAGTGGGTTCGTACCTTCCCCTTCTTATAGTTGTTTGAGCAAAAGAAAATCTTTTATTGTTAAAAGCTAACGTGTTATTTGTTCTTCTGCAGACGGCAAAGTGTTTACTCAGGACCTCAGAGCCGTCCACGTCAAGGACTTAAACTTCGTCCTTCGTTCCGAGATCTACGTGCACTGGGACGGGCAACTCCGGGCCTCACACCTGATCCTCGGCGTGGAACCGGTTTACTCTACCTGGCAATCATTCAAGCAGGCGTTGATAGTTGACAGCCCCCTGCTCTCGTACATAGACGTCCGGTACGTGAACTTCTTGCCGCCGAAGCTTACAACCGGGGAAGCGAGGGAATTTGGTAGGCGGTTCACTGCCGCGGACGAACTAGTTCCCCTTCGAGACGATTCCGCGGAGCAAGTATCCCGGCGCCTTAGAGAGAGAGCCCACGAAGCTATACAGCAAGCGGACCAAGCCCAAGAGCAGACCCATCCCGAGGATCCACCCGCCGAGCATCAACAGCAAGTGGCAGACGCGGCTAACCTGCTAGCTGAAGCGATCCAGCCCGGTGCAAGCATGGTGGCAAGGCGAATAATGACCCTAGACAGGTTCGTGCCTGGTGCCCGGCCGACCAACCAGCCCCCGCCTACCCAGGGTCGGGGTCCAGTTTCTCAACCTCCTCCAACCTCGCAGTCCGGACGTGCCAGGAAAAAACAGAAAGTGGCCGAGCCACATTCCACGGCCCCGGGGGACGCCGCTACCCGGACTCCTCCCCGACCAACAGGGGGGATTATCATCCGAGAGCCGCAGACCGAAGCCGGCACGGGGGGCGCGTCCTCCTCCCAAGTGGCTCCGGCGTGGGAGCCAAAGTTCCTTCTAGATGGCAAACCATTGCCGTCAACGGCCTCTGTTCGGATATGGGATAAGGGCGAGGGCGGCCGCATTGCCCAAACCTTGGCCGGAGCTCTCCAACTTCCCGAGGACGTGCACGCCTTTGAGGATGGGTCCGAGGAGTCCGTGGGGCGCCGGTTAGAGTGGCACGCCATTGCGGTAATTCTTTTGTCTATTTGCTCCATGTAAATTTCTTTTGGCCACTTTTCTAACCTTCACGCTTGCTAGGCCGCTCAACTAGCTCACATTGTGGCTGCCCGGGCACGGGAGCTTGACGAGGAAAATGAGCGTGAGAAGGCGGCGCGGGAGGCAGCAGTAAAAACGGCTAAGGAAAAGGCCAAGATTGCTGAATCTGCCGAGAATAAGGCTGCTGCCGCGGAGAAGTTCCGAGCATCTGCCGAACAGAGGTGTACTGACCTCCTGGCCAGGCAAAATGAGACGGAACTTAAACTGGCCCAAGCCCTCAGTCTCAACACTTCTCATGCCGAGGAGATAGCTGATCTCAGGGCGGGCTTGGCGGCCGCAGAGCAGAAGTGGTACGACGTGGGCTTCGCTGACGCCGAGAACTCCGCAGAGCCGGTGGTGGCTCGGGCTCGGCATATGGGTTTCGAGGCCGGGTGGTTTGCTGCTCTTCAAGCAATGGGGGTTCCTGAAGACTCGCCGCTGAGAGACCCCGGCCAGATTCCATTTCCGAGTCCTATACCTGCCGTCCTGAACGCCCCGGCTGCTCTAGATGAGGAGGAGACGGCCAGTATGAGGGAGTTGGTTGAGCAAATAGACTCTCATGCTGAGCCCGAGGAACTGGAGGCTACAAGCACACCGACCGTGCAGGAGCTTCTTGACGAGGCCCAGCCTTTCTCCTTGATCGTCCAACAGGAAGTGCCACCACCGACTCAATCCCCTAGTTGATTTTATTTTAGCTTATTTTTATTTCGTTTTTATTTGCCTATGTCACCGGGATGTGGTGATTGAACCTTTGTTTTAATTTATTGGTTTTATTTGCCCATGTCACCGGGCTGTGGTGACTGAACAATTGCTTTTACTCTTTTAATTGGAAGTCCGTTTTCTTTTCCTGTTTCAATTTTGTTGAATGAAGTTATATCCGTTTGCGCTTTGCTTGAATTATACTAGTGCTATGGCCGCTTAATAGAATGCACCCCCGAGAACCTGTTGTGCGGAGCCGTGAGTAGTTTTGAGAGCGCTATTTGGACTTAGTTTTTGTAAAAAGGGTTAGGTTTTTATCAGGTTTTGGTTTTAACCGAGAATTGAGTTTTTGCCCTCATAGTTTTAACTGCAGGGTTCACATATGCTCGGTGATTTTGACCGGGCCGAGGGTCGGGTTCCTACCCTTAAGATTGACTCATCAGGTTTTCCTTGCTCGGCAATATTTATCGAGCCGAGAGTCGGGTTTTTGCCTTTAGGGTTTTTGTTTGTAAGGTTTTCACCTGCTCGGCGACTTTGATCGAGCCGAGAGTCAGGTTTCTGTCCTTAGGGTTTTGTTTGTAAGGTTTTCACCTGCTCGGCGATATTGATCGAGCCGAGAGCCAGGTTTCTGTCCTTAGGATGTTGTTTGTAAGGTTTTCACCTGCTCGGCGACTTTGATCGAGCCGAGAGTCAGGTTTCTGTCCTTAGGGTTTTGTTTGTAAGGTTTTCACCTGCTCGGCGATATTGATCGAGCCGAGAGCCAGGTTTCTGTCCTTAGGATGTTGTTTGTAAGGTTTTCACCTGCTCGGCGACTTTGATCGAGCCGAGGGTCAGGTTTCTGTCCTTAGGGTTTTGTTTGTAAGGTTTTCACCTGCTCGGCGATATTGATCGAGCCGAGAGCCAGGTTTCTGTCCTTAGGATTTTGTTTGTAAGGTTTTCACCTGCTCGGCGATATTGATTGAGCCGAGAGCCAGGTTTCTGTCCTTAGGTTCTGCTGGCGATTTTCTTGGTGTGCGGCTACTAGTAGAAAAAACAGCAAAGACAAAAGAAAATTCGTCATACTCTTAATCTTCATAGAATACAAGTTTCGGCTTACATCGATGGTTACGCGTAGAACTTCTTCAGGTTGTTGGCGTTCCATGGTCGGGGGAGGGGCCTCTCGTCCAGGTCTTCCAAGTAGTAAGCCCCTGCCCCTGCGACGGTTGTGACTCTGTATGGTCCCTCCCAACTCTGAGCAAGCTTCCCTGCAGCCACGTCCCGCATGTTCCCTACTACCCTTCTTAACACCAATTCCCCGGCACTAAATTCCCTGGTCCTTACATTTCGGTTGTACCTCTGCGCTAGCTTCTGCTGATACTCGGCAAGACGTACGGTCGCAGCCTCCCTGCATTCTTCTAGCCAATCCAACTGCTTCATCATAAGGTCGGCGTTTTGTACAGGGTCAAACCCGACGACCCGCGCACTGCATAAGCTCACCTCGGACGGTATCACTGCTTCTGCTCTGTATGCCAGAGAAAATGGGGTTTCTCCCGTGGATCTCCTGGGGGTCGTGCGGTAGGCCCACAAGACACTGGGTAGCTCTTCTGCCCACCTTCCTTTCGCTCCATCCAACCTTCTCTTGAGCCCGTTCAAAATAGTCTTGTTTACTGCTTCAGCTTGGCCGTTGCTCTGGGGGTATGCCGGGGTTGAATACTTGTTCTTGATGCCGAGCTCGCTGCAAAAGGTCCGAAAAGCGTTGTTGTCGAACTGTAGCCCGTTGTCTGTCACTAGTGAATTCGGCACTCCAAACCTTGTAACTATGTTTTTCCACACAAACTTTTTCACGTCGGTATCCCGGATATTGGCCAAGGCTTCAGCTTCAGCCCACTTGGTGAAGTAATCTACGGCCACCAGTACAAAACGGCGGTTCCCCGTTGCTCGGGGGAATGGCCCGAGGATGTCAAGCCCCCATTGTGCAAATGGCCACGGGCTGCTGACAGGATTTAGATGTCCGGCAGGCTGATGTATCATTGGGGCGTGTCTTTGACATTGTTCGCAACTCCGAACGTATTCGGCGGCGTCCTTCTGCATCTGTGGCCACCAAAACCCCTGCGTCATTGCTCTGTGTGCTAAAGATCGTCCCCCGGCATGCCCGCCGCATACTCCTCCATGCAGCTCGGCTAGAAGCTCCTTAACTTTTTCAGGATGCAGGCACAAGAGGTAAGGGCCCGCGAAGGACCTTCTGTACAACTTTCGGTCCGAAGACAACCAGTACCTGGGAGCCATTCGTCGAATCTTATTGGCCTCGGCCTCATCCTCTGGAACTTTATCTTCGGAAAGAAAGTCTATGATCGGGTTCATCCAGCATGGTCCGGCAACCGCCACCTGCGCAACCTCTACTCCGGCCCGGTCGAGGGCAGTCTCCACACAGATGCTTGGTTCCCTTACAAGTTCAATCGTGATAAGCCTCGGGGTGTCATCGGTAGCCGATGAGGCTAACGTGGCAAGAGAGTCAGCGTGCTTGTTCTGCGACCGGGCCACCTGGGATATCTTCACCGTTCCAAACTGACCGATAATCTGCTTTGCCGTACTTAAATAAGCTTTCATTCGAGGATCCCGAGCCTCGAAGTCCCCGGTAATCTGATAAACAACCAGCCGAGAGTCTGAGTAGATTTCTACGTCCCTGGCGCCCAGATGCAATACTGCCCTTAGTCCGGCCAATAGGGCCTCATATTCGGCTTCGTTGTTTGAGGCTTTGAACCCCAATCTGAAGGAATGTTCCAGTCGCATACCCTCAGGGGTGATTATGACAATACCAGCCCCGGCTCCCATAGCGTTTGATGCGCCGTCCACAAATAATCTCCACGGGCGGATCTCCGCACTACAGATTACCTGGCCTTCATTCTTAGGTGTGAATTCCGCGATGAAATCAGCGAGAATCTGCCCTTTCACCGAGCTTCTAGGTCGGTACCTTATGTCAAACGATCCCAGTCGAGTCCCCCATTTAGCGATTCGCCCTGTGAAATCGGACCTCTTCAACAGTGATTGTAATGGATACTCGGTGAGTACGTACACTGTGTGTGCCTGGAAGTAGTGTGGTAACTTCCTCGTGGCGTGTACCAAGGCCAGAACCAACTTTTCAAGAGGCAGGTACCTTGTCTCGGCATCGACCAAGGTCTTGCTTACGTAATACACCGGTATTTGCACTCCCCGGTCCCTTAGTAATACAGCACTTACGGCATGATTGGTGACTGCGAGGTACATAAACAGATCCTCACCGGGCTCCGGGGCCGTCAACCTCGGCGCTTTTGCCAAATACTCCTTTAGTTCTCGAAAAGCTTCATCGCAGCTCTCGTCCCACTGAAACCCCTTCCACTTTTTCAGAAGCTGATAGAATGGCCGGCAGCGATCGGCAAACTTGGAGATAAACCGGTTCAGGGCGGCCAACATCCCGGTGAGCACCTGCACCTCCTTAGGGTTGCCCGGTGGTTCTAGGCGATTGATTGCCTCTATTTGGTCGGGGTTAGCCTCTATTCCTCGAGTGGAGATCAGATAACCCAGGAACTTGCCAGCCCCTACTCCGAAAGTGCACTTTTCGGCATTGAGGCGCAGCCTGTGTTGCCGTAGTATCTCGAATACTCCCCGAAGGTCTTCAGTATGCAGCGACTCTTTTCTGCTCTTTACCACCATGTCGTCGATATAAACTTCAACCGTGCAACCAATTTTCTCCCGGAACATCCTTGTCATCATACGCTGGTAGGTGGCCCCGGCATTCTTCAATCCAAACGGCATGACCTCATAGTGATAGTTTGCGTTCGGGGATATAAACGCTGTCTTCTCTCGGTCCTCGGGTGCTAAGGCAATCTGGTGGTAGCCTTGGAAGGCGTCCAGGAAACTCATTCTCGGGTGCCCGTACGTGGCGTCCACCAACTGATCAATCTTGGGCATCGGGAACGGATCCTTAGGACATGCTCTGTTTAGATCGGTGAAGTCCACGCAAACTCTCCATTTGCCACTCTTCTTCTTTACTACGACAGTGTTTGCTAGCCATCTCAGGAAGAACACTTCCTTTATGGCCCCGGCTTCCTTCAGTCGCTGGACCTCCAGGTTTACTGCATCGACGTGCTCCTTTGATGCTCTCCTCGGCTTCTGCTTTTTCGGAGGAAATGATGGGTCCACATTGAGTTTGTGAACAATGAACTCGGGGTCTACGCCGGGCACTTCATACGGGTTCCACGCGAAGACATCCATGTTCTGCAACAGGAACAACAACATCTCTACCCTTTCCCGGTCATTCATGCTTGTACCTATCTGGAAGTATTTGTCACTATCTGGGAGAATTCTTACCTTCAGCACTTCCTCGGCAACGTCTGCCCCCTTTTCCTGGGGTATCTGTAATTGCTATGCAGTCTCTTTCTCGGCGTGCTCAGCTTGGCCGAGCTGTTCTTTTTCCCACTGTACCGCGGCTACGAGGCATTGCTTCGCCACCTGCTGATTCCCCCTTACCTCTACAATTCCGTACTCAGTAGGAAATTTTACTTTCACGTGAAGGGTGGACGGAACAGCCCCCATGGCGTGAATCCACGGCCTCCCCAGGATTGCGGTGTAAGGTGCGAACGATCGGACTACTATGAACGTAACTACGACTTCCTTGCCCTCCATGTCTACTGGGAGTGAGATTTGCCCCTCGGGAATCACAATTCTCCCGTCAAACGAGACCAATGGCGTGTTATATTTTGCCAAATCCTGGGTTTTTAACCCGAGCCCTTCGAAGAGGTCCGGGTACATGACGTCAGCCCCGCTACCCTGATCAATCATCACCCTCTTCACCAGGAATCCGCCTATCCGGGCGGTCACCACCAAAGCGTCGTCGTGTGGTTGGATGGTTCCTTCGAAATCATCTTCTCCGAACGAGATGTCTAGCCTTCCGACTCTCTTTTGCTTCTTGGATGATTCTCCCTCCGCGCAAGCCACTGTCATCACCATCCTCGCCGCTGCTACCCCTCTTGGGGCGGCATGAATGACGTTGATTACCCCCCGAGGTGGTGGAAGGGGATTCCTTCTCTGTGGTGCGCCCTGCTCGGTCTCCCGGTCAGTGGAATCTGCTACAAACTCTTTCAGGTGCCCTGCCTTCACTAACTGCCCGAGATGATCTTTCAATACCCTACACTGCTCGGTGGTGTGCCCCTTGTCTCTGTGATAAGTGCAGTATAGGCTTTGGTTCCTCCGAGATGGGTCGCCCCCTATTTTGTTCGGCCATCTGAAGAATGGCTCGTTCCTTATCCTTTCCAGTATCTTGTGCGCGGGCTCTTTAAACAGCACATTAACCCCTTCGACCTGCATCTCTGGTTCCTGCATTCTGAAATCCCTTTTCGGCTTCTGCGGCAAGATGCTTTGCCGAGACCTCCCCGAAAAAGGGGCTTTCCCCCTGCTTTGCAGCCGGTCATCCTCCAGGCGTTTGTATTCCTCTATGCGTCTCATCAGTTGCCTCATGTTCTCCGGGGGTCTTCTTGTCAACGACTCCCGCAGTTCAGAATCCTCGGGGAGCCCCATCCTGAAGGTGCTAGCCGCAATTTTCTCGTTTCCCCCACCAATCTCATTGTAGAGTTCCCAGTATCGGCTGGCATAACTCCGAAGGGTTTCCCCGACCCTCATTTTCATGGAAAGCAACGCATCGACCGGTTGTTGCACTCGGCTACATGTTACGAACCTGCTGCCGAACTCCTGAATCAGCTCGGCGAAGCTGTGTATAGAGCCTTTCCGCAACCCATTGAACCACCTCAGTGCGGTAGAGCCGAGACTAGAGGGGAATACCTTACACATCAATGCGTCGTTGTGCGCATGCAACGACATCATGTGGATGTAGTGACTGACATGCTCCACGGGGTCTGTCCTCCCCTCATAGGAATTGAATGGTGGACGCGTGAATCTACTTGGCATGGGTGCCCGTTCAATCTCATCAGAGAATGGAGACCGGGCCGCCATCCGCAAGGCCCTGCTCATGGCGTCCATCGCGGCGTTGTGCTGCTGCCGCTCTTCTGGCGACTCTGACCCTTGGTTATCATATCCATGCGACCGGGAACGGTCCCGTCTGCGCCGAATATCCCGGGAATGACGACGTGATTCTTGAGAATGGGATCGGTCTCGGTGTTGTTGTGTAACAGATCGGTTGGAACCTTCCTCACCACGGTTCCTCCTGGGTTGGGGGTTGCGGTTCCTTTCGTGGCGCCGACCCCTTGCTTCTAGCTCCAAGTCCATTACCAATCTGCGCAACCGCTCTAGCTCCCGGTCTCTATCATCATGTTGCCGATGTGCCGAGACGTTTGAAATCGTCCGGTGCGTTTGGTCCGATCCTTCTCCCAATCCGGACCTTTCCTCCCCTCTTGAATGCTCCCTATCCTCCAGCCGCTTCTGCCTTCTCTCCCTCCACGTCGATCCCCGAGAAGATCCTGCGGAATTGCTCGGAACGTGCCCTCTTGAATGCTCCTCAGACATCTTCTTTGCTTGAGTCTCACTCGAACCACAGCTTCGTAGGATGGCCCCACGGTGGGCGCCAATTGTAAGAACCAAGTACAAGAACACTGGGCCTTAGATCCCCTGGGCTCACAATTTATTTGTAGTGGGTTTAAGGATTTCCTACAATGGGTCGTTCTCGGCAGAGAGACTCAAAGCAACACTCAGTTGAAAATGCTCTCTCCTTGACTATTTTTCTCTCAATCTTTCTGAACCCCTTCTTCTCCCATCTTTCCTCTATTTATAGCCAAGGTTAGTGGGGAGACCATGATTATGTTCATCGTTAGTGCTATTGAAGGTCCAGTATCATCTGGTTAAAGTGGCTGTTTTAGGTGAGAGGGCGGTGCAGCATTTATGATCTTGGAACTTGGCTCCATTTTCACCGATTGTGTTCGGCGACTCACGTTCCCGTGCATATCATGACCTTCCCGGGTATTGGCTCATGCGCTCTACCGGGAAATGTTAACCGGTCAACCCCGGGAGCTTAATAACCAAAACTTGTTTTTGGCCCTAAGGCAGTTTTAAGAAAGGCATAAGGTAACGGGAACTATCTGCTGGGCCTGCGCCCGAGGCTGGTACGGGCTTGGGCCCGGGGCCTAGATGGGTCTGGGCCCAAGGCTTGTATGGGCTTTGGGAGCTCGGTGCCGTACAGTTTATTAAGAACCAAAGATGAGGTTTTGGAAATTTTTATAAAATATAAAAAAATGGAGTTGAGAATGGTGTAAGCCTAACTTGGTATACCTAAAATTGTGTGGGTGTTTGGCTAACATTGTTAGGACATATGTGATTCACTTGTTAGGAACATATGTCACTATTTTATGTAATTGGCTAATCCTTTGACAAAACGCATTTTACTTGTATTTGGGTAGATCTAGGATGTGTTTAATACTTCAAAAAATCTTGTTTCAAGTTCAAGTGTTAAAGTTATACAAGTCTGTCCAAGAATCAAGTGAGAAAGTGCTGAATTTTAAAGCTCGATAGCTGCTCGACACCTCTTGACACTTGGCTTATCTTTCGAGCTCTTCAGTTGCTTCTTATCGCAATCTCGACACCTCTCGATAGCTAGGTTGATCGATCGAGCAAATTTCTGTCCCCTTAACACTTGCTTGACACCTCCTCGATTGATCGAGAATTACAAAATCAGAATTTTCAGATCTAATTTTCGTCCCATGCTAATATGTATGTGTAGGGTTTCTTTTCTCACAACCCTAGACATATATAAGGCTTATTTCAGAGGCCGTCACATAAGAGAATACAAAGAGAACATATGTAAAAGGTGACTGATGCCTTATTCTCTCTGAAAGAAGTTATTACGTCTTTTGCGTCTTAGGGTTTTGTAACCAAATGCTTCTTGATCTTCATTATTGATGAAGTGAGGAACTTTGTAGCCAACATCTTCTTCTAGTTGGTGTGTTAGTCATGTACCGAGAGCTGTGCATCATTGGTTAGTCACGTACTGGGATCCGTGCAAAAAGGGTGGCGTTCATATATTGAAGAGTTTAGAGGTTCTGAAGTGGTAGAAGATTTCTGCTGTGAGTTCATCTATGGGGATTGTAGAGTCTAGGGACAAATGTTTTGTACTAGATTTGAAACTTCTCTTTACTATAGTGAATTGCTTTTCGGGAAGGTTTCCCCCTAGGTTTTTTACTATGAAACTAGTTTGTTTCATTGGTTTTCTTGGATCATCATATCTTGTCTTATTTATTTTTCCGCTACATGATTTTGACATGATATTGATGTTTGTTTGTTTTAACAAGTTTTATTCATAATAAATCTAATTAACAATTTGGGTTTAAAACTTGTTAATTCTGTCAACCGGGGTCTAAATTTCCCAACAAGTGGTATCAGAGCGAGTACACTCTGATTGGATTAATTTGATGGAACTAATTATGCGTACTAGAAAGTTTGTATGAAAGTTTTTTTACAGGCTCTAGGTGAACAGGTATGGCAAGCTGTTGAAGTTGGCTAGATTAAGCCAAAGGAAGCGCCGGTGGATTGGAATGATGCAACAATCATAGCGGCAAATTTCAACAGTAGGGCCTTGAATACTGTTGAGGGTCATTTGTGGAAACCCAGGCAGATAGAAAGAAAGTCCAATAATAAGGGCAACAAAGAATTGACAAAATAGATAGCAAAAAATCATTAGGCCCAAGCGGCAGGAATAATGGAGCACAGGCCCAACAAATAAACAAATGGGTCTTGAAGAGGCAAGCGGGCTCAAAGAAGCCAAGAAAGAAGGAAATAGCATCCCGTGGGCAGTGTATGAGGTAGAAAAGCGAGAAAGGGTCATGCAGGCCCAAGGTAATGCAAACTAAGAGAGTAAGGGGTTTATGGCAGGCCCATGAACCCTAAGGATGAGAATAAGGTTATTGGGCCGGGGAAGCCCAATGAAATTAGTAAAAAACCCATGGGAGTGTGGAATTAAGTAAACGGGCCGAGGAAGCCCAAAGAAAGCGATCGGGCCATGGATGCCCAAAGGAAAGCCCAAAGGGACATAGGAACCCATAAGTAAAAGCAAAACAGTGGCCATGACAAGCCACTGAGAGAAGGAATAAATGGCTGGCCCAAAAGAGGTCCAGCAGGATTAAGTTATTACGGTAAGAATAACAGTTCAACGTTGCAAGAAATAAAGAAGATCAAGAATGGACCAAAGAAATGTAAAGCCCATTATCAGACAAAGCCCAGCTCTTGAATGGAGTGGGAAACCAAAGAAAAGCCCACATAAAAGGTCAGAAAACACAGATGGAGAGTCTCCAGATCACGACAAACGCATGAGCAGCAGGCAGGCTCTTGGACATATTTGAAAGGAAAGCATGCGCAAGGCTCAGGAACCACCAGCCTGTACCCAGCCAATATAGGACGTGGTGGGGCTATGGGCTAGAGGTAAGAGGTAAAGAGGGTATGGTTTGGTGGTGGGGAGAGGGGAAAAGATTTATTTTACGGCTCCTGCCCAAGCCCTTTTGGGAGGTACGTCCTGTTGGGATGACAGACCACCCAAAAGAGGCAAGGTTGAGGGGGAGAACCGTTGGGTGCATGCCTTGAGGGAAAGAGAGAGAAAGCATTTATGCTGTGGCAGGTAAGAGTGCTATAGTGGACTGAGGAACGAAACAAACCTGCCTTTGTCTGGTAAGGGTGAATGTCGTACAGACCTGGTGGTTGGCAAGTCTTCCCAGACCAGACAAAGGCGGTTAAGGGGCAAAGTGGTAAAAACTGGCCACGACAGGCAGTATAAAAGGGCCTTTGCCATGCCCTGAAAAGGGGAACGAAAAACAGAGCATTCTGGGAGTAAAAAGAAAACAGAGTAAAAGAAAAGAAAAAAAGATAAGAAAGAAAATGGAGAAGAAAAGAGAGGAAATTGAGGAAAAATGAGAGGTAATACAATGGGCATGCACTAGTAGGTCGGTTTCCCTCTCTCCCTCTTCAAATCCTGCTATCTTCCAAAACGTAACAAGGACTCCTTTTGGGCAATAACCATTCAGGTCCGACTCCCTTAAAGCTATTAATCCCCATGGCAGGATCTTTTTCTGGGAGATTATTTGCATTGAGAAGAGGCGTTCTCCCCTCTTTGGCTTTGCTTCAGGAGACCAAACTTAAAACTTGATTTATACCCATTCTTGATTAGTTCATATTATTTTCTTTCTCCTTTGCTTTCTCTGTGAATGACATTATCACGACTGTAATCATGTTCTATAAGTAGGGATTACTTAGCCATTTATTTAAATAGTCAGAATACTCTGTTTTGGTTATTATTATTATATCTGTCTGCCGTAACTTATCTGAAACAGTTCTGCTTGCCATAAGCCTACTCCTGGCAGATTGCTTGCCGTAAGCCTACTCCTGGCAGACAAGGCATAAGTTTGTGCACAAACCGGCCTAAGTTGAGTTCCAATTGGACCGGCCCCAACTCCCTTACTCAGAAACATCCGGGCCCATTACAGTAGAAGGTAGCCCAGCCCAACCCACAATACGTACAAAAGGCCCCTACAAATGCTTTGTTTTGTGGGGTGACCAATGAATAATTCAAGAAAATATCATTCATAGAAGTTGCTAAGGAAGCATGGACCATTCTTGAGACCACCTATGAAGGTACCAAGGCAGTAAAAACTGTGAAGTTTCAAAGACTCATTAGTAGTTTTGAAGAAATAAAGATGGAGGAGGATGAGACCTTTGATGAGTTCTATACTAAACTCAAAGATATTGTGAATTCTACTTTCAATCTTGGAGAATCTATTGCGGAATCCAAAATTGTTAGGAAAATCCTTAGGTCCTTACCTGAAAGATTCTATGCCAAAATCACTGCTATTGAGGAAGTGAAGGACATTGATCAACTTCCTTTGACTGAGCTTGTAGGGAACCTTCAAACTTATGAGATGAGATTAGGCTCAATGGGAAAAGGTGAAAAGAGTAAAAACTTGGCTCTTAAGGGTATAGAGGAAGAGACTAAGGACTTTGAAGATGAAGATGAAGATGAGGATGAGGATCTAACTTTCATAACTAATGAGATTATCAAGCTTCTTCAATTTAGGAAAAAGGATAAGGGAAAACCTCCTAGGAAATCTAAATCCTTAAGGAAGGGCAAGAATGAGAAACCCTTCATCAAATGCCATGAGTGCAAAAGTTTTGGTCAAATGAGGATAGAGTGCCTAAACTACCTCATGAAGGAAAAGACCAAGGAGTCAAGCTAAAACTCAAATAGAGAAGATGTCTAGTGCAAAGCTTGATGAGGTATTAAGTGCACAAAAGCCTAGTTTTGATAAGACTGATTTAGGATATATTGTTTCTTCTAGCCCTTCCTCTTCCATGGCTTTTAGATCAAAGACTGTCTTTGTGCCACAATCTGAGATAGGTGATAAAGGAATGAAATCCAAAACTGTTTTGGCTAATTCTAAATCCTTTGTTAGACATCATGTTTGTCACCATTGTGGTATTTCTGGACACATTTGTCCTAATTGTTTTAAGTTGTATCCTCATAAGTAATTGTCCAAACGGTAACAGGTTATCTCTCAAAGACCTACACCTTTGTTTGGAGAGTAATTAAAAGTTTTGGGCTTTTTAACTCACTTTCAGGAGAATTTTAGTTCTTCTATATCCTTTAATAGACATATCAGGACATGTGCCTTTTCATTTTCACAGCTAAAGACTCGTGCTGTGTGGGTGAGAAAGGAGCCTAAGACTTAATTGTCTTTTCTGTTTGTCTTCTGCTTTAATTCTTTCTATCTAAAGTATGACTCTCTTTGCTTGATTTTTTATCTGCTTTTGAAATCATGCTTTCATACATCTGCACCTTTCTATCATTCCTTCATGCATATGCATATTTCTTTCATGCTTTCATGTTGTTTGTCTGTTTTTGTTTGGTTGTTTAGTCTTTATTTTGTTTGATTTTCAAAATAAAAAGAGAAAAATTAAAAAAAAAAAATACAAAAATAGTGTCTTTTGTGTACATTGGTACTTGTGTACCTTGGATGGCCATTGAAACAAAGTTTTCTAAATTTTGTATCTTTTGTAGCTTAGATGAGCATCTTCGTGCACAACTAAGCAAGTGAGCTTTGTGACTCTTGTTTGTGATGAGTAAAATTAAGTTATCTCTTGTACTTAACACTCGTATCACTCTTTTTGACGGGAAGGACTAGAAAATCCTAAGAGAAAGGCATAAATAACCATCTCACCACTGTTGCCTGCCAATCATGAAATAACATCTGTATGTTTCGGCATAACAAAAGTGCAATGTCAATGACATTTGTGTGCTTCGGCATAGCAAAATTGGAATGTTAAAAGCTTAACATAATTGGGTATTTCTTTTCTATCTCTTATATGCCCATTCATGATTTGCTTAAAAAGAAAAATATGCAAAGAAAAATGAAAAGCAAAAAATCAAAATGCTTTTAAATATGATTGCAAGCGTGTCTTTTAGGAGATGTGGGAGTTATAAGATGTACCTCAAAGGTAATAGTCCTTATCAAACAGTTATGATTATGTGTGAGTTAAAGTGATTTTCTTATATCTCAAATCGTCATAACATGTATATACTTATGCAATCTTGTGATATTTTTCACACACAACACGCAATATTCTTTGTTACTCTTGATACATGTGCAGGTACAATGTAATTTGGCCATCACAAGGTTTACATGTGTTAATGTATGCTCACTAAACTGTCTTGACTTGTTTTTGAAATATAAAATTGGTTAGACTTGTTTAGTGTGCGTGTGTGTTTTGGGATCTATATGCATAACATTTTTTTTGTTGAGAGATTTGTTTTTCACATGTTTTGCATCCTTCTATTATCTTGTCATCCATAGCATATTATTTCATTACATTCATGCATTTATATGGATTTCTTGTGCCCTTGATCATCCTTGATCATTTTTATGTCTCTAGGGTGAAGCTTTCAAGTTTCTTGTACCCTTTGTCAATCATGACAAAAAGGGGGAGAAATTGTGGAGACTTGGTGGTTTTTTTTTTTAATATTCTACATGTTAGGGGGAGAAATACATGCCCCAGTAAGGGGAAAATGTGTTTCATCTTGTTAGGGGAGTGCTTACCTCCTTCTTCTTGTACACCAGTCTTGTGACCATATTTACATACATTGTACTTTTTCTTTTTTATATGTTGATGTATGTTTCTTTCACCTACCCTTACATGTGTTGTTTCTTTTCTATCTTTATACACATGTTTCTTATATATTGTATGAAATCTATTATTTCTGTCTCACACTAAGATGCCTTGATGAGTTTTGTTTAAAGTGTTTCAGAAATACAGGTTGTCAAAGTCTTCCTTGCCATGAACTCTTTTCTTGCAAAGTTTTTCAAGAGTTTGTGTTAGGATAGATTTTATTGTATTCAACAAGTGAATACGAGTTTAGTGATTTATGACTTCTCTCATATGTTCATTTGTTTGTTATGGTTTTGTCACGGATTGCCAAAGGGGAAGATTGTTAGGATATATGTGATTCACTTGTTAGGAACATATGTTACTATTTTATATAATTGGCTAATCCTTTGACAAAACGCACTTTACTTGTATTTGGGTAGATCTAGGATGTGTTTAATACTTCAAGAAACCTTGTTTCAAGTTCAAAACCTTGTTTCAAGTTCAAAACTTTGTTTCAAGTTCAAGTGTTAAAGCCATGCAAGTCTGTCCAAAAATCAAGTAAGAAAGTGCTGAATTTTAAAGCTCGATAGCTGCTCGACACCTCTCGACACCTAGCTTATCTATCAAGCTCTTCAGTTGCTTCTTATCATAATCTCGACACCTCTCGATAGCTAGGTCGATCGATCAAGCAAATTTCTGTCCCCTCGACACCTGCTCGACACCTCTTCAATCGATCGAGAATTACGAAATCAGAATTTTCAGATCTGATTTTCGGCCCATGTTGACATGTATGTGTAGGGTTTCTTTTCTCACAACATTAAACATATATAAGGCTTATTTTAAAGGCCGTCACATAAAAGAATACAAGTAGAACATATGCAAAAGGTGACCAATGCCTTATTCTCTCTAAAAGAAGCTATTGCGTCTTTTGCGCCTTAGGGTTTTGTAACCAAATACTTCTTAATCTTCATTGTTGATGAAGTGAAGAACTTTGCAGCCAACATCTTCTTCTAGTTGGTTTGTTAGTTATGTACTAGAAGTCGTGCATCATTGGTTAGTCACATACTGGGATACATGCAAAAAGGGTGGTGTTCATATATTGAAGAGTTCAGAGGTTCTGAAGCGATAGAAGGTTTCTACTGTGAGTTCATCTACGGGGATTGTAGAGTTTAGGGACAAAAGTTTTGTACTAGATCTGAAACTTCTCTTTACTATAGTGAATTCCCCCCTAGGTTTTTTTACTGTGAAACTAGTTTGTTTCATTGGTTTTCTTGAATCATCATATCTTGTCTTATTTATTTTTCTACTGCATGATTTTGACATAATATTGATGTTTGTTTGTTTTAACAAGTTTTATTCATAATAAATTTAATTAACAACTTGGATTTAAAACTTGTTAATTCTATCAACCGGGGTCTAAATTTCCTAACAAGCATATTACCCAAATCTAAAAGGAGAATATCTCAAAGTGTGGGGGTACTTGCCTAAGGTCATGCTACATGAACCTAAAAGGAGGAAACTTGATTCTTAAATATGTGATTGTGTGTTTATTGGTTATATTTACTTTAGTTCATGATATAGAATTATTTTCATCAATAGTGATGTATTTTGAATTTAATACTATTGTTGAATCTTAAAAATACTTTCTTTAAGTATGATTTTCCTTTGAAAAATTAGGAAAATATGTTCCATGAACCTATTTGTTGATGCTTCTAATGATCTTATTGTGATGTGCAAGAATTGAGAAGTAAGTGACCTAGGGAGAAAAAGAGTTACGGTAACAATTTTCTTACCTCAATTGTTGAAAATGAACATGTAAGTTATTATGATGCAATTAAATTTGTTGATGCACCATTATGGTTGGAAGCTTTTAACAAATTATTAGATTATGCCTACTTATATTTGGAATGGGTTGAGCTTCCACCTAAGGTTAAGCCTATTGGTTGCAAGTGGGTGTTTAAAAGAAAATTATAACCAAATGAGATCATAGACAAGTACAAGGCATGCTCGGTAACTAAGGGCTATAAGCAAAAGTATCATGTTGATTATTTGATACTTATTCTTCGGTTATTTGATACTTATTCTTTGATATATGATGCTTACACATGGATTTGTGATTTTTGGTGAGAATAAATGCATATATAATAAGTTAAATAATAATGAAGGTGTCATTATTTGTTTATGTGTTGATAACTTACTTATATTTGGAACTAACCATAATGTTGTGCATGATACTAAATGTTTTTTTTGTCTCTAAATTTGATAAGGAAATTTTGGTTGAGGCAAATGTTATTTTAGGCATCAAGATCCTTAAGGATAATGATTGCATTATACTATCATAATCTCATTATGTGGAGAAAAAAAAATTGAACACTTTGATATGTGACCTATGTCTATTATGCATGACTTAAAAGTGCACTTGTTCAAATATTGTGGTGATAATGTTTCACAAGATAAATAAGTATAAATTATTTGTTGTTTAATATTTTTGACAAACTGTAGTCACCTTGATATTGCATGTGATGTTGGTAGATTGAGTAGATACACTCATAATCCTAGTATTGAGCACTGGGATGCAATATCTATACTATTGGGATATTTAAAGGGGACTTCTTATTTATTTATTGTCATATTATGGTTATCTTGTTGTTTTAGAAGGATATTATGATGCCAACTCGATCTCTTATATAGATTATGTGAAGCCCACTAGTGGATATGTGTTCACACTAGCTGGAGGGGCTATCTCTTGGAAGTCGTCCAAGAAGACTTACACAGTGAGATCTAACATGGAAATAGAGTTAGTGGCTTTAGAGAAGGCTGGGTCTGAAGCTATGTGGCTTAGGAGTATATTAATTGATTGCCCGACTGCCATAACACATGTTAAAAGCAAAGTTTATAATGGGAAAAGTTGACATATCCAATTGAGACTGAGGCACCTTATTGATATTGATGTTATGTCATTGGACTTTGTAAGGTCTAAAAGGAACTTGGTTGATCCTTTGACCAAACCACTAGCAAGAAGGCTAGTGAGTGAGACATTTAAGGGGATTGGACTAATACCCAAGTTATGACACTGTGACTAATGCCCAACCTCCATGATGGGTGCTTCCATGCAAGAGGTTAAATGGGTAGAGGTCATTAGTGGTCCATGTGGGCACTATCATTTGTTATGTGTTTTCTACTATCTCGACAAGAAGATTAGTGATGAGTCCATCTTTATGGAGCGAGACAATGCTAAGTTGCAGAATTTGGAGAGGTTGAGCTTTAGGCTCTTAATGGATACACATCCTTACCTGTTGGGATGGGGAGTATCTGCACGCACTCTTAATGGATGCTACCAACTAAGTTGCAAATTGTTGGAGGTTGAGTTTTATGCTCTTAATGGATCCATATCTCTACCTGTTGGGATGGGGTGTATCTGCATGCACTCCTGATGGATGCCACCGACTAAGTTACAGATTGTTGGAGGTTGAGCTTTATGCTCTTAATGGATCCATATCCCTACTTGTTGGGATAAGGTGTATGTGTGTGCACTCCTGATGGATGCCACTGACTAAGTTGCAAATTGTTGGAGGTTGAGTTTTATGCTCTTAATGGATCCGTATTCCTATCTGTTAGGATGGGGTGTATTTGCATGCATTCTTGATGGATGCCATTGACTAAGTTGCAGATTGTTGGAGGTTGAGCTTTAGCCTCTTAATAAATCCATACTCTCTACCTGTTAGGATGGGGTGTCCTACACGCACTCCTGATGGATGTCACCTATATGTGAGTGGAAGTTGTGTCATTTCCTATGAGACTTTTTAGGTAAGTCTCTAGAGCTCTCATGAAACCTAGTGGCGCATGGTTTGGATAAGGCGCCAACCCGTTTAAGAACAACCTTGTTAAAGAAAGTTATGTGGGTGGTAAGTTTGGATTACAAATAGCTTGGTTAAAAGAGTTTTAACTCCACCATTGTCTTTTAGTTCCTACTTATTTATCCTAAGTATGGTTAAAACCTTTTGGTACCATATTGATGCATGTTTTTTTTAGTTGCTTGCCTTTCCTATTTCGTGTTTGTAACATGTGAAGGATTGTTGGTGTGTGTGTGTGTTCCAAACACTTTTATAATTTTTATTTTTAAGCCGTTGGAAATTTATGTTGGGCAATAAAATATAAAATAGCCGTTGGACAAATATGAGAAAAATAGTTGTTGGGCAATAATGGGTTGGGCTTTTATGGTTGTTTAGTAACCAATAACTATAGGTTGTTTTTGTCATAAATAGCCTATCTAATATTTATCACTACGCCCTTCCCTATAAGTCTTTTCCATTACTCTATATTTTCCTAATACATAATTTCTATTCTTTTATCTCCCACATATTTTTCTACAATTTATATTTGTTCTAAGGAAAGACAATAAAGGGTTGTTCTTGAATTTTCGTGAGTGGAAATGCGTCCATCACAAAGGTTAACGCCATAGTCTAATCCTGGGAGGTTGTTTGGCTAAGAGAACCAGTCGCACCGAGTTTTACTCTAGGTGGCATGAATCAACATTTAAGGACAATACTTTCACAGTGTGATTCTATAGCATTGTGAGATTGTTCTAAACTATCTTTATTTTATATTCTTACTAATTATTTAGGATATTATTTGTTGTATCAAAACTCGTTTATTCACTAAAATATTTCCAACAAAAAGTACTATAGATAAAGGTAAAAGATAGATGAAATAGTACAGTGGAACCCACGAATAGTAGCAAAAATAAGTTAAATAGTAAAAAAAGTTAGTTTTTTAAGCCAATGTCAAACGTGCACTAAGACTATCTTTCTTCCTGTTGTTGGGCTTAGTTGTTGTTGTTGTTGTTGTTATTATTATTATTAAAAATTTTAGTGGATTTTAATTATATTTTGTGGGATCACAGTGAATTTTGGAATTGTGAATTTTGCGAGATTATATTGTTGGAATGGTGAATTTTGTGTTTTCAAAGTATTTCCACTCCCAACCAAACACATGAAAATATTTTCTAAACATGTTAGTGTACAATAAATTTTTTTGAAAATATATTTTCAGTTGAAAATAATTACTCTTGGAAAATATTATTAGGTCGAAACAAATATATAATTGCTAATTAGGGTGCACGGGGCTCCTGTATTTGCATGAAGTACCCCCTTAGGTCCTAAGGTGCTTGTATATATACACTTGCTTCCTTCTCCTAGTCATTGGAGGTGTTTTAATGGTGGCTTCAATGTGGTATTTGTAATGCCTCCGTGAGGTGTTAATGAGAGGATTTTTGTCTCTCCAACGGTAAGGAGAATTATTACTGTTGTATAACGCCTTGCCATTATTTGTGAATTAATGGCTTTTCCTTTGTCCAATAGATATGGCTTAGGACGGAGACTGATGTGATGGTTCCTTTGTCCACTGGCCCCTCTTCTAGACGAGGAGGTTGCCTGAGGAAGTTAGGCCGAGTCCATCATAAGCTATTACTTATGAGTAGTTGTAATGGATTATCCCAATTATTAGCCGTTGAATTTGGAAACTCTGTACTAGTCTTTTTCTTTTTTTGGGTAAACAACTATGTACTACAGTACTAGTCTGTACCATATGAACTTTATATTACGCAAGGGTACACTCTATATTCGTTACAACTTACAACCCTCTTCAGGAAATTAACACATTCTTTTATAAGGTCTTTACTCGGTAGGTTCACTGAGCTGATCTAATGAAAATTAAAGGCCATTCCTTTACTTCTGTACTAAACCAAGAAAAAGTTTATCAAGGAATTCGGCAATTACTAGGTCTCATTTCCAATATTTATTTCGTTTTCCTTTAGTCATTTTTAATTTGCATCCAAGGTTAATTTTTCGCATTGGTCATGGTTTTCACTTTAGTACCCTTCAAAAGGGAGGAAAGTACGTGATGCACAAAGCTCCCATTTTTGCAGTATGTGGGAGAGATCATAATAGATAGTGTTATACTGAATTTTTTTTCTTGGAGAGGCTGATTCTAGGACTCAAAGTCTCAAACCCCATGACCCATTGCTTTTGGTGAAAAGAACTTGCACAATCGAAGCCCAACCTCTAATCACATGAACATCAATTTTCAAGGACGGAACCAGGATTTGAACCTAAGGGAGGCCAAAGCTTAAAACAAAAAAAAAATTATGAAAATAAAAACTTATATCTATTTCCTATTCAACAAAATACTACATACAAAATAAGTATTTCTTAAATATTTCATATTATAAAAACATCAACAAAGTACAACATACAAAATAAGTATTTCTTAAACATTCAACACATTATCAAAATGGAAGTCGATGCTATTTTAAATCTCTAAAGTCGTCTATGATTAATTTTGTACCAAATTTTGCAGCAATCTCATTTTTAATGTACAAAATCAAAGACTTAAATCACAATCACACAAAGAATTAAATTAAAACACAAAAGACAAACATTATTTCATATATATAATATATTGGTGACACGGCCCACACCACATAAAGTGACAAAGACAAAATTTAATAACTCAACACCAAAGACCTTACAATCATTGTCTAACATCTATCCCGATCAAATAATGCCTCCCATGTATATTTCATCTATTTACTTCTACGAAAAAAATGATGCATAGTTAAAATTCAGCATTAATAGTGCTGCCAAATCTAGTGCACTCAAACAATCATTGGTCTCAAGCACAAACACAATTTCTTATATATACTAGTTTTTTTTTTTTTTTTTTTTTGGGGGTGGGGATGGCCTCCTCTGCCTTACTGTAGGTCCGTCGACACTTTCTAAATAACTGCATGAAATGTGACTTGTCCTCTTTTGAGCTTGCTTCAATAATACGACTCCAATAAAGCTATTCTTGATAACCAAATTCACTGACAATTATATTCTCCACAACCACTCCAAGCTTGAAGCGTCCCCTAGCCTTTTGCTACCTCACTGTATAAATGACATCCCCCATCTCTGAGTTTTCACCGACAAATAGCACAATACAATATAGCTCAATTGACTTGACTAGTTTCAACAATGGTAGCCATACTAGTTGCACTTGCCCTTTTCATTCTCTTTAGTTCTTCAGTGAATGCACTGAGCTTGAACTACTATGACAAAACATGCCCACGTCTTGAGTCCACTATTACCAGTGCTGTCAAAAATGCCATGATAAATGACAAAACAGTTCCAGCAGCGCTGCTTCGGATGCACTTTCACGACTGCTTCATAAGAGTAATCATCCTATGCTTATTTTTATTTATATCTATATATCATTTCTGTATATAATAAAATGAAACTCTTTAATTTTTTGTTGACATTTTCTTTTGTTGTCACATAAGAATTTGAAAATCAGATTTTTCCACATCATTTTAATATATATATATATATATATATTAATTAATTAATTATAAATAGTGCTAAACTATATTAATTCGTTTAAAATAACAATAACTCATTCTCTTTTTTAATAAAGCAATCAAACACTAAACAAATTCTTACTATATTAAGTTTGATTTCTCTAAATAAACTCTAATATCATATATAAATTATTTTTGTGAAACTCTTCTGTAACATTACTCAGGTTATTGAGCAGTTAATAAATATTTATAAGGCTTGCGTTGTTCATATGTAAACCTACTTGGTACTTTATGTTTTGTGATTAAGGGTTGTGATGCTTCTTTGCTGCTGGCATCAAAGGGAAATCAAAAGGCAGAAAGAGACGGGCCTCCTAACATTTCATTGCATGCATTTTATGTCATTGACAATGCAAAGAAAGCGGTGGAAGCATTGTGCCCCGGCCTCGTCTCTTGTGCTGATATCTTGGCTCTGGCTGCTCGTGATGCTGTTGCTCTGGTTAGTTTATCATGTCATAATGATAGTAATTTGGAAGAACACTACTTAACAACTATAATATGGCTTATTTAATTAGTAGTCAAATAATTTGTTAAAATGATTCATTGATTAGTTGTATGATTAAAATACACGTGGATTCTAATTGCCATCTCCTTTAACCGGTTCAATTTAGAAAAAAAACATTTGTCCACAATATATAACAAGAGTCTGAATCCAGTAACGATGGGATGTAAAACCTACGTTTTATACCATTCAATAATAAATTGTCACATCAGTTTTTTACTTAAAACTTAATAGATCTTACCACACATAATAACGTCTTAATAAACTCAGTTAATTTAGATTTTCAAATGGGTATTATAATTGATTGAATATGGTTGTGTCTTAGGATTGGAGAGGTAAAACTTAAAGTTTTACATCACATCTTTATAAAATTTAATCTCATATAACATTAGGGTAGAGTAGAATTCTATTTTGTATAAAAAAAAAAAGAAAAAAAAAGAAAGCCCAATATCTAAGCTTATAGTAGTACTCTTTTTTTTTTGGGTCTGGTTTGATGTACCAGTCCGGAGGTCCCACTTGGCAAGTACCAAAAGGAAGAAAAGATGGAAGAATCTCAAGGGCAATCGACACCAGACAATTGCCATCTCCCACTTTCAACATCTCTCAACTACAGCAAAGCTTCTCCCAAAGAGGTCTTTCCTTGGAAGATCTTGTAGCTCTCTGAGGTATGTTTCTATATATAGAAACCATCTTACACTAATGCCCTGTTGCTTCATCCCTGCACACACACACACACACACACACACACACATATATATATATATATATATATTTACTTGTCCTGTTGAGTCATATTTACTTGCCCAACTGGGTTTGAAATCAAATCATAAATCTTAAGCTAATAAAGCTATAGTACTTGCCAATTGTTTAGTAATTCTTAATCATGGCATTGATATATATATATATATATATATATATATATTTTTAATAAATAATTGACCATCTTATTGATACACATTTGTAGGGGGTCACACACTTGGATTCGCTCATTGCTCATCTTTCCAGAACAGAATCCATAACTTCAATGCCTCCCTTGACTTAGACCCGTCACTGCAGCCATCCTTTGCAGCCAGCCTACGAAGCATATGTCTGGCGCACAACAAGGCGAAAAATGCCGGCACCACACTGGATTCTAGCACCGCAACATTTGACAATGTATACTACAAGTCACTTCTCCAAGGGAAGAGTATATTTTCTTCGGATCAAGCTCTACTCACTACCCCAAAGACTAAAGCATTGGTTTCTAAGTTTGCTAGCTCCCGTCAAGAATTTGATAAGGCTTTTGTGAAGTCCATGATCAAGATGAGTAGCATCATTACTAGTACTGGTGGGCAAGAGATTAGGCTGGATTGCAAAGTAGTTAGATGATTTTAGCAGCGTGGATTTAATTATAATGTGATTGAGCCAGTCCAACTAAAAATTATTGTCTCTTCCAGTCCAATTTGATTTTTTTTTTTTTTTTTGAGGGATCGAAGGAATAAATGTGGCCAATATGTGCAAGCGTCTATGCATGCAAGTTTGTATTTAGAATTGAAAATTACTTATGTATAAGCATACTTAATATAATAAACATGTGTTTTGTCACTAAAAAAAAGAAGTAACAAAACCGTGTGCTTGAAAATGTGGAAGCTATGTTATCTATTAAAAGTTTGTTACGTGGATTTGAAAGTAATTTAATTTATTTATAGTCATAATTATTCAATTTTAATTCTTTATTGATTTACTTTCATGATACATTTAAGTTATATTAAAATATTGTATTATAGATGATGATATTGACAAAATTGGCCAACTTGAGCTACAATTTGCAAGTATGAATATTTGCAGTACTAAATCTGTTACCAACGTTAAGTAGATTGAGATTGAGGTGTAATTCTTGTAAAATATTGTCTTGTTCTTCTTTACGTAATATGTTATTTTTATTTTTAAAACTGTTTTTTTATTTAGTTTATCTTTCTAAATAATTTAACTTTATTATTTTAAATGTAACAAGAACATTTATTTATTTATTTATTTTTTGTTTCTGTTGTGGGAATGATATTATTAGTACGTGGTTTAAACTTAAAATATATACTTTTTGGTGGTCCTTAAGATATATCTTTTTGAAGTTGTAAATTTGTAATTACAAATATTTTGGCAATGAGTTATTAACATTGAAGATGTTTTCGTCATGAATTCATGACTATAATGAATTTTAGTCATGCTTAAAACTGTAAGAATTGAAAGGATATTAACAAGTGACGTTAGGTGCAATTCATTTCTAAAATTGATTTTATTCATTCTCTCTAAAAGAAGATTGACATTGATTTGTTTTTGTAATTAAAAAAAAAAATCATTTGAAAAAAATGGGGCGACCCGATCCAACCCAACTTGCTCGTTTACCATGTCTATGTAAAACCATAAAATCTCACCAAACTAAACCATGAAAGTCCCAGCAAGCAAACCCAATTTTCCAAAAAATGTTGAAAAGAAAATGAGAGCTAAATAAACCCACTCATGCCTATTAAACGCTTACAGCTCAGTTTAATGAAACACACAGAGAACAATGTCGTTTATGATAAACGGATGACTCAAAACTGTGTCGGTCCGTTTAAAGAGTGCATGCGTGGGAAATATATTTCAAAAGATCACACGTGAGACAACTAATTCATACGGTGCCGTATAAAGTAAAGCATGAACACAGAACAAAAGACGGCAGCGTTTTGGTCTGGCTATTCTTTCCCTCCAAGACTTTGTGGTGTGTAATGAACCATATCATCTGGTTGTTGTGAATTACGTTAATAAAGCAATTTCTGTGATTCATGCCGAAATATATATATATATATATATATATATATATAAATGTGTTGTACTTGTACCCAGGGTTGATTAAAAATTCAGACTACTACAAAAATTATTGATAATCATCTTGGCTGCACCTATCAAAAGATATTTACTTGATCTTGGATACCCTGCTATCTGAGTATGATTCTGCAGACTACGTATGCGTTTGGATTCAAATTATTTCTCCTGCATTTGCGTCTGGCGTTTGTATATCCGTGGGACCCACTGCTACAGTAGCTTCCACTTAAACGCAAGACGTGAACTGAAACGCGCGTTTTTTTCCTTCAACGCACCGTTCTTTGTGTTCTTCACCGATCAAACCCAGAACATGATGAACCCAGCAAACCCATTCTTCGTGTTCTTCACCGATCAAACCCAGAACATGATGAACCCAGCAAACCCATCAAAACAGAAGATCAAAACAGTGAAACCAAAACCATATGAATCAAACCGATCAACCGATCAAACCGATCAAACCCAGCAGCAAACGCAACCGATCAAAGGGATCTACCCAACAAACGCAAATCAAACCCATCACCAATCTCAACCTCACCCAGCACCACTGACTTTCCATATCAAACCCATCAAACCCACCGCCGATCAACCCATCCACCACCATTGAGGGACCCGATCTTCGCTGGCGTCGGACTGGGTTGTCTTTCTCGTGGATTTACATTTTGAGCTCTTCACCAGCATCGGACCGATGTAGGTTTTCCTCTCTTCCTTTCTCTGGTGGGCGTGGAACTCTCAAGACACAGGCGTTAGCTTAGGTGGGTGAGGAGTTAAAAAAAAAAAAAAAAAAAAAAAAAAAAAAAAAAAAAAAAAAAAAAAAGAAGAAGAAGAAGAAAGAAAGAAAGTAAAAACGCGTTTTCAGCTTAGCTACAGTTCTCGGATCCAAAAATAATCCACACTCATTTTTCACTTACTTGTTGCAGTATTTTTAATTTTCAGTATTTAGTCTTTATCAAAATAAGTGGTATTCAAACGGATCTACATGTTACTATTAAACCTTTTTCTTTTAAAAGAAAAAAGGTTTCTTCCTTTTCTTTTCTCTACCCTTTTACCCTTTCATTTTTTCGTAATTTCCTTTTTGAATCAAGCCCGTTATCCACGTTGGTTGCTTTGTTTCTTCATTGTTTCTATAAGTACAATAAGCCCTTCATTTTAGTTTTGTCCTTATGTACTAGTTTACTTAATTTGAAAATTTTATAGTAGCAGGAAAAACAATTGGTTGAGATTTTAAGAATGAATGGAGCAAGTTGTTACGTTTCCTTGCACTCTTTTCTTGTTTCAACACTAATCTTATTCTCTTAGGTTGTGATTGGAAACTTGGATTTGGATATTAATTTGAAATGCCATAATTTCAAATTCATTAATTTTAGAAGTTATTTCAAATATAAGCATTTTAAAGGTTTAAAATCCTTAGTGGATTTGTCAAATCTAATTAATCATTGACATTTTAAACTATCCAAACAAGATATTTGGATTTCAATCTCCCAAATTCAAATCTAAATGCCCAAATCATGTCATCAAAACACACCATTAAGATTTTCCACTTCTTTAGAATGAGAATATAGCCATTGGAATTTGAAAATCATCGCTGTTGGTGGTTGGCAATCATATGATTAGCATTTGCACACTTGCTTAGGGTGGCAATCATTTGATTAGCTTATTACCTTAAGTAGTCTTGAATGCTTGGTGGCGTTTGGTAACGTTGTTCTAGTAATATTATTTGTATTTTTTGGAAATACGTGTGGGTGAAAAAGTGTGTGGACATATGTGTAATGTTGTTTAAAAATTGAAAAGTGTTGCTTAAACTACAATACCAAACGGATTACTAGAGTTCCCTCCTTTGTTAATATCACTTGCTTGAGGTCCAATTTGTGTTTATTTGTATACTTGAATCCTGATTGTTTGATTCAGGTAAATCAAAGTACCCAATTTTATTGAGAATTTGGTTCTCTTCATTTCTTGCTATTGTACAGTAAACCTCTCTCTCCCCTTTTTTTTTGGGACTTATGTTCACACTATGTAATGAAATTGATGATACCTAGGTTTGTGGTAGGTTGTTGAGCTGAAGCAAGTGAGTGACTGAAATGATGTTATGAGATGGTTTAAGTTGATATTGAGATTGTTGATTTTTTTTCTTTCTTTTTTTTGTATTTTTGATAACTATTGCTGAGTCGGTTTTGTTTGATTATTTTCCTTCCAAGAACTTCTATTATAAATAATTTCATTAGCTACTAGAAATCCTCTCCCTACTTTTATTTTTTTACACATGATGAGTTTTCCTCTCCATATGATGTATTTTTTCACACATGCTAAGTTTCCTTTTAATGATTACATAGATGATGTATGGTCAATGTGATCCAATAGTAACTTATGGATAATGGTTTATGTGCGCGCCGGAAATGAAGTTATTGGGCTTAACCTCACTTGGGCTCACAACTTATTTATAAGGTGGGCTTTAGGATTTCCTACTTTGGGTCGTTCTCGGCACAGAGACTCAAAGTAATATTCTTTCTCTCACTTCCTGAATAACTGTTTTTCTCCCTTTTTTCTTAACCCCCATTTCTTCCCAAACTTCTCCTATTTATAGCTCTAAGTTAGTGGGGAGATCATGATTACTGTCATTGTTAGTGCAACTGAAGGTCCAATATTATTTGTTGTAAGTGGATGTTTAGGTGAGAGTGGGATGCAGTGATTATGGCTTTGGAACTTGGTTCCAACTCAAGTGAATATGCCCGGTAGTGATGTTTCCTGGAAACTGTCGAGCATCCTATGGTATGTTCATATTTTAGTCTTTCTTTATTGTTCGAGCACTTTACTCCGAGCACTGGTTAGGGGACGAGATTTAGACTTATAGTTTATGAGGATAGAATAAAGAGGGATTTGAAAAACCGAGCCATGCTACTGGGCTTGAATCCAAGGCCCAATTGGATCTGAGCACCTCGGTGCCATACATTAGCCCCCCCTTGATTCATGCCCGGCTGCCGGGAAGAATCAAGGAATCGACCAGGAATTTTTGTTTCGAGAGTCTAACAGTTAGAAACTTGAGTGGTTATGGCGTCCCATTAATGCTCTTCTCAAAAGACGCGCTATTCTGGAGCGCCAGGTTCAGTTGTCATTATTACCTGACGGTTCATGAACTGAGGCGACGTGCATGTCGATTATCATTGGCATTCGTAGGGTTTTTTGTGAATCGTGCCTATTTATTGCTGATTAAACGTTTCCCTATCCTCTTTTGCTTCTATAAATAGTTCTCCTCAAAACATTCTTTCACTTTTTCACTTCCTACTTCCTGAGCTTACTCTTTGCCAATCATTCATTTGAGCGCTTACTCACCAGCCCAGAGACCCTTCCTTCCTTAGAGCCCAAAGTAAGTTCTCTACCCCCTCCTTTTACTTTAACTTCTTTCTACGAGTTCCTTCTCTCGGTATTAGATTTCGAAATGGATTATTCTTTTCTTCTGGATACCCCGGCATCTTTGGCCATCTTTAGGCAAAAGTTTGATATCCCCGGTGACGTGGAAGTGGCTTACTGCCACGAGAGCGAGATTGCTCTCCACAGAGGGCACGGTACTGTTTTCTTTCCCTTAATGGCAGTTCTAGAGGGCGGAGTTAGGTTTCTCATGAACCCTCTTTTGGTTAACACACTTAGGTACTATGGGCTGTGCCTTGACCAACTCCCACCCAATTTTTACCAGGTAGTTAGTTGCATCAGTAGGTTGAACCACACATTTGATTTACAGTTGGATTACCATGACATAAACCACATGTACAGTCTTTGTGGGAATAAGACTTCCAATTATTACTTAAAAAATAGGGATAGTTGGGTACGGCTGATATCATGCCTACCTAATTCAAATAGGAACTCGACTGGGGAGTTTGTCTGGGTGTGCGGCAATTGGTTTGCCGAAGAGATTCCCTGCCCCATCTCAACTGTTTTTCTAATTGTAGTAGTTTTAGCTTACTAGTTGCTGATATTGTATCTTGTTCTTTTGCAGAGGGTAAACTATTCGTCCCAGACGTTAGGACAGTTCACGTCAGGGACTTGAATTTCATCCTTCGGTCCGAGATATTCGGGCATTGGGACGGATAGCTCCGAGCATCCCATATAATCCTCGGGGTCAAACCAGTTTATTCTACCTGGCAGTCTTTCAAACAGGCGCTGTTGGTTGATAGCCCCCTTTTGTCATACATAGACGTTCGGCACGCGAATTTTCTACCGCTGAAGCTTATAGTCGGAGAGGCGAGGGAACTGGGCAAGCGATACACCTGCTCGGACGAGCTAGCGCCACTGCGGGACAAGTCTGCGGAGCGTGTGTCTCAATGTCTTCGAGAGTTAGCCCACGAAGCTGTCTAAGAAGAAGTTCCTGTTCAAGAACCCGCTCATCCCGAGGACCCTGTTGAACCCGAGGCTCCCGTAGAGGAAGCCGAGCATTTTGCAATTAACGTAATAGACTTGTCAGACACCGATCCCTTTCTCAGCGAGGACATGGTGACCTGGAAGATCATGACCATTGACCATTTTGTGCTCGGTGCGGGGCAAGCCACGCAGCCCCCACCTTCTCAAAGCCAAACCTAAGCGCCTCCTCCTCCACCTTCTCCTCAAGCTGGACGAGTTCGGAAAAGGCAGAGGGTTGCTGATCAGCCGCCTACGGGTCCGGGAGATGTAGTAGCTCGGACTCCTCCCCGACCAATTGGAGGCATTGTTATCCATGAGTCGCAAACCCAAGTTGGGCCGGGTGTTGCGTCCTCCTCTCAAGTTGCACAGGCGTGGAAGCCTAAGTTTCTACTGGACGGTAAGCCTCTACCTTCAACTTCTTATGTGCGGATATGGAAGAAAGGCGAGGGGGGCTGCATTGCTCAAACCTTGGCCAAAGGCCTCCTTCTACTTGATAATGTACACGCCTTTGAAGAAAGGTCGGAGGAGTCCATGGGGCGTAGGCTACAATGGCATATTGTCGCGGTAATTCTCTACTTGCCAATTCCTTATTGTCCTCTTCACTTTTATTACTTTTCATTTACCTTTCATTTCGTTGACGTACTAATTTTTGTTTTTGTTAGGCTGCTCAATTAGCCCATATTTTAGATGGTCGTGCAAAGGAACTTGCCAAGGAGGCTAACCGGGAGAGGGAGGCATGAGAGACAGTTATCAGAATAGCTAAGGAAAAAATAAAGGCAGCTGATGCTACCGAGAAAAAGGCTGTTGCTGCGGAGAAAAATAGAGCATTGGCGGAGAAGAGGTCCGCGGAACTCTTAGCTAAGCAGAATGAGATGGATGTCAAGCTGGCCGAGGCAATCAGCTTAAACACGGCCCAAACCAAGGAACTTGCCAACCTGAGGGCGGCTTTGGAGGCTTGCGAAGAGAAATGGTACAACAAAGGGTTTTCTGATGCCGAAAATTCCGCGGAGCCAGTTGTGAACCAAGTTCGAAGGCTGGGTGGTTTGCTGCTCTGTAGGTTTTAGGGGTCCTCGAGGTTTCCCCTCTGAGAGATCTTGGCCAGATTCCCTTCCTGAGCTCAGACGCCGCCGTACAGGATCCCCCGGTGCCCATTGAAGAGGAGGAAACAACAAGTATGAGGGAGCTGGTGGAACAGATTGATGCACATGCAGAGCCAAATGAGGCGGAAGCCACCAGCATCCCAAGTGCCCAAGATCAACTCGATGGGGACCTACATTTTCCTGTCGCCGACTAGCAGCAGACTGAGGCAGCCAATCAGACTAGACCCTCCGCTTCATTAAGTTAATCGCCGAACCGCTTTTCTAATACTTTTATTTCTTTTTACTGCACTTTTATTACTATTTCTTTTTCGGTAAATTTGCCTATGTCACCGGGTTGTGGTGACTGAACAGCTTATTTATTTCACGGGGATGACCCGTACACAGTTGCTGGGTTTGGCGACGAGACATTGATTCTGCTTTTATGTTAACTTTATTTGGATGATTATCTATTCGTTGTGTGTTTGTCTTGATCATGCCCGTGAATGCTTTACTTTGATCTTCGGTGTTGTTTTTCTTCCCCTGTTTTTGTTGTTACTACATATTTCTTTTGCATGTATAGCCGGGAATGGCCTGCACGGTGGGATAAATCGAGCCCCCATATATTGTGTGTTTATACAACACATGTTTGCTTTATTGAGAATATGAATGGCACGGTGCCTCATACTCTGGCATAAGGTTTTTACCTGATGGCGATTTTGATCAAACCGAGAATGATATTTCTGTCCTTAGACTTTTCTTTATTAGAATAAGGTTTCCACCCGTTCGGCGATTTTGATCGAACCGAGAATGAGGTTTTTGTCCTTAATGTTTTTTGTAAGAATAATAAGATTTCCACCTACACAGCGATTTTGATCGAACCGAGAACGGGGTTTCTGTCCTTAGACTTTTCTTTATTAGAATAAGGTTTCCATCCACTCGGCGATTTTGATCGAACCGAGAATGAGGTTTCTGTCCTTGATGTTTTTTGTAAGAATAATAAGGTTTCCACCTACTCAGCAATTTTGATCGAACTGAGAACAGGGTTTCTGTCCTTAGAGTTCTTTGTAAGAGTAATAAGGTTTCCACCTGATCCACGATTTTGATCAAACCGAGAATGAGGTTTCTGTCCTTAGATTTTTCTTTATTAGAATAAGGTTTCCACCTGCTCGATGATTCTGATCGAACCGAGAATGAGGTTTCTGTCCTTAACGTTTTTTGTAAGAATAATAAGGTTTCCACCTGCTCAGATATTTCGATCAAACCGAGAATGAGGTTTCCGTCCTTAATGTAATCCATTTGTACTATATATGCAATTACTTAATGCACAATAATGAAATTGAATATAGCTGGAACAAGTAACTTCATTATTATATTGACTAGAGTAGTGTACAAGATTTGGACTTACGTTTCCGTGCACGAATGGTCACTAGTAAAACTTCTTTAGGTTGTGGACATTCCATGGCCGGGGGAGTGGCCTCTCGTCAAGGTCTTCTAAGTAGTACGCCCCCGCGCCTACAATGGCAGTAACTCTGTACGGTCCCTCCCACGTTTGAGCTAACTTCCCTGCATCTACGTCCCGCATGTTTCCCATAACTTTTCTCAGCACCAAGTCTCCGGCACTGAATTCCCTACCTTTTACATCTCGGTTGTATCGTTGGGCAAGTCTCTGCTGGAATTCCGTAAGCCGTATTGTTGCTGCTTCCCAACACTCTTCCAACCAATCCAAGTGCTCTAGCATTAAACCGTCGTTTTGGACGGGGTCAAATCCTGCGACTCGTGCACTGCACAAGTTTACTTCGGTCGGTATCACAACTTCTGCTCCATACGTCAAGGAGAATAGGGTCTCCCCTGTGGACCATCTGGGGGTTGTACGGTAAGCCCACAAAACGTTAGGTAACTCCTCGGCCCATCTTCCCTTTGCCCCATCCAACCTTCTCTTCAACCCGTTCAAAATGGTCTTGTTAACTGCCTCAGCTTGGCCGTTGCTTTAAGGATACGCCGAAATAGAATATCTGTTCTTAATGTCGAGATCGCTGCAAAAGGTCCGGAAAGCTTTGTTGTCAAAGTGTAGCCCATTGTCTGATATCAGTGAGTCCGGCACCCCAAATCTTGTGACTATGTTCTTCCATACAAACTTCTTCACGTCCACATCTCGGATATTTGCCAGGGCCTCGGCTTCTGCCCATTTCATGAAATAATCAACTGCCACCAACACGAATCGGCGGTTACCTGTTGCTTGGGGGAATGGGCTGAGGATATCTAGTCCCTATTGTGCAAACGGCCATGGACTATTGACGGGGTTTAAACAACCTACTGGTTGCCGGATCAGAGGAGTGTGTTTTTGACATTGTTCACATTTCCGGACATATTCTGCTGCATCCTTCCGCATCTGCGGCCACCAAAATCCTTGAGTCATCGCTTTGTGTGCTAACGAGTGCCCCCTAACATGACCACAACACACCCCGTCCTGCAGCTCGGACAGAAGTTCATTTACTTTCTCGGGATGTAAGCATAAAAGGTACGGGCCTCCAAAAGACCTCCGGTACAATTTACGATTTGCTGACAGCCAATACCGGGAAGCCACTCGACGAATCTTTTTAGCCTCTTTTTCATCGTCCAGAACCTTATCCTCGACTAAGAAGTCGATGATCGGGTTCATCTAACACGACCTAGTTGTTGAAATCACGACGACGTCGACCCCGGCTGAGTTACAATTATCTTCCATACCGATACTTGGCTCCTTTATAAGGTCTACTTTGATAAGCCGAGGAACCTCCTCGGTAATTGACAAGGCCAATGTGGCTATTGAGTCAGCGTGTCTGTTTTGTGCCCGGCCTACCTGGGCCACTTTCACCGTCCTGAACTTGCTAATGATTTGCTTAGCTGCACTCAGATAGGCTTTCATCTGAGAGTCCCGAGCTTCAAAGCTTTCCTGGATCTGATAAACAACCAGCCAGGAATCCGAATAAACCTCCACATCCTTTGCGCCCAGGCACAAAACGGTCCTCAATCCAGCAAGAAAGGCCTCGTATTCGACCTCATTATTAGAGGCTTTGGATCCCAATCTGAAGGAATGCTCCAGTCATATACCCTCCAGAGTGATTATGACAATTCTAGCTCTGGCCCCCATAGCACTCGAAGCACCGTCCACAAACACCTTCCACGGGCGATTCTCTATATTACAGATTATCTTCCCGTCGTTCTTGGGGGAGAACTCTGCAATGAAATCAGCAAGAACCTGCCCCTTCACTGATCTTCGCGGCCTGTACCTTATGTCGAAGGAACCTAGCTGGGTCCCCCACTTAGCTATTTGGCCCGTGAAGTCTGACATTTTTAACAAGGATTGTAGGAGATACTCGATAAGGACGAACATAGTATGAGCCTGAAAGTAATGCGGCAACTTCCTTGTTGCATGCACCAAAGCCAACACTAACTTCTCCAAGGGTAGATATCTCTTCTCGGCATCTACCAAGGTTTTGTTTATGTAATACACTGGCTGCTGCACTCCTTAGTCCTTCAGCAATACAGCGCTCACGGCGTGATCGGACACCAAGAGGTACATGAATAAATCTTCTTTGGAATTTGGGGTCGTTAACATAGGCGCTTGCATCAGATACTCCTTCAGATCTCGAAAGGCCTTGTCACACTCCTCATCCCACTGAAATCCCTTCCACTTCTTCAGAAGTTGATAAAATGGTCTACAGCGATCAGCAAGTTTGGAAATGAATCGATTTAGTGCGGCTAACATCCCAGTTAGTACTTGTACTTCTTTGGGATTGCTCGGCGGTCTGAGGCAATTCATAGCTTCGATCTGGTCGGGATTGGCCTCTATCCCCCGAGTAGAGATCAGATACCCCAAGAACTTACCAGCCCCCACACCAAAAGTGCACTTCTCAACATTCAGGTTCAACTTATGCTACCGGAGTACCTCAAATACTCCTCGAAGATCTTCTAATGGTCGTGGTTCCTGTTTACTCTTTACTACCATATCGTCAATGTATACTTCTACCATGCACCCAATTTTCTCTCAGAACATCCTTGTCATCATCCGCTGGTATGTGGCTCTGGCGTTCTTCAACCCAAATGGCATTACGTTATAGTGATAGTTTGCATTCGGGGAAATGCATGCTGTCTTTTCTCGGTCCTCGGGTGCCAGGGCAATTTGGTGATACCCCTGAAAGGCGTCCAAGAAGCTCATCCTCGGGTGTCTGTATGTAGCATCTACCAATTGATCAATCTTGGGCATTGGGAACGGGTCTTTAGGGCATGCCCGGTTTAAGTCCATGAAATCCACACAAACCCTCCATTTGCCATTCTTTGTCTTTACTACCACCGTATTTGCTAACCATTCCAGGAAGAATACTTCTCTTATCACCCCTGCTTCCTTTAGCCTTTGGACTTCCAACTTGACCACGACAACATGCTCTTTCGATGCTCTTCTCGGTTTTTGCATCTTCGGGGGGAATGATGGGTCCACATTGAGCTTATGGACAATGAACTCGGGATCTACTTCGGGCACTTCGTATGGACTCCATGTAAAGACATCCACATTCTGCAAAAGGAATAACAATATTTCTACCTTATCTCGGTCTTTCATGCTTGTGCCTATTTGGAAATACCTGTCAGTGTTTGGAAAAATTTTGACCTTCAAAACCTCCTCAGCACAACTTGCCCCTACTTCTTCTCAAGGCTTCTGTAATTGCTATGAAGTTACCCCTTTGGTGGTTTCCTGTTGTTCAACCTGCTTGCCTTTCCATTTGCTGGTTTCCCCGTACCACGGCAACTCCATGCTCAGTGGGAAATTTAACTTTCACATGCAGGGTGGACGGAACAGCCTTCATTGCGTGAATCCACGGCCTTCCCAAGATTGCCGTGTATAGTGAGAACGATCTAACTACTATAGAGGTCACCATCACTTCCTTGCCTTCCATATTCACCGAAAGAGAAATTTGACCCTCGGGGATCACCATTCTTCCGTCAAATGAGACCAGCGGCATATCATATTTCATCAAGTCCTGATTTTTTAATCCGAGCCCCTCGAACAAATCTAGGTACATTACATCGGCTCCGCTTCCCTGGTCTATCATCACTCTTTTCACTAAGAAGTCGCTTATCCGTGCTGTTACTACCAACACATCATCATGAGGTTGGATCGTTCCCTCCAGATCTTCCTCGTCAAAAAAGATTGCCAGCCGGCCAACTTTCATCCTTTTTCCGAGTGATTGTCCTTCCGCGTAGGTTTCTTTTGGCATCATTGTTAATACTCCTCTTCTGGTTGTGGCCACACTCCTCGGGGCAGTGTGGATGACCTCAATCACTCCCAACAGTGGCGGGAGGGGTTCCCTTTCTGTTGAGCACCATGGATGGCATCTTGGTCGCTGGAATCCATTACGAACTCTTTCAAATACCCTGCCTTCACTAGTTGTCCCAGATGATCTTTTAATACCCGGCACTACTCGGTGGTGTGCCCTTTATCTCTGTGGTATGTGCAATACAAGTTTTGATTCCTCCGGGACGGGTCGTCCCCCATCTTGTTCGGCTACCTAAAGAACAACTCATTCTTAATCCGGTCTAAAATTTTGTGTACCGGCTCTTTGAACGCTACATTCACTCCTTCAATTTGTTCCTCTGATTCCTGCATCCTGAAATTCTTCTTTGGTCTTGTTGGAAAAACACCTTGCCGAGAGTGACCGAGTAACGGGGCCTTACCCTTATTCTGCAGCCGATCATCTTTGAGACGTTTATACTCCTCAATACACCTCATAAGTTGCCTCATACCCTCGGGAGGTCTTTTCGTCAACGACTCCCATAGTTTAGAGTCTTCAAGAAGCCCTATCCTGAAAGTGCTTGTCGCAATCTTCTCATTGCCCCCACCGATCTCATTGTATAGTTCCCAATATCGATTGGCATAACTCCGAAGGGTTTCGCCGACCCTCATTTTTATGGAAAGCAGCGCGTCCACTGGTTGCGGCACCGGCTGCACGTCACGAATCGAGCACTGAACTCTTGGATCAACTCGACAAAGCTGCGAATAGAGCCTTTTCATAATCCATTAAACCATCTCAAGGACATGGAGCTGAGACTAGAGGGGAATACCTTACACATCAGCACATCATTGTGTGCATGCAAGGACATCATATGGATATAATGACTGATGTGCTCCACAGGGTCCGTTTTCCCATCGTAGGAATTAAACGATTGCCGCGTAAATCGGCTCGGCATAGGGGCCTGTTCAATTTCATTTGAGAATGGTGACCGAGCAGCTCTTCGTAAGGCTCGGCTCATTGCGTCCATGGAAGCATTGTAGGGTTACTGTTCCTCCGGGGAATCCGAACCACGGTCGTCATATTCACGTGAACGTGAAGGGTTCCGACGCTGATGCGTCTCACTGGAACGCAAGCGGTTCCTGTGTCGGTGTGATTCTCGGGAAAGTGAACGGTCCTGGAATCGTCGGTGACCAGACTGGCTAGAGCTCTCCTCGCCTCGATTTCCCACACTATCATCCCTCCTTTCTCGGTTGTCTCGATCCCTTCTCTGGCGCCAACCCCTTGCCTCTAACTTTAAATCTCTTACTAGTCTGCGCAACTACTCCAGCTCTTGGTCTCTCCCATCACATTCCCGTGTCCCGAGGCAGCCAACATTGTTCGATGAGTCTGGTCTGACCCTCCCCCAGGCTAGATTCTTCTTCTCCTCGCCCACGCTCCCTATCCTCACGCCTTTTCTGTCTTCTTTCCTACCATGTGGAGTCCCGAGAAGATCCTACTGATCCACTCTCGGCTTGGCCTCCTGAATGCCTTTCGGACATTTCTCGTGCTTAAGTCTCAGTCGAACCACAGCTTCGTAGGATAGCCCCACGGTGGGCGCCAATTGTGCGCGCCGGAAATGAAGTTATTGGGCTTAACCTCACTTGGGCTCACAACTTATTTATAAGGTGGGCTTTAGGATTTCCTATTTTGGGTTGTTCTCGACACAGAGACTCAAAGTAATATTCTCTCTCTCACTTCCTGAATAACTGTTTTTCTCTCTTTTTTCTCAAACCCCATTTCTTCCCTAACTTCTCCTATTTAAATGGATCCTTAGAAAAAAGTTGAAACCGGATGGATCAATAGATACGTTTAAAGCTAGACTTGTTGCAAAAGACTTTAAACAAAAAGCTGATATGGATTTCTTTGATACATTTTCTCCGGTAACAAGAATTACATTTATTAGATTGTTAATTGCTATTGCTGCAATTTTTTATTTGAAAATTTATCAAATGGATGTAAAAACTGCTTTTCTAAATGAGGACCTAGAGGAAGAGATTTATATGGATCAACCCGAAGGCTTTATAGAGCCTGCACAAGAAAGTAAGGAATGTAAGCTAACTAAATCCCTATATGGCTTAAAACAAGCACCTAAGTAGTGGCATGAAAAGTTTGATTCCTTCATGATTGAGAATGGTTATAAATCAAATGAATGTGATAAATGTATTTATTCTAAATCATGGAATAATTTACGTGTTATTATTAGCCTCTATGTGGATGATATGTTGATTTTTGGCTCAAATATGCATGTTATAAATGAGACAAAAAATATGCTTAAAAGCCATTTTGATATGAAAGATCTTGGTGAGACTAATTTTATTTTGGGCATGAAAATTACAAAAGCATGTGATGGAATATATCTTGATCAATCACATTATGTTGAGAAAATATTGAGAAAATATAATTTTCATGATCACAAAAGTGTAGCTACTCCTTTTGATTCTAGTATTCATTTATTTCCTGTGAATAATGATGATGAGATTTTTAATCAAAAGAATTATGCTAGTATCATTGGTAGTTTGTGTTATGCTTTTGATTGTACTAGACCTGACATTGCATATGCAGTAGGAGTACTTAGCAGATTTACTAGCAAGCCTAGTAAAGATCATTGGCTAGCTGTTAAGCGAGTCATGAGATATTTAATTAGTACCAAAAATTATGGCTTATTTTATAAAAAGTACCCTGCTGTGATTGAAGCTTTTAGTGATGCCGATTGGAATACTTTGTCAGGTGATTCTCTCCCTACCATTGGTTATAGTTTTACCTTAGGTAGTGGTGCTATTTGTTGAAAATCTAAAAAGCAAACAATAATTGCTAATTCAACAATGGAAGCTAAATTAATAGCATTAGCTTCAGCTAGTGAAAAGCCAAATTGGCTTAAAGATTAGTTATATGAAATTCCACTTTGGGAAAAGCTAATTTCACCTATATTAATTCATTGTGATAGCATTGCCGCAATTGGTAGAGTTAAAAACCGTTACTACAACGGTAAATCCAAACCTATAGGAAGAAAGCACAGTACCGTGCGATCTTATTTGAGCAAGGGCATCATAACTATGGATTATATTAAATCTAATGATAATCTTGCAGATCCATTTACCAAGGCCTTTGTAAAAGATAGAGTCTGGAATACATCGAGGGAGATGGGACCAAAGTTCATAGAATTATGAGCCATGTATGAGGATACCCAACTCAAGGACTAAAGATCTTGAGAATTGGGTTCAATGGGAAAAATGAATCATACGATGGTCATAAGAAATGCACAATTTATTTTTTTAATTATTTATTTCATAAATAACTTTTTAAATTGTTCATCCCTATGATGTAAGTGCATTTATCTTGTAATGTGGAGAGGTTTAGTAAAAAACTCTTAATGAAATTTGTAACTCATATGAGTGGGGTGTCAAAATTATAGGAGCACCCTTGACAAAATTTCACCTATGTGAGTGTGGGGGTGGGGTTGCTCCCTATGAGATTTGGACTTAATCTCAAATACATTCATGAAACCGAGATCAGCACACGGCCATAAAGTGTTAGCTATAAAAGCTCATGTCAACACTTGGGTTGTTATGTGTAAGCAGTGATGCTTAATTTCCCTAAAGCAATTTTAGTTCAAGCCGAAGACCACTACAACTCTGGAGTTGAGATCGCTATTTTACTAAGTGAAGGTTCAATGCAGAGCACACCTTCATGATGCATAGTGACCTGTCTTTGCCTGGTAATCTCTCTTTAACTAAAAAATTTAATATTCAAATGAGTGGGGGATTGTTGGAGCATTTTAATATTAAATAATTAAAATGAATAAATGTTATAACATAAATGTAAAGATATGGGAGTGAATATGGATGATGATGTTTAATCCCACATTGAAATGGAGAGAGACTATTTTATTCTTTTTAATTGTGGTGATTAATGGGCTAACATGAATTGTTTTAGATATTGGGCTAGAAACGTGTGTAAGGAAGAGGTGAAGGGTGGAGGTATCAAAAGTGGAAATGAATCAGCCTCTTGGATCCTCATACTTGACAGCCCATTCAAACTAATTACCATATCCGTTGGTGAGTAAATGGCCCGAATTAATACTCCATTTTTATTATGGAAAAAGAAGAGCCATTAACCCACTTAATGGACTATCCATTTGGGCCTTTTCATTCTTCAGAAATTCCTTATCACCATTAATTGTGTAACTCCAACCCATCAGATTAATATCCAACAATTAATCTTGTAACACCCACTACATCATAATAATGGACCTAATTAATTAGACTAATTTGGGTAGTAATTTCGTGAGGCCCATTAAGCTTATAAATAGACTCATTTAGACCCAATCCAAGTTATTGCAATATACACTAAAAAAATAGAAAGGTTCTTGGCAAGGAAGGGTGTTCTTTCTAGTGGAGTTTTGGGCTTGAACACTTTGTGCAAAGGTTGTTCTAGCCATACAACATTTGTTGGGCTGTTGTATCCTAGGGAAGACAAGTCAGAGACGGTTTGCACCAGTTACAAAGTTTAGCCGACCAAGGACTTGAATTTCCTTAAAGAGAGCGAGTGCTGCACCTCAGTCCAAATAGTATTGTGTAATTTATCTCTTTAAATTAATAAAATTCAGAAGTATTATTCAGTTTCTCTTTGTGTTATTTCCATAATCATTGTGTTTGCACCAACAGTTTGTATTTAGAATTGAAAATTACTTATGTATAAGCATGCTTAATATAATAAACATGTGTTTTAGATTTCTTTGTTATAATTTAGTTGATTCATTGTTCTGCTTCGTTTTTCATATCCACTTTAAATGACGTGGGAATGTCCACATTTTAACACTTAAAAAGTGAATGTGTAAAAAGAGATGTGATATTGATGGATATGTGAGAATCAAAACACCGTCATATTATAATATGCCTCATTTTGATTTTCTAGTCTCAATTAACTTGACTTGAACTGCTTACATTGAATGTGTTTGCAATTTTTATATTTGTGTTTCTTTCATAATAGTCCTGAGTAGAAAATTAACAATTAATTAAATAAATTAACAAAGGTTTTGCTTGCTTCTCGCATGTGACAAGCTAAAGTCATGTCATGTGAGAATGCTATTGATATTACTGTCAAAGAATTGTACTTACATGGCCTACTAGTAAATAATATTTGTTTACTCAAAAATGCTAGGACCATAACAAAACACACAAATGATAGGTCCATGGTCCTAACAAAACACACAAATGATAGGTCCATATGGGTGAGTAGCGGCAAATGTTGTGTATTTTGTCAAGTTCCCAATATATATATATATATATTTTTTTTTGGCTACTATACTACCATAATATGCTCTTCACTCTTCAGTACCACCTCTTACAATTTCATCAAAATCTAGAGAATGCTGAAGCAGCCATCAGTCTTTATTAAACAGATTTTTTTTTGTATAAATCTTTTTAAATTTCCACTGTTCTTCCACCATTTCAATCTTTTGGCTAAGTATGGTCACTTCCCATTTGACATTTCGATCTTTATTTATTTATTTTTAACACAACACGCTACTGAGTAATGCTAATTCCCCTACTATAGAAAACAAATTACAAACTATTAGGCAATACAAAACTTAATATTTTAAGGTGACTTTTCAATCATATTCAAATTTCTTGAATGAAAAGTCATTTCTAATTAATTTTTTCTACACTACAAAAAACAAGGGTTTTAGTCGTGTTTAAAAAATGTGGCTATAGACCCTTAAAACACGACTATAGCCTATAGCTGCATTTTCTATAGCCGCGTTTACACGCGCGGCCTAGTTAGTGCGACTATAGGTCCAACAGGTCTATAGCCATGTTTTTTTAAACACCCATAGGCTGAGATCTATAGCTGTGTTTTATAAAAACGTGGCTATAGCCTGGGACCTATAGCTACATTTTTAAAAACGCGGCTATAGACCTTGCTTGTGTTGCGTTTAGAACCCGCGACTGTAGGTATAGTTTTGGCTGTGTTTTAAAAACGCGGCTAAAGACCCTGTTTGTGCTGCGTTTAGAACCCACGACTGTAGGTAGAGTTTTCGCTGCGTTTTAAAATCACGGCTAAAGCCTTCAACAACTATGTTTTAAAACCGCAGCTAAAGCCTCCTAAGTTTTTTTTTGGCTATAGTCGTGTTTATGAAATGCGGCTATAGGTTTTTTATTTTTTTATTTTTTCCCTTGCTAAATCACAAATTCTTGCCCAAATTTTCATAACCAACTACAAATTCCTGCCCAAATGAAGTTCGTTGCCAAAACAGCTATATACATCACAAACTTTGCAAGTTCCCAAAATAGTTATATACATCACAAAACAACTATATATATACAAAATTTCAACCACAATAATCAACTTCACAAAATACCTTTTGGTTGACTAGTTAAGGCATGCCCTGTAAATTTCAGCTATCTTGACATCTCATAGAAGTCAAGCAGCCATTGAGCCATATCTTCTACTTTCAAAATCACCATGATGAACAGTTGAATACTTGGATGCTGGAATATGGGGTGCATCTGCATAGAATGAGTGGTTAGTAGAAATTTAAAATACTATGTATAAAACACTATGCATACCTTTATGGAACAATTTTAACATCAAAGTTTCTTCTCCGCATCTAAAGCATTTGCTTAAGGACATTTGTAGAACGGATCTCATACCCCAACAAAGATAAGCACCAGTTGAGTAAAGACTTTAAAGAAATGCATGAAAAGAGCACAAAATAATTAAAGGAAACCATGTTGAAAGCTAATCAAAATATATGACAGAAAGAGGTTTTTTTTTATTTTTTATTTTTTTAATGAGAAGGAATTTAAATTTTAAACGTGTGGCATTTGTCCCCCTATAAGGTAAAAGAGAAGTGACAAATGAGTATATCTTAATGATAAACCCTAGAATGAATACACAATTGACCCCAACCAAGCACCAACAATATGAAGCACTCCCCCTCCAAGATGATATATGATGTATGAAGTTAAATTTCTATAAAATTATAAACTCACAATACTCATACGCAATAAAAAAAAAAATATATATATATATATATATAAAAGAAAAGAAACAGTATTTATATGCATGTGGGACTTGGTCTTATAAGGAAGAGAGTTAGGCATTTTCTTAGAATAAACAATTAATAATATTTTGACATTGTTGTGTACAGGAAACTAGAGGAGAAAAGAGAAAATCCAAAATCCACACCAAATGGAACATTCACATACTTTAATATATATATATATATATATATATGAATCACTTTAGAATTGATGTAAACCTGAATACATTACAAAGCAAGATACATTACAAACCAAAATTAAGCCTTCAATTCATAAAGAGATTTTGGCTATTCCAAAAAAGAAGATGTAAATCAAATACAAACATGTTGTTATATGGTTTTTCAACCCAAACACAAGATAGATTTGCATATCTCACCTGTAGTCAGCAAGGGTACGGTCAGATAGCAACTCAGCTGCAATTGTTCCCTTCCTCCACTTATTTTGTAGTCCACCAGTGAAGAAGTCTAAGGTTGACTCTACCACCATCCCGATCTAATTGTCAAAAGACGAATGGAATATGAATCAGCCAAGCCTAAACAACAAAATGTATAGAGCCCAAAGAAGAATAAACATTCCCATTTTCAACTCCAACAAAGCACATACTATACTATTAGTCTAGAAATTACAAACTGACTTGCTTGGAAATACTTGGGCAATGTTTTCAATTTTGAATCACCCTTATTGTAGTGCTTCTTTAAATCAATGGCACTTCTCAACTGTAATCATGAACACAGGTTTGAATTCAGAAATCAAGAGGAAAATTTATTTAAAATAATTTTAGAATATAATAATCTGTCTAAGTTACAGGATCTAATAACTCCTAGCAAGCAAATGTACCATCAAAGTCAATTAGCAAGTGCCCTATTATCTTGATAAACCCATAAACCACTTGCATGCATATGCAAGCTTCATAATCCCTTATCCCAAAAATAATAAAAAAGAAAGCTTCACAATAAGTTCTTATATATGATGATTTAGTTGTAATACTTCAGTACTCTGGAAGTACTGCTCCTTCCTCTCACATAATAATGGGTCCTGCTAATTAAATTCTTGGTAGGCCCCATCAATCATGTGAGAGAAGAAAACATTGCTCAAGGAACAATGAAAAATTGTTGATAATTTAGATAGATTTAAAAAGACTTAGAATCATGAGTTCCAATATAATTCAATAGTAAATTGGAGATTGTTTAAATCAAACTTATTCAACTCCAAAGAAATCTCAAGATGAATCAGGTGTAGTCTTATATCTGAAACATGTTATGATAAGAGAACACTCACTTGGGTCAAAGTAAGATCAAATCATAATTTAGAAGCACATCTTAAATTACGATGTGTTCGATTCTTGATTTGAATTTCATGTAAACAAATACAACCATGTGCATTCAGGTCAATGTCATGCGAATAATTTTTTTAGTGAAGTTGAGTTGCTGAATCAACTTTCTGAAATTGAAACTTTAAACATTTCAAAAGAGGAACACACCAAACATTCCAAGATACTACTACCATAATTGCTTCAAGTCCAACCCAAATTTTATACTTGTGTATGCCAATGCCATTTTACAAGAAAGCTAACCGGTTGTATATGACTAGAAGATATCATTTATATCCCTGGAAAATCATCTTTGTATGGAATAGGGTAAAACCCTCTCACCAAGGTTGTTGCTTACAAGTTATAGAAAGGCATGAAGAAGATCAACAAACCTGTTAGAAGAAACCCCAAAAGAAATTATATGAACACTAATGGTAGTATGATGACGTGATGCCCATAGCCCTCCTGAGAACAAAAACATTAAAGCAATCATAATCATTGTTTACACTAAAAAATAATAACAGACACATACTCTCTAAGATAAGGGGAGATGGATAAGAGGCCAAAGGTAAATTTAAATAAATAAATACATTAACATAGAGCCAATTTGAGAGTTTAAATGAAGTATGAGCAGATCAAAAGATTACTCACTAGCCAATATTTCAGACCATAACAAATAACTGTCAATGTAGCACTAAATTCCAAATAAAAGATTCCACCTTTTAGTATTGGAAGCAGGTACATCATTAATTAATCTTGTTAATTTTGATAATCCTTCTAACTAATATTGTGCACAATAATAATTTCATATGGATCAAGCACACTAAAAATGATGTTATTATTGTTGTTGTTGTTTGTAGGTGGTCCATCATTGCTGGTCAATTACTAGGATGAACTGTTAATGATATTAAGAACTACTAGAACACAAGGCTGAAGAAGAAGCTCCTAGGCAAGCAACGCAAAGAGCAACAGGCTCACGCTCAGGCACAAGATTGGCGAGCTAAGCAAGAAATGAAGAGAGGGAGATATAAGAATTTCATGGTTCCCGGGGTCATGAACCAGAGCCCATATTGGCCTGTAGAGCTCCTTGTGGCAATGCCAATAGTGTGTGCAGCCCAATACCCTCCTCCTTTTGAGGACCAAGCAGCTCTTACAAATTTTCTGATGAAACTAGGAGGAAGATTTTCAGACAATCATCAACAACCAAACCTCACCACCACCACCATTGATATTCAATATCCCATTGATAATCATATCATTTTCTCGCCTCAAGATCAACTATATGCAAACTCAATGAGCATGCTTACTTCATCAATGACCACCAATTCCATTGGCAATACTTGTACTCAATTGACAAACATGGTTCAAGGGCTTGAAAATTTCCCATGTGAGGTAAAGTTGGGCTATAACAACCCACAACAACAACTAAATGGGTTGGAGGGATTTTACAGAATGGACATGATCAATTCTGTTTCATAAATAGGGATTGCTACTACTACGACTAGCTCTTGTGAAAGCGCTAGCTAGGGAGACATAAGCTCCTTGGTTAATATTTATTCCCCTTTGGTTTCTGACTATGAAGGGACACTACAACCACAAGATTTTGCTTTTGGAGATTTGAGTTACTTCAGGCCGATACAATAGTAGCACTATACATGGGTGGTGTATATTTATACCAGTAAAGGATTTGATTTCAAGATTTCACCCAAAAAAAAAAAAAAAAACTAATGAATTCACTCATTCAAAGTTCTTTTTCAATTGTTCTGCAACTAGTTGCACGTTCACATTGACTTCTTAAAATTTTTTCATATGTACATTATATTACCATTACAAGCACTTCAATCCATAGCCCAAATAGATACATATATGATTTTATTATGATTGAAGAATGCTATTCTTAACTTTTTAATTTAAAATATCAGTATATGAAACACATAACCTTACATCATTACCTAACTGTCCCTAAACTGACCCCCGCTAATTGAAAAACATCCTTTTGATACTATGAATGCACAGGACATAACAAGTCAAAGAGAAAATATGGCATCCTTATGAAGCAAAATGGAGTCCAAATACTAAGAACAAGCTAATATTTGAACAAGCGCATTAACATGATGAATTGAAACACACTACATTTCACCATATTTTTGTGTGGAAGAAATTTATAAGAACTAAGAAGCATAATGAAAAGATAATAATAATAAACACTAACCAGTTGATATAAACTAAACAATGTAATGACTCAAAGTTGAGTTTCACAGAAAACCCAATTCAATCAGAACCTCTACAAAAAATAAAATTAGTTATAGAGTCGGAACTTAAGCCAAATATAGAAATAAAATAGAACCATAGTACTTAACTTTAATAAATCCATAATGAAGAACCATTTTCGTGGACCAAATGAAATGAACAGAGCATAAAAGGAGCACCATTTGATACTTAAAAGATCCATGTCAGTCAAAAGAAAACAAATATGACTCAACAGCCAAAATAGCATTAAAAATCAAAACAATTTGGAGAGAGAGGTAGTTTTGTTCACTAATACCCAAAATCGTAATGCTAAACCAAAAATCAAAACATAATTTTTTTTTTTTTAAACTTACCATTGGGGAAATTGAGAGAGGTCCAAGTGAGATTGAGAGAGAGTTTGTTTTGTTCCTGAAAGAAAACAACAAAATATAAAAACCCCATGAAGGAAATCCCTCAAAAAAATCCAATTAAACCCCAGCTTTACAAATACCCAAAATCGAAACCCTAAACCAAAAATCAAAACAAAAAATTTTAAAAACTTACTGTTAGGTAGATTGTGAGAGTGTCTTGAGTGAGATTAAGACTTGGAGAGAGTGTTTAGAGTGAGATTTAGAAGGTCTTAACGAGAGAGAGAGGGAAAGACCCAAGGAAGGGTGACGACGCTACTAGGTGAGATTGGCATCACTAGTAATGGAGGCCTGGGCTTTGTCGACAGCGGCACAATAAGGAGGATCGGTGGTAGAGAGGGGTGGATCAGCGGTGAGGGTTTTGGGAGTCGCAGATTGGGTTAGGGTGTGAACAGCGATAGAGAGTGGAATTGAGGCTTTTTTTTTTTTTTTTTTTACTACCAAACCTATAGCCTCGTTTAAATAAACGCAGCTATAGACATGCTTTAAGCCACGCTTTTAAGAAACACAGTTGTAGGCAAGCTATAGCTGCGTTTTAAAAAGGCCGCTATGGACCTTTAAAAAAAATGTTCAACCTATAGCTACGATTGAAACATGCGGATACAAATGCGGCTTTAGGTGTACCTATGGTTGCGTTTACCAAACGCTACTATAGGATATCTTTTAAAAAAAAAAAAAAAATCAGTTGGACATATTGCTATGTTTTTTAAACGTGACCATAGGCCCTACCCAATAAAACACCGCTGCAAACATTATAAACGCAGCTATAAGGAAGCTATAGCCGTGTTTTTTTGTAAATGCGGCTAAAAATAACACGGCTATAGCTAGCGTTTTTTGTAGTGCTAGAATTACAAAGTTTATGATATTTTGTTGTAAAGGAGCATTTTTATTACTTGGGCAAATTTTTTCAAAGTCTAAAGCTAAAACAGTAGCGAAGCAGAAGGAAAAAAGAAAAAAAAAAGAAATTCAAATCAAATAGGGAATTTATTATTTGTTAGGAGATTAGTTAAAGGCTTAGCAAAACAATTTAAAGTGAGAGGAAAGAAAACAAGAAACACAGAGAAATAATGCGAGGAATAATTAAGCACCTCATGGAATCCTTCTAGAACTTTGATTTCCAATTAGATTGTTGAAATCAATATGGATTTTGCTTCGTGGTCTCACTAGACAAGGACTCTACTTTGTCATCTCACTAGAGTTGGAACGATGTGAAGATTTTTGTCTTGGGTTGGGTTACTTGGGTATTCCGCTAGAAAGCAAGTTTCTTGGCTGCGTTTGAATTAGAATGATGGGAAGGTTTTGGAATTGTAATAGGCTTTAGCGGGATGATTTTTTTTTTTTTTTTTTTTTGATACATATCTAAGCATGGGAAGCAGAAAATGTGAGGAGTGTTTGTAAAATTTATCTATTTGACGTGGCTAATTAAAGACCATTAGATCGATAAACCCACCTGGCAATAAAGGGGAAAAAAATCAGAACTAAGAACCTATGGATGAGCCGATGATGACGATGGAGGATAACACACACACACACACACACACACACACACACACACAAAATGGTGGAGCCAGTGATGAGTGGTGCCTAAGAAGGTGGAGCTTATGATAGGTGGGAGAGAAGGACCATGGTGGGTTTGGTTGTGGAGAGAATATTGAGAGAGCGTGAGAATGAGAGAGAGGCAGAGTATTGGAATTGAAAGAGTGCACAAAATGTAAAATGTTTTACCAATATTTATATTTCTAAGTGTAAAACATTTTACACAAATTTGCCTTAGTTGTTTTGGTTGACTAAAAATATTTTACTGCAAAACAATCATTGTAAAATATAAAAGGGGAAATTACAATAAACCCTCCTGTGGTTTGGCCTGTTTTCACTTTGCCTACCCGTGGTTTAAAACTTTACACTTTGCCCACCTGTGTTTAGCTCTGTTTGGTCTTTGTTACCCACCTTTGGATTTTCCATTAAAAAACAACTTTTACCACCAAAACCTAACTTAACACGAATCAAAAAGTTAGGGTTTGAATTTTTTTGAAAGAGCTTGGGTTATGGGGTTTTGAAAGAGCTTCTCTAGTGCATTTCAAAACATGGAATAGTTGCTTCAAATCTTCATGATTCACATCGCACAAAACCCTAATTTGCTCAGTAAAAAAAACCAGAAGTGTCAATTTTCGATTCCAATTTCACTAACAAAAACAATTTCAATCTGATTCAAAAACAGAATCAAAAGCTTTGAGATTACGGAAATTTGGCACTAACTAGAATATCCTGAGGCAAGGCTTCGAGAAGAGACCTTTCAGAATTCAAACCCAATCTCTCGCCAAACATGTTCTTCGATGGCATTTTCAGAGCTGAATCGATCCCCAAACCCTAGAAATGATTCAAAATCAAAATCCTCTTCCTCCCAAATGCTCCTGCATACCTCACATACCCACCCTAGCTCTTCATCACCGACCACGCTCTTCAATTTCAAAGAACTACCGCATCTCTTTCCCAATGCCATATTTTTCAAAAAGAAAAGTGTTTTGAAAAACAAATCTATTTTTGAAAGCAAATTTTGAAAATAAAACAAAATGAACTCTTAAACTCTAAAACTCTTTTGGATAATTGTTTCTATTTCTGTTGTTGTGAAAAAAATGGAAACTTAGAACCTCCTTTATTCAACTGCGGAGTTGCTTTTAAAAAAATTGTCGTGTCCCTTTCTATGACTCACTTATATATAAAGGAGGAGGAGAAGAAGATAGCGTTTTATTTGCTTTTTGAATTTTTAATTTTTTGAGACAATGATTTTTGAATTTTAGTGTGAGAGATGGGAGAGATATTTTCTTTTAGTGTGTTACAGAGACATTTTGTGCATTATTGGAGTTCTTGTACATTATTATAGTGTTTTCACGCTTTTTTGTTCCCAATCAACAAAAGGATGAGTCTTAATTTTGATTTCCACTCTGTAGTGGGTCCCAATGTAAACCTTTTCTAATGGTTCATCATTAACAATCCTATCTTTCTTGCCTTCTTTCTTGATTATTTTTCAAAGGAATTTCAACAGAGGACTAGTAGTTTGCATAGAGACACAAAACCCCATAACCCAAGCTAGCTCTTTCAAAAAATTCAAACCCTACCTTTTTTAATTTGTGTTATTTTATGTTTTGGTGGTAGAAGTTGTTTTTTAACGGAAAAGTCAAAGGTGGGTAACAGAGACCCAAACGGAGCTAAACACAAGTGGACAAAGTGTTAAGTTTTATATCACGGGTAGGCAAAGTGAAAACAGGCTAAACCACAAGTGAGTTTATTGTAATTTTTCCAATATAAAAATATTTTACTTTGAAACAAATGGAGTGTAAGTTCTTTAGTGTGTAAGAGAGAAATGGAGGGAAGTATCGTTTGTCGGTGGATTCCACTATCAAAACTCTCTTTTCTCTCTCCCTTTCCTCCCAATTTGGGGGGAAAGAATTTGGTGGGCCATGGAGGAAAATGGATCCTCCATTTTTTCTTTCCTTCACCCCTATACATCCTAACCAAACATGGGATTTCATTTCATTTATCTCATCTTCCTATCTTTTCTTTCCCATTCCCTTAAAACCAAACATAGCCTTAGTCGGACTGCTTACTTTGAATGTGTTTGCATTTTTTATATTTGTGATTCTTTCAAAATCAGATCAGGCCAGTAAAAAATTAACAATTCATTAGAAGAAAGGAAGTAGAAAATTAACAAATGTTTTCCTTCTTGTCCTGAGCCTGACGTCATGGCATGCGACACTATATAACTGTACACATTAAGCTACAATATCATATTATCATTCAAACAAGTTCAAAAAAAAAAAATATTATCACTCTAACAAAGAACTTATAAAAAAAATATATAAAAAAAGGGAGGGGAAATACCCAAAAAAAAAATCCCGTACTGTTATAGATGAACACATTAAACCACAGATTCTTAAATGACATACTTTAAAAACCCCCCATATTTCATAATTGTATCCAAACAAAAAAGAACCCCAAATAAAGCTCACCCTCACACATGATCAAATGTACATTTTTGAAAGTTTGAGATTTAAACTTTAAAGTGTTCCATTTAAAAATATGAGGTTTAGATGAATCCCAACTTGACGCGTGTAAACTGTTAAAATACGTGACAAAGTTTGCGTCCTAATACTATTTGTAATTACAAAACTCTTTTGTTAAATCACTGGCTATCATCACTTTGACTGTTAGCTTATCTTTCAAGTTATTAGTTCCTCTACAGTGGAGTCCTGCCAAATTATATAAAATCCTCGTTCCCACTTTCACTTCAATATAAGATATCCTTCTATAATATTCGTAGATGGATTCCGTGGAAGCTGAAGCATCCACGTTGCACCATGTGGTGGCCATGCCTTACCCAGGTCGCGGCCACATCAACCCCATGATGAACCTCTGTAAGATATTAGCTTCAAAAACAAACGAAACGATCAACATCGATATCATCGTCACCTTTGTTGTCACCGAAGAATGGCTTGGCTTCATCGGCGCCGAGCCTAAACCCGACAACATCCGCTTCGCCACCGTTCCTAACGTTGTCCCTTCCGAGCTAGTTCGAGCCGCTGACCATAACTCCTTCTTCGAAGCTACCATGACTAAGTTGGAAGCTCCGTTTGAGCGCCTCCTTGATCGGCTTGAGCCGCCGGCGACAGTTATCTTGTTTGACACTTTTTTGTTTTGGGCGGTTGGTGTTGGGAAGCGGAGGAATATCCCGTTGGCGTCGTTTTGGCCATTGGCTGCGTCGGTGTTCACAGTCTTACACCATTTTAATCTTCTGCCTCAGAATGGTCACTTCCCATTGCACGTATCAGGTGGGGCTTTATTAAACAGATTATTTATTTATTTATTATTAGCAGGATATGCTATTGAGTAAATTACTAGAGTGATGGTGCCATATTACAATACTGCTATTTTTAACCGCTCATTCCGCAAAAAAAACCTGCTATATTGATGCTGTCATTTCTAAATTTTTTGCAAATATGCTACAATAGCAATCTACTATAGCTCAAATGCTGTACAAATAATAATTTTTTACTCTCCATCTGTCACTTTTCTTTCTTTCTTTCATTTCACTTTTCTATTTTCTTTCTTCCTCTTCCTCACCGCCCTGCCTCTCTCCCCTCTCTCCCGAGCCTTCTCTTCTTTCAATTAAAAAATCCAAACTCTTTCTTTTTTTGTCTTTCTTAGTTCATTATTCTCAGTCTCTCTCTCTTTCTTCTCTGTGTATGTTCATATGGGTTTGGTTGTTGTGATGGTGGTGGTGGTTGATTTTGGTTGTGGGTTGAGATCGGATTTTGGGTTGAAATCAGGTTGTGGGTTGTGTTTGATCTGGATGTGGGTTTGGTTTTGGTTGTGTTTGATCAGATTTGGCTGTGTTTGATAGGATCGAATTTTGGGTTTTGGCTGTGGGTTGTGCTTGATTGGATTTTGGCTGTGTATATTCATATGGGGTTTGTATTTGATATGGATGTGGGTTTGGTGGTTGTGGTGTTGGTGCAGTGGTGGTGTTGGTTGATTTTGGGTTGTGGGTTTGGTGGATGTGGGTTAAAGATAGGGAGAAGAAGCAGATAGACAGACAAAGAAGAAGAGCAGCCGTGGGTTGATAAGAGAGAAAATTAGAGACAGAGAAGAAGAGAGAGAGAAAATAATAAATAAACGATGCCGATCGTAAACTATGTATTATATACCGTATTTTAATTTGTTCTTTGACATTTTAATTATGTTAATTTAACCCTTTCAGTATTATATCAATTTAATCTTTATTGTTATTTTTTAGATGTAAATTGATGACGCGTTTAATGGCAAAAAAAAAAAAAATCAGCTTTTGTCAATGTGACAGTATACTAAAATTTTATTTTGGTCATTTGTCATGTTATCAGTTTTCATCTAAGATATAATGATAGAGACTAAATTGACACGGCACTGAAAGGTTAAGTATTAAATTGACACAATTAAAAAGTTAGGAATCAAATTGAAATATAATGCAAAGAATAGAGACCTAATATATAGTTTGCCCATAAATGAATAGTATTTAGCTATGTTGTGAAAAATAAGAGCATTGATATAAGGTGACTGGGTGAGTTGTGAAACTATAAGTTAAAATAGATAAAGTAATTTTTTTTTTTTTTTTGGGTACTAAAAGCTAAATTTTTAACACAATTAATGTGGATGCTCTTACTAGGTATTTCCCTACTATAAAAAACAAACTTCAAATCAAACTTCAAATTATTAGGTAATACAAAGCTTAATTTTTTAAGGTGACTTTTTAAATTTATATCATATTTTTGTGTCAAATGATTTATTTGTATTGACGTGGACTATGGCGTAGCAAGTTCATTGTATTTGAGAGTATCTAATGATACAATTTATGTACATAACATACACTACAAGGAAAAAGACAACACAAAAAGTATTATTGCAAAAAAAAAAAAAAAAATAGAGGTAATATATATTAGACAAAAAGCCATTTTTAGTCCCTACATTTTCAGGCGATTCCCATTTTAGTCCTTACATTTTATTTTTACCGCTTTTAGTCCCTATCCTGAAACAGAGAAAGCTGGCGTGGCAAACGGCAGGAATAAAAAATTAAAAAAATTAATTTATTAATTTTAACTAAATAAAAAAAATTAAAAACAGAATTAAAAGGTAAAAATCATATGAATTGAGATTTAAGTGTGTCTTGAACAAGAACAACAAGAACACAAACTCAGATCCAAGAATACAAACCCAGAAATTAAAATTAAAAAAAAAAAAAAAAAAACCATGATTAAACTCAAATACCCACAACAAAAATTCAAAGCAGAACCAAAACTTAAACCCAATCTGAGAGAGAAAATCGGAACACCCACAGACCCACTGCCACCAAATTGCCACCCACATCTATAGCAACCTGCGTAAACCCACAGTGAACCCATCCCCACCAATAACACAACAACCCCCCACTGTCGCCACCATAAATCTGGCATCAATACCCACAACAAAAATTCAAAGCAAAACTAAAACCCACATCCAATTTGAGAGATAGAATCAGAGTGAGAGAAAGAGAATCCACCGTCGCCACCGCTCTAAACTAGCACGTCGCCGTCAATCTCTAAACCACTACGCTATCACCGCCGATCTTCAGTCCATACTGCCGATGTCGATCTCCAGTCCACGTCGATCTGAGAGAGACACCAAATCAGAGAGAGGGGAGAAAGAAAGGAAGATGAGAAATGAAGGGAGGAGTGACTGTATGATTGAAAGAAGAGAGAGTGATTGTGTTGGAGTATCTTCAGTCCATAGTTGCTAAAAATATATTTTTTTTGGGTTTTGTTAGTTGATTGTGTTGGAGTATCTGAGTTTAATCATGGTTTTGTATATATTTTTGCTTGTTTGGATGCTAAGAAAATGAAATAAAAGAGAAGAAAATCTTGAATTTCTTATTTTCTAGGCAACCATGTTCTTGGGGGAAGAACGTGAAGAACAATTATTTTTAACTAAAATTTTTAATATTTTTATTTTAAAATTATTGATAACTAAAATTTTATTCTATTTTAAAATAAAATATAATATTTTTAATATTTTTTTAATTCTGCCATTTGCCACGTGTGCACTTTCCGTTTCTGATCTAACGGTAGGGACTAAAACGGGAAGCATTTTTTAGGATAGAGACTAAAAGCGGTAAAAATAAAATGTAGGGACTAAAATGGGAATAGCCTGAAAATGTAGGGACTAAAAGTGGCTTTTCGCCTATATATTATTGCATCTCTAGGTTTTTTTTTATTGCAACGAAATCTAGTTTTGCATAATTCATCTCGGACTTTATTGCAACAGCTTGTATCGACTTTTTTTCATTGCAATAACACCTTATTACAACGACTTTAGTTGTTATTGCAATGACTTTTTTTGCTGTAGTAAGTTCTTTTTTCTTGTAGTGATATATTTATTTGAACATAACATTATTATAGTTCTTTAAATGTTGTATTTTAGGTTCTGAATTTTATTCAACAATATTAGTGCATTGGCTAATGAACCAAAATGAAGAATTATTAAATTTTGTCCAAGTTATTTAACAAGGATGCGTTAGATTATTACTTTCTTTTTTTAATAAAAAAATCATTTGTTGTCTTTGTTAACTCAATCTATTCAAGCAAAGTATAGAAACTTTGAATTTGTAGAGAAAGAAATACTTTATCTTTACATATGATTCCTTTATTTTTGTACGAAGATAATTTACTTTTTTTAAATGCTAATTTCTATTGATACAATTTGTTTTTTTGTATGCATTCTACAGCAAATGGCGATGAGCGTGTAGACTATATCCCTGGAGTTTCTTCCATTCGTTTAGTAGATCTTCCTTCATCGATTGTTTTGAGAAACGAAAAAATGTTGCATAGGGTCCTCGAAGCTTTTTCATGGGTGACTAAAACACAATATCTCCTATTCAATTCCACCTATGAGCTTGAATCTCAAGCTATTGATGTTCTAAAAGCAGATTTGCCAATTCCCATATATACTATTGGCCCAACTATTCCTTACTTCAATCTTGGAAAAAATTACTTAGAAAGTAATAACCACAATGACCTTTATCATGTAGAATGGCTAGATTGCCAACCAAGAAGTTCTGTTCTATACATTTCAATGGGAAGCTTTCTTTCTTTTTCAAGTGCCCAAATAGATGAAATTGCAGCTGGTTTGCATGATAGTGGTGTTAGATTCTTGTGGGTGGCACGTGGTGAGACTCGTAGGTTGAAAGAGATTTGTGGTGATATGGGTTTGGTAGTGCCCTGGTGTGATCAATTGAGTGTGTTGTCTCATTCTTCTATAGGGGGCTTTTGGACTCATTGCGGTTGGAGTTCCACTCAAGAAGCTATGTTTTGTGGTGTTCCTCTTCTTACCTTCCCCATAGGTATGGAACAAATGCAAAATAGTAAGCTTATTGTGGAGGATTGGAAGATTGGATGGAGGGTGAAACAAGATGTGAGAGGAGAAAGTTTGGTGACAAGAGAGGAAATTGCAAGATTGGTGCAAAGATTCATGAACTTAGAAAGTAATGAAATGAAAGAAATGAGGACAAGAGCAAGTGAACTTCAACAAATATGTCAACAAGCAACTGCAAAAAATGGATCATCTGAAATAAACATCAATGCCTTTGTCAAGGACCTTTCAAAATGCAATGGACAATGAGGAAATTACATCACCTTTTCCCAGTTACAAGACCATTTCATTCTTATGGCCTATTTTCACAAAAATGTTCATACATCTTACATGTTACACATAGGCACTGTTCTCAACAGGATAATCATTTTGGTGTGAACATTTTTGTTCTTGATAGTAAAGGGGAGATGTTCTTGCTGCTACTTGTGAGAGATTTTAATGCTTGGGAAGCACGTTGTTGGCTAGTGATGTGTCACTTTAAAATTCATTGCAATTTGGCTTATATATAGGTTTTTATGAGTGGCAGTTTTTGTTCCACATGTGTGTAACAAGTTTGTGTAATTGTGAGAGACTACATCCTCGGCCCAATCCTAAGAACAGTGGGTTTTGGCACTCGACCCACGCAAATGGGGTATGGTCGTGTTATTGCCTCTCAAAAGACACTGGAGAAATCCTACTGTTGTTATTCTCCCTTTTAGGTTAAGAGTTTTACAATGGAGTTGCCACTAATCTAATTGGAAAAATAAGAAAACCAAATACATCATTGTTATTGATGATTTGAAATTGAAATTGTACATCTTTTTTATAATAACTAGAAAATTACATGGCTTTGATCCTAGATAAAATCTAAAACAAAAATACATCGCTTTGATTTCTAGTTACAATCTAGAAAAAGAAAATTACAAGGATAAACCTAATCTACTAACCATTGATCTAAGTTCGGACGCTATGTTGTAGGATTGCGAAGGTGTTAGGCACTTAACCTACCTGGTGAAACCAGTCTTCTAGACTGTGGTAGCCAATATCATATCATATCATTCAAAAGTGTGAATCTAGTAATATACATAAAAAAAATATGGAAACATATTTATAATTAGGAGAAACCTTAATTCTAAACATGTGATCATACGACTTGAATTAAAACCCCAGAAACATAGAAAATATGAAAAACTAAGCAAAACCTAGATCTTGCATGATAAACAAACAAGAACTAACTAAGAATATGAAAATAAACATGCTTAAATCTTAAAGCTAAGGCATAATTAAATGGAGAAGGCTAGAAAACTTACCTATATGCACAACACTCCCAAAACTCCAAGCTAGACAACACCTCAAGAGGGAGAGAGAATTCTCAATTTGCTAGAAAGCTTTGAGATTTTTAGGGGGTTTTTTCCAATGTTTTTGAGTGTTTTCCTTAGTGTTTTGAACTGGAGGCAAAAGGAGGTATTTATACTAGGAGTGGGGGAGCTAGGGTTAGGTCTCTAGGCATTATGGGACTTCAGAAATTTGGATTTTCTGACAGGAAAACGTGGGGTGCAAGGTCAAATTGAGTGGAGATCAATCCGAAGCAAAAAAGGGAAGGAAATCTAGAGATTATTGTCCAATTACTGATTGACACTTGGTTCCAGATCTCCATGATTTTTCCCTTTTTCATTTCATCTGTTTTCGTTTTCAATTCAGACCTAATTTCCTCTAAACTTTGTCTTTCAATTCTTTTTTGATTCTCTTGGTCCTCATGTTCAACAAATTAATTCAAAATATGTTTAATTAATTAATTATTTATTTATTTATTTTATTAATCAATTTGTACTTATTTTGCAAGGAATCATTAAATGCTTTTGACCTGGATTAAATCTAATGCATGCAACCTTACCATAAACCCTACTCCCAGCTAGTACTATCATGACACATCACCTAATTCAAATTAGTCTAAAAATAGTCCAATCAGAATTAAGAGATAATAATCACCTATGGTCAGAGTTTGATTTATGCAGGTGCACTTTATCGTTGAAACTTGTTTCTCGGATATCTTTTAATCTAGTGGTCCGATTAATGCTTATGAACTATCATTTTGATCATTATGATCTCAAGATTCGTTTTATGGAAAGTATTTGATGATTAAACAACCAAAACCACGGTGTGTGTGCAAATAAATGCACTAATTCTTTCCCTTAAAAATATTGCAGCAACTTCATCCTTATGTCATAAAACTAAGAGTAAGATTAGGGATTTCCAAATAAAAATAAGTGTAATTTAGGGATAATATACAGAAATATTGTACCAGTTGTTGCATTTTTGAATTGGACGTCAGCTAGTGTCTGATACCCAAAAGCCATGTAAAAAGTATTCAACTTTTAAACGCTAACAAAAGCCATTTAAAACTTTTAACCTTTAACAAAAGCCATGTGGTCCATATTCCCCCTCCACTTCACACAATTCATGTGGTCTTGGGGCCTTGGCCATGATCCATATTCCCCGTCCACTTCACACAATTTATGTGGTCTTAGGGCCTTGGCCATGTCCGTCCACTTCACACAATTTTTCAAACAATTATTCAAAATATACCTATATCTATTTCTTTTACTTATATAAAAAGTGCGAATGAGCTTATGAACAATGCTTTGTTGAGCACCTTTTGCGTTTTGTTTATTGTTTGTTTAATAATTGCAATAACCTTTTTACCCTTAAAATACAATTAGACTGAATGCATTTGAGGGTTTGTTTTGTCTTTTTCTCTATTACCTATATAAAAAGTGTGAATGAGCCTGTGAATAGTGCTTTGTTGAGTACCTTGCTTGCTTTTTGTTTGTTGTTTGTTTAATAATTGCAATAACCTTTTTACCCTTAAAAATTATCTTTATATAAAAAGCGGCTATGCCCTTACAGTACTTCGGTACTGTGCATTCAGTGTGTTTGCACTGTGCAAGCACTGTAGTGGCAACAGTGCTTTGGTTTTGTGAGGTTTTTTTTTTTTTTTTTTTTGTGTCTTTTTCTTTTCTTTCTTCTTTATATACAGTGCTTTTGGTTTAGTTAACCGGCACTGGAGCTACAGTCTCTAATTTTTTTTAAAAAAATATTTATGTAAGCTGGTATATATATATATATTGTTATACTAGCGCAATAAATTTTACAATATTTTCAGAATTATTGACCGGCACTATAGTTACAGTGCCTAAAGTTTTTTTTTTTTTTTTTCAATAATCGGTTTGTGTTTTTTTTATTCTTTTAAATATTTATGTAAGCTGGTATATATATTGTTATACTGACACAACAAATTTCACAATATTTTCACAATTATTGACGTGTTAATTTTTTACAAGTCGAAATAAAATAATAAAATATGAGACTGTGACCAACCACAATTAAAAATAAATGTTTTGAGAAAATGTTACAACACTTATTGTGTAGTGCTTTTGTTTTATCGCGAATGCGAGTATGCACGATAGCTACAGTGCTTTTGGTTTAGTTAACTGGCATTGTAGCTAAAGTTTTTTTTTTTTTTTTTTAAATATTTATGTAAGCTGGTATATATATTGTTATACTGACACAACAAATTTCACAATATTTTTACAATTATTGACGTGTCAATTTCTTACAAGTCAAAATAAAATAATAAATGTTATCAGAAAATGTTACAACACTTATTGTGCAGTGTTTTTGCTTTATTCAATTGGCACTGTAGTTATCGTGGCTAATTTTATTTATTTATTTATTTATTTTCAGTAATTGGTTTATGTTTTTTTATTTTTTTTTCCTTTTAAATATTTATATAAGCTGGTATATATATTATTATACTAACACAACAAATTTCACAATATTTTCACAATTATTGATGTGTCAATTTCTTACAAGTCGAAATAAAATAATAAAATATAATGATACTGTGACCAACCACAATTAAAAATAAATTTTTTGAGAATATGTTACAATACTTATTGTGCAGTGCTTTTGGTTTATTCAACTGACATGGTAGATACAGTGCCTAAAGTTTTTTTTTTTTTTTTTAGTAATCGGTTTTTTTTTCTTTTAAATATTTATATAAGCTAGTATATATATTGTTATATTGACACAACAAATTTCATAATATTTTCACAATTATTGACGTGTCAATTTCTTACAAGTCGAAATAAAATAATAAAATATGAGACTGTGATCAACCACAACTAAAAATAAATGTTTCGAGAAAATGTTACAACACTTATTGTTATCACAATATTTTCACAATTGTTGAGATCTCAATTTTTTATAGATCAAATAAAAAAATGCTAAGTCTACAACATTTTAACATTAATTTCTACAGTACCTAAAGTTTTTTTTTCTTTTTTTTTAGTTATCGGTTTTTTTTTTCTTTTAAATATTTATGTAAGCTAGCATATCTATTAACTATATAAAAGGAGCCAAAGGCTCATGAATAGTGTTTTATTGATTTATTCAATTAGTGAGGTATACTTTTTCTTTTCTTTTTTTTTTCTTTTTTTTCCTTCAAGTATGCCAGTTGGTTTGAGCTTTGTTTTTGTTTTTGTTTTTTTTTAAGATCTTTATATGTTTACTTTGTACTTGCAATGCAAGTTTACATTTTAAATACACAAAAGTTGTTAATATTATACACATTTGCACAAAAAATGGTAAATATTGTACAAATTTTGTAAATGTGTACAAAATTTGACAATTTTTTTGTGTCTACAATATAAATTTACATTGTAATTAAGTACAATGTATGCATAGAGATGTTGTGAAAATGTTGTGATGCATATGTCAATTCCTTATGGGTCAAAATAAATTAAAATAAAATAATAAAATATCATACCGAGATCTAGCACAACTAAAAATGTTGTAACATATTGTTGTTATTACAATATATTCACAACTAATGAGGTGTAAGTTATAGGTCAAAATAAAATAATAAAATATTGAACTGGGATCCGTCACGGTCTTATACGAATGAGATTAACTTTTTAGAATAGATCCTAATCATTACTTTTTTTTTTTTTCCATGGCTAGCACGTGCCTTGCACGTGATGCCTTAACTAGTCTATATAAAAAGTGTGAATGCCTATGAACAGCGCTTTGTTAAGCACCTTGCTTGCTTTTTGTGTATTGTTTATTTAATGATTGCAATAACCATTTTACCCTTAAAACACAAGTAGGCTGAATGCATTTGAGGGTTTGTTTTGTCTTTTTCTATATATAAAAAGTGCAAGTACTTGTATTAAATGTAATGACTTTTTTGTCCTTGAAAAGTAGTTAGTCAGCCTGTTTTTGGGTAATTTTTTTTTTAATTTTTTTTACACTTTAATTGGTAGCAACCTATGACAAAAATTGATGAAAAAGTATTAATTGAATAAACTTGAAAACTAGAGTACTAGAATAAACAAAAGTAAAATTAATTTTGGTTAAACATAGGGGTGAATTTTGCATTTTAGCATTTTTTTTTTTTTTTTTAAGTTCATAGCCAAATCAATTGGCATGGTCTTTCTATCATTTACTCATTACTCCCACAGGATGCCTTTTAGCCCTGCATTTCTGTATGGTTTGTGTTAATTTCTATATATAAAAACAGTAAGGAGCTTATTAGAATATTTTTACAATTATTTAGGTGAAATTTTTGTAAGTTAAAATAAAATAATAAAATATCATATTAAAACCAACCACAATAAAAAATAAAGGCATTGTGAAATGTTGTGCACGTGATTTACACGTGCTACCCAAACTAGTTATTTTAAAAAAATTCATGGGCGTAGTACATTGGCCATGTGGTCCACAGTCCACGTCCACTAATCACAATGAGTTAAAGTAATTTTCAAACAATTATTCTAGAGGGGACCAGGGAGGCTGACTTGAGACACTACACAATTTGCAAACTTGTTAATCTGTGATTAGATCACTTATATTGCAATCACACGTCTACAAATGAGAAATGATATGTTTTACAATATTTTTATAACAAATCTTTAATGGTAAGTTGTTACTGGTTGTTATTGTTGGATTAAAAAAATAATCTTAGTGTCATCTATAATTTGTTAGAAAAATGTTGTGAACGTGGTACAAGAATCTTGTGTACAAATTGTGTTAAAATGTGTGACAAAGTCGCCAAGTTGGCATCCGAATACTATTTGTAATTACAAATCTCTTTTGTTAAATCACTGGCTATCATCACCTTTCACACTTTCACTTCAATATAAGCTGATATATCCTTCTACTTCTACAACGTCAGAATCCGGAGATGGATCCCGTCAAAGCTGAAGAAGCATCCACGTTGTACCACGTGGTGGCCATGCCTTACCCAGGTCGCAGCCACATCAACGCCATGATGAACCTCTGTAAGATATTAGCTTCAAAGACAAACGAAACGACCAGCATCGATATCATCGTCACCTTTGTTGTCACCGAAGAATGGTCACTTTCAATCTTTTGTTACTGGCTGCGTCGATGTTCACGGTGTTCCACCATTTCAATCTTTTGTCTCAGAATGGTCACTTTCCATTTGACGTGTCAGGTGAGGTCTTTAATTATTAAACATATCTTTTCTATTTCTTTTCTTAAGGTCATGGTAATTGATCTCTTCTTGACAATTTTATCAATAAACAAATTTAAGAGAGTTTTAATATTATTTTTATGGTAAATAAAAAAAATTGTCAAAAAATTAATTATTTTTTTCTTTTTTTCATAAAAAATTTCTTAAAATGATTTACTAAAAAATGCTCTAGGCGTAATTGTTAATAAATTATTTTAGTGAAATTTTGATATTACTTTTATAGAAAATAAAAAAAATTTGTCAAAACATTAATTGTTTTATTTCTTTTTTCATAAAAACTTTTCTAAAATTAACTTTTCCCTTCTTTTTATTAGCACAGTATGCTACTAAGTAGAGTAATTATTATTTAGCTAGTAGACATGGATAATATAAAGAGCAAGACTTAGCTGTTCCTTAACTTCCTCTCTTAGAATTCTGTCATGTGACTTTTTTCTCATAAATAGAAGTGTATTTTTTAAATTAAGTAGTTACATGACAGAATCTTAAAAAGAGAACTTAAGGAACAGTACATAAATTTTGTTCTAATACAAAACTTCAAATTATTAGGTAATACAAAACTTAACTTATTAATGTGACTTTTTAAATTAATGTCATATTTTTGTGTCAAATGATTTATTTGTATCGACGTGGACTATGGTGTAGCAAGTTCATTATATTTGAGAGTATCTAATAATAACAATTTATGTATAAAACATATATTTATTTGAAAATAGCATTATTACACTTCTTTAGATGTTGTCTTTTATGTTCTTAATTAATTTTATTCAACAATAGTAGCCTATTGGGTAATAAACCAAAATGAATTGAGGTGTCTTACAAGAGGATAGCACATGTCACCTTTATGCTATAGTAATTACTACAATCTTTTTTTTTTTTTTAGAATACTAAGTATTTTAATACATACATGGGGAGAGAGGGGAAAAAGTCTTTAAAAAGTTAAGGCATAATACATAAAGAATTATAAAAACTTTGTCAAAGTTATTTAACAAGGATGAGTTAAATTATTACTTTATTTTTTAATAAATTATTTTTTATCTTTGCTAACTCAATCTATTCAAGCAAAGTATACAAACTTTGAATTTGCAGAAAAAGAAATACTTCAACTATCACAGAGGGTTTCTTTATTTATGTACCAAGATAATGTAAGTTTTTTAAATGCTAATTTCTATTGATACAATTTGTTTTTTGTTTTTTTTTTTTTTTTTTTTTTTTTTTTTTGTATGCATTCTACAGCAAATGGCAATGAGCGTGTAGACTATATCCCTGGAATTTCTTCCATTCGTCTAGTCTAGTAGATCTTCCTTGGACTGTTTTGAGGAACCAAAAAATGTTGCATAGGATCCTCGAAGCTTTTTCTTGGGTGACCAAAACACAATATCTCTTATTCAATTCCACCTACGAGCTTGAATCTCTAAAAGCAGATTTGCGAATGCCCATATATACTATTGGCCCAACCATTCCTTACTTCAATCTTGGAAAAAATTACTTAGAAAGTAATAACCACAATAACCTTAACCATATAGAATGGCTAGATTGCCAACCAAGAAGTTCTGTTCTATACATTTCAATGGGAAGCTTTCTTTCATTTTCTAGTGCCCAAATAGATGACATTGCAGCTGGTTTGCATGATAGTGGGGTTAGATTCTTGTGGGTGGCGCGTGGTGAGACTTGTAGGTTGAAAGAGATTTGTGGTGATATGGGTTTGGTAGTGCCTTGGTGTGATCAATTGAGTGTGTTGTCTCATTCTTCTATAGGGGGCTTTTGGACTCATTGCGGTTGGAGTTCCACTCAAGAAGCTGTGTTTTGTGGTGTTCCTCTTCTTACCTTCCCCATAGGCATGGATCAAATGCAAAATAGTAAGCTCATTATGGAGGATTGGAAGATTGGATGGAGGGTGAAGCAAGATGTGAGAGGAGAAAGTTTGGTGACAAGAAAGGAAATTGCACAACTGGTGCAGAGATTCATGAACTTAGAAAGTAATGAAATGAAAGAAACAAGGACAAGAGCAAGTGAACTTCAACAAATATGTCAACAAGCAAGTGCAAAAAAGGGATCATCTGAAATGAACATCAATGCCTTCATCACGGACCTTTCAAAATGCAATGGACGATGAGGAGATTACACCAACTTTTCCTCGTTACAAGACCATTTCATTCATGTGGCCTATTTTACCAAAATGTTCATACACCTTACATATTACACAGGCACTGTTGTCAACAGGATATAATCATTTTGGTGTGGACATTTTTGTTCATGATAGTAAAGGAGAGATGTTCTTGCCGCTACTACTTCTGAGAGTTTTTAATGCTTGGGAAGCACACTGTTGGCTAGTGATGTGTCCCTTTTAAATTGATTGGAATTTGGCTTATATATGGGTTATTATGAGTTGTAGTGTTTGTTCCACACATATGTGTGACAAGTTTGTGTAATTGTGAGAGACCGTGACTTCGGCCCAAACCTAAGAACTGTGGGTTTTAGCACTTGGCCCACCTGAATGGGGTGGGGTCATGTTATTGCCGCTCAAGAGACAATGGAGAGATCCTACTTTTGTTATTCTCCTTCTCAGGTCAAGGGTTTTACAATGGAGTCTTCATTTATTTGATTGGAAAAAGAAGAAAACCAAGAGAATTGAAAAATACATCATTGTTATTGATGATTTGAAATTGAAATTGTATATCTCTTTGATAATAACTAGAAAATTACATAGCTTTGGTCCTAGATATAGTCTAAAATAAAAGTACATCACTTTGATTCCTAGTTACAATCTAGAAAGAGAAATTACAAGGATAAACCTAATTTACTAACCATTGATTTAAGTTTGGGAGCTATGGTTACAAGATTGGGAAAGTGTTAGACACCCAACCTGCTTGGTGAAACCAGTCTTCTAGACTATAGTGGCCAATATCATGTCATATCATTCAAAAGTGTGAATCTAGTATTGTACATCAAAAACATGGTAACATATTTATAATTAGGAGAAGCCCTAGTTCTAAACATGTGATCATAACACTTGAATTAAAAACCATAGAAGCATAGAAAATATGAAAAACTAAGCAAAACCTAGGTCTAGCAAGATAAACAAACAAGAACTAACTAAGAATATGAAAATAAAACATGCTTGAATCTTAAAGCTAAGGAATAATTAAATGGAGAAGGCTAGAAACCTTACCAATATGCACAACACTGCAAGCACTCTCAGTTTGCTAGAATGCTCTGAGATTTTTTTTGGGGGGGGGGGAGGGGTGTGGGGGTTCCAATGTTTCTGAGTGTTTTCCCCAATGTGTTGAACTGGAGGTGAAGGGTTATTTATACTAGGAGTGGGGGAGTGTTAGGTCTCTAGGCAATGTGGGACTTTAGAAATTCAGATTTTTTTTTAAGGAAAACGTGGGTGCATTGTCAAATTGAGTGGAGAGCAAGCTGAAGCAGAAAAGGGAAGGAATCTTGCGATTTTGGTCAAAGTGTTGATTGGAACTTGGTTATAGATTTTTCCTTTTTTTTTTTTTTTTTTTTTTTTTTTCCAATGTAGACCTAATTTCCTCTAAATTTTACTTTCTTTTTCTGATTCTCTTGGTCCTCCAGTTTAGCAAATTAATTCAAAACATGTTTAATTAATTAATTAATTAATCAATCAATTTTTACTTATTTTTCAAGGAATCATTAAATGGTTTGACCTGGATTAAATCTGGTGCATGCAACCTTACCATAACCCCTAATCCCAGTTAGTAGGATTGCGACACATTACCTAATTTAAATTGGTCTAAAAATAGTCCAATCAAAATTAAGAGATAATACTCACCTAAGGTTGGAGACTAATTTATGCAAGCGAACCTTACCGTTAAAACTTGTTTCTTGGATATTTTTTAATCTGGTGGTCCGATTAATGCTCATGAATTATCGTTTTGATCGTTATGACTTGTTTTATGAATAGTATATGGAAATTAAACAGTCAAACCCATAGTCTTGAGTTGGAGACATGATATGGTGATGATATGCAGTGCAATATGAGTTAGGTCAAATGAGAGGCGCAAAATGAAGTCTCTACAGTAATTTCCATATCTTTGAATATAAGATACAATAGAATAACTTGATATAAAATAAAATAGTATAAGGTTTTTTTTAAAAATATATATATATATATTTTTGCCTTAGGTACCACTTAGCCAATTTCTTGGGGTTTATATATTTTTGACGTTTAAAGATAGGAAACCTTTATTCTTCTTAATGAAGAGTTTAAAAATATTGCAAGACCTTGGATGTGTGTTAAAGTTTTAAAATAGGGTAGACCTTTTAGTAAGTCATGTTTTCAATGTATTTTTGCCCTCAAAGCACTAATTTTTTCCCTTAAAAATATTGCAGCAACTTCATCCTCATGTCATAAACTAAGGGTAAAATTGAAGATTTTTAAATAAAAATGAGGGTAATTTAGGGATAATATACAAAAATATTGTACCAGTTGTTGCATTTTTGAATTGGATGTCGGCTGGTCTGGAGTCCAAATCTCTGTCTCATCTATTGTGCTTCACTCCATGCTCCACCAATAAAACTTGGATAGGTGGCCTCTCCCATTAAGTGAGATGACCCCTAACATTTAACTTAGACGCTAAAGTTGACGTTAACCTAAACTCTTTTGATTTTTGTCTCGTGCGTAGCTTTTGTTTTTTATGTTAACCTGAACTTTTTTTTTCCTCTTCCGTAGCTTTTGTTTCTTCTCTTTGGTTGCCACTTTTGGTTTTTTTTTTTTTTTTTTTTTTTTTTTCTCTTCTCTATGTGGTCTCAATCTCAAGTGTTCATCTTCATCCTCACTTCACACCAGTTACAGACACATTTGTCTCTCTCTTTGAATCTTTCACTTGTTTTTTCAAAAACCAATCTGCTTCTATTGGTTTGTGGAAAGGAAATCTTTTGGGTTTTTTTGTTACCGAACATTTTAAGGGTTTGATGTGGGAGTAAAGTGTGGAGAGAAACAAAGTGACTTGTCTATGGTGATAATGGTGTTTGATTCTTGTTGTGTTAGGAAACATGTGGAAAGAAAAACATTTTTGGACAATGTTAAGGTTGTAGTCAATAAATAATTGGAGTTGCTAGATTTTGTATTTTACATGTTTGTTTAAATTCTTGAATGAGTTTAGGGACAGGAAGCTCCTCCATAGAAGCTCTCTTGTATATATATTATTGTAGAGATTACAATTTGATTCGAATATACGGATAACATTTTATTTAAATTTTAGATTTCATTATTTTATCAAACTCTATTTGATAAGGACTAACTTAGTTGATGGATATCTGCTAAGAATGCTTGGACTGATATGTTTTGGTTTTGTGCTTCAATTGAGATAATGTAGAATATGTCTCAATTGAGGCTTTTTTTTTTTTTTTTTGAGATGAAAGATAGAAATTTTATTAGATAAATATGAGAAACTGTACATAAGAACCCTGTACACAAGGGAAACCAAACCTATACTACAGGAATAAAACATTATGTAGGAGAAACAACTTCTACAGAAACAAAAACAGGGGAACCATACCGAGTTTGTAGAAACAAAAATATTATGCAGGAAAAAAATTTCTGCAGTAAACAAAACAGAGAAACCAGACCTATTCTGCAAAAACAGAAACATTATGCAAGAAAACAAACAATTTCTTCAGAAGCAAACAATTATGCAGAAAACAACACTATGCAGAAAAGTAATAGATATGCAGACATCAATCAGATCACATTCAATTGCTTGATTGAGTGACTACCAAACATTGATACTCCTGCAGAGAACCAAGTACTCCATTAAGAATGGACTTGGGGTGAGTTTAGATATGTTCAAAATAATTTTTATTTCGAGCATTCCGAATTGCCCAAGCTGTCACTACCCATCTTTTTAGCTCTTGTTGAGTAAGTTTGTCCACCAACCACCTAAATAGTATGAAGATATCTTGAGCAACATTTGAACATTTTTGAAGCTTTCCTCGACAAAAGGCCCAAAGCAAATGGGCAGCAGAATTTCCATGCGTGTCTTATGAGCAAGAAGATCAAACACCTTGTCCCTATCCCATTGTCCAGTGGCATCATGAATCAAGTCCCTCACCAACAGATTAGGCTGAACCTTTCCCAAAAAAATTGGTTTATGCGTCAAACATTTATGAGTTGAAACTTTAATATATCTTCCATCCCCAACCTGTCATTTTGAACCTTCCTTAATAAGATCTCTAGTTTTCAAAAGACTCCTCCACAAATATGAAGGATTGCTGCCAATCTCCACATCCATAAAGGAACAATTTGGAAAATATCTTGATTTATGCACTCGATAGAACAGAGAATGAGTATTATGAATCAAACGCCAAGCTTGTTTGGCTAACATGAGGCTAGTTAATATATAATCTATTACTGTCATGCTAGGCTAATAGGATCTCATATATGAAATTCAAAATCAATTAGTATTTTTTCTATATGGATTATGACTTTCAATTGACTCTAGAGTCAAGAACTTTGTCACTACAATTAAAATAGGAATCCATGAACAAAATTAGGAAGTGCCACAACAATTTTACTAATGATATATGCAGTGTAGCAGAGCAAGAAAGATTTTTTTTTTTTTTTTTTTAAAGAGCAGAATTTTTAGCCCTACAGACAAAACAACAGCCCTCCTAATAACTCACAGTCCCAAACAAAAGGCAAACAAAAAACATTGCTCCTCCACCAAATACAGAAGTTCAAGGAGCCTTTTTGCTAACAAGATCTAACTAAAAGACACATTTGGAAAACCATAGTAAAAGATAAAAAATTTGCAAAATTAAGTTAACATCTCTCTATCTAATATCTCAATGCATGATATCTATGGACTTGGAGCGTGGCTAATAAAGTCCTACAAGCAATCACACTTCTATCTTCACTTCTATCTTGTTATTCAACATCTTCATAATTTCTTTGATTTCCCATTTTGGGTAATTGTGCCTACATATCAATGTATAACATATTAGAAATCAATAAAATCAAAGCAAAAAATTAATAATTAAATCAACTTTCATCTAATTACCTATATCAAGTTCAACATAACAGTAAAGCCAGGTGTATTTAAATTTTTCATGCTATCTTCCTAATACATTTCACAATGAAACAAATAAAAATCAAAGAAATAAATAAATAAACTTTCATTTAATTACCAGTATCAAGTTCAACATATCAGTAAAGTCGGGTGTATATAAATTTGCCATGCTATCTTCTTGATACATTTCACAATGAAATAAAAAACAAAAAATACAACGAACCATTTATAAGCTGATACTAAAAAAGTTAAGAGTAATATAACAATAAATAAATAAATCATAATCAAAAGTTAAAAGTTTACTATTGTATGTGTGAGAGATAGCAAAAGTGCCTCTCAAAAAAGAGAGATTTTTGGACTGCTTTTTAGGGTACCTCTCTTTTTGGGTAAGTGGTGTGGAGTCGCCACTTATTTTTTATACCAAAAAAAAAAAAAAACTAAATATAAATACATGACTGAATTGTTCCTTTATCATTGTGTAGACACTGAATTCTGCACCCATGATTTAATCAAGGAGAATAACTTGAATGACCAATCCATGTACCCCAAAAATCATAATTGCATTACATGCATCAATTTGTTCTCGCATAATATGCATCATTTTGTCTTTGCATTATATGCATTAATTCATTCATTTCATATCATAAAAATGATCTTGAAATTCTAACGATCGCAGTGGTGTTTCCGATTATCAAATCAGACTATCAGATCAAAAGATATCGCATGATCAAGTTTGCATAGTCAACATGCATTGTGTCTAGGTAGAATCGACCACACATGATCAATTTAAATTAATTATAATTGGTTAAAAAATAAAAATTAATTAAATAATTTTGTGATTGGTTGATAATTAGTGTTTAAAATAGGGATGCATGCATGGGAATAAAAAGGATGACTGGATAACAATAAAACTATAGATAATCTGAACTTTATCAAGATTTATTTTAGGGCATTTATCTACAAGATAATTGTCCTTAAATATCCTGAATTATCCAAAAAAGAGATGAAAAATCATAGATGGAGGATGAAAACGCGTCTAGGTACAAGGACCAGCCAAAAAACCCTAGAAAAGGAGTCCAAACGGCACCCAAACACGAAAGAGTGTTCGGAGCCATAGGGCCAATTCGGCACTCTAAAGGGGCTGAATTTTCATGTGATAGGCTTTGGCCCAACGGCCTTCGAGTGACGATAAGGCACACCCTTTTCGACCTTTTCATAAAAGGATGCGTTTGGATTCAAACCCTAATCATCTGTGCCTACTTTTTAGAATCTTTTGGCCTCTATAAATAAAGACTGGACCTCATAATTCAGCACCTTTTTTTATGCTCTGAGAGGCACTTGTTTTGGGCTCCCAAACAGCTCATATTTTCTGATCTCCTCATTGATTTTCTAGAGAAGCTAGGGTTTTTAGGTTTCAAGGATAACTGAATAAGTTTCTTTGAACCCTAAAACATCCTCACAAGTAGAAGAGTGCTCATGCAAGAGGTTGTTTTCTAAACCCTTTTATTTTTATGATTTTCTAATCATGATTATGTATGTTTAATTGTTTCAAATATTCATAATTTGGTTTATAAAAACATGTTCTTGATTTCTTTATTGTTGATATAATCTGTTTCTTAATTTTAAAAATCTGCATGTAGTTAACTATTTTTCTTCAAATAAAACGGATCTACATCTTTTTTAGATGCAGATGTGAATTTTTCTTCAAATAAAATAGATCTGCATCTTTCTTAGATGCAGATCTGAATTTTTCTTCAAAGAAAATAGATCTGCATCTTTCTTAGATGTAGATCTGAATATTTCTTCAAACAAAATAGATCTGCATCTTTTTTAGATGTAGATCTGAGTTTTTCTTCAAACAAAAACGGATCTACATCTTTATGAAATGCAGATCTGAATTTTTCTCAAATTAAAATTGATTATATCTTTCTTAAAATACAAATCTGATTTTTTTTTAATACATACAAATTTTTGAAATAAAGAAAGAGATCATGTATTACTGTGTTTGTATTTGTTTTAATTCATGATTGCATAAATTCGTATTATGGGTGAAACTCTCTTCTTAAAAAAAAAAAACTTTTTTCATTCTTTTAAAACATATAAAAATTAGATCTGGTTTTTCTATTGTCAAAAAATCCTTTTTATTTCATCATAAAAACAGATCTAATTTTTCTGTTATCAAACAACATTTTTTAGTTCTTCAAAAACAGATCTAATATTTTTCAAACCAAAAGACTTTATTTTATGTAATAAAAACAAATCTTTTTTTTTTTTTTATCTCCAAAAACCACTTTTTTCTACATATACAAAACATATCTAGTATTTTTGACAAATCAAAATCAATTTTTTTACCAATCAAAACAGATCTGGTTATTTTCAAAAGAAGAGACTTCATTCATAAATAAATTTATGTAATTTGATCTATGTTTCACATGTTCGACATATCATTCATGACATGCATAAAAAAGTACATTGGTCACAGGAGTCTAGAAGACCAGACTCTATTTGGGCAAAATTGTGTGCCTAACACCTTCCCATTTCGTAACCTAGCCTCTAGATTTAGGTTTTTAGTTTAGTAGATCTAGCCTTGTTTTCATTTATTTTGGGTAGAATGTAACTAGGATAGTAGGCCATGTAATTATTTGGTAGATTGTAACTAGGACCCAAAGCTATGTAATTTTCAAGTTTTTCAAGATATGTAATTTTTATTCAATCATGTATTTTGTAATTAGTATTTTTTTCTTATTTTTTTGTATAAAGAAAAATAAGTGGCAACTCCATACCACTTACCCAAAAAGAGAGGTACCTTAAAAGATACCTGAATCTCTTTTTTGAGGGACGCTTTTCATTGAGGTCTCTCACAGTGGTGACTCTACTGGGGATGTTGAGGGCTAAGCTTTGTATTAGACTTAAGTGACCAAATACGTACCTTTGTTTTGCATGGTCTTGCATGATATAGTTGTTGTTTGTTTATTTAGGTTTGATGGGATGTTGCATAATATTGTGGTGTATGATATTTTGTTGTTTGTTTTGGTTGTTAAAATCTTTCCCTAATTGTCATAGTGTGTGCCATCCAAACAACAATGTATGCACCCCTTTCAACAATTTGTGGTAGTAGTAACCATGGATCACTGGTCTTCATTAGATTCGGGTACCAAATGGCGAACTCACCAACTCATAACCCAAAGTCTGTTAGGTTCTAAAGTCTTAGGATTTTATGTATTTAGAACTCTAATTTGTATTGTTGGCAAACCATGATCAAAACAATGTGTTTAGAAGTGTTTTAGTCTAGCTCAAAGTTGTGCATTTATGTAAAGTTGGAATCGAGTTAAAGCAGGAAAGCATTGTGCCTTTCAGCCTGGCTCGATTGATCGAAAGATAGGCTCGATCGATCGAAGCTCGGGCAAAATGATTTTCTGCAGATTCGTCCAACTTAGCCCTAAGTGTTTTAAAACGTTTTTAGGGTTTCTTATTTGTCCTAAGTATAAAAGGCAAACCTTAGCCATGTTTTAGTGTTGCTCATAATTGCGGTTTGTGTAAATCTCTTGTGAGATCTAGAGGAGCTTTCCTTTACACAAACTTAGGGTTTTCAAGGAGAAGATTTATCTACGCCTTAATGATCAATTCAGTTGCTGCCATTGAAGCTTAAAGAAAACACAAGCGGGTGTGCTTGTATCTGGTGGTGAATCCAAGAAAGAAGGAGTCCGTGGATTCGGAGCTTGCACGTGGTCGTGTCAGTAAGTTCTACTGGTTGGTAGCAATAAGAAGTCAAGCGTGGGGGCTTGTAAGTTTTATTGTATGAATTTTGATTCTTTCAAGATAGTGGATTCAAGTTTACCTTGAGGATAGCTAGGTCAAATCCTCCTCAGGTTTTTACCGGTTTGGTTTCCTGGGTGATCATATCTTGTGTTACTTATTTTCCGCTGCTTTGCATGATTTGATCTTTGTTATTGTGATAACCTAGACTTGTTTAATTGGACTAAGTAACAACTTGGCTAATTACCTAGGTTCAATCAATTGTTTAAGGGGTCTAAAAACTATCAAAGTCACTGGTTAGCTAATGTGGTTCTGGTTCCAAAGAAGGATGGGAAGGTCAGAATGCATGTAGATTTTCAAGATCTGAATAAGGCTAGCCCAAAAGACGACTTTCCTTTGCCTCACATTGACGTCCTGGTTGACACAACCAAGCAGGGCATGTGTTGCTCTCGTTTATGGATGGATTTTCAGGATACAACCAGATTAAGATGGCTCTAGAAGATATGGAGAAAACCTCCTTTATCACTCCATGGGGGACATACTGCTACAAGGTCATGCCATTTGGCCTTAAGAATGCTGGTGCTACTTACCAACGAGTAGCCACCACTTTGCTGCATGATTTGATCCACAAAGAAGAAGAAGTTTATGTTGATGACATGATAGTAAATTCCAAAGACCATGAAGGGCACATACCGACTTTGAGGAAGTTCTTTGAGAGAATCTAGTTCAAGTTGTGGTTGAATCCAAAGAAGTGTACTTTCAGGGTCATATTCGAAAAACTGTTAGGGTTTATGGTAAGCCAAAGGGGAATAGAAGTTGATCTTGACAAAATCAAGGCAATTGTAGAGATGAAGCCTCCAAGGACTGAAAAGGAGATCTGAGGATTTCTAGGGAGGATACTGATAGGCCACAAACTGAATGACCTCTTGTGATAGAAATTAATTAATTAATTAGCCAAGTTATTAATTAATCAATTTATCATGCAAACACGTGGTAGCACAAAAAAATCACCAATAAACTAATAATGCAGTGGAAAATAAATAACACGGTGATTTGTTTACAAATGGGGAAAATCTAACGGCAAAAATCCCACTGGGTGATTTACAGGTCACCACTCCCGAAACTCCACTATTATCACAACAAGCGATTACAAGTAAAGGAATCTCAGTACCTTATACCAACCTACAGTTGAACCCTTACCCCAATACCCAATTGGACTTGTTCTGTAGTGACAGTTCCCCTTTCAGATGCACGACTCCCAGTACATGACTAACCAATTACGCGGATCCCAATACGCGACTTCAATCACCAACTAAGAGGATTGTTAGTTGTAAAGTTCTTCAGTTCATCCACACGATGAAGATCAAGAAGATGCTTGGTCACAAAACCTTACGGTGCACATACATAGCAACTTCTTCAAGAGAAAGAGATGAACTAAGGCAAGAACTTCGTCTTCGGTCACAATTTGCTTGAACAGAGTTTGCTCAAAGCTTGTGCAACTTGTGAACACTTTGATGGCCCTTAAACTGATCCTTTTATATGTCTAGGGTTAGGAGAAAAGAAAGCCCAAAGACACATTCACGGATCCCAAGAAAATCATATTGAAATTCTGAAAATCTTAAATCTCGACAGATAGCAGGTGTCGAGCAGCTGTCGATCAGGTGTCAAGCACACCGAATGTAGAATAGCTTCCTTACGCTCGATAGATGCAGCTGTCGAGCTTTAATGATTTTGCACTCTGAACTTGTTTTCTTGAACAGACTTGAAAGCTTCAATACTTGATCTTGAAACAAGATTTCTTGAAGTATTTAAAGACATCCTAAATCTACCCAAATACAAGTAAAGTGCGTTTTGTCAAAAGATAAACCAATTACATAAAATCATGACATATGTTCTTAACATGTAAAACACATATGTCCTAACAGATACAGTACATTAGTAGGTTCATAGCCCAACTTGTTAGGACATATGTGTTTCACATGTTAAGAACATATGTCATGATGTTATGTAATTGGCTTATCCTTTGACAAAACACACTTTACTTGTATTTGGGTAGATTTAGGATGTGTTTAAACACTTCAAGAAACCATGTTTCAAGATCAAGTGTTGAAGCCTTCAAGTCTGTCCAAGAAAACAAGTTGATAGTGCAAATTCATTAAAGCTCGACAGCTGCATCTATCGAGCTTAAGAAAGCTGTTCAAAGTTCGATGTGCTCGACACCTACTCGACAGCTGCTCGACACCTCCTATCTGTCGAGATTTAAGATTTTCAGAATTCAAATATGATTTTCTTGGGATCCGTGAATGTGTCTTTGAGTTTTCTTTTCTCCTAACCCTAGACATATAAAAGGATTGTTTTAAGGGCCGTCAAACAGTTCACAAGTTGCACAAGCATTGAACAAACTCTATTCAAGCAAATTGTGACCGGAGACAAAGTTCTTGCCCTAGTTCATCTCTTTCTCTTGAAGAAGTTGCTGTGTATGTGTACCGTAGGATTTTGTGACCAAGCATCTTCTTGATCTTCATCATGTGGATGAACTGAAGAACTTTGCAACCAACAACCTTCTTAGTTGGTGATTAAAGTCGCATACTAGGATTCGCGGAATTGATTAGTCACGTACTTGGGAGTTGTGCATCAGAAAAGGGAACTGTCACTACAAAACAAGTCCAATTGGGTATTGGGGTAAGGGTTCAACTGTAGGTTGGTAAGGTACTTGGGATTCCTTTACTTGTAATTGCCTGTTGTGATAATAGTGGAGTTTCGGAAGTGGTGACTTGAAAATCACCCGGTGGGGTTATTACCGTTAGTTTTTCCCCATTCGTAAACAAATCGCCATGTTATTTATTTTTCGCTGCATAATTAGTTTCTTGGTGATTTGTTTGTGCTACCACGCGTTTACATGATAAATTGATTAATTTCAATCACAAGGGGTCATTCAGTTTGTGGCCTATCACAACTCACTATGAGTGTGAACCAATCTTCAAACTGCTTAAGAAGGAGGTCCCAACCATGTGGAATGAACAATGCCAAGATGCCTTTGAGAAAATCAAGAGTTATCTGATGAAACCACCAATACTTGTCCCACCAGTTCCTGAAAAGCCATTGTTGTTGTATCTCACCACTACAGATACAGTAATGAGGGCTTTACTTGCTCAATACCTAGAGGAGACTAGAAAGGAGAATGTGATTTACTACATCAGCAAGAAGATGTTGCCTTATAAAGAGAAGTATTCACCATTAGAAAAGACATGTATAGCACTCGTATGGGCAACCCGTAAATTCAGACATTACATGCTCGCTTACAAGGTCCCGTTGATTGCAAGAATGGATCCTTTGAAGTACCTAATGGAAAAACCTGTGCAAGATGGAAAGACTGCTAAATGGATTTTACTTCTGTTAGAATTTGATATTAAGTATGTGACTCAGAAATCTGTGAAGGGGAGAGCAATTGTCGATCACCTAGCCCATTGTTCACCAAAAGAAGCTGAAGAGATCCAAGGAGACTTCCTGGATAAAGACATTATGGGGATTGAAGTAGAATCATGGAAGATGTATTTTGATGGAGCAACAAATCAAAACGGAAGTGGAATTGGAGTTCTCTTAATTTCTCCAAAGGGGACACACATTCCATTTTTTGGCAGACTCAACTTTCCTACCACCAACAATGCCACAGAATATGAAGCTTGCATTATGGGCCTACAAGCATCCTTAGGCCTAGAAGTGAAAGAGTTGGAGGTGTATGGAGACTCAGCTCTAATAATCTCTCAGGTACAGAATAAATGGAAGATCAAAGAAGAAAGGCTTATGCCTTATCATCAATGTCTCTAGAAGTGGTCATCAAAATTCAACAAGATCCATTATCAGTATGTGCTGGGGATGAAGAATCAAATTGCAGATGCTTTAGCAACCATGGCATCCATGATGGATGGGCCAAAAAAAGATGAAACTAGATCGAAACAAAAAGAAGAACCAGCCTACTACATGACAATAGAAGAAGATGAGGAAAGGAATGGGGAAGGCGAATGGTATTCAGACATCCTACAATACCTCAAGGATGGAACATACTCGGAGTCTGCAAACCAGAATGATCAGTTAACCATCTGGAGGTTGTCTACTAATTACATCATTTGTGGTGAAAGGCTTTACCGAAGATCATATGATGGAATTCATCTCCTTTGTATAACTGCCAAGGAAGCACAACAGATAATTAAAGAGGTTCATGAGTCAAGTTATGGGCCACATATGAATGCACACATGCTGTTAAGAAAGATAATGAGGCAGGGTTACCACTGGACCACTATGGAAGCCGACTGTATGGCTCATGTTTGAAGATGCCATAAATGCCAAGTCCATGGAGATCTGAAGCACATGCCACCCATACCATGACATCACCTTTGCCATTCTCTACATGGGGAATAGACATTTTTGGGAAAATACACCCTACAGCATCCAATGGCCATGAATTTATACTTGTAGCCATTGATTACTTTACTAAACGAGTAGAAGTTGCATCATACAAAGTCCTGAATTCAAAGAAAGTTTCTCAATTCATTCAGACCAATATCATCTGCAGTCTGCAGATATGGGGTACCACATGAAATCATCTCAGACAATAGGTTGCACTTTAAAGGAGAAACAGAGAAGTTGCTATGACAGTTCAACTTTCAACACCACAAGTCTTCACCTTACCGTCCTCAAACTAATGGAGCAGTTGAGGTTGCTAATAAAAACATAAGGCGAAGCTTGAAGAAAAGCACAAAGAACTACAAGGACTAGCACCTTCAATTGCCCTATGCACTTTGGAGGTATAGAACATCAATTCGATCTTCCACATGAGCCACTCCTTATTCATTGGTGTATGGGATGGAAGCAGTCCTTCCTATTGAGATGGGTGTCCGTTCACTAAGGACAGTACTAGAGAGTGAAATCTCTGAAGCAAATTGGTTGCAAAGCAGATATAATCAGTTGTGCATGTTAGATGAGAAAAGACTCAAAGTCTTGTATCACATTCAAGGATATCAGAGGAGGCTTAGGAAAGCTTTTGACAAAAAAGTAAGACCCAGAGATTTGAAGTTGGGGGGACAGTGTTGAAGGAAATCCGAGCCCGGTTCAAGATGCAAATGGAAAGTTCAAGCAAAATTGGGTAGGCCCATACATTATCAAACAGATATACTATGGGGGAGTAGTAAGGCTGATGGACTTAGATGCAAATCCATTCACTAAACCAACCAACATGGATCAATTGAAGAAATATCACGTCTGAGGTGGTAGTCTGAAAGCACCACATTTGAGGTGGTTGTAAATTATGTTATTTCTCTTCCTAGATTTAAAACAAAAATAAAATAAAATAAAATAAAAGGCTCACTAGGCTGAAAACCTGAAAGCCCAATCTAGGCAAAAATTAACAAAAAAAAAAAAAAAGAGAAGATAGGTTGAAAACCTAAAAGGGCAATCTATGCAAAAAGAGAATTAAAAAAAATAAAAATAAAAAATGAAGAAAAAGAAGAAGTTAGAGAGCCTGCTAGGTTGAAAACCCGAAAAGGCAACCTAGGCAAAAGTTAAGGCAAATAAAAGATCATCACCATGAACTACGTGATGACCTAATCCTTCTATCAAGGGGGTACGAAGGCAACCACACATTGTTTCGGTCGCAATTTCCCAAAACCCACCATTTGCCCATTAGCCAAAATTACTAAAAAATTTCAACCATTCCATTAAACCATGTCACTACACAAAATCCAAGAACCCAAACTCTAAACCAAACCTTAAAAAATTCCAAACCCCAAAACCCTACACTTTAAATAGAATCCCTAACCTGCAAATCCTAAATAATTCCTAAACATAAGAGTTTTTACATCAAATTCTAAAATAAACATGATCAAAGCCAAAAGATAAGGTCACTTTGTCTTCAGTCTTTTCTGTTTCTGTTGATCATTGATTTCTTTTGTGATAGGTACTTCATCGTTCATGTCCCTTCTTTTGAATTCGTAATTTTCTTCATTAGGTCTTTCCCCGTTGTATCTAAGAAACTGTTCTTTCATAGCAATCCTTTCTTCCTTGTCAACAATCTTATCTATCAACCAGTTAGAGTATTCTATAGCCATCTTGTGGAAGTGAACCTTGACAAAAGATTGGTCCACTCGGTTAGCCATCTCTAAACCCAATAACATGTTCTGTACAGAAGTAGGATTTGTAACCACAGGAGAGAAAGGTCTTCTTATTTTGCCACCAGGTATTCCTTGCTCATATTTGAATTGCCTCAAGAGTCTGTCTCCCTTGTAGAAAGTTGCTCTCTGCAATCCAACAAGGAAAATATGATCTGATCCTAGAGACCTCAGTAAAGGGGGTGGGCACTTCCACCAATAACAGTCTCATTGAATTGAGGTACTAGATTTCTTGTCTAAGAATTTCACCCAATCACTCTCAATTTGGCATTTAGTCTTGATTACAGCCTTGTTGAGAAAACTACTAGGCCCATAATTACTAGTTGTAGGCTTGGCAATCATGTCCAGTCACTCCATTAACCATATCTGCAAAGTCAAAGGACTCCCTAAAAAGTTCTAAGTTTCTCCACCATGAAATACAACATCCAGTCCCAGAAGAGTTTCTGCCAAGTTCAAAGAAACATAATTATCACCATCCTTAGTCTGACTCACAACACTTATAACTCGAGCATCCATAAAGCTGTGTCTTCCAGAGCAAAGCAAAAGTTCTCCCACAAAGCATAAAGCCAAACCAAAGTTTTTCTGCATTTGTTGGTCACTCCATAGGTGCGTTTGTGAATCAGCCAAAAGATAATGGCATGAAGATTCACCATATGACCTTCAATCATACTATTAGTAATGGAAGTAGGAAGACCGAGAGCATCAGACAAAGATTCCTTATGCCTGGGGTCACATGAAACCGCTACAGATTTTTTACCTAGATCGTAGCCCAAGATAGCAGAGAATTCTTCAATTGTCAAACAAAGTCCAGCAATGTTAAACCGAAACACATGATCTTCGGGATCCCATAATTTCACAGCAGCACGAAGGAAGTCCCACTTTATTTTGACATTCCTCAGAGCCTTGATTCCTTCTAATTTAAAGGCTGTAAAATTGGTTTTGGTACTAAAATCAAAGCTACGAACCCATCTATTGATGTCATGAATTGTTGAATGAGAAAAATTAAGATTGCTAGCCATGGACGACTTTTGCTTATGATTATTGTGTTTTGCTAACCTTTATGCAGAGATTTGTCGCAGGAGAATTTGTTTAAATAAGCTACATCAATTCCTAATCAGGTTTGAAATAGGTTTCAAAGAGTTTGTAGCTGACTAGGAGAGAGTTTCATGATCACAAATGAAGTAAATGTTTTTCAAAAAATACGAAAACGCGAAGCGTGCATTGGAAGACCATGAGGAGTCGGCCCACCATGGCGTGAGCATCATGGAGTGGCTTAGTGCAATTCGACACTCTAGAAGTGCCGAACGGCACTCCAAAAGTGCCAAATGGCACTCTTCAGTTGCCAAGTGGCACGCAGCCCCTTGGTCCTATACTCATGCAATTCCATGCAATTTCATGTTCTCGTGTAATTTTTTAAGATCGTTTGACACTCAAAAAGATTTTTTTTAATCAAGCTGAGACATTCTGACAAGTCTAACACACTTGTTTTCAAAAAATCATCACCTACATCATTGTTGTTAGGTTCTAAAGTTTAGGACTTTATGTATTTAGAACTCTAATTTGTATTGTTGGCAAACCATGATCAAAACAATGTGTTTAGAAGTGTTTAAAGCTAGCTCAAAGTTGTAAGTCAATGTAAAGTTGGAATCGAGTGTAAAGCAGAAAGCAGTGTGGTTTTCGGCCTGGCTCGATCGATCGAAGCTTAGGCTCGACCGATCGAACGTCGGGCAGATTGCTTTTCTGCAGATTTTTCCAACTCAGTCCTAGTTGTTTTAAAACGTTTTTAGGGTTTCTTATTTGTCCTAAGTATAAAAGGCAAACCCTAGCCACGTTTTAGTGTTGCTCATATTGCGGTTTGTGTAAATCTCTTGTGAGATCTAGAGGAGTTTTCCTTTACACAAACTTAGGGTTTTCAAGGAGGAGATATTCTCTAAACCTTGATGATCAAAACAGTTGCTGCCATTAAAGCTTAAAGAATACACAAGCGGGGGTGCTTGTAGCTGGTGGGAATCCAAAGAAAGAAGGAGTCCGTGGATTCGGAGCTTGCACGTGGTCATGTCAGTAAGTTCTACTGGTTGGTAGCATTAGGAAGTCAAGCGGGGGTGCTTGTAAGTCCTTTTGTATGAACTTCGATTCTTTCTGATAGTGGATTCAAGTTTACCTTGAGGATAGCTAGGTCAAATCCTCCCCAGGTTTTTACCGGTTTGGTTTCTTGGGTGATCATATCGTGTGTTATTTATTTTCCGTTGCTTTGCATGATTTGATCTTTATTATTGTGATAACCTAGACTTGTTTAATTGGACTAAGTAACCACTTGGCTAATTACCTAGGTTTAATCAATTGTTTAAGGGGTCTAAAAACTGTCAATTGTTCTCAAAAAGTGATCAACTCAAGTTTTCTTAAGACTCATGGATTTATGTTCCAAACTAGGGGCATTCGCCCACGCCTCATGTATTTTCAAAAAAAAAAAAAAAAAAAAAACCACCATCATTTTTTAAAAAGAAAGAAGAGAAGAAAAAAATCATCATAAAGATTTCCAAGAATCATGCATCCTTTTGTATACTAAGGGCATTCACCCATGGCTCATTTTTCCAAAAAAAAGACCACTTTCATGTTTTTTCAAAAAAAAAAAAAAATCAAGATTTTCAAAAATCATGCATTCCTTTTAAACTAGGGGCATTCGGCTCTACCTCATTCAAGATAAGTTTAAACTAGGGGCATTCTTTTTAAACCACTAAGTGCGGATTCCAACAGAGCCAAACAAGATAAGTTTAAATTAGTACTACAAGATCTCATCAGGTGAATTCTAAACTTGTCTTAGTTAAAGTTTCTACATGATCCAAGGTGATACCAAGGACAAAGTGCTAAACATGGAAAATAATACAAGATTGTCTAAGGAAAACTTCCTTTTTGTTTTGCAGGAAAAGTAAACATACAAGTCATGCATCATTAGGACTCCGAGTCTGCTTGTGGGAGGATCTCCTTGATCCACCTTTAGAGGAGCCACCTTCAATGTTTCCTTCCTAACTTGCAAAAAAGTGATGATCATACTGACGATTTTCAAGTTCGAGGCTTCTGATCCTTTCCTCTAAAGCACTCTTGGTAGAGTCAGCAACTTCCATTCGATGTGCCTAAAAAGTCAGCAAAATCAAGTGTTAAAGACACTATCAAGCAAAGCTCAAGCCAAAGATACTCAGAAAACAACATCGCATACCCAGTTAGAATCATTGATCACATATTGGGAGGACTAAGTACGAGCCAATGACTACAAGCCTCCAATCATTCACATGCTTTCTTCTACAAGATCCACATCAACCTGAAGCACAACTCTACCGAGTTAGAATCCATTCAAGAAATAAGGACAAAGACCTGAACATTCAAGAACACATCGGATTGGGCCAAGGAACATTTGTCACATGCTTTGGCCTAGTCAAAGGCATGGAACTATATGTTCCATTAGGATTCATCACATCATACTGCCATGCCGGAAAATGAGGATAAGTCTCTATGAAAAAACTAGAAGAACCACCAGCATGGTGAGGAGAGGGAATCTCTTCCTCTTCCTCTCCTTCAAAAGATGGACACTAAAAATCCAACATGCAAATATTGTTACCAAGCATAAATATGGAAAAGGAATTGGTAGAACTTTGATCTTAGCAAGGAAGGAAAATACCGTTCTGCCAACCAAGCAGCCTTGCAGATGATCCCAGATAAATTCAGAATAATTTCCTTCTACTCCTATAACAATATAGCCATCACGGGCCCGAGCAATCTCTTTATCAACCAGAAAGTCATCCAACTGAGTAGTGTGACAAGGATGAGCCTGAATTGTGGTAGGAGGATGCACATGTTCAACTTGGGGTAGCACCCGATCACCAAGATACCAATACTTTCCATGCCCACATTCAAACAATACTTGGTGGCTATTCAGTTCTAGAGCCCGCTCACATTCAGCATACCCCTCACATCCAACCCAAGGATTTAAGTTCATCTGAAAAGTCACAAAGAAACTCAAAAAAAGAAGAGACTAGATCATAACCAAGTGCCAAGGATTTAAAAAGGAGAAAGAAAGAACTCATATCATCAATTGTCAGATTGTCAATCACCAAGCGCCAAATCTCCAAAGAATACCTAGAGGGTGGAGACAAGCGATGTTTGGGCAACCAATGAAGAAATCTAGGAAAAATGCCAGTTACCTCCTCCCAGATTTTGGGACCAACCCCAAAATACTCATACATCCAAACCTGAAAAATTCACAACTCCATTACCACATAGCCAAAATAATTTCCATAACCAAAAAATTTCCATACCAAAAAATATTCTCACAATCAATACCCCACCACCACAAAATCAAATCAATGCCCCACCAAAATGTCACCACTACCAAATTTATCACATATCCATACAACCACCAAATTTTTCCATAGCCATGCAAAAAGAAAATTTCTACATGTCCAAGAAAAAATTCCCACAACTTCATACACAAATAAATTCTCACATGCCCAACAAAAATTTTCCACAATACCCACAAAATTTGCCAATACCCACAAATATATCCATGCACACAATAATCTTGTAGATAAATATCCTAAAATAAACTTTGATAAAGTTCAGATTATCCACAATTTTATTGTTATCCAATTATCCCTTTTATTCCTATGCAAGTAATCCCATTTTAGACACTAATTGTCAACCAATCACAAAATTATTTAATTAACTTTATTTATTTAACCAATCAAAATTAATTTAAACTAATCGTGCGTGGTCGACTCTACCTAGACACAATACATGTTAACCGTGCAAACTTGATCATGCGATATCTTTCAATTCAATGGTCTGATTTGGAAACCGGACACACCGTTGTGACCGTTAGAATCTCAAGATCATTTTTATGATATGCAATGAATGAATTAATGCAATCACGATTTTTGGGGTACATGGATGGTCATTCTAGTCATCTTCCTTGATTAAATCATGGGTGCAAAATTGAGCGTCTATAGTATGTTGAGGTGCTTGATTCCCTAAGCTAAAGGCACCATCATAAGTTGGCTAAGAAGAAAAAAAATCATGTAAATAATTTGATAAATTGGTACTTTTTTACACACAATATATATATATATATATATATATCGGAGGCTTTAGACTATCTTAACTAGTGCTGTCTTCTTCTTGATTAGCAACTGAGTCTAAACCATTGATCAGAGAAGGGTTGAACAACTCAATCCTTATGGCCCTTAGAGACACTCGTCACCTTAGGTTTAATGACAGTCTTCTAGGCACCATGGAATCCAGTTTGAGCGGTGGACCAATCCATTTTGATTGTTTCCCCAATCTCACTGTAGCACTTGACGACCCTCACATCTTGAAGGTCCTCACCCTCAACATCAAAACCCATGGAACTTTCTTGTTACATGGAACCAGACAACTTGCCCTTATATACAAAGTGTATTATAAGTGCATGAGAACAAACATGTCTATCCAATCCATAGACAAAAGAAAGGCTAGTGAAACCACCCTTATCCAAACCCCAGATGTTAGATCCACAGTTCAGGTACCCAAAACCCTGAAATGGTCTGAAGTCACATTCCCAGCACATTGGACTATAGATAATGAGAACCATCATCTACAGATCCAAAACCCAGTTAGGAACCCAGATCTAGATTTTGTCCAACAGCTAGCCGATGGAACGGTTAGGCTTATATATATATATATATATATATAAATTGTTAAATAAATCGAAGAAGACATCAGACTTGCTTGATTCCTTGAGCTAGAGGCACCATCATGAGGTGGCTATCATATGGTTGAAATAAAAATCATATAAATAATTTAGAGAATTAGTACGTACTATTTTCTAACAAATTGTAAGCATAAAGTAACAAAACACAGAACACATTTCATACCAGTGTGAGCTATTGAATATGAGAGGATACTTTAGTTTGATGTTTTCTCTTTCTTGTAGCTTTCTCTAATGCACCCTTTCTTCTACTAGATGTCCATACACATGCTTGTCTCACTTTAAGCTTAATTCCTTTAATTTTATTTCCTTCACAGTAGGTTGCACATTGTCATTAGCTTGTTGAGCCTTTGATTTGAAACAGGTGCCACCAACCAACAGTAAATTCTTCAATTGATAAATTTTTCAAATCTACCTCTACTTTGTTCAAAGTACTTTCATAAGCATCCAAAGAAATCCAAAAAAACTCATCAATCAATTCAGCTCTTGTTACCAAATTAGAATACAATTTAAGCAACACTTTATAACGACTTCCCACATCTGCATTTTGGTCATGTGGTCCTATACGCATATAATTATTCATTGGAAAACCACCCTTTGCATCTTTTTCCACCTTTTTAAAATATACTAATTTGGCACCCTATTACAATTTTGAAGAGATAACACTTTTAAGGCATGGGCACATAAAATTCCAACAAATTCAAATTTATTACAACTACACATCACTATAGAAGCCAATGAATCAAATTGAACAATGTGTTGGCGAGATTTACGGGGAGAAATAACTTTATATTTTACCACAAATCCAACCTCACCATCCTTATGCAATTCACAATCTCAAGTGAGCCATAATTCACAATTAAACAACAACTTAAATACTACAGGAGTATAAACACACGTTGCATGCTTCAATATTTCTACTGGATATTCTAATGATGGTCTACTTTGAGGTGCTTTAAAATCTACTCTCAACTCTTCAAAACATCTATCATCAACCAACCTTTGAAAGTGACAAAAGAAACGCAACAAGTCATAATTATAAGTAATGTACCTTTTAATTTGACTATTCATACTCTCACTTCTTTGAGTAGTAGACATATCATTACAAAATGTTTTCTTCTCATAAACCAAAGCCCATTTCTCCTTTAACTCAAATTGTCTTTGCAACCAACTGTTATTCTTTAGATCATATTTACTGAGCATATTATCTCATGCATCTAAAAAATCATCTTCATAGTCATGGTCATATACACAACTACTAAAATTTGTTGCAAAAGTACTATACCTTCCAAACACTTCATTGAATTGCTTAGCTGCATTTTGGTACATTTGCCAAACACATAAACGATAATGTGTTTTTGGCCATTGCGAAGCTAATGCCTTGGCCATTGTAGCATCTTGGTCTGTGAGGATAGTCTGTGATTTATTACTAAACATTGCCTTCTGAAAAGAATTAAACAACCATATGAAAGTCTCAAATGTTTCATCATATAACAATGCAGCACCAAAGATGATAGTTTGTTTATGATGATTTTCACCAACAAACAATGCAAATGGCCTACCTTCTTTATTTTTTTGTAAGTTGTATCAAAGCATAGTACATCCCCAAAATATTCATAATCCAACTTCATTCTACCATCTGCTCAAAAAATATTTGTAATTAGATCATCAAGGTCAACTTGAGTTGCATAAGAAAGATTAAGGTCTTCAGAATGCATTCTTTGAAGATATTCAAGTAGGCCTCCTGTATCCCTGCTTTTCATCTCGTTTATTCATCTTGTACGCAAATAAATATTATAATCCTCAAGAATGAAATCAAGATTGTCAAGTCCACCTACCCTTCTGGCCATTAGTCCTACACTTGCTCTTAGTGCAATTCCAGAACTATCTACTAATTTAGCCTCAATTGCTTGGGCTGGATTAATGGACCTTTGAGATCTAAGGAATATACACTTACAAGGAAGAGCTAAGAAGTGTGTGCTTTCACACAAATTTTACCACACAATATTTTTCATTACATCTACAACTAATTTTCATCTCTGCCAAGCAACCGCATCTTGTTTCTAGACGATGGCATTTCACATTATCATCTTTTTTGTCATTTCCTAGTATACTCTCGGAAGAGCAACAAAAAACTCTATCTAGCCATTTACGTGAACCATCTTTATCACCCTTGTGGCCCTTACTTCGCCTAATATTAAATCCAACTACACATGCATAACTATTATAGAAATCATACGCATCTTGCTCAATCTCACTTAATTCCTAATTTCAGAATCACTTCTTCTTCTATGTTAGCATGAATTTTATCATTGCCATCTATTGATATAGGTTCTGGTTGTTCAATTGTCACAGGTGAATCCTCATCTTCAAAATTCAATTTTCAAACCGATTGATTATCAATCCTAGTATGATAATTTCTATCACTCATGACCTTAATACAAAACAAAACCAACATAGTTATTTTTTTAATAACAACATATATATATACACACACTTTTGACACACACTCACACAAGTGTATATAAGAAAGTTGTTATAAATCCTAAAATAAATTTAAAAAAGAAATTTATTTACACTAAACCAAAAAGAGATTGTTCCTCAAAAAAAAAAAACTAAAAAGAGAGAACTTATTGTGTGACTGAGCAATACCTAAAAGGTGTTGAAGGTTGCTTGTTTCAGCAGGAGTCTCTCAAAAGTTGAAAACAAATTTGGAGCTATAGGACAAAAGGAATCTTTGTGGCAGCGGACAATAAAGCTTCGGGAGATAGTAAGGAATATGATGAGACAACAGAGGGAAGAAACAAAGTAAAACAAAAGCTATGCAAGATACAAAAATCAAAAGAGTTCAAGTTAACGTCAACTTTAACGTTAAAGTTAAATGTTAGGGGTTATCTCACTTGATGAGAGATGCTAGCTATCCAAGTTTTATTGGTGGAGTATGGAGTGAAGCACAATAGATGAGACAGAAGATTTGAATTGGCTAGTCTGATACCCAAAAGCTAATTAAAAAGTATTCAACTTTTAAACGTTGACAAAGCCATTTAAAAGGAATTCAACTTTTAACCATTAACAAAAGCCATTTAAAAACAACAATATAGTATTATGATATTATCCAGTAGTTTCTATTAAAAAGCAAGTTCTCACAAAGCTTATTGAGTGTCTGTTTGGCAAAAATAATTTTTGCCAACTTATTTTACTATTCAGCTTATTTTTGCTACTATTTATAGGTTCCACTATACTTTTTAGTACTATTTATGGGTCCCACTGTACTATTTTAGCTAACTTTTACCTTTATTTACAATACTTTCAGTAAAAAGTTTTCAATTTTAGCAAAATAAACAGATCTCAAACGGACCTAAATGAATGCAGAAATAGAATGATAAAAATTGAAGGGGGAGGAAAGTCCACTTTACTCCTAAATTCATCAGACATATTCAATACCCCTTAGTTTCCAAGTTATATATAGATGGAACAAACAACAGTCTGCCACATGGTTGCAATGCCATATCCAGGTCGAGGCCATATAAACCCCATAATGAACCTCTGCAAGTTACTATCTTCAAAGTCAAAGAAACACCGTCTTCTCATTACCTTTGTCGTCACCGAGGAGTGGCTTAGCTATATAGACTCCGATCCCAAACCCAACAACATCCGCTCTGACTCCATCCCTAACTTTGTCCCCCCAAAATGTTTGAAAACCGCCAACTTCCCTGTCTTCTATGAAGCTGTTATGACCAAGATGTAAGCTCCCTTTCAGGAGCTTCTGGATCATCTTCAGCCGCCAGTTGATGCTATGTTAGGTGATGTTGAGTTATTGTGGATGATAAGCGTAGGTAATAGAAGGAATATTCTGGTAGCTCCGGTTTGGACCATGTCGGCAATTTTTTTTCTCAATGTTCCATCCTTGGGATCTTTTCCTACGAAATCGGCACTTGCCGCTTAATTTCTAAGACTGCATAAAAACTAAAATTAAAAACCATAACTTTTATCCATCTGTTTATGTTGCTGATTGTGAGTGGTAGAATAAAAATAAATGATGAGTTCATGTGAAAGGAAAAGACATTGAATCATATTATGTGACTTTTTTCATTTTTTTAGAAAGCCAACAGATTCATGTCTTTCTAGCTTAGACTTGATATTGGACTCTTTCTACTTTCTTTTGAGGACTTGATATTACTGCAAATTAAAACGTTGATATTAGGCATGAATTTTTGCCTCTTTTGTGTATTAGAACTTGGAAAGCAGCATGTGGACCACATCCCTGGACTTTCTTCAACGCAAGTGGCCAACCTTCAAATAGTCATTCATGAAACCGACCCTGGAGTACTGCAACTTGTAATGGAATGCATTTCAAGTGTGGCAAAAGAACAAATCTCCTCCTCACTTCTGACCATGAGCTTGAACCCCAAGCCTTCGACACTTTAAATGCATTATTTCCATTCCCTATCTATCCTATTGGCCCTGCAATACCTTACTTAGAGCTTGAATATAATTCCTCTATTGCAAGAACTCACAACATCCCCAACTATCTCCAATGGCTAGATTCCCAACCTACAAGTTCTGTCTTGTACATCTCGTTGGGAAGTTTCCTTTTAGTCTCAGGCACCCAAATGGATGAAATTGCTGCTGGGCTGCGAGATTGTGGTGTTCATTTCTTGTGGGTGGCTCGTGGAGAAGCTTCTCTGTTGAAAGAGAGTTGTGGTGATATGGGTGTTGGAAAATCTGGTTTTGCATCTCATACAAAACTCACAGTAGAAGCAACAATCACAGATCTACTTCATTCATGAGAGATAACATGTAACCTTGAATTCTAGAACAAAGAATAGAAAGTGTACCTTGATGCTATGAAATTCAAAACAAGGACTTGAAAATACCTTTAATCTTCATCTCAATTCCACATGGTGCCCAAGAAGAGTGGTATCTCAATCAGTTTTTATGTACGTTGATTCTCAAAGAAAGTCCTTCTTCTTCTTCTTATAGAGAAAAACTATTTTCTTTTCTTTTCATCATACGTACATTCTAACTACCTTGGTAGTTGCTGTATGTTTTTAGACCCCTTAGAACACAAGTTGATTAACCTAGTTATTTAGTCAAGTGATTACTCAGGTAAATTATTCAAATATAGGTTAACACAAGTAAATCATATCATGTAAACAATGCGGAAAATCATATCATGTAAAATCATATCAAGTAACATTCTATTACTACCTCGAGTAAAAAACTTACTACCACGACCATATGACAACTCCGAGTCTACAGATTACTTCTTTCTTGGATTCACAGTAACCACAAGTACTCCCACTTATGTTTTTCTTTAAGCTCTTTGTGCAGCAATTGAAACGATCACCAAGCTCTCAACATCAATCTTGATCTTGATAACCCTAAGTGTGTATGAAGGCAAAAACCTCTAGATCTCATAAGAGATTCACACACACAGCATAAACAACAACCTGAGAACGTGGCTAGGGTTTTTCCTTTTATACATAAAACAAAACATAAAACCCTACAGGTCATATGGGCTTGGGCTGAGTTGGAAAATTCTGTAGAAAAACATTCTGCATGAGTTTCGATCGATTGAGTCTAATTTTCAATCGATCGAGCCTTGCAGAAAGTGAATAGTAATTTTCTGCAATTACTCAATTCCAACTTCACAATAAACATACTTTGAGCAGCCTAAATCTAAACTCTAAGTTTTGATCATGGTTTGCCAACATTACATATTGAAGTTCTAAAATATTTAGATCCTAAATCCTTAGAACCTAACAAACTCCCCCTTTGGCAATCCGTGACAAAACACATAATGAAACAAAATGCTCAAAGTTACAAAAACAGCCCATTACAATAAAATTGCCCAACCAAAAATAATTCAACCAAACTACTATCTATCAGTTGCAAGTGTAGACAACAGCACGACTGAATCAACATGTATATTCCTAAAACACTCAACAAACACATAAGCGCATGTGTGGAAAATACAAGTAAAACAAAATAAATTCTTGATTTCACAAAAAATAAAATAAAAGACATATACCATGAATAACCTCATAATATAAATCAATAGCCAATGTAGCACAATGTGAAACAAGAAACATAAATAAAAAATATATAATGTCTCCCCTTAACATATACATCACAACAAAATAACTACATCAAGATTAATACATCATGAGCCAAAAAATAAATACAGGATGAAGCACCTAGATACAATCTAAAGCTCCAAAGCTCCAAAAACTCAAAATCTCCCCCTATCTCCATCCATATGTACTCTCTCTTTTTGTGACGAATTGCCAAAGGGCAATCAAGACTCATCATCAAAAGGAGGTGGTGGAGGTGTCTGTCTAATGCTCACCAAATCCGCACGTAGGGCCTGAAGCGCCGTTAGCACATCCACCAAAAATTGACCATGAGCCGCCTGAATGGTCATGATAGTGTCCAACATACTCCAAATGCTAGAATCACCTGAAGTAGAAGGTGGAGGATCAACAACGGCCGTCAAATCAACATACTCCTTAGCTGTGTGATCACCTAAAGAAGGAGGAGGAGGAGGTGCAACACCCGAAGAAGACTCTACACGAGGGCGTTTAGAGCTAGCTCTCATCTGAGCAGCTCTCTACCGAAGGAAGGTGGCACCTATAGGAGCTATAATGTGTACGGGCTCAGAAGCAAAAAACTCATCTAAACCTAGATGTAACAAAATCTGATGTATGAAAATAGGGAAGAAAAGACCATGTGCTCTCGAGCTACTCCTATAAACCTCAACTAAAGAGCTAATAAACAAAGAGGGAAAAGAAATAGAAGCATTGGTGACAAAAGCATACAAAAATGCACATCTCTTAATAGGAATGGTGTGCAAGTGAGAGATAGGCCAAATGGAATGACAAGAAATCCGAAAAAACAAGTAATGAATCTCTGTCAACTCATGAGAGGTAATTCGAGAATCAGTACCCCACTAAATGGAAGTACTAGTGAGATATGACATAATGTCATCTAGAGGAGGGGTCTCATCATAAGGGTACACAGGATGTTCTACCTTAGGCACCCCAAGAGTAAAGGCCACTACCAAAGGAGTAATGACATACTCTTCACCCCTATCCAACTCTTCACAAACTAAGTGTTGGAATCATTGGAGTGGACAGAGAGGTTCGAGTAGAACTCTTTAATCAAGGTAGCCGGAGGAGGATGAGAGATATCTAACAAAGGAAGCCAACCCCTACGCTCAAAGTTTCTCCTAATCTCTGGATCTAGCTCATCTAATACTACCTTCCTCTCAGCCCAAACTGATCTAAAGATTTTCAGCTTCTCAAAGGTTTCTTGGTTTTTCTTAGTACGAAACCTATCACTGTCAAAGGCTAGAGTAGAAGAGGAGGTGGATGTCCTATGGGCTCTAGTCTTCCTAACCATGATGCTAAGGGTTGTAAAGGATAGACAGAAAAGAGACAAAAGAAAGAAAACAAAGAAAAACCAAGGGCAGATTGCATCAGACAAGGTTAGAAAGAAAACAGCAATTGGAAATATCAGTTTATATGATGCATGAATAGAATAACCACATAATGCATGCTCTAATGCATTGAGAACAATCCAATTATACTTTAAAAACCAAGAATTGACTTGAACATAGAGTTTATAACAAAAAACCCGAAATTTTGAAAACCCACTTTCAAAAATTCAACCAAATTGAGTAATTCATCATTACACTAGATAGAAATCAGCATATAATGACATAATCAATCAATTTCACAAGACAATTTTACCAAATTAAGCCCAATTGAACAAAATCCCCAAATTCGTGTAGTTTCAAACCCTAGAATTTCAAATTTGTCCCAAAACACAATTTTAATCAAATTAAAGCATGAGAATCATGTTTACAAGATCTTAGAACAAAAACCCATTGATCAATTTGGACAAAAACCAACTCAAAAATCAAAAACACCAAAAATTATTAAGTCAAAAAATTACACCTAAAATGCATGAAATATGTGAATAAAATGAAAAAGAAGGGGTAGAAATGTCTTACCAGCACAAGAAGACAAAAACCTTAAGAAAAATTTAGGAGGAAAACAACAAAAAGTGGACTTAAATCTGGATCGGTCGAAGAGAGAGAGAGAGAATAGCTTTTTAAAAAGTTTGAAATAGTGAAGAACACGTGAAAAAGCTTATTTTAAAAATTCTGAACAATTTTCGATCGGTCGAAAATTAGATTCGATCGATCGAAAATCACGTTCAATCGATCCAACATCAATTGAGCAATGATCAAGCCAAGTAGATTCAAACCAAAATTTTTATCGTAATTTCGATTGATCGAGCAACAGGTTCGATCGATCGAAAATCTGAAAAAAAATCAATTTTTTGAAAAACATAGCATTTTAATGCAAAAACTCCTCAAAGCACAATGTTTTATGAATAGAATGCATGAGTATGAGATAAAAAGTTTTTCAAAAACCCTTGAATTTGACCCAGACCTTCCAAAAACAAGATTTTCAATCAATTTGTCCCCAAATCTTAACCTTTAAACACATTTTGCATTAAAATCAAGGAACTTTTAATCTTGGATGGCCACAACAAGATCACACATAATATCATGTACTAAGCTTAGCAAAGAATAACTTGTGTAGTGTGTACAACTAGAATAGCTTGAGATACATGTAAGGTGATAAGTAAATAGTGATCAATCACAATCTCTACAAAATTCATCACATAAGTTTGAAAGTGACTATCACCTAAAGAGTTACATCATATAACTCTCCCATCTCCTAGAAAAACAAGCTTGCAATCATGTAAGTTTCTTGATTTGCCTCATAATGTACACACCAATTTTATTTGATTTGAAACTTATTAAAATAGCCAAGATAATGTACACACCAATTTTATTTCAATTTGAATTTTATTATAAGCCGAGGCTACACCTTATATTCTTTTTGTGCATGTGCTACACTTTCTCGAGCACAAAATCATATGATATGCACTAAGGTGTTCATGATTGGCTAGTAAACAGTGATGAGATGATTATTTATGCCTTTCTCTTAGGATTTTTTAGTCCTTACGATCAAAAGCATGTGACTTCAAGATCAAGATCAAGATCATGTGATCAAAAACTATAAACAACTCCCACACAACATACACTACAAAGCTCAAACTAGTAAAGTGCAATAAAATAAACTCATCCAAGCTAAACAAGGTACATAAACATGTTATGTAAAGATAATAAGGCCAACCTTGATTTCAAGTCCAAAAAAAAAAAAATGCAAAACACATTTTTCTTTCCATTTCCTTCTTTTTTTTTTTATTTTTTTTTTATTTTTTAAAAAAAAAAAAAAAAAAAACAATCTAGCATGAAATGCATGAATGTTATGCAATGCAAATCCTAGAAACAAAGAAAACAAAAACAGTAAAGAAGAATAGCCACAAAGAATAGAGAGAAGAAGCACAAGGACCATGTCAGAAAAACTCAATTAGATCAAGTCTTTTGCATCCAAAACTTTTTAACTGCAACTTTTGCATTGGAGTTATTATTCATATTAGAATGATAAGCAACTCTAGGATTGGAATAAAGGTTTAAAGCCTTTACCAACTCACCAATAAGTACCATGGGATCTTGTGCTTGAGGCACAGTGCTTTTGGCTAATTTGTTCGCTTAACAACTTGCAACTTGAAACAATTTAGATGAATGTGCCCAGACTTTCAACAAAAATGACAAATCCACACAAGTCTATCATGCAACTTGTCCTTACGAGGGTTAGGAGTCTTAGGTTTAGACTCTTTGAGATCAACCTTAATCTTCCTAGGAGGTGTAACTTCTGCTGGTTTGATAATCTCACTCACGGGAGTCTCAGAAGAAGAAACAAAGTTTGTGGAATGATTCTTAGGCACAAAGATGCTATCTTCAAAACCTAGACCAATTTTGTCTAAGGGAGACTTCTGAATACTTAACATGTGTTCAAGTTTAGAACTAGCACACCTATTTGTTTGTTCTTTAGCAACAAATAGTTCAAGTTCTAAATTCTTAACTTTATCAAGCAACAACATGTTCTCAATCTTCACCTTATAAAGCAATTCATTAGCATCAAAAAATTTCGAAAGTAAATTTTTCTTATCAAGTTCAAGAGAAGCAATTTTCTGTAAATCTAAATCAACATTCATGGCATCCTTTGCAGCAACCTTGCAAAACTTATTATAGGCTTCTTGCAAATCAACATTCTCAGAGAGTTCCCCACCAAAAGGGTTCTTATCAACCACAACACTTTCACAGTTACTGCTCATCAACTATAGCAGTAGATGTGAAAGTAATAAAGTTAGCAGTAGCTGTGAAAGTAATAAAGTTCCATACTCATCACTACCAGACTCATGATTAGAAACTTCATTATCACTAAGGGTTACAGCCATAGCCTTACCCTTTGATCTCAAGAATGTAGAACATTCTGATTTCACATGACCATACCCTTGATAACCAAAACATTGTTAACCCATAGAATTATTAGAGGTTTGACCTACTTTCTCTTTAGGTTTTTCAGTATTGTTTACTTTAGTGGGATCATTTCTCCTAAAATTTCCAGGTTCAGTATTGTTTTTACCTCTTGCCCTTCTGTTGTTGTTCCTAAGAAAGTTTCTAAAGTTCTTGGTAAGATATGCAATCTCTGTAGCAAAGAGTTCATCATCAAATCCACTCCCATCAATATCATCAACTGACTTAAGAGCCATTGATTTGGATTTGTTTGTCTTGAGTAGGTCTAACTTATAGTACTGGAGAGATCCTACAAGTTCATCAACAGGGATGGAGTCCATATCCTTACTTTCAGTTATGGCAGTTACTTTGGGTCTGAAGTCCTCAGTCAAAGATCTAAGTATCTTCCTAACAATTTTAGGTTGATCATAGATTTCACCCAAATTATAAGCAGAGTTAACAATATCATTCAATTTAGCATAGAATTCATCAAAACATTCATCATCAGACATTCTAATACTTTCAAACCTAGTAGTTAACTACTGCAGTTTGTTAATCTTAACTGCTTTTGTGCCTTCATGACAGTCTAGAGAATATTCTAAGCAGTATGAGCAACCTCAACATTAGAGATTCTTTTGAATTCCTCTATAGAAACAGCATTATAAATAGCATTCATAACTTTGCTATTAAAAACGGCTGCTTCTTTCTCAGAAGTTTGTCACTCACTAACTGGAGTAGTGGGCTTCTCCCATCCGTACTCAACGGAATTCCAAACTCTCTCATCAATAGATTTCAGGAACTCTCATCAATAGATTTCAGGAATACTTTCATCCTTACTTTCCAATAGGCATAATTGTTCCCATTAAAGTGGGGTGGGATCACAAGAGAGTGACCGTGTTCCATGACAATAGGGGTCAATGATCAACTCTTAGATCAAAGAATCTAAATACTAGAGCTAACTCGCTTTGATACCACTTGTACGTTTTTAGACCCCTTAAAACACAAGTTGATTAACCTAGTTATTTAGCCAAGTGATTACTTAGATAAATTATTCAAATATAGGTTAACACAAGTAAATTATATCATGTAAACAATGCGGAAAATAAAGAACACAATGATATGATAACCCAAGAAAACCAAACCGGTAAAAAACATGGGGAGGATTTAACCTAACTATTCTCAAGATAAAACAGATCCACTATGAAAGAATTGAAGTTTTACAATAGCGACTTAGACCACTAACATCCTATTGCTACCTCGAGTAGAAAACTTACTACCACGACCACATGACAACTCCGAGTCCACGGACTACTTCTTTCTTGGATTCATAGTAACCACAAGTACTCCCACTTGTGTTTTTCTTTAAGCTCTTTGTGCAGCAACTGAAACGATCACCAAGCTCTCGACATCAATCTTGATTTTGATAACCCTAAGTGTGTATGATGGCAAACATCTCTAGATCTTACAAAAGATTCACACCTACAGCATAAACAACAACCTGAGAACATGACTAGGGTTTTTCCTTTTATACCTAAAGCAAAACATAAAACCCTACACGTCATATGGGCTTGGGCTGAGTTGGAAAATTCTGTAGAAAAACATTCTGCATGAGTTTCGATCGATCGAGTCTAATTTTCAATCGATCGAGCCTTGCAAAAAGTGAATAGTAATTTTCTGCAATTACTCGATTCCAACTTCACAATAAACATACTTTGAGCAGCCTAAATCTAAACTCTAAGTTTTGATCATGGTTTGCCAACATTACATATTGAAGTTCTAAAATATTTAGATCCTGAATCCTTAGAACCTAATAGTTGCTTTATTTAATAAATCTTATTAAATAAAAACTTATTATCTAATTGGGTTAGTCTTTTAGGCCTACCCAATTGGGCTTTAGTTTGTGGTTTGAGATGGGACCAAAGGGAATAAATAAGACTCTAGCTCCAATGGGCCTTGTGCTTATCTGTCAAATCTTAACAAGTCCAAAGTTACCATTAATTATATTTAATATCACTATATAAATATAATTGCACTCTAGGCCTTATTAATAAATTATATCCAAAGACGCTAATGATATCATTTGACCCCTCCATGAAATATCCATAGTGAACAAAGTCATAATGAACTATCACTTTGTAAACAACTATTTTATCCTTGAGTACCTAGTTTAAGCTTTTAGTTATTCACATTTTTTGAAATCCAATTTCAATAAATATAAGCTTTAGTAACTCCTTACTAAAGTGGGTGCCCTAAATAATCAGTTCTCATTAAACTTATCTCAAGAGAATATTTTGTGTCTCTATAAAAAGAGATTATGGATTCCATCTTGAAAATATGTGTTCCCTCAACACTACGTGTGATTACCCAACATATTGAGGTTTTGACCGTGAATATTAGATCTCACTCCTGATATATCAAAGTAACCTACATTTCATGATCGGGTTCACTATCCTCTCAGGATTGAGAGTCTATGAAATTAGAAGTCATGAGATTAATTATTCAAGTGACAGTTGTTGATTGAATAATTAATCTCACAACGGTCCAATTCAATATGTCTTGACTCTTAAGACACATCAACACATCAACTAGAAGTCTCCACTTCCATGATCAAGACAAATCATATTAGTTGATGTGCTACAAGGAACTTGTGATTTATATCTTCTGTAACTAAATCACATAAATCACAGACAATGCATCTCAAAGACTATAATAATGTCTCATTAGTTAATTTACAAATATTCTCATATAATTAAACAATTTAATTATTTATAACATGCCAACAAATTGGATTTTAGGGCATAAACCTCAACAATGGGGTTGGTAGTGCAATGGTGTGACCAACTGAAGGTTTTGTGCCATTCCTCCATAGGAGGTTTCTAGACACATTGTGGGTGGAATTCCACTCTAGAAGCAATTTTCGCAGGCGTACCAATGCTTACTTTCTCGTTGTTTTTGGACCAAGTACCGAATAGTAGGCTAATTGTAGAAGACTGGAAGATTGGGTGGAGGGTAAACAGATCAACAGTGGGAAATGAAATTCCGTGACCAAAGAAGAAATATCAGAGCTTGTCCAAAGTTTTATGTATATGGAAAGTGGAGAGGGCAAAGAATTAAGAGAAAGAGCAAGAGCACTAAAAGATATTTGTCGCCATGCTATTGGAGATGGTAGATCATCTTATACATACCTTTAAGCCATTTCATAAAGCCACGACCATTGATTAGTTTCCTCATGTAGATGTGTTGGGTTTTTTTTTCCTTTTTTTCTTTTTTAAGGTCACACTTTGTTTCACTAAAGTAAATTTTTAGCACTCAAAGTATAGAGTTGTTTTCATTTTGGACCTTTATATGCGTGTAGCAAGGATTGCTTTATACAGGGAAAAAAAACCAAGTCTATTTACGGTTCACCCAATTTTCTCTTGAGCGAGTGTTAAGCGATGGTCATGTGAAGATTTTGTTTATGGTTTAGTCAAGCGAAGGTTGAGTGAAGGTCTCGTGAATTTTCTGTTTGACGTTCGCTCGTGAAGGAATGATTTCGCTCACTACAAGAAAGTTTGCCATTTTCAACGGTTGAAACCGTCGAAAAAAGTATTAGAAACCGTCGAAAAAAGCATTTTCGACGGTTTAAGTGACCGTTGAGAACCGCCACTAAAAACTATGTCGAAACTTTTTTTCTACATCCTATGTGACCGTCGAAAAATGTGATTCACCTTTATCAACAATTATTAAATGTCGAAATATTATTGAAAACTATTGAAATATATGTTGTTTTGAGATAAATTTCAACAGTTTGTAACCGTCGAAATAAGTATTTAAAAAATATATATATATATATTAAAAAAAAAAAAAAAAAAAACCTAATTTGGATACAATCCTTCACTTGATTCAAATTTAATAACCTGATTCAAAATATAAACATAAACACAATTGTGCAATTCCAAATTAAACTCCATTCAAATAGTTCCAAGTTTTCAAAATGGCTAATTAAAAGGAAAAAAAAATTAAAAACCACTGTGCTCCATCAATTATCCTCAAGTAATAGATTTATGGAGAAGTGCCACTTCCCAACAAGAAGGCCAGGCCCATGACAAAAAAATCATTCACCAAAATAATAATTCCATTCAATTAATTTGCAAAAATTAATGAACGCCACCAACAATCAATTGAAGAGAGAGGAAAATTATCCCTAATATCATATATCTATGTTATGCACAAAGCAATTTCCTGCTTTAACCTATCATCTAAAAATCTTATATTTCCTTCCTAGAAGCCATAGGAAGAGGCATCAAGTGGAAGGATGAGGTATGTGAGCACCAATGCCAGAAGCATCAGCACGTATGCAATCCCTTGGTCAATTGAAGTACCTGAATACAACAATGTCCACATGAATCACATTTTTCCATTTATAATAATATAGCGCTTATTTGCTTGAATCACACTCACACGCACAAAGAAATTCAATTTTGGGTTCTTAGATAGTAACGTAGGAAACAAAATTTTCTAATTTGTAAGATTTCGTCAATAGAATTACATTAAAAATGAAATTTGAACAAACAGTGTAAACAAGATACAACACCCAACTCACTTAATCCCTACCACTAATCATAAACTCTAATGTGTTTTTTTTTTTTTTTGATACATAACTAAACATCATGACAAGAACATAGTTTTATATATTTATAATTTGATAATTGGGAAAAGGGGGATTTGAGCCCTGGCAGTTAATACATAAGAAATTTTGCTATTAAAACCTTGTACTCAACTGCCAAGTGGAGATTCAAAAGTAGCACATTCTGCTTAATTACTATGTTCCATAAACTATTAGTATAACAATTCACCAAAATAAACAAGTAAATGCAATAAAATATACTAAACTGACAGATATAGAACCATCACATATCCCCAAAACCATTTCTCTTTACCCTTTCTTAACAAAAAAATGGCAGCTTGAAATGTAAATAGAAAAGTGTCAAACAACCCCAACCATCCAAAGATTACACAAAAAAAAAAAAAAAAAAAAAAAAAAAAAAAAAAAGGGTAACAAACCCTTTACTTAAAAGAACAAGTAAAGTTAACAAACTAACCTGATTGGTAAAGTTAGGAAGAATAATCAGATTGAGCTAGCTCAAATGGGGCCATGTTTTTAAGTACTTGTGCTAGCAAACTCTCAACCCGATTAACTTGTGCCTTCAAGAGTTGTACATTAGCGTCACTCTCCTTGCGGTGTTCCTCAAATTCTTTCAATTTCCTTAGAAGGTTAGCATCATTCTCCTTGCTTCTTTCCTCAGATTCTTTCAATTGCCTCAGAAGCATCATCGTTTCCAACACTTCTAGCCATAGGTAGAATTCCTTCAAAAGTTACAGCACAGTCATGCAGCAAATTTGATTACATTAAGATAAAGATATGTGAAATGAAAAGAAATGCCACATTCATGTTTAGTTTATGACCTGAAGCAATGAAACACAGTCATGCAGCAAATTTGATTACATTGACATATTGACAAAAATAACAGAAAATCCACTATAGTCATTCAAGATTAAATATAAGCTGAGCTTCATCTTCAATATCAGTGATCTTAAAACAGCCATGTGACATGTGAGGAAATTTGAAAGGATATTATTAATTTTAACATCACTAAATGCCTCATTTGTTCCTCAAAAATAATTTTTTTGTTTCTTGATAAGTTATAGACTCATTAACTAAAGGAGGAGGAAGTATCATTTAAGCTAAAACTCATTAACTCCTCAAAATAACGAACTTAGCTTATTGAATATTCTTCAACCTTAGTCAAGCTCCTATGTTAGCACTTCTTCTGTTCCTTGCCAAATAGAAACCAGCTTTATTTTATTTATCAAAAACAGAAACCAGTTTTATTTGATTCATTTTTTTTTCTTTTGTTTTCTTTTTTTTAAGAATAAACTTGTAGGGGTCTTGTTTCTGTCCTATTAAGGCATCTTAACACACTCATAAAAGACATTGACATCGGATTTCATGACCAACAACGAACCAAATATATCCTAAACATTTTTATTTCCTTTTCTTTTTTTTGAAACATAGTCAAATTTTGAAATTAAATTACTAAATATATAAAACTACTTGAATAATGCCTTAAATTAGTGTGTCCACCAATACAAAGTAGAACCATAGCCATTTGTTTCAATTCTCATAAGTATTTATTGGAAGGCTTAATAAGAAAAGGTGAATATACACCCATCAAGAGCTATCTCAAAAGCAACATAGTCATTTCAACAGCTCTAATAATCACACAAGACTGAAACAGAATGAATTAGATACACTACAAAACGCAGGGGCCTTGGGCCGCGTTTTTTAAGCCGTGGCTATAAAAAACGCGGCCCAAGATAGACTGAAGCCGCATTTTATAAAAACAGGGCTTAAAAAAACCTTAAAGTCGCGCTTTTTAAGCGGGGCCATTGAAGGGTTCTTAGGCCGCGTTTTTTTTAGCTAAAAACACGGCCTAAGGACCTCCGTATTTTATTTTTTGGCAAACTTCTTTTTCTTTTCTTTTCTTTTTTTTCCTTAACTGTGGCCACATTTTAAAAATGCGGCTCTAGCATATCTGAAGTCGCGTTTTTTGAGCGGGGCCATAGAAGGGTTCTTAGGCTGCGTTTTTTTAAGCTAAAAACACGGCTTAAGGACCTCCGTATTTTATTTTTTGGCAAACTTTTTTTTTTTTTCCTTAACTGTGGCCGCATTTTAAAAATGCGGCTCTAGCATATCTGAAGTCACGTTTTTTAAGCGGGGCCATAGAAGGGTTCTTAGGCCGCGTTTTCTTTAGCTAAAAACGCAGCCTAAGGACCTCCGTATTTTATTTTTTGGCAAACTTTTTTTTTTTTCCTTAACTGTGGCCGCATTTTAAAAATGCGTCTCTAGCATATCTGAAGTCGCGTTTTATAGACGCGGCTTCAAATTTGGTCTGAAGTCGCGTCTTTAAGAGACTGACCAATGGGAAAAAATGTGGCATCTCATACCTGTTTAATGCCCTTCAATACAACTTGAACTGTTGAAGGCTTAGAGACTGCTTTCTGGTTCTGGTCTTCACCTTTTCCACTACTTATTGCTAATACAGGAGTCAATGGAGATGGAATGGCTGCTTCCTCAGATGATTCTGCAAGTAACTTCCTCGAATTGGAAATTCCCCGGAGCAGTAAAAGTTTTAAACAAATAATGATAATAAAAACTAAAAAGTATTCACACAGACACCAACACAATCAATAAAGTTGAAGACAAATGTTTTGCATCAACTCTTCTTGTACCTAAAAGTTTCCACTGATAAAAAGCTATGAAGCACGGGTGCGTTTCGGGACTCGGGTGCGGGTGCGGGTGCGGGTGCGGGACTCGGCAATTAAAAAATTATTAAAAATATTTTTAATATATTACTAAGCATGCTTTTTTATATAATAATAATAGAAAACTCATATAATAATAATAATAATAATAGTATAGAAATAATAATAATAAAATAAATAGATAATAATAAGTAAAACAAAAAAAGTAGGAGGCTCTAACGTGTAGCTTCCCATTAAAAAAGAAAAAAAAAAAAAGATGGGGCTCTCACGTTTGGTCAAAGAGGCACAGAAAAGTTTTTGTACTTATCAAAAAGAGAAACAGAAGTTACAGAACACTTCCAAAAAAACAAAAAAAAAAAAAAAATAGAGAACAACTCAGTACTTAAGAAGACGATGCAAAGATGCAAAGAACATGAAGAAGGAAAGATACGATCTCAATCCACTGGCGACAGTGGCGTATCAATATCCAGTCCAGTCCACCGGTATTTTTGGTTTAAGTTTTTTTTTTTTTTTGCCCTTACTGGCCGATTTCCTTTTTCCGGCCGAAACACACCGATATTCGGCCGATACGATCCGATTCGGCCCGAATCGGCGCAAATCTGTCCGATTCGACGCGAATCGGCGTGTGTCGGAGCCGAATCGGCGCGAGTCAGCGCCGATTTGAGCCGCGTCGGCGCGAGTCGGGAAATCCACATGGCACGACGCGGCATGGACGCGCGGTCTGCAGCATCCCTCCCACGTCGCTACGTCCCGCCGCGTCGGACGCGGGTGCGCTGGGTCCGGAGCCGCATCCATGCATCCCAAATAAAAAGTCTCATCAATACATTAAACAACATATTCAGAGGTATTGTCTAAGCCCATCAAGTAGGGAGTACCTCAAGTACACACATTGTGATGAAATTTACTTTAGAATTCTAGATCCACAGATGATTTAGCACATATGTCCAGGTGTGTTGGAGGTGTGCCATATTTAAAATGCTACACAGCTTCATTATATGTAATTAACATCTATAATCATCATCTCCGCTAAACAAAATATAAATTTGATTGATAGATTTCAATTAAACAAACTAGTAATTTTTTTTTTATTGAATAAGAGATTTGAGATTCAAATACACTAAAAACTAAATAATAAAACAATCATAATATAGGGACATCATAGACTAAAATTAGATTATATTTATAAAAAAAAAATACATAAAAACTACAAAAACCCAAAACAGAGGAAAATGTGGATGGGCTTTCTCTTATTCCTTCTTGAAGCATTTCAGCATAGAGGTAAAGAGCTTGTTTTGGAAACCCACATCTGGCATGACCAACTACACATACTAAAATTTACAACCAAAACAGAACCAAAAAATTGGAAATTAGCAACCATCTTTATCACAATGTGCATACTAAAATTTACAATTGAGCACATCTAATCAATTACAACTACATATAATCACATAATTCTCAGAAACCCTCACTCACTTACTCACCAACTGACGTTCTTGCTTTCAATCCTACAGATAGTGAAATTTGAACTCTTCTTGACCATTCACTGAGCTGAAATACCAATGCAAATGCACCTGCAGTCACATTGAAAGCACGCAATACACAAAACCACAAATTCAATTTTGACATAGCATTTCAAATTCAAGAACAAAAACCACAAAAGTTCAAAATACTCAAAGCGAATAACAAAATATGGAAGAAATTCAAGTCCAAGCAAAAACAAACTGATCAGAAATAAGTTTTTAAAACTACGAAATCGAGAGAAATAGAAAAAATACCTAATCGAAGAGTTTGGATAGGGAAAAGTGTGAATATCTGAATGTAATAGTACCGGCTTGGTGAAATCAATTCGATGGCGCTGATCTTGATGAGGAAATCAAAACGAAAATCATAAAAAACAGGAAAAAAAAAAACCTAGTCAAGAACTCTGTTTGGTTCCCTAGAAAATAATAGAAAAATAGAAAGGTTTTGAAATTAAATTGTAAAAATTATACTGTTTGGTTCCTAAGAAATTTCCAAAAAAATATATTAAAAAAAAAAAACCATGAAATTAACCTTTGCAAATAATTTATCGGAAATTTAATATCCTCTTATCAATGCGTCGACATAATTATTTAAAATTTCAATTGCAAAAAAGCTAAGAAGAGAATATATGAAATTAAAAACTATCAACTTTTCTATCCGATTCCCTATATTTCTCGGGATCCAAAAAGAGCGTAACAGAAACGAAAATCAAAAGGAAAAAAAAAAAAAGCATACCGATCAAGCTAACAAGTCTGATTTGCGAGTTGATCAGAAACCCTAAGATTTCACACACAACGAATGAGAGAGAGTGAGAGAGCGATAGAGTGAGAGAGAAGGAAAAAAAAAATTAATCGTAAAAAACATTGTAGAATCTCTCTATAAGATCCGTGTTTTTATTTTCAACGTTTTATAACAGTTGATAAAATTTTTAATTTTTTTTCCCACATTTATATGACTGTTGATATTTTTGATAAAATATTTAATTTATTTTTTCCACATTTATATGACTGTTGATATAACTTTTCTCTATTTTTTTTTTTTAACACCTACTTCAACAGTTATGGTAACTGTGGATTTTTTTTTAACACATGTTTCATCAGTTATACCAACTGTAGAAATAAATATGTGAATTTCTTTGCTTTAATCAACAATTGTATACAACTGTAGAAGTTTAAGGTTTTTGTTAACATTTTTAAGTGACCGTAGATAAAAAAATGTTGAAAAAACTCAAGTTTGTTGTAGTGGCTCTAGCGAGTCTTCCGAAACATGAATCTTCCATATGCTTTTTTGACTCGACTTAATACAAACCAAAACTTGAATAAATTATAACCCTTATAACACTTTGTTCCAATACATGAATTTAGCCAACCATCTAAAACTTAATAACAATATACAAGTAATGCATAATTTAGGGCGAATTTATGTAATTAACAATTATTTTAAACTAGCTTGTAACCCCATGCATATGCATAGATACACTATACAATAAGATGCATAATATAATTCCTATATATATATATATATATAATTTAAATACAATTGATAGTTATTTTTATATTTTATTAACTTTAAAAAAAAAATTGTAAGAATATTATTAGGTATTGTGGGGCCAAGGAACTTATGATCTGGCCCACGCTCTACTAGGTCCCAGGACCCGTGCCGAGGAGGGTATTTGCCGAGGACGAAGGGGGAAAGGCCAAAATGCCGGGGACACAGCCGAGGATGACCCTGTCCTCGGCACTCCAAGACTTCAAAGGGAAGAGCAACATCTCGTTGAGGGCTGCCCCCAAAAAGCCCCCTGAAGGAGATACGATTAGAATGGGGCCCACGTGGGGGTACGGTGCGAAACTGGTTCAGGGTAAATACGTCCCCTCCGCATTAAATACACCCGCCAACGTCCTAACCATGTTAATGAGAAAAGATGCCTGGACAGGATAACTTCGATCATCGCAACTAACAAAAAGCAAGGAGGGACAGCTGATGGGACGGGTACTGAAGTAGGCACCTGCCTGATCAACAAGTGGAGGGCTAAGATCAACCAAGAAGGGCTATATAATGTGAAGGTTGATGCACCAAGAAAGGGGCTGGGAAAAAAAGGCCTAGAACCAAAGCCTTCCAGGCCGCCTTAAGGAGAAGGACTCCTCGAGCGAACACGGTTTAATTCTGTATAAACAACACGACTAACCCCTGTCCGGTGACCAAGGCTTAGCCTTTCAAACCCACGCTCTATAAGTGATATTGTTTGGGCCTATTTACGTGCGAACCCAGTATCATTTTTAGGTCATTACAAATTGTGTCCTTACAGGTATAAAATGTAAATTGTTTTTTTTTTTTTATTATTGTGAAGTACTCTTATTTTATTTTTACGATTCATTTATTCTAGACTCTTTGGTTTTTGTACTTAATAACTCACTTGAATGAATATTTATGATGTGATTTCACATTTGATTATAAAATTAAGAAATAAAATTCTTTAAGAATAAATAATTTAAGATATATAACACAAAATTGAAATTCTAATTTGAAATTCTAATTTGAGTTTCTCTTAGTTTCACCTACTACTACTATTATTATTATTATTATTATTATTAATTTCAACTGTTGATAAATATAGATGTGAAAAATTGAAGACAAAAATTAGAGATTTCACTCGTATCTTTATTCTAATTAACCTTTTCAACAAATACGATCTCTATAAGTAGTCTACAATTACCCGTACGATAGTGGCCAAAATGTTTGAACGAAGTGGAAGAGAAAAGAGAGAATACATACAAATTAGCCATTGTCCCATTAATATCGACCATCAAAATGTGTGTGTTCAAGAGATATAACTCCTAGGTAAGTTTAACCAAAAAAAAAAAAAACTCTTAGGTAAGGACACAACTTTTAGTTATAAATTGGATTGGGCCCATTTTTATTGGGTTCCACCTTTCCAATATTTTTAAGGTCAACCTTAATCATGTCAGAATATATATATATATATATATATATAATCTCAACTTGACGATAAGATTTTAAAATTAACAATATATTATCCAATACTAATAGATTATATAAATTCATCAGACAGAGACATAGTCCTCAATTCTAACAAAGCTTCTTTCATAGATGGAGTTTTCCAGTGTTGAACGAACAACAGTCAGTCACATAGTTGCTATGCCATTTCCAGGCCGAGGCCATATAAACCCCATGATGAACCTCTGCAAGTTACTATCCTCAAAGTCCAAAAAAAACCAACTTCTCATCACCTTTGTTGTCACCGAGGAGTGGCTCGGCTACATCGGCTCCGATCCCAAACCCAACAACATCTGCTTCGCCTCGATCCCTAACGTTGTCCCGCCAGAACGTTTAAAAGCGGCCGACTTCCCAGGGTTCTACGAAGCTGTAATGACGAAGATGGAAGCTCCCTTTGAGGAACTTCTTGATCAGCTTGAGCACCCAGTTGATGCTATGTTAGGTGATGTTGAGTTACTGTGGACGATAAGCGTAGGTAATAGAAGGAATATTCCGGTGGCCTCGGTTTGGACCATGCCTGCTGTTTTTTTCTCAATGTTACATCATTGGAATCTTTTCTTACCAAGCCGACACTTGCCGCTTAATTCGCTTGGTAAGTGTTACTACTTTTAGACTTTTAGCTACATGCTTTTTCTTTTACTTCAAACTTGAAAAAATATATATATTAGGTACATGTCTACACATTACAGCTCACTTCTGAACTGTCTTTTTATTTTTTATGTATAAAGAAACTAAACTGTGTCTAGTCAAGCTTGTTTTATTAGGAAAAATATATATATAACAAATTTGATATATAACTTTTTATATTATTTTGAAATATAGTGACGGAATAAACAAATCATTCAAAAAATTAAGGTTATTTTGAGGATACAGACCTTATGGCAGTGACATAAATTATATTTTTCCATTCAATGATAAGAATTTGTTTAGAACATTTTAAAAGTATAGAAAATAAGGTGAAATATTTATAACAAAGATTTTGAAATGAAAATCAAAAGCTGACTGCTAGCTGAGGATCAAATATGCTGATAAGAACCTGGCAGCAGTATATATATCATGATTCACCAGTAATCCAGTAGCCCTTATGCTACTGCATATAGTTCTGCAGCAACAACATCAAAACAAGGCAGTGCAGCTAGCATAGTACTTAGTGATTGCTGGTCTAGTTCAATAGCTTTGGATTGTTTTCCTAGCAGGTGTGATTGTAATTAGACATCATGACAATTGTGACTTCACACTCACACACCATAATAGGCATTATTGGTCTATTGTCTAAGCCATAAGCAAGGAGATATTTTAAGGCAAAAGCCTAGGAGTATAAAAATTTTAATTTAGATTTTCATGGCATTCAAGAAAAATAAATATAGCTATATTACAAGATTTGATTTTGGCCACCCTACATATTGGTCGTAACGTACTTAAATGGAAGGAACTAATAGGTGGTCAGTGTAGCCTTAATTTTTTATAATGAATTCAATGCATTTTTGGTCAATTGGTTTAACTAGTACAACCTAGAGAATATAAGTACAAAGTATATTTAAGTTCTCAAAGGCATTAACATATATGGTTGGCTAACTTGAAGTTGAAAAAGGTTCCTAGAACCTGTTGATCCACTTAAAAGAGCCAACTGGTTCATCTCTTTCTAGATTGGACTTGATATTACTGCAAAACATTGATATCTGACTCGGATGTCTGCCTCTTTTGTGTGATAGAACTTGGAGAGCAGCATGTGGACCACATCCCCGGACTTTCTTCAACACAAGTTGCTGACCTTCAAACAATCATTCATGAAACCGACCCTCGAGTATTGCAGCTTGCAATGGAATGCATTTCAAGGGTACCGAAAGCACAATATCTTCTACTCACTTCTGTCTATGAGCTTGAACCCCAAGCCTTTGACACTTTAAACGCAATATTTCCATTCCCTGTCTACCCTATTGGCCCTGCTATACCTTACTTAGAACTTGAACATAATTCCTGTATTACAAGAACTCACAACATCCCCAACTATCTCCAATGGCTAGATTCCCACCCTGCGGGTTCAGTCTTGTACATCTCATTGGGAAGTTTCCTTTCAGTTTCAGGCACCCAAATGGATGAAATTGCTGCTGGGCTGCGTAATAGTGGTGTTAGATTTTTGTGGGTGGCTCGTGGAGAAGCTTCTCGGTTGAAAGAGAGTTGTGGTGATTTGGGATTGGTAGTGCCATGGTGTGACCAACTGAAGGTGTTGTGCCATTCTTCTGTAGGAGGTTTCTGGACACATTGTGGGTGGAATTCCACTCTAGAAGCAATTTTCGCAGGCGTACCAATGCTTACTTTCCCGTTGTTTTTGGACCAAGTACCGAATAGTAGGCTAATTGTAGAATACTGGAAGATTGGGTGGAGGGTAAACAGATCAACAGTGGGAAATGAAATTTCCGTGACCAAAGCAGAATTATCAGAGCTTGTCCAAAGTTTTATGAATATGGAAAGTGGAGAGGGCAAAGAATTAAGAGAAAGAGCAAGAGCACTAAAAGATATTTGTCACAAAGCTATTGGAGATGGTGGATCATCTTATACAAACCTTGATGCATTTTTAGAAGGCATTTCACAAAGCCACAACCATTGAGCAGTTTCCTCGTGTAGATGTGCTGGTTTTTTTTTTTAAATAAAAGCAACAAATATTTGTTTATTGCTTTAATAGTTAATATCAATGTTCAGAATGGTTTGGATAATGTGAATTCTAATTAACTCAACTAGTAAAGTCTCTAATGGTTAAATAAAAATTTTGGATTTAATCTCTGCATACACCAAAAACTTATTGGTGTCTTGACCTGATGATAAAAAACTATCATTAAGAGCAAATGCCTTAAATTGAAATTCTCTTTAAAAAAAAATGATTTGGATAATGGATGGGCATTAGAACCCCATACCAACAACCAACATTCTATTTTAGTTCTATTACAAGATATACTAATTGTAGTAATAAAATAAAAAAAATAAAAAATAAAAATCTAAAGCCCCTATTATTGTACTCCTTGATATTAACCACAACTATACCATAAGAATTAATACTGATAAATCATCAGTATTTTTTAGTCGTAATAACCCTGAAGAAGTGAAGGGTGAGGTAATGAGTACCCTTGGACCTATGAGTGATTCTCAGCATACTAAATATCTTGGCCTACCATCTATTATTGACAAGTCAAAAACTGAAGTCTTTGCAAAAATCAAAGTGAGAGTGGGGAAAAAATTATCAGGATGGAAGGGAAAAATGCTTTCAATAGGTGGCAAGGAGATTCTCATAAAAGCAATTGCCCAAGCAATTTCGACATATACAATGAGTTGCTTTCAACTACCAAAGGGTCCATGCGATGAGATGGAGGGGATTATGCAAAGACTCTAGTAGAGATAGCGTAAACAAGAGACAAAGATAGCCTTGGTGAGTTGGAAGAAGCTGTGTAAATCAAAGCTTAGAGGTGGAATGAGCTTTCGAAACCTTCAAGCCTTCAACCTTGCCATGCTAGCAATGCAAGGCTCGAGATTACTAACAAAGCAAGACTCCCTTGTGGCCAGAATATATAAAGCCTGATACTATCCCCATGGAGATGTCCTCAAAGCAAAGCTTAGGTCAAATCCCTCTTACATTTGGAGAAGTATTATGAATGGGCTAGAAGTGATTAAACGAGGAACCCGATGGCGGGTTGGTAATGGAAATATAATCCACATTTGGGAAGACAAATAGATGCCTATGCCCACAACCTACAAGGTAATTTCTCCCCCAAAACTGTTTGATGACTTCCCTATGGTCTGCTCTCTTATTGATAAAGATACTAGAAGATGGAAAGCAGATATATATTATCAAATCTCTTTTCTAACCTTTTGAAGCAAACACCATTCTCAACACCCCCCTAAGCTACAATTTGCCAGAATACAAGATCATATGGGTTGGTAATAGAAAGGGGAATTTACAGTTAAAGGCACTTACTACATTGCCCTCAAGGTGGTTGGAGCAAAGGATAAGGAGGAAAGCTTCACTGGGGACTGTAGAACTGCACTATGGAAAAGGACGTGGCATCTGAAAATCCCTACAAAGTCAAAAAAATTTGCGTGGAAAGCATATATGGATGGCCTCCCAACGACGGTAAACTTAAAAAAGAAGGGGGTTAATATTGATGCGTTGTGCCTATGCTATGAAAAAGAATCTAAGTCAATCTCTCACTCCCTAATTAAATGTGATATTCCAAGGAAAGTATGGGATTGTTGGTCAGATTGCCCTGTAGAAATCACTTCAAGCCCTTTGGATTTTTCTAATGTAGCTATGGAGATCATGACACAAGGGACATCCCAGGACCTTGAATACTTCCCTGTCACAGCCTAGTCAATTTGGTACAATAGGAACCAGGTAGTGCACGAGTTTGCTTGCCAGTCTTCCAACCAAATTTGGAGTTTTGCTAAAAGGTATTTACAAGATTACAAGGAGGCATTCACGCCTTTAGGCCATTATAAGTCCTATGAAGGCAATAGATGGTTAGCCCCCCTAGCTGGTATGTTTAAAATCAATGTGGATGAAGCTACCTTAGAAAATGGAAGGAATTCAAGTGTGTTAGGGACATTTTTATGTAATTGGCTAATCTTTTGACAAAACGCACTTTACTTGTATTTAGGTAGATCTAGGATGGGTTTAGTACTTTAAGAAATAAGTGTTCAAGTTTAGTATTGAAGCCATGCAAGTCTGACCAAGAAACAAGTGAAGGAAGTGCTGTTCTTTAAAGCTCTACAGCAATCTCAACAAAAAAACTTCTATCGAGATTTAATGTTGAAGCTCAACAAAAGCTCGACACAAGCTATATCTGTTGAGAATTACGAAATCCGATTTTCCAAACCTAATTACACGCATATTCCTATGTATTTGTGTAGGGTTTCTTTTCTCATAATCCTAAACATATATATGGATTATTTTAAGGGCCATCACAAAGTGATGCAAAAGAACAATACATGCATTATGTGATCGGAAGCAGAAATTGCTCTAGTTCATCATTCTCTCTGTAAAAGCTACTACGTCTTTACGCCAAGGGTTTTGTGACCAAGGAGCTTCCTGATCTTCATTGTTAATGAACTAAAGAACTTTGCAGCCAACAATCTTCTTCAAGTTGGTGGAGTTAGTTACGTATTAGGATCCATGCATCATTGGTTAGTCACGTACTGGGATTCGTGCATTGAACAGAGAGATTGCTACTATAATACAAGTCTAATTGGGAATTGGGATAAGGGTTCAACTGTAGGTTGATATTTCGGGATAGGCATCATTGGTTAGTCACGTACTGGGATTCGTGCATTGAACGGAGAGATTGTTGCTATAATACAAGTCTAATTGGGAATTTGGGTAAGAGTTCAACTGTAAGTTGATATTTCGGGATAGGCAAAGGATTTGGTAAGATTCCTTATACTTGTAACCGCTTGTGATTGATAATAGTGGATTCTCTGGAGTGGTGACCTTAAATTTACCCGATGGGGTTTTGCCTAGGAGGTTTTCTCCATTCGTAAACAAATTACTATGTTAAATTTATTTCCCGCTGCATTTAGTTTAGTCGGTAATTTGTTTGTGCTATCACGCTATTGCATGTAATTTGACTAATTAATTAACTTGGGTAATTAATTAATTTGCAAAGGGTCAATTCGTTTTAACCCAACAAGTGGTATCAGAGCAGGCACACTCTAATTAGGTTTAATTTTTGTTGTGTGATCCATTGACCCCTGTTTGTCATGGATAGAAGACAGTCTCTTATTATACCTCCTTTATTTGATGGCACTAACTATGCATACTAGAAAGTACATATGAAAACTTTCTTGCAGTCTTTAGATGAGAAGGTGTGGCAAATTGTGGAGATTGGCTGGACTAAGCCAAAGGAAGCGTTGACCGATTACAATGATGTAAAGATCAAAGCGGCAAACTTCAACAGCAGAGCATTGAACGCTATTTTCAGTGTGGTCACGAATGAGGAGTTTAAGAAAATATCCTTGACTAAAACTGCAAAGGAAGCATGGACTATTCTCCAGACGACCTATGAAAGAACTAAGACCATTAAAGATTCCAAGCTTCAAAGGCTTAATACAATCTTTGAGGAGATCAAAATGGAGGAGGACAAGTCATTCAATGAGTTCTATGCCAAACTCAAGGACATAGTCAACTCAGCCTTTAATCTTGGGGAAACTATTCCCAAACCCAATTTTGTGAGAAAGGTGCTCAAATCTCTTCCTGAGAGATTTCATGCCAAGATAACAGCAATTGAAGAATCAAAGGACATTGACTCCATTCTTTTGACAGAGCTAATTGACAACCTGCAAACCTATGAATTGGGTTTGACTAGACTTGGGAAAGGAACCAAAAGTAAGAGTATGGCACTGAAGGCCAAAAGTAATGAGACTAATGAGTCTTCAAATGATGAAAATTCCAAGATAAAGTCCTACATCATTGGGTAGTTCAAGAAGTTCATGAAGAATGCCAATGTGAAAAGTTTTGACAAGGACCGTAAGTAATCCAGTTCTTCTCAATTCAAAAGTCAAGATAGGAAGAAGGATGTTAAGGATGGCAGTTAGTATACTAGTCCCTTCGGACCAAAGTGTTTCGGATGTCAAGGTTTTGGACACATGAAACAAGAATGTCCAACATATCTCAAATGAGACTAATGAGCCTTCAAATGATGAAAATTCCAAGATAAAGTCCTACATCATTGGGTAGTTCAAGAAGTTCATGAAGAATGCCAATGTGAAAAGTTTTGACAAGGACCGTAAGTAATCCAGTTCCTCTCAATTCAAAAGTCAAGATAGGAAGAAGGATGTTAAGGATAGCAGTTAGTATACTAGTCCCTTCGGACCAAAATGTTTCGGATGTCAAGGTTTTGGACACATGAAACAAGAATGTCCAACATATCTCAAGTCGATTGGGAAAAGCAAGACTCTTGCTGCTACCTTGGGTAATACTGAACCTGAGATTGAGTTAGATAACAGTGATGACGAGGAAATCTTAAGTGCTTTCACTGCCAGAGTGGATCCTACTGAGGGGATTGTAGAAGTAGTGGATGAAGAAGAGGATGTGATGGAATCTAAATTTGAGAAAATGGACAATCAAGATGACATTCATACAACCTATGCTAAGTTGTACAAGGTTTCTGAAAAGCATGAGAAACTATATAGGCTGGCCACCAAGAAACTGAGCAATGTGGAGCTAGATCGAGAGGAGCTTTCTACCAAGGTTGATGAAGCCAATCAAACCATTAGGGCTTTACAATTCGAGAACAACTTTCTTGTTGAAAGGACAAAGAAACTTGAGGCAAAGTTGTTCCAGGTCAGAGCTCAATTGGAGAGGACTTCCAGTGCAAAACTCAATGAGATGCAAAGTTTTCAAAAAGCTACTTCTAATAAAATCGATTTGGGGTATGATTTCTCTTCTCCTAATATTGCCTCCTCTAGAACAACTATGTTTGTCTCACCTGCTAATAATGTTAATTCTAAGAATAATGAATCTAAAACTGAAACAGCTAGTGAGAACATAGATAAAAGCAAATCTATTCTAGAAGCACCCCCTAAGGTTGAAAAGAAATAGACTAGAAACCCTAGGACTAAGAAGGAAAACAACAAAAAGTCTCAACAAAAGAAACCGCATTTCTGTCATCACTACGGAGCTTTAGGGCATACACGTCCAAACTGCTATAAGTGGTTAGCCACTCAACAAAGCAATCGTATGCTCTCGTCAGGAAACTAGAATCAGTTTCCATCTTCTCTGGTTCCTTTGGGAGATCTTCTCAAAGCCCTCATATTCCTTTTGAACTTAAACGATTTCAATTATTCCCCCTCTCCTCAGGATCAAAGGTTCACACAAAGGAAAGGTTCTTCCAAGGTGTGGAAGGAAAAAGGCTTAAAGTGATTCAATCACTTTTTCTCTCTCTCCTTTTATGTTTTGCATTACTTGTTTGTTTTCTTTCTAGCTTTTGAGTCAATCTAGCTTTATGCTTTGTGTGTTTCTTTATATTTTTGTTTGGTTGCTTTTGAGTTTTTTTTTTTTCATAAATATAAAAATAAAAATTTGAAAAATCGGAAAAATACAAAAACAATGTATGTTTGTGTATATTGGTACTTGTGTACCTTCGATGGACATTGAAACAAAGTTTTATAAACTTTGTACCTCTTGTACCTTAGATGAGAATCTTAATGCACAACTAAGCAAGTGAACTTTGTGGCTCGTGTTTGTGATGAGTATGATTAAATAATATTTTATACTTAACACTCATATCACTCTTTTTGACGGAACTGACTAGAAAATCCTAAGAGAAAGACATAAATAATCATCTCACCACTAAAGCCCGCCAATCATGAATAACATCTGCGTGCTTCAGCATAACAAAATTGTGATGTTTTGACTTATATAATTGGGTATTTCTTCTCTCTCTTATATGTCCATGCATGATATGTTCAAAAAGAAAATATGCAAAGAATACAAAAGCAAAAAGAAACAAAATGTTTTTAAAAATAGTTGCAAGCGTGTTTCTAAGAGATGTGGGATTTATAGGATGTACCTCGAAAGTGATAGTCTCCATCAAGCAGTTATGGTTGTGTGTGAGTGTATTTGATTCTCTCAAGTCTCAAATCTTCATAATATGAGACACTTATGCACTCTTGCTATGCTTTCACACACAACATGCATACTCTTTGCTACTTTTGATACATGTGCAGGTACAATATGATTTGACCATCACAAGGAATACATGTGTTAATATATGCTCACTAAATTGTCCTAAATTATTTTTGAAATATAAAATTGGTTAGACTTGTTTTATGTGTGTGTGTGTGTTTTGGATCTATGTATGCTTTGCGTATATGTTGAGAGATGTTTTGAGAGCTTAACATGTTGATTGGATCGTTGTTTGAGTTGCTTGTTTGTTGCATTCATATCTATGTGTTTTTCCTTCCTTGAAAAACTCCTTTTCTTCAAGCTCGACAACTCCTCGACAGATCCCTAACAGATTCTTTTCTATCGAGCTTTCTTTATTCAGCCTCAACAAATTCTCGATCCATCAAGATTTCTGGGTTTCTTCTCGATAGATTCTCGACAGCTTCTTCGATCCATCGAGCCATATTTCTGATCATTCTATCTGCTGAATAGATTCTTAATCCATCAAGGTGAGTTTTGCCGTCAACAGATCCTCGACAGCACCTCAACAGATTCATTTCTATCGAGATTTAGTGCTCAACATATCTCGATAGTTACATCAATCCATCGAACTACAATTTATATTTAAAGCTGAGGCGCGATTTCATATTCACTTTTCTCTTTCTCTCTCGACAGAAAACACTTCTCTCTTGCCCCAAACACTCTCCTCTCACTTAAATCACTCTACCCACTCCTTTTTTGGCCTAGATCAAGCTTAAATCTCTTGGTAAGTTTTCTAAATCCCTTCTTTTTCATGCATTCATGCATTTTAGACCTAGGTTTTGGGTTTTTGAAAATTTTTGGGTTGGCTTGTGTTGATTTGGTAATGTATGCTCATGCATTGCATACTCATTGCATTATAACAATATTTCATGCATTTTAGATGTGTGATTGATTATTGTTGTTTGAGTGCTGGTAGGTTTGGATTGGATTTTTACCCATGATGCTTTTAAACTTTGCACGTCACATGTTCATGCATTTTTCATGCATACGTTATATCTTTTCTTTCCTTTTCTGGTTTGTGATGTGTTCTGCTCTCTCTCTCTCTCTCTCAGATAGACTGCGCTATGCACCCAAACAACGCAAATCCACTCCAACTCGAAATCCTCTTCGTGGTTCCAGGTCATCCTCTTCTGATCCTCATATTCCATCTCATATTTGGTTCCATGATGTGAAGGCCAAGACGGACTTCTCTGAGAACTTTCAGGACTGTGGTGTTCATCTGAAACGCCAAGTCATCCTGTCGGATTTCTCCGACACTGCTCTACCCTAAGTCATTCGGACTCGAGGATAGGAGCCCTTCTGTAGGAAGCCCGAGAGGTGTCCAATTGTATTCATTCAAGAGTTTTACTCCAACATGCACGCCATTGATACCTCTGTGCCTCAGTTTGCTACGACATTCAGAGGTATACGTATCTTAGTTACTCCGGATCTTATATCCGAGGTACTACATGTTCCCAAGGTAGCGCATCCTAACTACCCTGGTTGTGAGCGTCTCAGGACTGTGTCTAGAGACGAGCTTATCTCTCACTTTTGTGAGAAACCTTCTTTTTAGGGTGGTTTTCTAAACACCCCTTGCTCGAGCTTTGCAAAAGGTCCAAAATTTTTTACATCGTGATGACCTTCACTCTCACTCCATGGTCTCACTATAACTCCACCACTGAGCCTCATGCTCATTTTCTTCTTTCCTTGATGGAGGATCTTTCTATTGACTTTCCCTCTCACTTCATCACATCTACTATAGATGTGTATCAAAATACTGCTACCGGTGATAAGCTCATCTTTCCTTTGGCTATCATGCGGATCATTCGGCATTTCTCCATTCCTATTCCTCTATTTCCTCTTTTCACCATCATGGGTGCCATCAGCGCCAGTTCTGTTCGGCGGAGCGAGGCCCAACTTTGACCAAAACAGCCACGAGTGGAGACGGATGATCCTGCAACTTCTATTGTTCTGCCTTCTTCTTCGACTCCTTCCACCTCTACTCCTTCTTCCTCGGTAGCTAGTGTGACTCTTAATGCTATCATGGCATAGCTTCAAAGGATGGATGCTCGTCTCGACTATCTCACAGATGAGATGTGTCAGATGAACACCTGAGTCGATCGCATTACTCACAGACAGGCTCGCATGGCTGGCTTTGCTCCTTCTCCAGAGGCCTCGGTTGATGAGGATGATGATACTGATGATGATGAAGATGATGCTAGCTCTTCCAATGATGACGAGATGACGACCTCTCAGTGACTTGCCCTTTGTCATTCGTGACAAAAATAGGGAGTAATTTTGGTTTTGAAAGTAGTCTGGTATTTAGGGGAAGAGTTAGTATAGGACATTTTTTATAGAGGGAGTGTGTATATCTTTTTAAGGGATATAGTGAGGTTTACATGTATTTTCTTATTTCTCCCTTTACATTAGCTTCTTGTAGACTGGTCTTGTGACCATTTATTGACATACATTGTACTTTATTTTCATATATATGATGATGTATGTTTTTTTCTTCACCTACCTCTACATGTGTTTTTTCTTTTCTTTCTTTATATACATATTTTTTTATGTATGCAATCTTTATTTCTGTTTCACACATGATGCCTTGATGAGTTTTTGTTTAAGTGTTTCAGAAAGACCGGTTGTGAAAGTTTACCATGCCATGAACACTCTTCTTTCAAAGTTTTTCAAGAGTTTATGTTAAGGTTAGATTTATTTTGTAATTCAACAAGTGGTTATGAGTTTAGTGATTTAAAACTTCTCTCATGATTCATTTGTTTGTTGTGGTTTTGTCACGGATTGCCAAATGTGAAGATTGTTAGGGACATTTTTATGTAATTGGCTAATCCTTTGACAAAACGCACTTTACTTGTATTTGGGTAAATCTAGGATAAGTTTAGTACTTCAAGAAATAAGTATTCAAGTTTAGTATTAAAGCCATGCAAGTCTGACCAAGAAACAAGTAAAGAAAGTTCTATTCTTTAAAACTCGATAGCAATCTCAACAGAAAGACTTCTATCGAGATTCAATGTTGAAGCTCGACACAAGCTGTATTTGTCGAGAATTACAAAATTAGATTTTCCAAATCTGATTACACACATATTCCTATGTATTTGTGTAGGGTTTCTTTTCTCACAACTCTAGACATATATAAGGATTATTTTAAGGGTCGTCACAAAGTAATACAAAAGGACAATACATGCATTATGTGACCGGAAGCAGAAATTGCTCTAGTTCATCATTCTTCCTGTAGAAGTTACTACGTCTTTACGCCAAGGGTTTTGTGACTAAGGAGCTTCCTAATCTTCATTGTTGATGAACTAAAGAACTTTGTTGCCAACAATCTTCATCAAGTTGGTGGAGTTAGTCACGTATTAGGATTCGTGCATCGTTGGTTAGTCATGTACTGGGATTCATGCATTGAACGGAGAGATTGCCGCTACAATACAAGTCCAATTGGGTATTGGGGTAAGGGTTCAACTGTAGGTTGGTATTTCAGGATAGGCCAAAGGGTTTGGTAAGATTCCTTATACTTGTAACAGCTTGTGACTGATAATAATGGATTCTCGGAAGTGATGACCTTAAATTCACTGGTGGGGTTTTGCCTTGGAGGTTTTACCCATTCATAAACAAATCACCATGTCAAATTTATTTTCCATTGAATTTAGTTTAGTTGGTGATTTGTTTGTACTACCATGCTATTGCATGTAATTTGACTAATTAATTAACATGTGTAATTAATTAATTTGCAATGGGTCAATTCATTTTAACCCAATAAAGTGTGGGAGTAATCATAAAAGACTTCATGGTTTGGTGGTGGCAGCTTATTCAAAGTACCTATCTGGCCAATCACAGCTTCTGAAGTGGAAATGCTAGCAATTGAATGTGGCATCCTTCTTACCCGAGAAATGGAGCTATCACAAGTGATCATTGAGTCGAATGCTTTATCAATTGTGCAGAGTATAGCTGATGGTGAAACTAATGGTAGTCTAGGCCATTTGTATAGTGGTATTAGTCAAATCCTTGAGTTCTTCAGCATGTAGGAAATTAAGCATTTGAAACGAGAATACAATAGGGTAGCTCATGAGCTTGCCTAACTTGCCAGGAGGAATGAAGCATCATAAAGCTAGATAGGGGTCTCCCCTCCCACGGTGCAAAAGCTCATCTTAGTAGAATGTATCTAGCTTAGGACTAATATTTGGTCTTGATTGTTCTCTGTTGTACTTCCTTTTCTTTCTACTATGTATCTAGTTTCGTATATTAAAAAAAAAAAAATCAATCAAGATATATATATATATATATATATATGTGTGTGTGTGTATATGTGTGTGTGTGTGTTGGATCAAGGAGCTATCCTTACCTTCCACAATCAACTTACCAAATCCTAAATCTCAGCCCAATTCAGTGCCCATAGCATTGCAAAAAAGAGAGTAGAAAACCAACACCACAGCAGGGTAATTATCTCTAACAACAGCTGATGTGGCAGTTTGGGTCATGTAAGAAATTGGTAGTACGTCTAGCATTTCTCTTTAAATAAAAAAATAAATAAAAAAAAGTGCTCAAACTACAAATAATATTAAAAAATTGAATAGATAAAATAATGCCAAGGCTTCTTTACCCTTTTAATTTTGTTAAATGTTTCTTTCAGTTGCGTTTATTAAATTAGAAAATATTATAGGAATATACTTAAAAATATGCCATGCTTTTGAATCAAAATCTTCTGTACCATTTTCTCTACACCACTCTATATACCACTGATAAAATTTTGCCATGTGTCCATTAATCCCTAAATTTATACTTTTAATTTCTTTTACCTAAAATAAAAGATAAAAATAAATAAATAAAACCTTCTTTTCCCCACCACCATCAACCTCCTCCTCTGGCCATCAACCTCCTCCCTAGCACCAACTAAGACTACCACCACAAACTATTCCTGAAGGCTTATATCTTTGTTGAATGTTCCCAATGCACACCTCTATCCATTACCTTGCAAAACCCCTTCATCTACCCATTGCATCTTCCTCTTAAGCAAACAAAAACCATTATCCCTATGAACCCCAAAACCAAAATTGACCCAACAATGTGACCAATCAATCTGAAAGAATCAAATCTTGACAACGACAGAAGCGTTTTTTGTTTATTTTTTTTTTTTTATATCTTTTATTTTAGGCAAGAGAAATTCAAAACATAAATTTAGGAATTAACGAACACATGGAAGAATTTTATTGGTGGTACATAAAGTAGTATAGAGAAAATGATATAGAAGATTTCGATTCGTTTCATCCTCCCACAAAAGCATGGAGTCCAAATTTTATGTTCTATTTTTTCTACTCCACTCTATACTTCACCAATAAAAACATATTCTATGTCCACTTATTTAATTATCTCCTACCATTATACCTTTCCTAATTTCAATTACTTAAAATAAAATAAAAACCTCAGCCCGTCCCCACCACTACCACCACCGGCGTTAGCATCATCAACCCAACACCATCCCCACCACTACCACCACCCCTCTCTAACACTAGGACCTTATTCTGAATTTTAAACTAAAAGTTATTAAGGAAAAGAAATATTACTAAAAATGAAAAATCCATGTTTGTGGGGCCTTAATGGAGTAATTTGCCAAAATTAGGGCAAACCTCGAGGCACAATCTCAAGTCTTGATTAGAAGATTATTTCTCTTTAACCCTCCAAATTTCATGCAATTCTAACGTCGTGACCTCAATGAGTTCTATTGCTTCAAGAAAGCATGTGCCGTTTGTTTTACATCAATATTTCCAACTTAATAATATCAAAGAATTAAGACAAAAATAGTATTTTCTGAGTCCAAAAATAATATATAATTTCAACTATTTTTTATTATTATAGAATTTCAACCTATGATGTCTGCTCTCGATGATAACTCTTTTATCATCAAACCAGAAGGACACTAATCAATTTTTGGTATAAGCGGGGAGTTGAACTCTCGATCTCTTATTCAATCATCAGAAATTTAAATAGTTTAGCTAACTGGAACCCATGATAATATATAATCTCAAACTGAAGATGAGATTTAAAATTACTATTAATAAATTAAAAATGACTCTCCTAAAAAAAAATGACAAAGTTTGGCTAGAACCAATTCACTCAATACCTTTTTATTAGTGTGAATTTTGACAAATCTATCATTGGATTACATTTTCTTCTTATGTCCTCCATACTTGCAAAATTTATAGAAAATTAAAAATCAATAATTACTTTATCAATCAATTTTTTAAATTGCAAGTTTTTGTAGTTTAAAATTATGCATAAAAAATAAGTTTATGTTATAATAAATAACATCTATTTAATACAAAATTTGACGCATGTTAAAAGCATAAAAAAAATATGAAATTTAATGGTTTGTGTTAATGTATATTATGTTATGGGCTTTAGGCCCAATTAGGTTACTTGTATAGCACACTTGTACTTGTACTACATTCTACTTGTACTGCACACATATGCCTCCTATATAAAGGCAGTGATGTATATTCTTTTATTTATGAAATACAATACAATTATTCTGTATTTCTAACATGGTATCAAAGCCACTGCTCTGATCCTTTGGTGTGCCGCTCTTAAGCAGTCTTGTCTTCTTGGGTGTCCTCTGTAGCCGTTTTTGTGAGCAGCACCGCTGCCTTCACCGCGACTCCAATACATCAAAGACCACTGCCTTGCCGCCACCACTGCTTCCGCTTCGCCGATCAGACCACAGACAGCATCATTGGAAAGTAGTCTCTCCGATCTGCCGTTCTGTGAAATTTCGTCTTCATCGGACCTCCCACGCGCCCCCACGCGCCGCCAGAATTCTCGGCGTCACAGCCACGCGCCTCCACGCGCAGCCACGCGCCTCCACGCGCGACCTGTCTCTGTCACGCGCTTCCACGCACCGGATCTGTCCGCTGACGTCATCACCTGTGCCACGTCAGCCCTAGCTGCGTCAGCATCCACTGATCTGCTGACGTCATCGCCACGTCATCCTGTGACGTCATCTGCCGACCATTGACCGTTGACTTTCGCCAGGTTGACCGTTGACTTTGACCAGGTTGACCGTTGCCTTTTGACCAGAGTTGACTTTTTGCAGTCCGGGTCCTCCTTACCCAGTTTTTCGCGTAGATTTCATTTTTGCATATTTTGCTTCAAAATGAAGAATAAGGACAAGTCTTCTACCTCTTGCAACAATCGTCGCCGACAATCCAACAAACGTTTTTGCAATTTTTGCAAACGTTTTGGCCATAATATTGAGACTTGCTATCAACGCAACAAATCAGCTGTTTCCATTTCTGCTGCTATTGTTGCTAACACTGAGAGTGTCCAACCTATGGCTCCCGTCTCTGCAAAGTCTCAGTCTTCTGGATCCACTTTCACCATTTCCAGAGATGACCTTATAAATATCATCGCCAATGTCATTCGTACGGTTGGTAATGCATCTTATTCCTCTTCTCTCTCAGCTTTATCTGGTATGTCTCCTACCTCTTGGCTTATGGATTCTGCTTGTTGCAATCACATGACACCTCACTCGTCCTTATTTTCTGACCTTAAACCTGCACCGCACCCTCTTAATATTCGCACAGGAAATGGTTCCACAATGTCTGGTCATAATATAGGTTCCGTTGTGACCTCCAATCTCTCGGTTCCTGGAGTCTTTAATATTCCTGACCTTTCTTATAATTTATTTTCTGTTTGACAATTAGCTGAGTTGGGTTATCGCATTATCTTTGATTATTCTGGGTGTATTGTGCAGGATCCGAGGACGGGACAGGAGCTTGGGACTGGTCCTAGAGTTGGGCGTATGTTTCCCGTGGACAACCTTCGTCTTCCACTTGTTGCTCCTGTTTCTGTTGCTGCAGTTGCTACAGCTTCTTCAATTCCTTCCCTTGCACTTTGGCATGCTCGACTTGGTCATGCATCCTCCTCTCGGGTACAACAATTAGCTTCTAGAGGTTTGTTAGGTTCAGTGTCTACAAAAAATTTTGATTGTGTTTCGTGCCAATTAGGAAAACAACCAGCTTTGCCCTTCAATACTAGTGAATCAATATCCACTGATATCTTTGACCTTATTCATTCTGATGTTTGGGGCCCTTCTTCTGTCTCTAGTATTGGTGGGTCTTGATATTTTGTTGTCTTTGTTGATGATTACTCTCGCTATAGCTGGATTTTTAATATGAAACATCGTTCTGAATTATTGCAAGTATATTCTAATTTTGCAAAAATGGTTGAAACTCAATTTTCCAAACGCATCAAAATTTTTCGATCTGATAATGCTCTTGAATATACTCAATATGCTTTCCAAGCTGTTTTGCATTCCTATGGCATTGTTCATCAACTAACTTGTCCAGGTACCTCTCAGCAAAATGGTAGAGCCGAACGGAAACTTCGTCATATTCTTGACACTGTTCGTGCTCTTCTTCTCTCTGCCAAAGTTCCTGCTCCTTTTTGGGGCGAAGCTGCTCTTCATGCTGTTCATACTATTAATCGCATTCCGAGTCCGGTTATCCAAAATCAAACTCCATATGAGCGCCTTTTTGGGTCATCTCCAGACTATCACCACCTTCGCTCCTTTGGTTCTACTTGTTTCGTTCTTCTTCAGCCACATGAGCATAACAAACTTGAGCCTCGGTCAAGGCTTTGTTGTTTTCTTGGCTATGGCGAAACTCAAAAGGGGTATCGGTGTTATGACCCTGTCTCTCATCGTCTTCGTGTTTCCCGCAATGTTGTCTTTTGGGAACATCACCTCTTTGTCGAGCTCTCTCACTTTCGTGCCTCCCTATCTTCCTCCTCTGTTTTAGATCTTTTTCCAGATGAGGCACATATTCCTTCTGTAGCTGCTCCTGATCCTCCTGTAGTTGCTCCTGATTCTCTTGTAGACTTCTCTGTCCAACCACCAGATATCACTGATCCCTTTCCTAGTTCACTCTTTAATGAACAGGTGGAAGATGAACAGGTTGAAGACGAGCTACCCAACCCCAACCCTGAGCTTGGGTCCCCTGCTCCTGCTCCGCCTGAAGATCTTGCACAAGACATTCCACCTCGTCACTCAACTCGAGTAAGATCTATTCCTACACATTTACTTGACTATCATTATTACACTGCTCTTGCTACATTACATGAGCCTCACACCTATCGTGAGGCTTCCACTGACCCTTTATGGCAGATTGCAATGAAAGAGGAACTTGATACATTATCTAAGAACCATACTTGGGATTTGGTGACACTCCCTCCCGGGAAATCTGTGGTTGGTTGTAAGTGGATCTACAAGATTAAGACTCGCTCTGATGGGTCCATTGAGCGCTACAAAGCTCGTCTTGTTGCAAAAGGTTTTACACAGGAGTATGGGATTGATTATGAAGAGACCTTTGCTCCGGTTGCTCGTATCTCATCTGTCCGTGCCCTCTTAGCTGTTGCTGCTGCCCGTAAATGGGATCTTTTTCAGATGGATGTCAAAAATGCATTCCTTAATGGGGATTTACATGAAGAAGTTTATATGCAACCTCCTCCTGGTCTCTCTGTTGACTCAAATAAGGTTTGTTACCTTCGACGTGCACTTTATGGCCTTAAACAAGCTCCACGAGCTTGATTTGCCAAATTCAGCTCCACCATCTCTCATTTGGGTTACATGGCCAGTCATTATGATTCTGCCTTATTTCTTCGTCGCACTGACAAAGGCACTATTTTACTTCTCCTATATGTGGATGATATGATCATAACTGGTGATGACCTCAGTGGCATTCAAGAACTTAAGAATTTTCTCAGTCAGCAATTTGAGATGAAAAATCTTGGACATCTCAGCTACTTCTTGGGTCTTGAAATCACTCATTCTACTGATGGACTTTATCTTACTCAAGCTAAATATGCTTCTGAACTCTTGTCTCGAGCTGGACTCACTGATAGCAAGACTATTGACACTCTAGTTGAGCTTAATGCGCATCTGACTCCCTCAGGGGGGAAACCATTGTCTAATCCCTCTCTTTACAGACGATTGGTTGGCAGCCTAGTTTATCTCACAGTTACTCATCCAGACATCTCCTATGCTGTTCATCAGGTGAGCCAGTATCTGTCTGCTCCACGATCAACTCACTATGCTGCTGTTCTGCGCATTCTTCGATACTTGAAGGGCACCCTCTTTCATGGCCTTTTCTACTCAGCTCAGTCTCCTCTTGTACTCCGTGCATTCTCTGATGCTGATTGGGCAGGAGATCCTACTGATCGCAGGTCTACTACAGGTTACTGTTTTCTCCTTGGTTCTTCTTTGATTTCTTGGCGAAGTAAGAAACAAACTTTTGTGGCCCGCTCCAGTACTGAAGCAGAGTATCGTGCTCTTGCTGATACCACATCTGAGCTCCTTTGGTTACGATGGCTCCTTAAGGATTTGGGTGTGTCCACCTCCTCTGCTACTCCCCTTTATTGTGACAACCAGAGTGCCATTCATATTGCTCATAATGATGTCTTTCATGAACGGACTAAACACATTGAGATTGATTGTCATTTTATCCGTTATCATCTTGTCCATGGTGCTCTTAAGCTTTTCTCCGTCTCCTCCAAAGATCAACTTGTAGATATCTTCACCAAGTCACTTCCTAAGGGACGCACTCGTGATTTGGTTGACAACCTCAAGTTGGTCTCACGTCCACCTTGAGTTTGAGGGGGGCTGTTAATGTATATTATGTTATAGGCTTTAGGCCCAATTAGGTTACTTGTATAGCACACTTGTACTTGTACTACATTCTACTTGTACTGCACACATATGCCTCCTATATAAAGGCAGTGATGTATATTCTTTTATTTATGAAATACAATACAATTATTCTGTATTTCTAACAGTTTGATTAACACAAAATTTGAGGCGTATTAAAAGCATAAAAAATATGAAATTTAATAGTTGGATTTTCAAAATATGTGTAGCCTTATTCTACAATCAAATTTGTAATCAAACTTTGTGCAATTAAAAATAACAATATAAATAAATAAATAGATTGCTATCTTATATATATTATCAAATAGTTTATATAAAGACCTATCCAAAAAAAAAATAGTTTATATAAAGTAGCAATTTCTCACAAAACTTATTGACATCCTTCTACTAAATTCATCAGTGATCGGTTCTCAGTTAAAGATGGAGTTTTCCGGCATTGAACTACCAACCGTCTGCCACGTGGTAGCCATGCCATACCCAGGCCGAGGCCACATAAACCCGATGATGAACCTCTGCAAGTTACTATCCTCAGAAAAACACCATCTTCTCATTACCTTTGTTGTCACTGAGGAGTGGCTCGGCTACATCGGTTCCGAACCCAAACCCAACAACATCCGCTTTGCCTCCATCCCTAACGTTGTCCCCCCAGAAAGTTTGAGATCTGCTGACTTCACTGGCTTCTACGAAGCTGTGATGACCAAGATGGAAGCTCCCTTTAAGGAACTTCTTGATCAGCTTGAGCACCCAGTTGAAGCTATGTTAGGTGATGTTGAGTTACCGTGGACGATAAGCGTGGGCAATAGAAGGAATATTCCAGTGGCCTCGGTTTCGACCATGCCTGCTGTTTTTTTCTCAATGTTGCATCATTGGGATCTTTTCGTACGGAACCGACACTTGGCGGTTAATTCTCTTGGTAAGTGTTACTATTACATTCATGATTCATGTGTTTTAGTTACACAGTTTTTCTTTTACTTTAGACCTCACTTCTCAACTGTGTCTAGTCAAGCTTGTTTTATTAGAAAAAAAATGATATATTACAAATTTGATAAAAGAGAGAGTCCAACTAAACAAAAATTTTGATAACAAATTTCACCCGTCTGTAATTGGTGTCATAAAATTATGATAATAGATGTCTAAATGAAAATGATGTTACCACCAATTATATTCTGCCAACTCAACATATTGTGAAATTTGTTGTTTAGCTTTTTGATAAATGAAAAATGTGGATGGAATAAACAAAATTTATAAAATCTACCGCGCCTATTTTTATTGCTACAATTATGCTTATAGATTTGCAACTTTAAGTCATTTTGATAAGATAGAACCTATGACATAGACAAATATTTTTCATCCTTAATAATTAGAATTTTCAATCTATGATAAGAATTTGTTTAGAACGTTTATAAAATAAAATAAAAATTAAAGTGAATCATTTCTAACAACGATTTTGAAATAAAAATCAAAAGCTGAGATCAAATGTGATGATAAGAATTAAGAACCTGGCAGCAGCAGCAGCATCATGGTTCAACAGTAATCCAGCAACTCTTATGCTACTGCATGTTGTACTGCAGCAACAAGTGGCAGAGCCAGAATCTGACTTGAGAGGGGCAAAAATTACATTTGACGTCACACATACATACATACATACATATATATATATATGTAGTATTTGAGATCAATTTGCAAAATAACAATTCATTCATGTGTATATTAAGCAATATTTGAATGCAAGAAAATTCAAAATAAAATAACATATTCATTATATTATTTATCTATTAGGGGTTTATTTACATAAAAAATCATTTTGAAATCGTAATTATAAAAAATGTTATATCATGAGGGTTTTGGTTTTGGTTTAAAAAACCATCCTATTTATTAACTATTTATTCATATAATTTTTAAATGCATTTATTGTATTATATAATATAATAGAAGAAATATTAATAGATTTTTTGGGTGAGGCCAGGGGGGGGCAAGTACCCTTTCGACCACCCCTGGCTCCACCCCTAGACTAACAACATCAAAACAAGGCAGTGCAGCATAGCAAGACAGCATCTAGCTAGCTGTTGATTGCAGTGCAGCAGCTGTTAGAATTTTGTAATTGCTAGTCTAGTTCAATAGCTTTGGATTGCTTTCCTAGCTGGTGTGATTGTAATTAGACATCATGACAATTGTGACTTCACACAACATAATAGACATTATTGGTTTAACGTCTAAAGCAGTAAGCAAGGAGTATAAATTTTATTTTAGATTTTCATGGCATATAAAAAATATAAATTTGTTGGAAAATAAATATAGCTATATTGCAAGATTTTATTTTGGCCACCCTATATATTGGTCGTAACATACTTAAATGGAAGGAACTAATAGGTGGTCAGTGTAGCCTTTTTTGTAATGAATTCAATGCATTTTTGGTCAGTTGGTTTAACTAGTACAACCTAGAGAATATAAGTAGATTTTAGTTCTCAAAGGCATTAACAGGGTTGGCTAGGACGTGTTGATCCACTTAAAGAGCCATCTGGTTCATTTCTTTCTAGTTTAGACTTGATATTACTGCAAAACATTGATATCTGACTTGGATGTCTGACTCTTTTGTGTGTATAGAACTTGGAGAGCAGCATGTGGACCAAATCCCCGGACTTTCTTCAACACAAGTAGCTGACCTTCAAACAATCATTCATGAAACCGACCCTCAAGTACTGCAGCTTGCAATGGAATGCATTTCAAGGGTGCCGAAAGCACAATATCTTCTACTCACTTCTGTCTACGAGCTTGAACCCCAAGCCTCTGACAATTTAAATGCAATATTTCCATTCCCTGTCTACCCTATTGGCCCTGCCATACCTTACTTAGAACTTGAACATAATTCCTCTATTACAAGAACTCACAACATCCCCAACTATCTCCAATGGCTAGATTCCCCCCGTGGGTTCTGTCTTGTACATCTCATTGGGAAGTTTCCTTTCAGTTTCAGGCACCCAAATGGTTGAAATTGCTACTGGGCTGCGTAATAGTGGTGTTAGATTCTTGTGGGTGGCTCGTGGAGAAGCTTCTCGGTTGAAAGAGAGTTGTGGTGATTTGGGATTGGTAGTGCCATGGTGTGACCAACTGAAGGTGTTGTGCCATTCTTCTGTAGGAGGTTTCTGGACACATTGTGGGTGGAATTCCACTCTAGAAGCAATTTTCACAGGCGTGCCAATGCTTACTTTCCCGTTGTTTATGGACCAAGTACCAATTAGTAGGCAAATTGTAGAAGACTGGAAGATTTGGTGGAGGATAAAGAGATCAACAGTGGGAAGTGAAATGTCCGTGACCAAAGAAGAAATATCAGAGCTTGGGCAAAGGTTTATGAATGTGGAAAGTGGAGAGGGTAAGGAATTAGAGAAAGAGCAAGAGGACTAAAAGATATTTGTCGCCAAGCTATTTTAGAAGGTGGATCATCTTATAAAAACCTTGCTGCATTTTTAGAAGGCATTTCGCAAAGCCACAACCATTGAGCAGTTTCCTCATGTAGATGTGCTAGTGTTTTTTTTTTTTTTTTTTTAAATAAAACAACAAATATTTGTTTATTGCTTAATGGTTAATATCAGTGTTTACAATGGTTTGGATAATGGGTGGGCATTAGAACCCCCCATACCTAAAGATACAGCAGCCAACATTCTATTGCAGCTTTATTACAAGATTTAACTAACTTCAGTAAAAGAAATACTTCTAAAGCCCCTACTGCACTCCTTGATATCATCCACAACTATACCATAAGAATTAAAACAGGCCAATCAAGAAATCTGTAGGATCAAGAAGCTGTCCCTTCCACAATCAACCTACCAAATCCCAGATCTCAGCCCCAATTCAGTGCCCATAGCATTGCTAAAGGAGAGTAGAAACAACCACCACAGCAGGATTCGATAATTGTCTCTAACAACAGCACCCAGCCATAACCATGTATTCTCTATTTACAACAAAAGTTTCTGTTTCCTTGGAAGACATTAAGAAGATTTGTCTCTTATAAATAGTCTTCTTGGTTTGAAGCATTGCCTTTCTTATTGCCAGCAATGTTGCTACCTTTCTGTTATTAGGTTGAAGACTAATGCATCCAGCATAAAATTTTCTTGTTGTGGCTTAGATAATAGCATTTCAAGTTATATATAAATACCGTGAAGGGTCAGTGTCTATATAAATACCCAAACCCCAACTGGTCTCTCTTCTCTCTTTCAATTCTTAACGTAAAACCGGAGCTAGCTACTTGTCCGATACTTTCCCTTTTTGTTTCGTGTTACATTTCGGATCCCAAACCCGATATTTCTATATTTCCTCCCTTCTTCGATTTCTCCGCTCCATATTTATCTCCCTTCTTCCAATCTATTTATTTTTGACGGTGGGTGATGATATTATTAGCAGCAAAACACATAAGAGTTTGGTTTCAGTTACTTTTTTGAACCAAAGCAAGAGTGAAGCAAAAGCAAAGAGGGTCGCTCGGGATCAGAGAAGAGTTATTAAGATATAAAATCGTGAGTCAATAATTGAAAAAGAAAGAAAGAAAAGGAAACAAAATGTGGGCAGCCATACATTACTGCATACTATTTGAAAGTGGTCTCATTATAGCGACCGACTGTGATTTATATGTGTGTGCTTTTTTACCCAAATAAAAAGAATCAAAGATTGTGCAAGCCGAAGTTTCTGACAATAATTTTTTTTTTTCTATTAAAATTTAAAACCCAACAAATAATAACCCAATAAAAACCCGGTTACTACTTTTATCTACCGTGTAAAGCAAAGCACATTACTCCTCGGTTTTCAAGAATTCCAAAGACGGAAAAAACTCTCAGTCTCTTTTGTTTTTGTTTAGGTGGTCGAGAAATGAAAGCGGTACATGAGTGGACAAAGAGACATGAGAATAAGGATGACATTGGCCTTTAGACCAAGAGAGTCCCTCTATTATTAAATTGCAACCATTATTATTCGAAAGCGACTTACCCAAAACCCAAACCCCCACAATCCCAACCCAACTCAACTCAACTGTTCCCCCTTCTTTGTCTTTCTTTCACTCTTTAGCCCACACCCACTCTTTTTTTTTTTTTCCACTGTAAAATAAACTAAAATTTTCAAAATAACATTAAATAAATAAATGTGACCCATGATTTATTGAATGATGCTATATTGAAATGAAGAACAAGCAAAAGCAAAAGCAAAAGCAAACCCAAATCTTAAAAAATGAAAATAACATTGTGTTTGGTTATTTTTAAGAAAGTGCATATATGTAATAAAAAAGAAATTGAGATATTCTCTCACCTTGTTTGATTAGAATGCAATAGATTGAGAACTCTGTTGAGCTTGCTTTGGTTCAAAAAAGTAACTGAAACCAAATTCTTGTGTGTTTTGCTGCTAATAATATCATCACCCACCGTCAAAAATAAATAGATTGGAAGAAGGGAGATAAATATGGAGCGGAGAAATCGAAGAAGGGAGGAAATATAGAAATATCGGGTTTGGGATCCGAAATGTAACACGAAACAAAAAGGGAAAGTATCGGACAAGGAGCTAGCTTCGGGTTTTACGATACGAATTGAAAGAGAGAAGAGAGACCAGTTGGGGTTTGGGTATTTCCATTTCAAATTGAAAGAGAGTAGCTCTTTTTGTTTTTTGTTTTTGTTATTTTAAATAGATAATAGCATTTCAAGTTGTAATATCTGAATATTTGTTATATAAAGATTGTTTTTTATCAATACGTAAGATACTAATTTTATATATATATATATAAAAACACGTAAGATACTAATTTTATATATATATATATATAATATATATATATATATGTAGTCCGGTTAATATGTGCCCTAAAGGCACACATTAATAAAATTCATGTTGTTTAAATATTGTGAAATTATGTGTTATGTTATTTAAATAACAAAAACTATCGTTTAAACAATATTATTTTTTTTTTGAGCTTATTTAAACAATATTAATAAACAAGCACTAAACAAATTTAATTTGTTACAAAATAATTTCGCAAGTTGCAACTTTCAACTTGGATATATATATATATATATATAGGATTTTATTAATGTATGTCCTTAATTTTTATTTTAAAAAAAATAATTTTTGAGAATTGAAAAAGTAATAATAGCTTTTTCAATTCCCGAAAAATGCTTCCAAAAATAAAAATAACTTAATGGGCACACATTAACCTGAACAAAGAACATTACTAAAAACTTCTTACAAAAACACCGCCAATCTCACAAAAAGTTATTCAAAAACACAGCATTTCTTTTCTTTTTCCAATATTAGAAATAATCTGATGCTGCCACGTCATCATTGAGCAAGAGGACACTGTTAATACTGACACGTGTCCCAATGCAAGCATAGTAACCCAGCTCATGGTCGCAGACAAGTAAAACCCTCCCTCCGATGAGTGTGTATTCAGCAAAAAAAAAAAGATTCAAGAAGCAAGGAACAAATTTTAACAAAGCAACAACAAAAAAATATTCCAAATCCAAATCCAAAATTTTGATAAAATTCAAATTCATTTCATTTCTCAAATTCACATTTCTAGGGTTTGTTTATATCAGAAAACAATGACGAACAACAATAGTGGAAGCAAGAACGAGGAGGAGGTGGGGTCGTATTTCTTGGAGGTGGCGCGTGGGGCGCACAAGAAGAAGGAGGAGGAGATGGAAGAGGACACGGAAGACGAGGAGTGCCCGACGGAGCTCAACACTATAAACAGCTCAGGCGGGTTCCTGGTGGTTTCCACCGATAAGATTTCGGTGAAGTACCCGAGCGTGAACCTCCACGGCCACGATGTCGGAGTGGTGCAAGCTAACAAGCCGGCTCCGGTGAAGCGACTCGTTTACTACTTCGAGATTTACGTCAAGGACTCCGGGGCCAAAGGCCAGATCGCCATTGGCTTCACCCCTGACAACTTCAAGATGCGGAGACAGCCCGGGTTTGTGTTTTTCCTTTTTCTATGAATAGCAAGAAATATACTAAAGTTGTGAAATTGGGTGTGTGTAGTGTTATTGTTGAAAACGTAAATGATTTGTGAACAAAGGGCTTGGGATTTTAGGGACTTGTAGGAGTTCAATTTGAAAGAGTTTCAATGTTGCAAGTCTGAAAGTGTGCAGCTTGTTAATCATTTATACTTAGTTAACTGCTGTCTGTGTAGAAGCAGTGGTAATCTTTCTACTTCAGATGTTGTGACTTGTAGTAGACTTAACTAAACAAAATACTCACATTAAGCTGAATTAAGACTAGTCCACTCACATTAAGCTGAATTAAGACTAGTCTCATAACTTTTTTTGGATAGACAAAGATAGGATTTGAAACTATGACATCCGCTCTTTGATGATTGCCTTTTATGATCAAGCCAAGACACTGGGGGGAGGGGGGGTTCAAGTGATAGCCCAAAGGGAATGGCATACTTTGTGGTGCCTTAGGTTTGTGGTTCGAATCTCATTATCTACCTATCAAAAAATAATAATCAGGCCAAGACACTAGTTGAATTTTGGTTTTGGAGGTATTTGAACCTAAGTTCCATATTTAAAGAGAATAAACTTTACCAGTTGAGCTAACTAGAGCCAGCAGACTACTCTCATAATTTTTTTTTTGATAACTCCATAACTACAACAATGGGGGAGGGGGGATTCAAACCCGAGTTCTTCTAATTAAAGAGAGTTGGCTATACCACTAACTTACAAGGCTCTTGGAAAGATAACCAAACACCTTTAGATACCAAATTAAGATTTCTACTAATTTGTGGAGGTTAGAACCTCTAAGGTTGAACCATAGCCCATGGTTTTTATAGAGTCAATATACTGCCCAAAGTAGTACTCTAATGCTTGTGGTGGGACCCACCAGTTTAACATACATTTGGCTCTACAAATCATTGGTAGCTCCTTCAAAAACAAGGTTCTTTTATGGAATTATACAAGATTAATGAGTTTTACATGTTTAAATCCATTGTGCACATGTTCTCTTTGGTGAGTTCTATAGTTGCCATTGTTCTCTAGGCATATTTTTTGTTTGATTGGAAAATTGCACATGTATGCAGTGAGTCTTGACTCTTGAACCCACAATCTCACCCACCACCTTGCTCTTATGAGGGCAAGAGATGCCGGTTGAGCAAGAATTTATTGGTGTACTTCTTAAGATTTGAAAAATATATAATAAACCTTTTTTTTGTGCAGTCTTACATTGTAACATTGTACATGGGCTTTGAAATTTTTGTTGTTATTATTGTTAATTAATTAATTATGGGGCAGGTGGGAGCCACACAGTTGTGGATACCATGGGGATGATGGAATGCTTTATCGTGGACAAGGAAAGGGAGAGGCTTTTGGCCCAACCTACACAGCTAATGATATAGTTGGTGCTGGAATTAATTATGCTTCACATGAATTCTTTTTCACGTAAGACATTTGTTTGCTACCTTCAGTTTATTAGTTGTTGGAATCAACACAGTTCAGTATGTTATTAAATCATGTAGCCATCTTGGGCTCGTGTATAATTTTAATTTACTTCCTGTAATTGTCCCCTTTTTCTAAGGATTCTGATAATTATATGTCTGCTATTTGTTGTTACCAGTAAAAATGGAGCAGTAGTAGGAACAGTGTACAATGATGTGAAGGGTTCCTTATTTCCTACAATTGCCGTTCACAGCCAAAATGAGGAGTAAGTTATACCGTCTCTTTAAAAATTTTATGCTGCTTCATCCTTCTGTCATAAACCTATTGTAATAAGGAAGTTGTGAGTGCATGTTATTGCAGGATTCATATAGTGCAGATATCAATCTAAGTCTGGAACTTTTGCTCTGCTAGTGGATATTAATTATTTATGATATTTGTTAATACTATTAAATGAGATATTTTTGTTTCTCTTGCATGGATGTGGCATAGTTTTGCTCATTGTGTGTTTGTTAAAGTATTGAATTTTTGCTGCCAACATCATAAAACAATTGTCAGGCCAACTACTCTTTTTTATTTTTTTAAAGACATAAAATTTATTTATTTATTGGTAAGTTGGTTAGAGGATTCTGTACATGGCATGTAAGGGCTCAACTAGAATCATCCATAAGCAACTGAATGTAAATGTTGATAAGCGCTAATACTATCTATGCTTGGGGCTTCCTGAAATCTAGGAAAAAGAAACAAGAATATGGTGAATTTAATCTATTGAATCGTCATAAATTTATCCCTTTCTTGCACTTCTCCTGTTTGCAACCTTGTATAAAAACTCTATTTGTTACACTGCTTGCAATGCTATGTTTTTCTTTCTTAATAAGTTGCAAGACTGTAACTGTGTCTGCGTATATATAATTCACTTTTATGAATCATTTTTTTGTATCTATAGTTGTTCTACTACATGTCAGACTGTGATCATGTAGTAGTCCCAATAAATAATCAGCCTTCTTCCAAGAAAATGAAAAGCCTAATCATGTTCACTTTAGCAGAGGGAATAGTAGTTTTCTAATAATTCAGCAAGTCAAAATATGTAGAAACATCAGTACTGAATCAGTTACTAATGTCAGCATGTTTGATGGTCCAGTAATGATGGGGTAATCTCTGATAGCGTTAGTGTTGTGTAAGAACTAAGATATGTGATGCAGGAGCTTCCAAGGTTAAGCTTTTTTGATAAGTTCCAAGTCTGAACAAAGCAATCATCCACAAGTCCACTTGGACCAGCTCACTGTCCTGCATAAGTCCAAAAGTTACGTTACTTCCACTAGCTATTATTATGTCATTAATGTTCAAATAGGTCATTTGACTGGGAGTGGGATGTGACTTTTAACGTATAGGTTTAGTTTTTTATCAGATAGGCAGGTGTATCTGTATCTGACACATATCCATATTGGTGTGCCAGGATGCAGTTTAGGTTCTGCAAAATGAAAAAGTAATTTTATTAACACTGCTAGGATACACAAGATTCAACAATGGTGCGGCATATAAATTGGTACTTGTCAAATACAGAGCCAACCAAATAAAATTTACAAATCAGAAAAACACAAGGAACCAAGGGAGATTTGTTAAACCTTCGTCTTCATCAGTGATGTTGACACTAACCTCAGGTTTCACAATTAGTTTGGTTAGAGCTCCATTTTCAGATTGGTGGGGGCTTCCTTGCCTTTTTGTGCTCATATAAGGGCAATGTGTGCCCTATTCCATAGTGAGAAAGAGTTTCAGAGATGTGCTCATGTAGGGACTATGCTTGCCATAATCTATAGTGTGTGTGTGTGTGTGTGTGTGTGAGAGAGAGAGAGAGAGAGAGAGAGAGAGACTAAATCTTCTACTAGATTGGAGGGATAGGATCTAGCCAATAGTTTAAGGCAACAGCCAATGACACTCCTCTCACAAGAATTGGTGGACTTGTATAGTTTACCAATTTAAACTATGATAGCAAGAGGCCAGTATCTTGGGAAAACTTTAAGAAACGTAATTCAGTCCTTGTTTGGGGAAGTCAAGAGGGAGGAACCAGAGTGGGCATGATTCTAACAACGCAACATGCGCTAAAGGGGTTTTAACTTTTAAGTATTCGACCCACTCACTTTGAGGTGGGCCAAAGCTCTAAAAGCTTCACCTTAATACTTAGAAGACCAAAAACCCAATGGGCTGAAAGATTTTGAAGAGACTTTAGGTGAGAGAAAATACAACATCCTGATTCAGTATATATGGGTCAGACCAGAGATATTACTGTGACAAGTGAGACTATAACTCTCTGGAATGTGGGGGCTAGGCAGACAGGCGGTGGGTAGCTTGGAGGTGTCAAGGGCAAACGTGGTCTTCACAGCAGTACCGAGGGGGTTGAATGCACAATGGGTGTGGTAGCGACAGGACAAGAAGCTTAACATAGGGTGGAGTTCCATGTGGTTTAGCATCTAAGGCAACATTCAAGTGCTAGGGAATGGAACTGGAGAAAAACTGACGAGGCTCAACTGAGCTTTAGTGGGGAGGAAGACAGAGACTAGGTGGACAACAGGCTGTTTTGGTAGGGCGCGACCAGGTGTTGGGCAAAGGTGAATTGAGACCACATGCAGCAAGTACATGGGCCATGGTGCCCCACGAAGGCTTGCAAGAGATTATTCCATTAGCTAGTTGTTCAAAGTTGTTCGACATTGAGATGGAGGGGGGAGGCAACCAAGGAACTGTTGGAGTGGGTTATGCAAAGCATAAGATAGTGTAGTAGATTTATGGGAGTCTCTGTGGATGAGTCAAGGATTCTTAGACTAGAGTGTTTAATAAATAAAAGGTTAAGGGTTCTTAGAATAGAGATAACTAAGTGAAATATATGACTTAATTATTTTTTTTTTTCTTCTATAGAAAAATAGATGGTTATGTTTTGACCTATATATGCATTGCCTCTCACCATTCAAATTCAAATAAGAAAATGAATAATTTGGCTTCAATAATTTAATATATATACGCACACACACACACATACACTATTTGTTTATGATTGAACAATTAATTGATAAGAATGGATACTTGGTTGAATCTGTAGAAAAGTTAAAGTGCTTGTGCTTTATAATGGGTCTATCTGGTCTATCTGCTTCAGTAATGTGTTATAGAAAACTGTCAAGCTTTTGAGTTTGGTAACCTTTAGTTTGTAATCCTGAATAGCCAACAGTCTATAGCATCTGATACGCTTCTATAACAGGTTTGTGAACAATGCTAAATTGCCTGTCCTGTGAAGTCTCCTTGAAATTACAAATTGTTCTATTATGTATTGCATATTAATTATTACAGCTTCTTTTTCTCATAGTGGCAGAGGTCCTGATTTTTCAGATGTGTTTGATCTGAATTTGGCAGGGTCCATGTCAACTTTGGGCAGAAACCATTTGCTTTTGATCTTGAGGCAAGATATGCTCCTCCTCCTTTTTCTTCTATTGGTTTTAAGTGTGGGTTTGTGTTTACAACTTTACATTATTTCCCAGAATTTTGAATCTTGGCCTACCATATTAGGTGATTTCCTAGGTTGAAGAATGTGATATGTACACACACACACACACGCACACACTGACTTCAGACTAGAGTGCATGTGCTGCACCCTCATAAACACCCAAGTATTGCTAATATATACACTACTTGGGTACATTAATGGCACCACTTCAACCACTTTGACCAGAGTTCCCCTCCATTTCTTTCTCTTTTAAATTTTAGCCCCAAGTCCTCTCAACCTAACCTCAACTCTCTCTGTCTCTTCCCTTTGCACAGCTCTTCCAAATTGTCTTTCTTTTAGGGATGGCAGGGGGCATTTAGTTTTTGGGGATCTCATCTCCTGCCCTTGCTTTTGGTGGTGTTCCTCCTACCCTGTATGCATTGTGGATATCAGCACTCGCCCTGCCCGCCCACCCCAATTCCTTAAAAGTGTCTTTATTTCCATTCATATTCCTTGAAAAAAAATTATTTTTTTGATGTTTAGACAAATTCCTTAAATTTGCAACAAATGAAAGAACAACGTAATGAAAAAAGTAAATCTCAAACAAACAAATTATTCAAAACATTTGAAAAACCCATAGATATTTCAAATTTTATTTCATTTTTCCTTGATTTTCCGAGTCCTAAATTACACTTCCACATTCAAAACCCCCAATAATGATCTCAAATTTTCAGGGGAAAAAAACTGAAAAGTACAAAATAATGAAATATGTTGTTTCTGGATTTCATAGCTATGAAGGATTATTTCCACTTATTGAATTGGGTTAGTGAAGTAAAATTAAGTGATAGATAATTTGTTTTGTTATCATGCTTTGCCTTTTTATTCTTTTGCTGGAATTACTCATTGTTGTTGTTTCCTTTGTTAATTTTTTCTTTTTCATTTGTGTCTTTTGATTAGGATTTTGAAAAACAAGAGAGGATGAAGCAACAAATGACAGTTGAAAAGATATCTTTGCCACCAAATGTCAGTCATGGGTATGTTCACATCAGATTAAATCTTATTCATCCAAGACATTTTCTACTCTGCTGTACACCTGTTGAGGTTCTTCTGATTTAAGTACTACTTTCCATTGAATCATCTGATTTGTGGCAAAAGAATTAGAAACCTTTGTTACTATTGAAGCTTGTCCTACAGTGGAGCCTGACTCTTGGTTTATTCTTTGGTTATAAAATTATAATTGCTGCCTATGTAATTTTTAGAACAATGCAATTATATGCCAACTGATTCAAGAGAAGAGTTTTTTTTTTTTTTTTTTTTCCTAAATTTGGTACAGCTTCAACCTCTTCCTTTTTTGTTTCCTTCAACTTCAAATGTCAAATATAATGTTTGGAGATCAACTAGCAAATGAGGTTTCAAATCCTAAATGTTCTTCAAGTCTAGAATTGGGATTCCAAATTTATCAAATAAGAGCGTTGAAGGGAAAGGATAGCTCTGGTTGCTTTTCTTGAATTTAAGAAGGGCAATCAGTGGTTAGAAGAAGCTTACAAAGCCAGCAGGAAGAACCTTAAATATATGAGGTGGGAGCAGTGTTAGAAGCTGTGCTGGGTCCTATACTGTGTATACACCTGCTCTTAAGAATTTCAAATGGCTGAAATGTTTGAAGTCCTGTTAGTGGAGATAAAATTCAAATTTTTCTGTGGGGGCAATAAGATTATCATTGAGGAAAAAAACATTTATGTAAAGCTTTCTTATTGTATTCATACTTAAAAATAAAATAAAAAACTATTTACTTATCTAATTTTTGAAAGGAAAAATTTTCATAAGATGTTGAATTCAAATTAGGTAAAGTGATATTATATCATTAGGTTCATGTCATTGGAATACTGAATCTTTACATTTTCCTGAAGGAGTCCTAGATTTAGATTCCAGAGAGAGAGCAGAATAGGAGTCTCTGTAATCCTTTTTTTTTTTTTTGGTGTGTAAGGATGTATTTTATGGCTTTGTTGATACATTTGGAAGATCTCTCATGAAAAAGGGATGAAAATAGAATTCCATTTTGGCTATGTTTGTAGCAATCTTGAATTTAGGGATATTCATTATCATATAGCCAAGGTCCTAGTAAATTTGATCCAATACATAGTGGTCTACCTAACATCTCTGACTGTAGGGTGTTGGCTATTCAAATTTCCATTGCATTTTTTCTTGCGATGTCCTGCTAAATGCATGCAAAACTGTTAAAGATTGTTCATAGCTATATGTGTCTTTGAACCATGTATGTCTTAAAGATATTTATTGTTCATGCTATATACACCTTAGAACTATGTATGTCTTAGCAACACATTTTGGCTATGTTATGAAAAGTCATGTTACTGTTATTTGATCTATGACTGCCATTCTTCAAGTACTAATGTGCTTGTATCTTTAACCAGAATTGTACGCTCCTACTTACTACATTATGGCTATGAAGAGACTCTCAACTCATTTGACATGGCTAGTAAAACTACTGTGCCTCCTGTCCATATAGCTCAAGAGAATGGCTTTGATGAGCAGGACATCATGTATGCATTGAATGAGAGAAAGACTCTACGACAGGTATGAAATTTTAGACTAATTTTATGTCCATATGGACTTTTGGTTTACAAATATGGGTTCAGTGTTCTCTCTCATGCTCTTCTCTAATATGTGACCGTGATATGAGGGTTTCACTAACCTTTTGATTCTATATAGATATATAATATTCTATGGGTCTTACCCATTATCCCATGCAATGATGGATCTTTATAAAAATTTAGGCTATTAAATAATTAAGTGGGAAAAAAAAAAAAAACTGGTGAGACAATTGATTACTTGCTCCTCCATTGTGAGCATGAGTGGATGGCTGTGTTGCCCACCTTCTTCCTCTTTGCGTACTTTCATTGACAGTTCAATGTCTTGACTGTTTTTTTCCTCTTAGTATATTTCTTGTATACTGAGATTTGTCAAGGAAATTTTCTTATTCATAAAAATAAAAATAAAAATAAAAAAAAGGCTTTTTATGAGAGATAACAAACTATAAATTAAATGCTTCTTTCCACATAAAAGATACGTCCTTTTCTTCACCTTTCAATGTGAGTGAAAGATACTAATCATTTGACTCCACTAGTTTTTAAAGTTGGAAGATATCCAGCTTTACTAATGCTTGTATGTGCAAAGTTTGCAAACATGTGAAACCGTAGCACGCATGCGCACACACGCACATGTATATTCATCTTTCAAAATTCATTATCAATTTATATTCTTTTGATGTGAAGTCCTATTGGGGAAATATGTTCTCTCTACTTAATTACTTCTTTGGAATGATAAAAGATCCTTTTGTGAATTATTCAAATTTTCTTTTCCATTTCTTTCTTCTTTTTTGGGAAAAGAGGGGGGAGGTGGGGATGTTGGGGTTTGCCTGGCACTTCATTCTACTTTGTGGTCGCTTGAGTTCTAATAGACAATCTTAGAATTGATACCAGCTAGGCTGAGAGAGTACTGGCAACAGTTAATACATGATGGACTGAGCTAGAGAAAAACATTGTCAACAGAACTAACAGTTCCAAAAGATCATATTTCACATGACAGTTCACAAAGTTCCGCAATAGACTGATTCAGTTTTGAGGCCCCAGAAAATGTAACAAATGGATAAAATGTGCAGTGAGGTGGTGTGATTTTATCTATCTTTGCATTAAATATTTCAGTTTAGGAGCAGCCCAGCTGAATCAAACTCTCAGAATGAGTTCTTTGCAGCTGCAACTATAGAAAGTTGATGACCAATAAACAACTTTTTAGTGAGATGCTGAAGTATAGCTTTTATTTGTTTTAAAATTGATTGGAAATGTTCTGGATTAGATGTTCCATCTTATCTTAATTAATCTCTATTTTCTAGTTTACAAAAGTCCTCCATAAAATACTTGGAGAAATAAATACATATGAATGGCTGAATTGGAGTTCATTGTTTCATGGGTAATATTAATGATATTGTGGGTTTCCTTGAGTTCAGCAACAGGTGCTTATTGTTGCATATGTGTTTTCTTATGCAATATGAAGTGATCAAATCCTCACTCATGGTTAATAGTTTATGTCATTCCTGAAGTTTGCTAAGATATCATATGTAGTGCAGCACCAATATTTTGAAGTTATTCCTAAAAGTTACTATTCTGTCTGTGATTGGTCTAATTCAATATATTCTCTTTATTAAATGTGGGAACTTTTGCTGAAAAAAACTTCAACTTATAGCTAACAACAATTAAAATAATTAAGGGGAAAAAAATTATAAGAACATACTACAAGATCATTTGCATTAGAAGAACTAAATATGTAAATAAATTAATAAATAAATAAAAAGACCTCCCTCAATCATTAGATTGAAAGGGTGAAATCATCAGCAAATGGTCTGAATGGTTAATTAATTGAGGAAAATGAAGAAGTACAAGAAGTGAAATATTGCAATGAGCCAACCCATGAGTGAGTTATAGCTTAAATGGTTCCTCCCTACATAAGAATGGGATGGAGAGTAGTTGTGTGCAACTTAGCAATAAACCGGATAAAAATAATAATAATAAATAAAAAAGAAAAAATAATAAAAGAAGAAGATATGATCCCACCCAAGTTTTGCAAGAAAACACATCATAATAATGTTTGTAAGAACCATGTGGTCATGTTAAAGTACAATAGTCCCACATCACCATCATCTTACTTGCAAGAATTGTTGTTACTTCTCTACTAGAGCTTAACCAAAAATGTGGATTGTGTTAAGGTACCTGGGCTTTTAGTTCTGATTTCCAAAATCAGTGCAATGGGCCTCAATATCTATCCCATTGGATGCAAGGGGCAACCACAATTTACATTAAATTATTTTCCAATGATCACATGCTTGAGGAGATTGCCTAATCCTTTTCAGAGTGTGTTAACTGAAGTTCACTTAATTATCTTCTCTTACATTTTTTTTTTGGTTTACTTATTATCTCCAACTGCTTTGTTTCCTAGCTCTGTTTTTTGCTTTTATTTTATTTGAACTACCCTTTTTTAGCTAACTAATTTGAGCTGTGTTAATTTTGCTAATATTGTAAATTTGGCTGACTTATTTTCACTGTGCATGAAGCTAATAAAGAATGGGGAGATTGACGCTGTACTTGGTAAACTTCATGACTGGTATCCCCAGATTGTTCAGGTGGACTCAACTTTCAGAGTGTTCTCTTGAAATGATGTTCATTAATGTTTAAAAAGTGTGTTGCCAACCTGGCTCTGATATTCAGAAGGTTTATTTAATTGTTAATGTGAAACGAATGTTGTTTAATACTTATTCACAAGGCATATATGTCATCTAAATTGGTAAATTGCCAAGCATTGTAACACACGAATTGTTGTTTACTCCTAGTCCCTGCCTCTTACTTTAACAAACACCCCCTCCCCTTGCCCAGCCCCCCCACATTCCCTTTTGCCCACCACATGTGCCATTGATTACAATTGTTATTATCATCAGTCATGCTTCAATACCATAACCATTTTTAAGTATTTCTTCTCAACTGCTTAACTGCCTCAATTCTTGTCCTTCCTGCTGTTTGAACTGTGTTTGAAATTTCTATGTGCTATATCAGTGCAACATGGCATTGAGATTTCTTACTGTGGTTTGAACTGGTGGAATGAAACCTGACTTGGTTTTCTGCATGAATATCTGGTTGTTTCTTGTCAACTGCTGGCAGAAGTATGGATAAGCCATACTAATCCATTTGAAAGATAAGTCCTAAGATATTTTTTCTAACTGGTCAAATCGTTTTTTGAATATCTTTTCTCCAATGAGCTAGAGCTAGAGCTTTTCACATCTAAAATTCAATCAATCTAGGAACCATTTAGAAAATAAAACATACTGATGTCCTCTCATTATCAAATTACTTGATTGACATTTTCAAATCAAAATTGTTCTCTTTTATTATATCTACAAAGGGCTATTTAGTATTTCTGGGACAAAAACTAGATTGATAACTTCAGCAGGGTCCTCTTTTTCAGTAGAAGAGATGATTATACTTTGAGGTTTGAAACTTATAGCTTCCCATACCTGAAAGTTGTCACTAGCTAAATGAGAACTTTGAGAACATGTTTATGCATTTTTGTTTTTGTTTTTATTTTCCAATGTTCTCATAGCATCAGGGCAGAATCAGGATTACAGATTTTGGGTTTTGGGGGGGGGGGGGGTGTTGTTGGGTTGGTGTTGTTCCATTTAGAGAAACAATTATTTGAAATTTTAGATTATTGGGTGATATATGTAATTGAAAAATAGTTTGGGGGCCATCCATATGTTTACTAAAAATTGTCCTTGAATCTGAGGAAAACTTAAAACATTTCAAGATTTGGTCGCCCACTAAAAGGGTGGGGGGGTTGTTATAGCTTCAATGTGATACTGATGGCATGTCATTTTTTGTTCTGAATTTAAATTTGTGCTTGATTCTTGTGGTAGAAGATGAGAGATATGTGATCATTGTTGAGCACTAATTGTAGTGCAGATTTTTATAAATTGTAATTTAGTTTCACCTTTTAAGGGTTATCTTCAACCTTCTTAGATTGCCTTTATTTATCCAGGCATTGACAATCAATTGTGCTTTTTGCAGGATGATAAATCGGCTACCTGCTTTCTGCTTCACTGTCAAAAGTTTATTGAATTGGTTCGTGTATGTTCTTTTCTTTACCCTATTAATTTTGCTTAGTAGTAGCTTTATACACAGGAATTCAAGCTACTTCCATAATAGAAGGTTTTTGTTTGTTTGAAAGGAATGAATGCAAGTTACCCATTCAAAGGTTTTTTGTTTTATTTTGCTTACTATATTCGTCAGTAGAAAATGGCAAAGTGTTCTCAACTTTCTCTCCATGATTTATGTGATTGATTAATTGTTCTCATATGACTGATTTTAGGGTTGGTTAGAAAACCCTTAATTGTGGTTGTCACTGACTGCTAATTTTGATACATACAAAGTTATGATCAAGTATACTTAATTGACTATTTATTTATAATTTGAGACACCTGAACCTGACATGTAGGTTGGGGCACTGGAGGAAGCTGTGAAGTATGGAAGGATTCAATTGGCAAAATTTTTTGGGCTCGCTGGGTTTGAGGATTTTGTTCAGGTACTGAGTAAAATTGTTTGCCAACAATGATAAGTCTGTTGCACATAGAAATACTACTTCTGCATTGAAATTCTTCTGGTCCATGCATTTGCTGTGATTTTGGTAAGTTGCAAAGCAATTGACCCAATAATTGCTTTGTTCTAGAATTTTTTGGATGAAACACATGGAATTTTATCTCTCATTTCCTTCTACAGTTGGAAGATGTTGAGATAAATGTTAATATTTTACTTTTTGCAGTAAAACATGAATTATTCTTGTCTCTCTCTTTTTTTTATTTATATATATATTTTTTTTCCTTTTTAAAGCAGCACAATGCAATTAAGAGGAAAGTAAAAGGAAAACATTTTTACCTTCCGTATGAGCCTTTTAAATACATCAAGAAGTGCCTATCAGTCTATAACTGTGTGCGTGTCAACCTGGGAAGAAATTTTTGAATCACCACAATTTACCATCTCATGGTGGTAGCATATCAAAAAAGGATGCTCAAGTGTAGACATCCAGGGTTTGCCACTCTGGGGTGGTCCGACTGGCCCATACCTTGAGGGAGGGGGTTCCTCGTCATAAATATAAAAATTAAATTAAATTGAAAAAGGATGCTCTAGTAAACCATAGGACTTACTGCTTTTATGACTTGCTTAGGCTGGTTAGGGTGAATTGGTTTCTGTATGTCTTAAAGAGGCATCCTTTGGTACTAAACAATACAATGATCCTTACTCTTTTGAAGTTTTGAGCTAAATAATAATTGTAACTCTCTCTCTCTCTCTCTCTCTAGGATTGTGTTGCCTTGTTGGCATATGAACAACCACGGGAATCCTCAGTTGGATACCTGCTTGAAGATTCACAGCGAGAAGTTGTTGCTGATGCAGTTAATGCCATGATCTTGTCAATGAATCCTAACTTAAAAGATTCACATGGTTGCTTGCAATCTTGTCTTGAGAGGCTACTCAGGCAGCTAACTGCATGCTGCTTGGAGAGAAGGTCCTTAAATGGGGATCAAGGTGAAGCCTTCTATCTGCACAGAGTACTCAACATTGGTAAGAAGTGCTAGCTGATATGTTTATCACACCTCTCGTCATCCCCTTGTTATATAGCCAGTTGACCACTACCCCAAACTGTTGCAAGTGATCAGCTTGGTTTTAGGGTATGGTATACTGTACAGAGACTCCCTTGCTACTTAGCTGATCTGCAATAATGCTTCTTGGGAGGAATGGGATGTTCTCTAGATTCATGTAAGCTTGCAACCTCAATGAAACATTTTAATTGAATTGAATTGAATGGTGGTTTGAATCTTAAATTGATAGATTATCCGGAAGGTCTTTTGTATTATGACTTGTGAGATTTTTATTAACTTCACAAGTAGTAAATGTGCCATTTGATTGCTAGGCAAATCTAAAAAAGAAATGACTTAACACAAAATTGTGTGGTAATGTCGGAATGGAGTAGCTGTTTGAGATTCCATCTTTTACTTAATTTTCCTTTCTTACTATCCGCTGGATTAGCCATCTGATTAGTTGTTGAAATCTTTTGAGAAAGTATCCTTGGACATAATATTTTGAGCCATGCTAAAGAGACCTAAAGGCGATCATGCTCAAATGGAGCTCGTTGAGATGGTGATATTTGCTCAATCGTTGCAATGTCACTATTGTAGATTGAGCTTTTCATCTTCTTCGGTAGAACCTCCTTTGAAAAATGCTAGAAATTGTCTGTCAAAAGGAAATGGCTGGGTTCCATTCTTTCCAAACTCTTAAAAATGTTGGGCATTGGTACTAATTTCCTTGTGTGTGCTGTGCTGGGCTGATGGTTACGAACCTGCAGTTCTAGCTTGAACCAATTTACTATTAGAGTTGACCCCTTGAGCATTTTTCTTCAAGATCTAACAGGTATTTTTTTTTTTTTTTCCTCCCAAAAAAGGAAAAAAAAAAAAATCAATGTTTCTTATACTCGAAAACTCTCACCAAATGCATCAGTTTTGGGCAATCCCTTTGACCATGCATTATAAGTCAAAAGAAGTATTATATTTTGGAAAAAAATAGGATAAAACAATGGAGTGGAAATTATTTTCCTGGTCAGCATTTTAGCGGTACTAGTTTGGAGGAATTTCCTCCTATTGCTAGATGACACGCCTTAAAATAAGAGAGATGGTCTACAACATTTTTACAATATTTTTATAACAAATTACAGGTGGTTAGTTATTATTAGTTCAAATTTGAAACTAACACTAAGATTACTTTTTTGCCCTTGCAATAACAATCAGTAACAACCTGTCACTTAGGATTTGTTGTAAAAATTTTGTAAATATATCATTTCTCTTAAAATAAATAGTGTGTCATTTGGGATTGTGATTCTTAATTACTTATTAAAACAAAGTCATTCGCGTGTAAAAACATTCTCCCCCACGAAGGCTAATCTTTTTGGCAGAAGGTTATTGACAACCATATCTGCAATCTGTGATGCGTGAGTGGACAAAGCTTCAGAAACCTCTGGCCATGTCTTCTGGGATTGCACAATAGCTGGTAAAGTATGGAAAAAATCGAGTGTAGATGCGCTACAACAAAACCTCCCACCTCCAGGAATTTATGGACTTGCTGTGGTATTTAAAATACAACCAACAGATGGATGAAGATGGACTGGCACTTGTAATCATCACCATTGCGCGGGGCATTTGGTAGTGACATTGTGAAGAGGGCACAGGACTACATTGATGAATTCCAAACTGCAAATCTGAAGCACTCACAGGTCAGAGAGGAAGAGCAATCGAGATGGTCACCACTGGAGCCTCCTTAGTACGAGGTTAACATTGATGGCACTGTTTTCTCAAGCACAAAGGAGGCTGGTGTTGGCATTGTTGCCAGGGACCATACAAGTGCATTAATTGCTGCATTAAGCAAGAAAATTTCTGCACCATTGGGACCATTAGAATGCACCATTGATGGCACTGTTTGCAAGGGATGTTGGACTCCATGACATTGTATTTGAATGCGATTCAAAAATTGTATAAGATACACTCACAGACCATTCCGACCCTCCCATATTCATTGTCAATTTAATTCAAGGAATTAAACATCAGCTCAACTGTTTTCAATTGGTGAGCTCTACAATGAACAACACCAAGCAAATTAACCTGCACATATGCTTGCTTAATTGCAAGAGGGATTCGTAGCTTTTTTGTAACTTGTTCAAAGGAAAATCCAAGCATGATTGAATTAGTTGGATTCAAGACGTATTGTAATTTACCTTCTACAGAATAAAAGTTACAAGCTTCTCATAAAAAATTAAAAAAAATAAAAAATAAACAAAATAAAAACAACCTTTGTTAAGTTGACCTAGTTCACTATTCCTCTCCTTGTATAAAATCCTCTCTCTCTCCAAATCTCCCCCTTCAACTATCTCTCTACCTACAATGAGAAAACAAGTTGAACAAACAAATCAGAAAGCTCATCTCTCCATTTTTGCAAAAAGAAGGTAGACACACGATAGGATCTAATTGCCGATAGGAAAATCCTTCTTTCATTTCGCATTTGTCATTGGACAAATCAAGTCATGAGAAACCAAATGATAATAACTAGTATCAATTGATGGGAAGGGGCTTTCAAGTAATGGCAATTGTCATAATCAACTAACGAGCAATCCTTACAAAAAATAAAAAATAAAAATAAAAATTTGAGTTGGTTGATTACTCTTCACTTTAGCCTGCCATATGCCTAGCCATTGTTGTTGAGTAATCTCATAAGGGTTGGATTTCTTCCATACTATCAAGGAAAAGATTGAGTTGGTTGATTACTCTTAACTTTAACGTGCTATATGCCTAGCCAATGTTATTGAGTAATCTCATAAGGGTCTACCAGTCTAAATTATGATTCTTCTAGCCAATAAGCTATTCTCGTTCACATTTGAAACTAGTCATATTTTAGCGAGTTCGAGTTGTTCATTTGGAATTTTCTTGTATAGGACATTTCAAATTGAAGCCTATCTTATGCACTTTTAGATGACATCTTGTTCACATCAATCCTACATCATTTGACCTTCGTCAAACTTCGTTGACACTTGGCAACAAATAAGGTATGGGTCCAAATCGAAGATGTTAAGATGTGATCAGGGAAATGTGCTTCACCCGTTCAGCCAATCTGCATAAAAAGAGCAGTCGAGCTGGAGCATGAAGAATTTCGTTAATCATCAAACAAACACAGTTGAAGTTCAATAACACGAAGAGTGCGAACTAGAAACGCATTTATGTGATGAAACATCCAAAACTGATACAGCAAGCACAAAAACTCAAAACATCCAAAACTGATTTAACAATCACAAAAACTGTCCGGGCATGACCAACAACCAAGTTAACAATCTGAATCACAAAAATAATTCAGAACACTTAAGTTTCTTAAAGCTAAAATCTTATAACAGGTAGAACTGTGACAATAATAAAAACACCAATAATATCTTGCAAATCAACGGTAACGCTTGAGAGAGAGAGTATTGTTCCTCTTCCAAGTTGCCCTTCTTGAAGGTCGTGCTTTGTGATGCAAGTGTCCCTTCCCACGGAGACCTCTGTATTTCTTTCCAGCTGAGGTGAGTCCACGAAGTTCCCTGTGCTTGTGAACAGGATTGCAGATCCAGTTAATCCTTGGGTCATTGCGGATCGCATTGTGGGCAGCATCAACCAAGATAACTTCAAAGTACTTATAAGTGGAGTCCTGCGAAGGTGGAATTACACAGCATCAAAACTATGAAAAGGATTTTAACAAAGCATCAACTATACACAAGGATAACTTCAAAAAAAATATAATCACAGGAGGAACAACAAAAAGTTACATTCTTTCAAAAAATATTTCAATACAAACTATTAAATAAGATAACAGTTCAACCCATTTTCTCATAATAATTTATCAACTGTCACTAGGAAAGAAAATTTCCAATTCAAACTATCAATTAAGATACTAATTCAACCCATTTTCTCACAATATTTTATCAACTGTTACTAGGACAGGCTCATTCATTCACAACTATTACAAATAACAACTATTAGAAAATATAATGCCTGTAAATTTCCAAGTCCCCATTGTCATTCTTTTATAAAGAAGAGGATTTGAATAAGTACAGACATTGCTTGGCAAAATAATACATTTCATACATACCTCATTGAGCCAGTATGAGTTAAGAACCTTAAGACCGCCCAGTTTACGACCAGCGCGCTCCTCTGCAACTGAGCGCTTGCTGCGTTGGAATTTCAGTTGTGTGACACCCTGGTTTGTGGGTTTTCCATACACAATACCCTTAGGAACAGGCCTCTTCCGTCCACCACGTCTTACACGTACACGATAGACCACATAACCCTGTAAAGAATATTATCATATTTACTACTAAGGCTTCATTTGGTAGGGAGACCAGAAAAGTGAAAGGAAACAAAATGTAAGATGGAAAAAAGAAAGAAAAGAAGAGATTAAAATGTACACAAACTAGAGAATATGGTAACAAATTCTTATCATATCTTAGTATTGAATTGTTTATAATATATTAGAGGAATAAGATTGTCAAATCACCTATGTAAGACATTTTCTCTTCTATTTTCCTTATATTTTGGAAAAATAAAAAATAATACTCTCCATTTTTGGTTTCTTCCTCTTCCCTACTCTACCAAACAAAAGAACATGAAAAATATATCTTCCCCCATTTCTATCTTCTCACTTTTCCACCATACCAAACGCAATCGAAGTTGTAGGTAAAACGTAAGTTGGTAAGCAAAGCAAGTATAACAATGGCTACAGCAACATGATAATGTACACTTCCCACAAACTAAAGCTGGTATGAATAAATTTCATTTCATTCTTTTCCTTTTTACCTTCTCTTCTTTTCAAATAAATATAGAAAAGTCATTATATACACAAGGTCAATCAAACATCAACTTATAGTAGAGCAACTGGATCCAGATAATGAACAACAAAATGCAGAGATCCCCTAATGTTAAAATGTAATAAATAAATAAATAAAACCCAATTATTAAAATATAAATAACTATCTAGCCAGTACATCAAAAAGAATAATTTTTTTCCTGAATTAGAAGTAAGAAAAAAAGGGTTAACATTAAAAACATATGGATAGTATTAAGAAGAAGAAGAAAAAGAAAACCTGCTTGGCCTTGTAACCCAAGCGACGAGCCTTGTCGGGGCGAGTGGGGCGAGTGAGACGGACGATAGAAGATTGCTGGCGATACTCCCAACACCTCACCCTCTGTAAAAACCTCATCACATCCGATTGCTTCTTCCTCCATAGCTCTGACACGTACTTGTATGCCCCTATATATCAATTCATCATTCACATCAATTCATTCAAATTCTGTAAATTAAAAACAAAACCCATCAATTTTCAAGCAAGTAAAACAAGAAAATGCCTACCCATTATTATTCTCTCTTCTCTCAAACAGCCTCTCTCTCGCTCTGTGTATGGTTTCGGCTGAGAGAATGAATGAAAGAGAGAAGCTATACTAGGGTTTTAGAGAGTAATTTATCGTGTCTGAATCACCAAAATGCCCTCTCCTTTTCTGTCTATACTCTAAAAGGCTGTTGGGCTTAATGGGCTTTGGAGGATGGGCTGCCTCATCAATGTTTCCAAGCACCACGTACCCAACAAAAGTACAAAATACAAAACTTTTTTTTTTTTTTTTTTATGGGAACAAAACTTAACATATTAAACTATAGAATAACAGTTTTTTTTTTTTTTTTTTTAAGAGAGAAACTATATAATAAAAGTTAGTGTAAGGACCCATTTCACAGCCCAAGTCCAAGTTGTATGATCTTGATTCAATGAGTCTAATACAATGAATTTGTAAAGAGTGGGTCAAAGAACTAGGTCTTAGTGAGTTGGACAACGGCTAGTACTGAATTAAATGACAATCAAACACAAATAAGAGATTCTGATATCAATGGACTTACAGTCCAAGGAGGTCTCACTTTTATAAATTGATCACAATTTGGTGTAAGTGCAATTTAGATTGTTACAATGTTCTCTCTGATGAATTTTCCGATCATTTTCTCATAGAGGGTCTCTCACATTATAAAACTACCTTGAGATCATCTTGATCCTACACTTGTTGATCATTTGAGTCCTTACTTAAGTGTTTGTCCCATCAGACACTCTCTTTGGCTTCCTATGAGTGGTGGTAACCAAAACAGCACTGTTCAGGGGTCTTCTCTACATAAATGCGGGCAGAAAAGTAGTTACAATGCATTTAATGCAGTGGTAGTAGCTTTCCCGTGGATATTTTTGGGTTTCCTTCCTTCTCGTATGTTCATGAGGCACGCCTCTATCACTAAAGCTTCTTGGAGGGTCACTCTAATTGCTGAAATATATATTTAAGCTGCATTCATCATATTCGAGGAAGAGTTCCTCCTCGGACCACCTTCCATTCATTCCTTACTCATAAGACTTTAAATTGAAACCCCTCATAACTATTTGTCCCCCCTCAAACCATTCAAGGTCCTTGAACAAAGCCCAATGCCCAATATATGATTTTGGGCCTTTATCCCTACAATTAGATATGTAAATCTCATTTATCTCACCCAAAATAAATAAATAACTAGTAAAGGTTCTATTTTCCTCTCCCTTTTGTGTGTGTTTGTTTCTCAAAAAAAAAAAAAAAAAAACAAACAAACAAACAAACTAGTAAAGGTTTTTGTACTCAATAAGAGATCTCATGCCTGGAAACCCCACTACTTACGTTCTGTTTGTTTCGTTGGAAAACTTTCTGTAAAGATAGTTTTCCACATTTTCCAGTGTTTGGTAACACAAAAAAAAAACTGGTCAACAGAAAACTATCTTTAGTCAATGAAAAATCTTAATAAAAATAAAGCTTATTTTCTATAGGTTGTTTTCCCAAAAAAAAAAAAAAAATGGAAAACAATCTCTCTCTCGTGGTACACTCTCTCACTCTTTCTCTCTTCCCTTTTCTTTTTCTTTCCTCACACCCTCACTGTCACTAATTCTGGTCTCCCCTCTTCTATAGATCTCTCTCTCTCTCTCTCTCTCTCTCTCCATGTTTCTCTTCCCCTTTATAACATAGTTCTCTGATTAGATTTTTCTTTTTCCCCTCATTACTCAATAATTATTTCATTCCTCTCTACCAACTTGCAAAGGAAAACATATTTGCAGCGGTAATTATTTCATTCTTCTCTACCAAAATCCCAATTCTTTACTTTGAATTTCAAACTTGATTTTATTTTTTTCTCTAAGAAATTTTTGGTTTGATGGATTGCAGGTAGTTTTTTTTTTGTACATAAAAGTGCTAAAAATATATAAAAAAATAAGAAGAAAGAATGAATGAAGTAAAAGACAAAAATTTTAAACATAGTGCCTATACGGCTCTAAATTGCTTTTACATAGGATAATCTTTACAGTAAATTAATAATATTGTTATATAATAAATGATAATTGTTAAGGAGAATTGTATTTGTTGGTAGATACATTATGCAAATACTATGCAGTGATAATATATTATGTAGATACATTATATAAATACATAATTTCGGGTAATATTAAAGATGTGGTTGACTATAGTAGACAGTTAGTGTACCAGCAAAAAGAATAGACAATTAAAAATTATTGTTATTTGTACTTATTAAATATGTACTCCTATGTCAATTTTATGTATATAGACAAATGGTTGATATATATATATATATATATGTATGTGTGTATGTATGGACGTTGTGGGGACCAATTAATTAGGAAGTATTGTTAAAGCAGTATTAATTGGGCCTATGGCCCAATCATAGGATGTTAGACCATCCAAGGAGGCCCAAATAGGTCATAAGGGGAATGAAATGGAGAGAGGAGTAGAGACAATGTGAGATAGGGCCCAATAACTGTCCGAGGGCAAAAACCTTCTCGGCAACATGTGTCCGAGGTGAATCTGAGTGCCTTATCATCGCAGACTTACTTCAGGGTTACATCACAAGTAAGGGTAGGACATTGGACCAGGGATAAGAATAAAAAGGTAGGCAAATATCTTCAAAAGCTGCTACCTCCGCATTAATTGCCTCTCAACCAACTCTGTGGTCGCATTAATGTGGAAGTGATGCCTAAACAGTGATCAAGCAGCCTTACAGCTACTGGTTGATGGTTCTAGGAAGTGTTGGATGGGACAAGAATGAATCCCCTGAATCTAACTTACACGTGTGTGGTAAGGATGACACCAAGATTGCAGTATATAACATGTAAAAAATGCACTGAGAGAAGGGATTGGAACTCTTGTACAATTTTATTTTGAAGAAAACCATATGAAACAAATTACTTAAGCTATGGCAAAGATAGATTTCTTATGGTACTTGTGTCAAACCGTCTTGAAATGTTAAATCTTATCATTTTTCTTCTAGGATAGATCTAGTTCTTCTGCCCACGCTCTACAAATTTATTATTTGGGCCGTTAGCGTTTGAGCCCAATCCGGTTTTGGGACCAATCCAATTTCAGTCCTTACAAACGTTACTATCCATATATATGAGCAAAATGAGTGGTAGAGATCATGAAAATTTGACAACTAATTTTGATTGTATCTATTGTCAAAATTTTAGTATGAAAACCAAATTATATATATATATATATATTGATTACATTAGTTGCTTTACATAATACACATGTTTCAAATTACACAAGAAATATAAAAAATAAAAATAAAAACTTGCATACCAAACACCAGAAAACATTCTTTAATTCATTTTCAAGGTCGATACCAAACAATGGAAAATGATACAGTTTTCTAGAAAATGCTCTTTAGAAAATGAACAATTTTCCAGAAAACATTTATGCTGAAACAAACAGAGCGTTATTGTCCCTATGTCAAGTGGCTCAATGTAGCTATGTAATATGATAGCTAATTTATAAATTCAAGTAGCTCACTAATTGTTTATTTTACATTTTTTTTTTTTTTTTGCTAGGTAAGTGTTTATGCAGGGACTAGAACCCCTGAGCTTGAAGTCACTTCGATGACTAGATACCACTTGGGCCAGTAGACCCGGTGGTATTTTACATAAAATTTTTAATTAATTTGTGCATTGCACATGTATACTAATAGTAAGAAGCATAATAATACTTCAAATCCAATCCAAATTAGCTTCTAATAGTAGTCTAATTTGATGCCAAGTGTCTATTTTGATTTTGATTTTTTTTTTAATTTTAATTTTGATGCAAAATGATACATTCACAACACTACATATGAAAACCAATGATACTACAATAATAACACACTAACCTAAGCTCAGTATGAGAAAATGGATTTAGAGTTATTTCACCGCACAACGGTTTTTTAAGGGCAAAGATTACAAGTGACAAAATTCACTTTTAATCTCAAACCTTAGATACAAATTTTTTAATCCATTTAATTATTTACCTTTTCATCTTTACCTATTTTATTTTTATTTTTTACATTTTTAACTTTTCTCTCTCAAATTAAAGAGTAATTGAATAGTAAAATAGCCCTAACTATTACACTAAATCCAAATACAAGGAAAATGATCCTCATCCCACAAATCATCATTATTGACAATGCCATCATCATCAATACAAATAGACTCCAATAAATTCTCCACCATCATCGAAATACTTTAGTTCTAGTAGCAATCCCCAACAAAGATGAAGGAAGCTCATTGTCTTTAGTTTATGCTATAGTTTAATTTGCTAAGAGTATCCATAGCAGATGTGGTATTTGTGCTAAATGCTATAATATTTGGCATTTGGCACACCAAAAACAAAAAACGGAGTTTTATCAGACGTGTTAAATGTGTCAAATTTTTGCAACATGCTACAATATCCTTTCAATTTTGACACGGTACGGACATAAATGGTATAACGATTTAATATTTTTTTATTCTCTTTTCACTTTATTTATTTCTCTTCTCTCTCGTTCTTCCTCAGACATCAAGCCTCTCCATTCTTTTCTTCTTTCACTCTTTTTTCTTCTCAATCTCGTTGTTTTTCTCTCTTCCTCTCAGACATCACCCTCGGTTTTTTCTTCTCACTCTTTTCTTCTTTCACTCCGATCTCTGTCGCTGTGGTTTTTTTTTTTTTTTTTTTTTTTGCAATGATTTGATACCCGGTTCGGCAGTGGGTGGGTTGAGATGGTGATTAGCGGATCACTGGTGATGGGTTGTGATGGTTAGATTCAATGGTGGGTGGGTCGGCCTGTGGGTGGGTGGGTCGGCTGGTGATGGGCGAATCGGTGGTGGTGGGTTCTGTTGTGCAAATATGGTGGTGGGAAGACCGGCCTGTGAATGGGTTCTAAAGGATGGGTCGGCAGTGGGTGGGTTGGCAGCGGCAATGGGTGGGTGTGTGGGATGCAGTGGGTCGGTGGGTGGCAGCGGTTGTGTTTTGATTTTTTTTTTTTCCTGGTGGTTGTGGCCGCAATAATTTTTCTGGTTGTTTTTTATTTTTTATTTTTTATAAGGTGGTGTTGGTAGATGTGGGTTTGTGCCGGTGGTGGCTGTTAGCATTGTTGCAGCCGAGGTGGTTGTGCCACTATTGTTGATGATGATGATGATGGGGAAGTAGTTTAATATATTATTTTAATGTGTTGTAAATATTATTTTAATGTATAGAATTGAATGATAAAACATCTGATAAATGAGATGTTGTAAAATGATGTGGTAAAATAATAAAGTAGGCTTTGTGGTGTGTCAAAATGACATTTTTATAGAACATCTACTACGGATTTACATCTGATTCTTGCTATCAATCTGATTCTGATTCTTCTGATTCACCTAATATTAAAATTGGTTGTAAAGATTCCTGTTGTAATGTTATTAAATCTGTTAATACTCACTAAGAGTGAAGAGAATGAAAAATTAATAATTCAACTGATAAATCAAATTCAAAATCCTGAATTACAAAAAGAATATTTGGATAAGTTTAAGAAAAATTTGATAAAAGATGAAACTGGTAAAAAACTAAAATCAACTATAAGTTTTGAAGAAACTTTGGAGAGATTTAATAAAAAGAAATTCAAAGAATTGACTGTTAATGATCTTCAAAATGAAATTAATGTTGTTAAACAAGAGATAAATGAATTAAAACATGAATTTAAAAGCATTAAAAGTGATAACAATAATCTCAAACAAGAATTGATAATGTTAAAAATTGATAAAAATCTTGAAATTGATACTGATTACGCTTTAAACCTGATTTAGGCTACAGTTAGACACAAGAAAATTGCTGAACAACTTTATGATAAATTATTGCAATTAAAAATTAATAATTTTCAGAAAATTCTGATTGATGATGTTTGCTATGATGCTCCTAATGCCTTTTGCCATAAGAAAATACACATTGATAATCTGTCTTATGTTGAAACCTTCCCTATTAATGTGCTTATTCAAAACCTAATGGTAGGATATTGCCAAGGTTTCATAGATATTGCTAAAGGTAATACTCATAGCACCAAAATATTAACTACTATTGATTGTTCTAACATTATCAATATTTCTTCGCAGGAATCGGCGCATGTTATGTGGATAAGTACCACTAATAAGTGGAATAATAATAATATTTATACCACTTGTAAGTGGATTATTATGACTTCTTTGGCAGAGAAGAGGAACAAGGGAAAAGCACCAGCACAAGGCTATTCTCAAGACAAAAGGCTCCCAGCGGGACAACCTTTTGTAATGCATGAAGGCACATCTTCTGGAGTAAAATCTAGAGGATCAACATCCCTTCAGGAATTTGTCCCCACAGAGGTGACATATTCCAGTGGTGATATGATAATTGCTTTACAAGAAGTTTTGTCTAAAAGGTTACAATTCCACAATGGAACTTATTTTGAACTACTAGATTCTATCAAATTTATTCTTGATAACCTTCAAGCTACTTTTATTAGAAACCACTGCAACCTCTTCTTGAGAACCCTCCAAGCACTTGAAATCCACCTTGTTAACCTTACTGCACAAAATGAAGTTTATATGAGCCATTATGCCAACTTTATTTCCGAAAGTGACTCTGTTGATGCCAACCTTGTTTCAAAAAATAATCTTGTTTTAGAAAATGAGGCTTTTAAAAGCCACCTTGATGCTTACATTAGTCAACTCTTTGGCAAAGAGGAATCCATTCTATGGATAAAATGACTATAATGGGTACTGATTATGCAAGATTGAGTCTTAAGACCCAATCTCTATTAAGAAGTGCCTTTGCCAACAGATATACAATCTCGTATACTGAAAAGTAAGGCTATGTTTAGGTCTTTTGACCTATGGTTCAAATATTTCAAGAAACTTGTTGCAGTTATAATCAAAGTAATTTAAAAGCAGCAATAAGGCGATAGAACTAGCCAAGCAGTATATATGAAAGCAATAAAAATTTAGAACCATTCAAGATGGCGGTAGCAACAAGTAGTATAATGAACAGAAAACTGAAAATACTTGTTATTGAAAGTAGAACAAACACTTATAGTAGTTGTAGTTACAAGATCTCAACAGAATATGTTAACAGTTACAAGGCTTGTACTAGTTTTAGTTACAAGAATTGTAGGGAAATAGTAGTAGTAGAAACAAGGAACTTTCTCTCAAAGAAGGCTTCTAAGGGAAGAAGTTCTAAGGAAAGAAAATTTTGAAGAAAAATTTGTCTAAACTTAAGGGACAAATCCCCTGAAATAGGCAAAATTTCGGAGTGAATAGTACCATGAACAGTAATCGGTGAACAGTACAGTAAATAGTGAAATTTTCACTTTTGTCTTCAAAACATCCGTAGCAAGAAGCTTGTCCATATCTTGTCCAAATCTTTGCTGAAAAGAAGTGTTGGAATACTTTTCAAAGGAGTCTTGCCAACATTATTGGAGAGTGGGAATAGTTGGAAAGTAGCCTTGGATTTTTTGAAACTATAATTCAAAAGAATAGGACAAAAAGAATCTTCTTCTCTGAACCAAAATATTATGCATGGAGCAACAATAGTAGACTTTGACTCAAAGATAAAAGACCAAAAGAATCTCATCTCAGAACCATCAGTGGAGTAATGGACTTTGAGATGACTGAAGGCTGAAAGAATCTCTTTGAACATCATTATTTATACATGGAGAAGTGGAGTAGTGATGTAAATCAAAAAATGTTATTAAAATTGGATGCTCTAAGAGCATTTGTAGCAGGTATGCCATATGCCAAATTTTTGGCATTTGGCACACCAAACCCCAAAATATGAGCCTCATGAGATGTTTCATATCTTAAATTTTTTTGCAACATGCTACAGTGCAATCTCAAATTTGAGAGCGCACTGTTCACAAATCTTATAACTTATACTTCTTTTTTTTTTTTTATTCATGATGGGCCCACTTTCTTTTCTTCTTACCTTTTTCTTTCTTCCCTCTGTCTCCTCATTTTCTTGTCCGACCAATTTCTGCTCTCTCTCTCATTTCCTTGTTCAACCATTTCTTTGCTCCCTCTCCCTCTACTCCACGTCACTGCCTCCCTCTCCGACGAAACTCAGGCCAGAGCATCAAGCCAGGCCGATTTCTATGGCAGTGATTTCTTTTTTCTTTTTTGGTTTTGTTGTGATTTGATGGTGGATTTGGCAACGAGTGGTTGTGGGTTGATTTTCATGGGTTGTGATGGGCTGATGTTGGTGGGTGGCGGGGGTTGTGGGTTGATTTTGGTGGTTGGGTTGATTTTGGTTTGTGAATGTGGTGGCTTATGGGTTAGTTGTGGCAGTGGTACTATGGTTGTGGTGGCAATTTGGTGGTTGTGGTGGTGATTATTGGGTGGTTGTGGTGGTTATTTTTTGGGTTGTTGTGGATTTTTTTTTTTTTTTTTTTTTTAATAAGGTAGTGTTGGTGGATGTGGGTTTGTACCGGTGGTGGCTGTTGGTGTTGTTGTGGCAGTGGTTGTTGGTGGTCGTTGTTGCGGCAGTGGTGGTTGTGCCATTGTTATTGTTGTTGTTGATGATGATGGGGGGGAGTTTTTTTTTTTTTGAGAATGATGATGGGGAGGAGTTAATATATTATTTTAATGTGTTGTAAATATTATTTTAATGTATAGAATTAAAAAATAAAACATGTGATGAATAGAATATTGTAAAATAATGTGGTAAAATAATAAAGTAAACTTTTGATATGTCAAAATAACATTTTTTATAAAAGAGCAAATGATAATACTCTAATAGAAGGAAATATTTAAAAAGTAAATAGTACCCGCACATCATGCAGGTTACAAGCTCATAAGAGAATTAATAAGATAGTCAGGGGTGTACAAAAAATCACTAGGTCCACACAACTACACCTTAACCGATCAAAACTGACTGCCAAAATGTGGACTCTACACCACATATTGCAGTGGAGGTGCAAAAATCACACCTATACGTGTAGGTGTAGGTGTGGTGCAATTTATGGTTTTGTTTTTAGGAGTAATTCTTAGATACTTCCGAAGCATAGAAAATGACGATCCCTCCTCTCACATTCATGGTGGGGTCCACTCATTAAATTCATGATGGGATCCATTATGAATGTGAGAGGAGAGAGCACAATTTCATTATACTTCGAAACTACTTAAGAATTTTCATATTTTTAGAAAACTGACTGCCAAAATGTGGACACTACACCACGTATTGCAGTGGAGGTGCAAAAATCACACTATAGGTGTAGGTGTAGGTGTAGGTGTGGTGCAATTTATGGTTTTGTTTTTAGAAAAACGCAAAAAACTAGCACCACACGAATTTTTTTTCTAAATAACAATAAATAGTAAAAAATTTAGTTAATTGTCAAGTTTCAAAACAATATTGAAAACTAGCATCTCGAGTGTCTAAAACTCGAGTTCCAAGATAAGACTCGAGTTTTTAAGTCTCGATTTCTAAGTGGCTTAGGACAAAGTGGGAAAAAATCAAGCTGAAAATCGAGTTTTAAAGACTCGATTTCCAAAAATTAATAAAAACGCCGCTATAGGTCTAAAAAACGTCACTATAGGGCTTAAAAACGCCACTATAGGACCCCCTAAACCTGTACTTAAAAAGATTTTTGAAGGAAAACGCCGCTATAGGGATTTAAAACGTCACTGTAAGTCTTTAAAAACGCCACTATAGGTGAAATTTTTTTTGATGAAGCATTTTCACACTCGCGAAGCGAGTCTATTGAACTCGAGTTCTAATAGGATCTCGAGTTTTAGAAACTCGAGATGCTATTTTCCTTTATTGTTTCAAACGGTGTCTAACTAACTATATACAATCCTTTTGCACTGCTATTTTGCACGTTACCTCAGCACCACACTATGCCTATTGATATATAAATTTTATTTTATACTTAATATATGTAGTATGAAATGCTGCATTTCACTAATTCAAAAAAAAAAAAAAAAAAAATTTATATGCCATTACCTACACATATTTCTATATATAAGTAAAGTGTATGCCCATGAAAAAGCCATTTCCCAAATTTCATGGTCTTTTTTTTTTTTAAAGACCATGAAAATTGTATGCCCACGAAAAAGCCTCTCTAAATTCTAAATTCTTTCCCCAAACCAACCCATCAGGTAGTTGATTTTTAAAAAATAAAAATTGAGTCATTTCACAACTTAAAATAGATTGGACTATTCTAAACCAGCCTAAAACAAAGGAAAGAAAAAAGAAAAAAGAAAGAGACATTGCTAGTTAGATAGTCGAAGATATTTGGACACCATTGTTATAAAATTAAATAAATAAATAAAAACTAACCCAAAAAGTTTTAGGAAGTTTCAACCCAGCACTTACCAAATCATGCCAGCGTAAGTGTGGTGCAATTTATGGTTTTGTTTTTAGAAAAACGCAAAAAACCAGCACCACACTATGCCTATTGATATATAAATTCTATTTTATATTTAGTATGCGTTTGGATAGTCTGCATTTCATTTTTTTTTAAAGCGCGTTTTTGTGGTTGTTTTCAATTTTCAGTGGGTCCCATGTAAACCTCTTTATTTAGCAATTTTTTTATTAAAAATGGGTCTCACAACACTAATCATACTTTTAAAAATTATTTTGCTGTAGTGTTTTCAGTTTTCAGCAAAATAAACAGTATTCAAACGGATACTTAATATATGTAGTATGAAATGCTGCATTTCACTAATTCAAAAAAAAAAAAAAATTTCTTATATGCCATTACCTACACATATTTCTATATATAAGTAAAGTGTATGCCCATGAAATTTCCCAATTTTTTTTTTCTTTTTTTTGAGAAGGACCCAAATTTCATTGTCTGACTCTCTAAATTCTAAATTCTTTCCCCAAACCAACCCCATCAGGTAGTTGATTTTTTTAAAATAAAAATTGAGTAATTTCACAACTTAAAATAGATTGGACTATTCTAAACCAGCCAAAAAAAAAAAAAAACCCAAAAAGTTATAAAAAGTTTCAACCCAGCATCTACCAAACCACACCACACTGCACGGTGTAAAACTGTATTGTGTCGATAAGGTGAACAGTCAAAATAAGATGAGGTGTGGTGAGAGTTTTGGGCAAACTGCATCTTGTCGTGTAGTGATAAATATGACCCAAAATTGCACTATGTACACCCGTAATTGACATCACAAGTTAACTTCTATTGACTTGCATATGAGAGTTGTATTTTGCATTTGATTGAAAAAAAAAAAAAAAAAAAAAAAAAACTTGACTTTGATGAAAGAGTTTTTTTTTTTTTTTTTGAGAATCATATAAGTTCTAGCTGAATCAAATATTTTGTCTAGGAGGGAGGATCAGCCTTTCATTTAGGCAGGATTTATTTCGGTGAGTCCAAACATACCATGCTGTGAGAGTGAAAGACTCTAAACACTAACTTGTTCCAAATCAGCATAGTTAAATCCAAGGAGCCCTAAAACTATATGTGCATTGATTCTATTTTATTGTTTTTTTAATCCAGCGTTTGAGTTTCTTAATTTATTTATTCCAACAATAATATTTTTTTTCTTTTGTAAAACATTTTTAAAATTATGTAATAGGATATAAGAGTAAATTTATATCAACTCTATTTTGCATCCTTTCATTTTTATTCTCAAATCTCAACAAGTAAAAGAATTTTTTATCTATTTTACTTTTCCACCCCCAACTAAACACACGAGAAAAAAAAAACTAAATTAATTTTTTTCTATCTCTTATTTTTACATCTTTTCTCCACTTTTTATTTTCTACTTTCGGATCTCTTAACCAAACGGTTTCAGAGAGGTGGTTGTTATCCTGTATTCCTATTCCTATAAAAAAAAAAAAAAAAGAAAGAAAAAAGAATCGGTGATTATTATAAAAGCTGTGAGAAAAATCCATGTCAAAAAAAAAAAAAAAAACTTGGCACTACACACACTCTGCACGGGTAAATTTCACAAATATAGAAAAACACAGGGACGGTGGTCAGCAAAACAAAAAAAAAACCTCCTTGCAAGTTGAAAAGACTTGTGATGGCAATTGGACCACCTAGGCTATGACCCCTATCGCTTTATTAATTTACTCGATAAAGTTGGACACTTTGTGAATAAATCTTCTTAAACACTAGATTCATTCATTCTTTCATACGGCACTCTTCACGTCGCAGAGAATCGAATCTATATCTTAGCTTAGATGATGTTTGGAGGCAAAGGCATGGGAGGTGGAGCTGGAAGTGGAGGAAGCATGTTAAGGAATGTTGGGAGAGTGGTTTCTGCTGCAAGAACTGGTGTTCCTGCTTCTTCTGCTGAACCCATTTCTTCTTCTTCTTCTAGGCCCAACACCCACACCCACACCCACACCCACACCCACACCCACAAGCCCATTTCTCCCAATTACCTTTCTCTCTCCTCCACTTCTCCTCCACATAATAATACTCCCACTTCTGCAACTTCTGGGGTACCCACTACTCGGTCACCTTTTTCTCAGTCTCAGTCTCAGAGTGATGAGTTTGAGTGGGTGTCTGTTGATGGTAGTAAAGGTGAGAGAGTCAGACCACATGGACATGGACATGGAAATGGGTGTTTTGATGATTATTTTCTTGGCCCTGTTCCTTCCAAGGATGAAGTCCAAAATACTGTCTCTGCCATCCAGCAGTGAGATTCTTTTTTCTTTTTTTCTTTTTTACTTTAAATCTAGTTTTCCCTTTTGTTCTTCATTGGGTTTTCCTTTTTGTTTTAAATATTAATCCGGTTGATTTTGTTATTGTTGTGTTGGAGGGTGGAGCTGGTTGCAATTATATCTCTAGAAAGATTTTTTTATTTTATTTTATTAAATCATCTATTAATTCCTGTATTATCATTATCATCGTAATTTGGGTGGTGGGGTTTCTGACTTTCTGGTGATGAGATTGATGTTGGTGGTAGAATATGACAAGTTCATTAATTTACCCCCAAATGTGAAATTGTTCAACTATAGCTTATTTTTAAAGTATTATGTAATAACTCTATGGCAAAGTTGATAGTGATGGGGATGCCTATGGCAATATAAATGGTGATGTTGATATATATATTTGGCCTGCAAGTAAGGGCAATTAGAAATAAATTTATAATTTATAGGAAGACGTATGCTAGAGTTGATATGCTTGCGTCTCTGGCAATCCAAAATGGCTTAGTGTGTCATATTAGTTTTGTATTTTGTGGAAGAGACCAAAAATGTTTGGCAATTGTTGTCCTTGTTGTTCTCATTAGAAGCTGTCTTTGTGCTTCATTATTGTTTGACCTATAAAAGTGCTAACATAGAAGAGAAAGCAGACTGAAATGCAGTGTCTATATGGTCTATTGTTAATGAGTTAATCATAATAATTGCAAGATTCCTAAATCTCAATAAAATTCGTTGTACAAGACCAACAAGAAATCTTCAATTTAAAAGATCTATTAGAGTGATAAAAGATATAATTTATGAGAATAGACTCCATTCTTTTATTTCCCTGTATGCAACTGCTTTATACACTCAATTTATGATTGAAGTCCCAAAAGGTCTGGCTGCTGAACTTGACCTTCCTGACATAGGAAGAAAGAAAAGCTTGTATTATGGCCTATTTTTAGATTAAAAATGAATGACCATGTACCTTATGCCCAAACTACCCCTAAGGTCCCCTCCTGGCAGAAAGAAAGAAAAAGGAAGAATTGTAAAACAGTGGCCTTTAACATTGTGTTTGGATGAAGTGTAATGGTGGTGGTATGAGAATAGTATGGGATTTTCATGATGTGACCTAGCATGGGAGTTTCATCATAGTGGTCAGTTTGCAATTCAATTAAAAAAAGTGTTAGTCCCACAAACTTCTCTGTGATGCCTTTGAAATGCAATCAAGTATGGCAGTTTAATGATATGATCTATTACAGAAAGTTCATGCTACTAAGGTTTGACATTTTCCTCTAGTGCACTTCATTGGGTGTTGAAAGAACCACCAAAAAGAAGTGCAGCGTATGGTTCTATCTGTCTATCGAGATATTCCATGACTTGTCTAAATAACTGGGTTACTATTAACTTGATAAGTTACAGATGCTAAAACTAGACTGAAATATGATTTTTTTTTTGGAGACTATTACATTGTATAATTGCAGCATCCTCAGTTTTTGGAATTTTTTTTTAATGTGTAGGGTTTTTGAGCCTCCCTCATACTCCAATCTCGTGAGGGACAAATTTGCTTCTGATTTGGAGAAGGATGTTGCAGATCAAGTTACAAGTCCCACTGGCTCAGAGTTAGACTGGGTGGAGCCCTCTTTTCATCTATGTAATTCAAGAGTGTTGCAACCTCATGGATCCAACAAAGTTTATGATGCTTTTCATATGTTGCAGACTGAGCCATCTGTTCAGGTTCCTTATATTATTGACCCCTGTATGCTGAATCTAGGTTTCCATATAATCTGTGAGGATTAATTTTTGTTGTTATTTTTGGGGAATTATTGTAGATTGTGACCATGCATAGGAAGACTGATGACTGTTGAAAAATAAGGTTTTAATTTTTTTTAGTATCGTATAAAGATTTGGCATCTCTGAATATTCATAGAACTATGAGGAAGTGAGCATGGTGATATAAAACAGTGGCAGCAATATCTTTTAGGTGCTTAAAATGCTTTTGACAATTTTTACGAGAATTTCATGATCTGTGTTTTAGCCATTGTACGTTATCATCTACCATTTATGTCTATTGAACATGCGTTTTTGAAAGTGATAGATGTGAGTTCAGATAAAGCTATGCTAGCATGCTTGGGAATTGGAGACTTAACCATGGAACTGGTAGTGCTTGTGATCTAGTTTTAGTGTAGAGAACAACTATATTTGTTTTCTTCTTTTGTTGTATACTTGCCTTCATTAAGGTCACAGGGATTTTTCTTCTCTCTCAGGATTATTACTCTTTCTAATAGCGCTACATTTTGTGTAGAGAATGGTCATATCATTGTCATCAGATAAAGCAGTTTGGGATGCTGTTCTGAATAATGAGGTGGTGCGGGAGTTTAAGGAGTCATACTTTGCAGGTTGTGGATTTTGGTGACTATAGTTAATTAAGCGTATCTGATTATTACATTTTAATTTATGAAGGAAAGTCATTAATTATAAATGTTGCAAAATATTTGTATTTCATTTGATCATAACGTTCACTTTGTATTTCTGGCTTGAGTTTCCTGTTTTTCCTTTTAACTGTATGTGTCACGTCTGTTAAAAGTAATATTTTGCTATATAGGAGTCCATCATCTGATAAAAGGGACTGGAAACATGCTTATTATTCTTCTGAAGCCCATCAGTAAATTAAATCTTGAATGACTACCAGATTTTCTTTTCAAATAAATTTGTTATAGTAGGGTTGTAATATGGTGTGAAGTTTTCCATGCTCTAAGCATTCTTTAATTTACAATTTAGAACCTGACCAAGCAATGAGCTTTCTGTTAATTCCTTACAATTCAGGGGCTCAAATAGGTGATTAGTGTTCCTTTTTTGCCAAAAGGGGTGAGGATTAAAATCATCTTACATTTAAATGCGGTGAATAATGTGGATATGGTTCTATGGTGTAAGTATGGGAAGGATAATAATAAATATTTTCCATACAAAGGCAGTGCTGAGGCAATTGTGTTTTCAAAATGATTGTTTATACAATAGAAATCCTCCCAACCCATGTGGTACCTTGGAAAAGGCAACTAGGATGTCTGTTGATCAGTCTTGGTCTAATGTTTGCCATTTGAAATATAGAAATGGAAATAACATTTATGCATTTTATTAGATAGTATCCTCCTTCACAAGGATGGATGTTGTTTTGATGGAGCTAGAGTTAATGCAAGTTTATGTGGAATGGATGTGGTAATTCATGATGATAGAGGTTGAGAGAATATTTAATTAAAGCTTGCACCCAAGATATGCATAGGATTTATATTGAAGGAAATACATGATTGATCATTGAATAGTCTTATAAATAAACATAGCTCAACATGGAAGATAGCTGAATTGGGTCAGGATTGTCATTATGTTGTTTATAACATTAGTAGAGATTTTTGGATAAACCATGGCTAGGAAGCAATTTAAATAGTTGATTTTATGGCTTCATAAGGATTGGCTTATTCAGCACTCAAAAGTCCAGCTTCAAACGTCCTTATTAATCTTTATATGATCTTGTGGGGTGATATTAATTGTAAAACCTGTCAAGTTGTGCCTTAAATTTTTTCTGAGGGGAAAAGGTTGAGTTTTCTGTGCTCAGACCAAAACAACATAAGAGCTTAGTTTCTTGATGTGTCATTATCTGGCCAAAGTGAGCCATCCTTGACATGCAACTCAGTCTCTAATGTGCTACATGGTTCTCCTTTGAGTTGTCCACCAGGCTTTTTGAGTCTCACTGCATAGAAGCTGCACATACCTGTTTCCTTCCTGTGTCCTGCAGCTTTACAAAGTGGCAATGATTTTATGAACTTGTAAATGACTTGTTCGGAATCCCCCACCCTCCCCCCCTTTTTTGGTTCTGTTTTGTTTTTAGTTCACATTATCCATATTTTGGCATGAAAAGTCTTCTTACACCTGGAGCATGCTCTTTGTATCATTGCAGAATATAGTTCTGTTATCCATTCTAGTTCTTTTTACAGCATTCTATACTATAAGAATGATTTCTGTTCCATTGAGACTTTAAATTATATTGAAGTGCTAATTGTTCATTGGTGGGTCTATAAACTAGTGAACAACGACATGCTAAGCAAAATTATACGTTACTTATTTTGGACATGATTTTTCATGATTTATGCAGTTGAAAATAATGAACCACAGAGTCCAGATGAGAGTTCTAAAGGATCCAATGAAGCAACCGGTGTATTAAGTTGGATTTTTGACAATACCAAGGCTAAGGTCATGGAAGTGTTTGAGAAAATCACAAAGCTCGTGAATGAATTATTTCCGTCCACTGAAAATGAGAAGACCACAGCAGGAGCCTCCGATCCCTTCCAGGAAAAGCTGAAGACTTCATTCCTGCTTTCTGTTGTGGTCCTGTTGATTGTGGTTGTGACTCGAGCCCACAAGGCTTGACCATAATTTGACGACTTGACAGTTAGTTTTCCCCGGTGGGTGACTTGTACAGATAGAAGTTTCCCACTGGGTGTGTGCTAGCATTAGTAGAGTTCCTTTGGCTCTGGTAATGCTACTAATGAACAAAGGACATGGGGACCTCTCAGTTGGCAGGTTATGTTGGCTGTCTTTAGTATCTTACATGTAAATTTGAGGCTCAAATGATGGTTCCTCTATTTTTATGCTTGGATATGACTATTGTCAATCAAGGGGTCATTGACTAGATTTGCCTTAAACCAAATTGAATTATGGGTATTTTTTTTGTTTGTTAATATGTCTTAATAGAAATTTGTTCAACATTAACAGAGTCCTGAAGTCATTCTTGTGATACCCCTTGAATTGTATGGATTGGGTTGGATGAGATTGTAGAGTGTGTAGTGCACGTATAAGGTGTTTATTAGGTAAATTTAAACCATAAAAGCAATTTTGAGCTGTCCTACTTGTAACTTGATTGGTCTTTTTGGGATATTAGTGAAATGTGGATTGGGGGGTGTTATATATAAGGATTACACATGATACCATCTCGTTATGTGGTTAGCACTAGCTCAAGTTGTTACAAATGGTGTCAATGGTGTAACATAGTCCTTGCCAAGGGTGAGAATGCTGCTTGGGTGTGTGCATCAAGTGTTTTTTAAGTAGATTTGGTTTATGTAAGCGATTGCGTTGAGCTGAGCTGTAAAGAGGAATTTGACTAATCGTTTTGGGGTACCGCACAGTGGTTGGTGCATCCTTAGGTCATGACAAATGGTAAAGAGTCAACCTATGAATGTCATGTGGCCTAGGAATACTACAATGCAATGTAGGCCTTGACGAGGATATCAAAGATCTAAAAGGGGAGTTTGTGATAGCACAAATTGTATGGATGGATTGGATAAGATGATATGAGTGTGCTTCCCAAGTGTAAGCATCGGGTGTTTGTTAGGTAGATTTGGACTACATAAGTAATTACAATGTGTTAATTGTAACCTGACTAATTCTTGACTAAATCTTTTGAACCATAGGACAAATATGACTAGCACTTAAGTTGTGGTGGTCTTTCTTAATTTATTATGTATGTGGACTTTTTGTATCATGGAATAAGGGTTTTAATAAGTTGGTTTGGCTTCAAAAGCCTTGTAGCTCAACTGGCACATCTTGGTGTTTCCAATGAAGACGTCCAAAGTCTATATTCCATCTCTCCAACTATTAAATTATCAAAAAGATAAGTTGGCTTTGCAATATAGGGCTTGTGGATGATTGTTACTGGTTTTGACATAATGTTCAAGATTAAGTTGCACCTATAATCATACATATTATATCAAAGTTTAAGCACAATCGGAATCCAAATTAGTTTTTAATTGTTGTCTAATTTTACGATACATGTCTAATTTATTTATTTATAATTTTGGTGTCAACTAACCAATTCATAATATATAGTGCAAAAGCCGAGATAATTACCTCACTTACATGGGTAAGATCACTTTATCATGATTATTGTTGAATTTTTTTGTGTTCAAACATGGGTTACAAGCTAGTTAGGTGTTAATGTTATACCATTTAATAATTTTTTTATTATATTAATATTTTGAAAATCTCGTTGTAGGATTATACATTCCATTTATTCTTAAAACTCAAACTAGATTTGGTGTTAATTGGATGTTATTTACTATCCAATCATAGCTTGATACAATTTTAGACTTTAAGCAATAATTTTAGCTCCATTTGTTTCGCTGAATGTTTTACGGAAAATATTTTTTACCTTGTTTGTTTCATTGTAAAATTTGGTCAAACGTAAAAATGTTTATTGTAAAATTCTTTATAGGTGTTGTAATATGTTTTACCTTTAAAAACTTGGTAAAATATTTTACAAAAACACACGGTGGCTCCCTCCCCCCATTTGGTGGTGCTGGTAGTTTGGTTGTTAAGCAACCAGTGATTAAGCCACTGATTTTGGTGATTTGTGCTTGAAAATTTTTACATATCTCACTAAGCATCTAAAAATATTTTACTGAAAATGTACAACAAAACAAATAAAGCTTAGTAAATCATTTTTTTTTTGTTTCATTTATGATATTTTCACTTAAATTGTTTGTATATTTTATTTATTGTAATTATAAAAAATTTAGCAATAGCTACACCCGGTAGCCTTGACTTTCAAAGGAAAGACAAATTCACTAAAATTTATATATAATATAAAATGAAATGTTTGATTTGCCATGTGGCTACTCAAATTTATGCCACGTATACATTTAAAAATACCTAACAATTGTGCATTTTCATTTTCCCCTTTAAGTTTTAGTATCTACTCACTGTTTCACATAAGATATATATATTAAAACAAAAAACTATCATTGAGAAGAAAAACATCAGTAAGGCGTAGGGAAGAGAATGAGAAATCTGAGAAGAATAACATCAGGGAAGAGAATGAGAAATTTGAGAAGAATAGCATTTGTAAGGAGTATAAAGAAATCGTTTAGTATTATTGTTGCTACCGTTAGTGTGGCTTGATTCTTGGACCTTTTCACTATTTAACAAAAAAAAAAAAAACCGACTTACAAATAGCAATTTTGGAGAAGACCCACAAATTTATTGTGTTTCTAAGAAAGATGAAAGAGAAGAAGTTAATAAATGAAAAAATCGTTTAGTATTATTGTTGCTACCGTTGGTGTGACTTGATTCCTAGACCTTTTTACTAATTACAAATAGTAATTTTAAAGAATACTCACATGTTTCTTGTGTTTCTAAGATAGATGAATAAGAAGAATTTGAGAAGAAGCTACCAAATGAATATGAACCATTATTTATACCCAAAGGATTATGACCCTTCAACAAACACATTTTCATTCAATATGCACATTTTTGGTTAATAGATATATTTTCATTCAATAGGCACATTTTCAGTCAAAAAACGCCTTTTGTTTAACAGACTCATTTTCGGTCAATAGACACATATTTGTATATTCAATTTGAATGGTTCAATAGGCGTGTTTTGGTATATATATTACAACCTGTCTTGTATATACCTATATTTACGACATGAACCAGGGACGCACCCATATGGGCTCAAGGGGGCCCAACCGCCTAGGCCCCCCTCTGGGTCCAAATTTTTTTTTTTAGTCATTCTATATCTCATTTTTGTAGTTGGCCCCCCTTCTCCCCAATCAGTCTAGTTAGCCTAACTCAAATAACAGCTATCCAACCCAAAAACTTAACAAAAACAATAAAAATATTTACAATGGTGATTGTATTTTAGCAAAAAAAAAAAAAAAAAAGTGTTATTGGAAAAGCAAAAGCTAATTTTTTTTTTCAATTACAGTTAATTGGTATAAATACCAATTGACTGTAACAAGTTATTAAAAATAAAATACAATATTTTTGTTAAGATTATATCTTATCCTTCAATTAAAAAACTCAAATTCTCTTTCTTTCTTATAATTTTAGACTACAAAAACTTAAAATTTAAATAATTAATTAATGACATAACTATAGATATTTGATCTTCTAGAAATTTTGCAAGCATAGAGGATATAAGAGGAAAATGTAATCTAAATGTGGATTTGTCAAAATTCACTTTCAAAAAAAATATATTGAGTGAAGTTATAGCCCAACTTTGTCCAAAAAATTTTTAACTTATCTATATATATAATAATATGTGAAACTGAGAGAAACTCAAATTAACATTCCAAATTAAAGTTCCAATTTTAGGCCATGTGTCCTAAATTATTTATTCTTAAAGAGTTTTATTTCTTAATTTTAGAATCAAATGTGGGACCACATCATAAATATTTATCCAAATGAATTATTAAGCACAAAAATCAAAGAGTCTAGAATAAATGAATCGTAAAAAAAAAAAAAAAAGTGTTTCACAATAATTTAAAAAAAATGGAAAATTTACATTTTATACTTAATAATATCCTTATAAATTTTTTTAAAGAGTTAACAAAATATAAAAATGACTATCAATAATATTTAAATTATATATAAAAATCATATTATGCATCTTATTGTATATCTTTAAATGTATCCATGCATATGCATGAGATTATAAGCTAATTTATCTTAAATGTGACTCATGTAAATAAGTTTAAGAGTGAAAGAAAAAGATTGATTTCATGATTACTTGTTGATGAGAGAGAGAGAGAGAGAGAGAGAGAGAGAGAGAGAGGTTTGATTGAAAATATCCATAAATAAATAAATGTTGGTAAAAAAAATAAAATGTGCATTTTTTATTTTTAGCCAAACATATACAACTTTCAAAAAAAGAAAAAGAAAATTCAAAGGGGTTGGGGCTTGGGAATAGGTTGGTACATGAAAGTTTCAGGATGGAAATAAATGTATTACTTAACTTATGCTAGAAGTTGGTTCATGAATATGACTTAAAGCCTACTAGGAAAATGACTGTTAAGGAGGTGGTGGGTGGGTGGTGGCCATGTTTTTTTTAATTACTGTGTAACATGTGGTTGGGAATAGAACGATACATCAAAAACTTCAACATTCCGGAGAACCAGTCTACTACTAGACAGTCTGATTATGACCATGTGTTGGAAGTTTCAGAACCCAATGCTGTAAAAGGTCAGGGAGCTGGGTGATAATAGCTCCTCTGCATTGATGGCATTGTGATGATAATTGGTATTCATCTTAATTCAAGGATTATATTGGAGCTATTGATGTGGGTTGTTAGGGACAAAACTAGAATTTCAAGAATGAGGAGACCAAAGTAATAATAAATCTAAAAAATTTAAACAATTTAAGAAGGTTGTATGAGGAAAATAAAAATTTGGAGGGGGGAATCCATATATTTTTTGAGAAGTTTAGTTAAATTTAAGGGTAAATTCTGAATTCTTGGAAAGCTTGTGGGGGAGCCTCTATGTAGCTCCACCCCCTAGAGCACGTGTGATTTGTCTATGAGCAAATACAAATCCTATTGTAGTCGATGCTTTTTAGTAATGAAATTCCCCTTTTTCTGGTCAAAGAAAAAAAAAGTACACTAATAAGTATTACTTTGGTGGGTGGACATGAAGGGATACTGTCGGGATACAAATGCATGAAATCTTTAATCATGCACATTTTATAATCCTTCCAGATGCATTATTGAGAGAGAGAACATATGGAAAAACATGTGGCAAATATTGCAGTTTAGCCGAATATAATTATCTTAAACAAGTTGTTCAGCTCTAATTTTTTCCTTGTGTTAAGATCTGAGAAAAGTATTAACCACATTTGTTCTTACGTCCCAAAAGGACCAATCCAAGAGATGGTCTAAGATAACTAAGAGGCCTCAAAAACTCCCCCCCAATACCCAAAATGATCCATATTAATGGCCCAAACCTACTCACTTTTTCCATTCTTCTTCAAATTCTATATGGACGGGTTAGCCAAAGCAATCACCTGTCATGTTGAACATAAATTGTAGCAAAGAAGCTTCAACTCCGAATGAAATTATGGATTAAATATGTACCCAGAAATGTTATATTTTGTCAAATAAAACCTTTTTACTCTTCCGTGACATGAGACAGAATTTAACTTCTAATGCTTTTGGCTATGTAACCCACACCACCCCCCCCCCCCCCCCCCCCCAAAAAAAAAAAAAGTTTTAAATAAACTTTGCCATAGAAAACAAACAATGAATCTCAAAAGCAGTTGTTTACAAGTTACCTTGTCAGAATTGTCAACAACTTTAGTTACATATCTACTCATTTACCCTCTTTACATACGCACCAATGGTACCTCTATCATGTTGATGGTTCTTCCACCACGCGTCAAATTGTTTATATTTCATTTGCAGGCAACGTCTTTGCATTTAGCCCAAGTCAATCATGCTATCCAACAGGGAATCAATGTCAGCGGTTACAACAGCCCGTTTGCCAAGCTCTCCAAGAACGCAACATTCTTTTTCTGCAAGGTTGATTGCTGCAACATCTTGAGTAAATATGCAATCCGAACCAGGAGAAACCTGCATATTGACCAAAACACACCCCCAAAAAAAAAAAAAAAGGTCAAATTATGTTCTTACATATTACTGCTAAAGCTAATAATTTGGAAGGGTGGAAAATAAGTAAGTTATCATGGTATAGATCAAAAGAATTTAAACGAGGGAGAGAGTGGAAGCTTTTCATGTTCTTGATAAGATATGGACCAACAATCAAAAATTCAAAAAAAAAAATTTTGATTTCAAATACCTATTCCTATTTCTTAAAATGCTACACATAATAAAAACTTAAAAACTTGAGTTACACTAATGACCTCCACAAATGAAGGTTCTGGAATGAATCCCCAATATTAACCCATCTTACGAATGAAAAATGAGTCACCACTAAATTCTAATTCATTGATTTAATCGTCTGGTATAAATTTTGTATTAAGAATAAATATTGAAAAGAGAAGTGACTTTGCAGATATGAAGAGAATTGTTATACATCAAATTATACTAATCAATTGTACAAGAAAATAAGATTAGACGTTTTTCTCTAATGTTTGAAGGACAATGACACAAGGTGAAATTTAAATTTCTTCAGGATTCTGTTTGAAGTGACATAAACATGAATTGATAATTAATCAAGGTCTAAAAGCAGCATGAAAATGTAAGAAGTTTTGACTGGAAACAGAACAAGAAATTACTGATTTCTTATGGAAAAGAAAACGTGGCTTGGTCCTTCCTACCACAGGTAAGGGAAACAAGAAAGTGCCTGTGTGTGCATGTGCACTTAATGTGTGCTTGTATCTTAGTTTAAAGCAAGCTCATGTTTTCACTCACATCATACAGGGAATCTCCTAGCTTTAACTTGATTGCTCCACTCTTGTAAACCAACATTTTGCCCATATATCCACCCGGCAACTCTTCCAAACTGCAGCTCTTCTTTGAAATGCCTCCGCTTTCCAGTGATGTATGGGATTCAACTTTCTCTTTCCCCTTTCTACTAGCTGATCTTTTGAGAAATGGCAGACTAGCAGGAAGCTGAAAGAATAACAACTTTTCTTCCTCACTTTCCACCTATCACAAACCACCAGTTTGTTTTAAATAGCTTGTTTAAATATGTAGCTCTAGTAAATTTTCAGCGTTATCTTAACGGTTTTTTAAATCTGATTACCAACCTTCAGTCCAAGGTCTGAAGCAGGATTTATAATATTCTCATCGTACTCATAATTTGCAGCAGCCTCCCCAAATTCAGCCATGTCAAGAAGTTCTACAAGCAAAATTAGCAAATGGCATTTAACATTACAGAATTTAATAAAAGTTATAATTCCTGCATTTAGTAAAAGTTATTATGGAATCACTGAAATCATAATGCTACACTTGTTAGTTGTTACTGAAAAACTTTACTACAATTGCTAAAATAAACACTGAACATGAGTGCCATTCATCACATGAACAGAATCCTTTGGTACAAGAATTCCATTCACCTTTTATTATCCTTCGTTACAATGGCATGTACATCTGATGCAGCCTGTGCTCAAACTTCCAAGAGAAACTAGCATGTGAAGTTTTGTGAGTAATGGCATCTCTATTGTTTCAGTTTGCTGAAGGCCTATATAGGTTATTTTCCTTTTCCATTTTTCTTATTTCTGGAATATAAGGTATACAGAATATTGATATCAATCCTTATTGTGATATTTTGGGAACTCAAGTAATGATTAGTCTGTGAACTAGTTTTTCTGTATTTTGACTACAGACCTAGGGACTTATGAATATAATTTTTTTTTCCTTCTTTTTTTGAGCTCATGATGAATATATTTATTTTCTGTAGTGCTTTAAACTGAGCTAATTCTTCCCATCAATTATGAACTGAAAATGGCAGGAGACACAGATTTGTTTCACTACAGTTATTTGGCTTTAGCTAGCTGATCTCAGCGGGAATTACAGCTTTGCAGCATTCTTGTTCCATCAACAGTATGCTAAGGAACAAAAAATGATAGTAAGAATTTGCACCTATATCAGTCATCTCAGGCTGCAGGGTCACCAGCAAGATAGAGTTGCATACTCATAGATGCAAATGAACATTAATTAAACATTTAGCACAGAAAAGACTGATAGTTTTTGTATATTGGAAAAGGCTAAGGGGTTCCGTTCACAAAAAACTATCTTAGAAGGTCAACCATATGTGAGAAAATAGATTTTCCTTCACAAGGAAATAATTGATGTTCATCTGTAACTTGAATTAATTCTTTAAAATGAATCTAAAAGCACACCTGGGTCTCCAGAGTAAGGCCTCCTCAATGGAAGAGTAGTTGGATAATTAGTGTGGTGGTAATCCTGCAGCATCAGGGAAATTAGACACCTAGTGGATGTAAGAGAGAGACAGAGAGAGAAGGGAGGGAAGGGAGGGGGGGGATCTTCATGGCAGCCATTTCTTACCCAACGTTCTCTATATTCTTTCTTGACAATCTGAGCTGATGTCTCCATAGGATCTGCAGAACATGCATCATTTCCATCTTCGTTGGCAGACGAAGGCAAAGATAAGAGAGTTTCCCCATTATCAGAACTTTTTGGGACTGAGGCACTTCTGTTACCGACATTCTCCTCCTTGGCAGCACCATATACCTTTAGGGAAGTTGAAGGCATAACTCCAGGACCAAATGCAACTTGAACAGAAGCTGAGGGTTTGCACACCAAACATTAGATGAAAACTAGAAACACTAACAATAACGATAATGAAGCTGGTTATGATACACATTTGCTCATGTATATTATATTGATTGGTAATACAGACTCTTCCCAGCTAGTTCAGCCCATCAAAAGCAAGTTGTTTTCTTCCAATTATATGGAAGGGTTCAGACTAATTGTTAACAATTTAAAGTAATTGAACAGCTCCGCTTTAAAGCTGTATTTTTATTTAATTTTTTAAAACTTCTCCTTAGCCACTCTGTTGTTCTTATATCAATCTTATCTGGACCAGAATTTGCATAATCATCCTCTTAAAGGAGCAGCCATTGATCTCCTTGTGCCACGTGCATATCAAATTTCATACCAGCCTATCAAAATCTTAAAGCCACATTATAGAACAACATTCTCACTTAATTCAAATACCTCTTGAATTTTATTTTTTTCAGTACAGTCAACTTGTTAATTTTGGCTCTCAAATCAGAAGGATGAGCTCCTCCATTAAACAATGGGTGTCAGAAAACTTATACCAAAAAGAAATGGAAGTAAATTCATATTTTACCTCTTAGACAAGAAAGAAATCAATTCCCATGTTCAAAATTCTCAAATTCTTGATATCTTTGCGAATTATTCATCAATCCATGAAAAGTATGTAAGGTGACCTTAAAAAATAATTCAAGTACCACATACTCTACTAGCATGCAAAGATATATGTAAGACTAATTTTTGAACTAATACAATATAATTCCAAATAAAAACGTCAGCTTTGTTTCCAAAATATATTGATTTCACCTCCTAAAATGCCATTCACATCTTTGAGTTGTATTAATATTATCATGCTTATATATATATATATATATATATCATCATGCTCAAAATATTCCTATAAATGTCAACTTCAAGCAATCCATTTGCATCTTAAAGATGCTCCTAAAACTGAGACATTCAAGTCACTGCAATTAAGGCACACTATCTGTATATCAACAACTGAATTTTGAGACCTTTTTACAACTAAAATATTTCCATCGTCTTTTTTTTTTTTTTTTTTTTTTTTTTTTTTTAATTAGTAATAAAAATCCATTAAGAAAAACCACGAAAGGGTTGCAACCCTAGTACACGGGAAACAATTTCCATCATCTATACCTGTTGACTTCCATAATGGCTTCTAATGTAGATAGGGAAATGAATGTTTGATGAATTCTAATGCAGATTTGGGAAAATGAATATGTGAACTAGAAGGTGCAATTGAAACAACAAATCGACAATGTGAGATCCCAAACATTGTTGTATCTTATATAAGAGCTACAATTCTTAATGTCCATTCTCCTACAAATGTTCTAACATTTAGGACATCTGCATAAGATTCTAATACTTTAAATTTGTTCAAAGTACAGAAAAAATTTGAAGTATTCATTTGTCAGAAAGGTCTAAAGGGCATTCTATCAAGCACAATTCTCTAATACTGATGATTTTCACCATAACTCCATAGGAAAACAACACCACTACTAAATATCACTAAACTCATTAAGAACATATCTGACAGTATATTAGGCCAATAAAAATAATGAAGAATATGCTGAGAAAATACATTTCTTTTCTTCTCTAGGCCCCCGTCTAGCAAGATTCTCCTGTAAATGAAGAGGTAAACAAGTCAAGGTTGATCTGAGAAAATATCTCATCCAAATGACCAAATAAAATGTATTTTTGAAATAAGCTAATAATCATAACCAATCAATGTAACATTGTTTTTAAAATATTTAACATCATAAAAATGGAAAAAAAAAAGAGAATATCATACAACTAAGAGTCAGCTCTAAGTCCTTCACAGATCATGATGCTAAGCAATATGGCTGTAATTATTTCTAATCTTCTTGGTTCAAGACCTATTATTTAAATGAAAAAAGTAGTCTTTCTTTTATCAATTGACAAGCACATCCATTGAGGATTGATAAAGATTGAGAGCTTAGCCAACTGCTCCTTGCAAATAGTCAAATGACTGTCAGTTAAGTCTCAAATAACATGAATTTTTTTTTGGAAACAAAGTTCTTCAACAATCTGAGAAACACGTTTCTTGAGAAATTTTTCATTTTAAACCACATAAGGTCCCCAACCATTACGTTAAAAAGACAACTGAGGGAAAATGAATTAGAATGGTAGAACTCATGCTTTAAGTTATATCTCCCTCTTCAAAAGTAAATATTACAAAGAAGCAAAAAAGACAAGAAAAAAATTTTTAGGTAAGAATTTTCACAAAAAGAGAAAGAGAAAAAGAAAATAACTAAGCTGAATACTTGCACTCAGGCAAAGTTCTCTCTTTCATTCGCCCAAAAATAAAATTAGTCCTCTCCTCACCCACATTACTTACACTAAGCATGGGAAAATTAAAATAATGCATCCTTAATGGTGTCATGCTTAGTGAAATTTCTAAGTTTTATGTAATGAACCGGCTAGGTTCTAAGGTAGATGAATGGGAATGGATGTGAAAATGAATAGGAAATTGACTAATTTGATGTAGTCCCCCCCTCCAAGAAGAAGATAAAAGGGAGAAGAGAAAACTTGAGAGAGAGGGCAAGAAAATAAAGGTCTTTGTTCTTCAATGAATGAAATACATCAGCTTGCAAGTATTTGTACAAGTCATTAGCAAGTGTAACCTAACCAACTAACAAGTTGTAACTGATTAATCTCCACTTCTTAGTCTTTCTTGCAAGTCTAAAACTAACTAGGCTCCATATTTTCAATCTTGCAACTAACATAGTGCTTTTCCTGCAATCTTGTAAACTATGGGTTACATTTATAGTGTTAACTAGCTAGCTTGGGTTGATTACATTTTACAAAAAGTGAAAATCTCAGTAGAACCCTGGGCTTTGTAGGTAGGGGATTATTTTGGGCATCTAGAAAAATTCCAGACTTGCAATTTTTGAATCCTTAACCGTGCCCAAGTCCCAACCATATCATTAGACAAACAAGTCACTAGCAGATGGACTAGACATATTTGAGTAAAGGTTTTTAACGAATTAATTCACTGGATCTAAATATTGAAAATTTCATATAAAAATTGATTCACAAAATATATATATATTTTTCCAGAAACTCATTCTCTCCTATTTTTCGGACAGGAAAAAAAATGCATATTTGAACTTACTAAAAGCATAAGAAACAAATGTGATATTCATTTATTTATTAATTTTTGGTTTAAAATAAGTTAATTTTACGCTGTTCTTATTAAGAATAAATCATAAGATAAAAAACAAAACAACAAAACCTTTTTTTTTATAAATTTATTTTTTTATTATTTATTTATTTATTTTGGGTAAAAGTTTGTGTTGTTTCTTCATATCATAGCATACATAATATATTAACAATAAACAAACACGACCTAAACTTAAGACCCAAAAGGCCAAAACACCCATTTATTGTTATTGTCCGCAACCAAACAGAGGTTTAGAACCCGCATTTGATATAACCCATTTCCAAAACCACATTCCATTCCATTAATTTAAACAAACAGCTCTCATCCCATCCCATCTCATCTCATCCCATCTCATCTCATCCCAAAGAAAAAGAAATGGTAACAAACAAACAAACAAACAGAGACACGCTTATCAAAAAAAAAAAAAAAAACAAACAAACAAACAGAGACACAGTGAGTCAGTCACACACAGTGAAGCAAAAAAAAAAAAAAAAAAATCCCAAAATCTGTATGAAGAAAATGGAAAGAAAGAGTAATAGTAATTAGTACATACATTGAAGCGGCGAAGTAGATACTGTGCCTCTTCTTCAGCTTTTCCATCTTCATCAACCACTTCACTGCCATTCAAATTCAAATTCAAATCAAAATTTGTGAAAATGGGTTTTAAATTAATATTCAATAAATAATTTACGTACGTTTTGGGAGTGGGAGAGGGAGAGGGTTTGGTTTTCCTGCGAGGTGGGGCTTTTGGCGCAAACTTAAGCTGCAAAAGAAAACAGAGTTTTTCCTCAAAAATATCAGATCCCAAATCTATATTCTAAACTAAAGAAACAAAATATGATTTACCTTCCTTGAAGAAGAAGAAGAAGCAGAGGAGGACTTGTCTCCTCCTCCTCCTCCTTCTTCCATGCTTTTCTTCATTCAGATCAGATCCAACACCCAAATTGCAACAAAAAAAATGTTAATGAAAATGTCAGGTTTCGAACCAGAGACCTCCGAGCCGCAATTGAAAGCCTTTACCACTATGCTTATGACATTTTTAGGTTAACTTTGGAAATTTAAATATATAACTCATCATTACTTGTCCGCGGTGTCTTTTATTTGTTTTTGGTTTTTTAGGAGTAAAGTCCGAAAATTTTATCATGTGGACCTGCACATTACTTACTGAACCACGCTATAGACACAAAAAAAAAAAAAAAATATTAACATAAGATGTGTTGAAAACTTTTACCGGTTCTTGTTTAAACTCACCATTTATATCAATTTTGTACTTATCAGTTATCATCAATAATCCATCACATCAGTCAGGTGTGAAATTTTTTCTCAAATTTTCTTCTATGTTTATAAACTTTCTTTTACTTATTTGGTGGAAATGCATTTTTCATTCTTACATTTTGTCTTAATTCCCATTTTGGTACTTACTTTTTGTTTTTACTACATTTAGTCCTTATTTAGAAAAACGTCATCCATTTTAGTCTCTACTATCAATGCCCTAATGGAAATATCCTAGGTAGCAAACGGCGGATTAAAATATTAATTTCTCTCTCTTACATGTAGCCACTCCTCCTACCAAATCACCTTCCCGCCTTAATTTCTTACACATGAGCCTCACGTGACACACACACACTGTTAACCCACGTGTGTAACAAACAAAACCCCAAATGTTCAATAGTTAAACCCTAATTTCAGAAAATACGTTCACCATCACTGTCATCCTCAACGACACTCCTTAGCCAAATCTAATGAAACCTTAGCTTCAACCTTACATCGGCCATCATTGAAACCAAATACCCAAAAGAAGCGAAATACCCACATCGATCTGAAGACAAACGTGAAAAAAAATACCCTTTATCCTAAAGGTATGTTCTTTCTCTCGATCTCTTTATCTGTAAGTGGACCACAATGATAAAATAAGTTTGACTGTTTTGTTTTGGAATTTGTATAATACTGTTTGTCTTTTTTGTTTGTTGCTTTTTGTGTTTATGATGGTTCCTATCCCTGGTCCACGTGTTCCCCTGTTCCCATGGTTGGTTGTATTAGTTTATTATTAGTTTATCAATTTAAACATTAGTTTATCAGTTAAAAAATATTTTGTTGTATTGTATATTAATTTGTATATTATTAGTTTATTAATTTATAAAACAGTTTATCAATTGAAAAGTGTTTGGATGTATTGTATATTAATTACTCCCTCCGTCCCACTTTTTTTGTCTTCTATTCCATTTTGAGATGTCCTAAAATATCGTCCTATTTCTAAAAATAAAAGTCATTAATTTACTAATATTCCTATTATACCCCTATTAATTTACTAATTCAATTTTTTGATAAATTTTTTTAAGGGTAATTTTGGAAACTTATACATTTTTAAAAGGTAGACAAGACAAATTGTAAGGGTAAAATTCCCAAGTCAAACAATGGGCCTTAGGCCCCATACAGAATCTAGCCACAACCGAGGAGAAAATGGGGCACCAAAAAGACTTCCAGCCCAACCCTGATAAGTCCAAGCTTATTTAAAAAGACGTCCGAGGAGGAATGTCTCCTCGGACGTACCAAATATGGGCCCAACGTGCACCCTATCCATAATGAGGAATCACTCCAAACGAATATTGGTAGTAAGGATGAGCCTCACAGAGCCGGGAGAAGGAAGAGAGTATAGGATGTCCAGGGGGAGACCACAACTGCCGCATTAAATACAAGGAAGCTACTTTTCTGGCGTATTAATGTGGAAAAGACAGGCGAACAGTGTTACCTTGGCCACTGCAACTCACAGAAAGATAGGGTGGATGTCCGATGGGACAGGCACTCAAATGAAGGTCCAGATGATCAACAAGTGTAATACTCTTATTACTTTAAGGAGGCTATATAAGAGAAGGGCATCCCCATGAAGAGGGGATCGGAAAAAAGGGAAGAAAGAAGAAAAGATAGAGAGAGAAAGACTATAGCCTTTTATCAGGAACAGAGGTGCACCCATATGTCTCCTCGGACCAAACATCCAGTTGACATAAAGGAGGTATTCTTACGTTCGAATCGCTGCATGGCCCAAAATTAGCTAACATACACTTCGTTAAGGCCTAGTTCTGTAACCCACTATCTACAAATTCATTGTCTAAGGCTCTTTGGGCCAAAATCACTTACCTGCTGGGCCTGGGCCCCAAAAAACTGGCCCTACAACAATAAATGATGTTTCTTTAAAAAGTTTGACTTTCCAAACAAGACAAAAAAAGTGAGACAGAGGGAGTAGTTTATCATTAGTATATTAATATAAAAATTAATTTATCAGTTGAAAAGTGTTTGGTTGTATATTATATGCAAGATGGATAAGTTATTTACTCTCTATGTTTACCATGGTGAGCATTTTACTTGGGACCCCCAACAGTATGTGGGAGGAACAGTCAATGTTGTAGATAATTGTGACCTTGATAGGTGGTCAAAGGTAGAGATTGAAGGTATATATAGGGATTTTGGGTACACTGCAATGAGTACTCTTTGGTTTAAAATGTTTGGTTTGAACCCAAAGCATGCAAATTTTCACCTGGTTATTGATGATGATGCTGCAATGTTCATGACAGACTTAGTACAAGGTCATGAAGAGATTCATATATATGTTGATCATTCAGTAGATGAGCCTGAGGAGTTAGAAGTTAAGGACATTAAGCCATTAGAGGTATTACAACCTAATGAAGAACCTAGTGTTAAGCCATTAGGAGCAAAAGTTAGGAATGATCAAGTATTAGATGTTGTAGACCTTAAAGTTGTTGAAGTTAATGACTCAATAGATTATAATAAACATGCTAGCTATTATGAAGATAAGGTTGATTCTGAAGGTGATGTTAGTGATCATTATTATGATCAAGCTACTTATGAAGATGATTATAATTATAGTTTTAATTTTTATGATAATGATGATTGGCATGGGCAGAATAATGAGGACTATAGACATGATAGTGGCGAGTTTGTTGTACATGATAATGAGGAGTATGACAATGATAACCATGATGATCCTGTTGAGGTAGATGTTGAACAATTCTATTCTAGGATTGTTGGTAAAGAACCAGTCATTAAGGAGCAACATGAGGACCCATTCGATGAAGCTGTAGAGGATAGTACTAACATTGGGGGAAGTGACCTAGAAGAGGAACTAGACCTACACCCTAATGGAAGGAGTTTTGATGATGACAGTAGTGATAGTTAGGACAACATGGAAGATGTCCATGATGAATCAGTCCAAATGGGTGCTAGGATAATGAATTCATATTATAAGAGTGAGGAGCGTCTTGATGAATCATCATCTGACACTGCTCAGGGTGAGGATGACAGTGATGATGACCATCTTGCTGTTGATGATGTAGACAACTCTATTAGGAGAAGGAAGTTTCTAGTATTTAAGCCAGTAGCTAAAGCTGAGCATATTAGGTTTGAGAAGGATATGTTTTTTACTTCACCTAAGCAATTTAAGGATGCTATTACTAATTATGCAATTAAGGTTGGGGTGTACGGTTTGTAAAAAATGACCTACAGAGAGTTAGAGCCTGTTGCCAACCTAGATGCAAATTTGTAGCATTCCTTACAAAGGTGGCAAGGGAGAGGAACTATCAATTAAGAACACTGATTACTGAACACACATGCATTAGGAGTTATAAAAATCCAAGGTGTACTTTTGCATACATTGGGAAGAAGTTGCTGAGGAAGGTTAGGAGGTAGCCAGACATAAAACTGAAAGATATTCAAGATGCTGTCCATGACAAATATATAGTGAATATAAATGCAGGCAAAGCAAGTAGGAATAGAGAGAAGGCTCAAGATTTTGTTGATAGAGCTCATATACAACAATACAACCAGCTATAGAAGTATTGTGAAGAGTTAAGGAGGTGCAATCCTGGCAGCACAGTACTAATGAAGGTAAAGTGGTCAATACCGTACTGATACCGGCCGGTATGTACCGTACCAATACATATACCAATATCGAAATGCCAACGTTTCGTACCAATTTAAATACCGACCGTACCGGTCAATTTCGGGCAATACCGGCCGGTATACTAAAAAAAAAAAAAAAAAAAAAGCTAGTTTTGTAATTTTTGAATTTTTTGTAAAGATGGAATGGTAACTTACTTCTATTAACTTATTAGTATTATTTGTTTTCTTAGTATGCAATGAACAATTAAGTTTTCTATTTTTTATAGTGTTTTTTTTTTTCTTTTAATTGATGCTAAAGTCTAAAATCATGAATAATTTGTTCTGAATTAAGGTAATGTTTTGTGGTAAACTTTTATATTTATTATAATACACACACACACACCCAACACACACACATATAAAATAACGATAAACCCAAAATGGTACACCAATATTAAACGGTACACCGGTATTGACCAATATCGAAATATATCGTTCCATTAGTCAAACCGGTACAGCTTTCGGTACGAGATTGACTCCCTTGGATGAAGGTCCATACCTTTAATGAGAGTGATTTAGCAATTGAGATGGGCTTGACAATTGGTGTGCCCTATTTTGAAAGATTATATATAAATATATATATATATATATATAGAGAGAGAGAGAGAGAGAGAGAGAGAGAGAGAGAGAGAGAGAGAGAGGGTTGCAAGAGGGGTTTTTTTGACTGGATGCATGCCATTTGAAGACCAAGACAAGAGGCCAGTTGATTAGTGCAGTTGGCAAAAACCCCAATGACGAGTACTTCCCTTTTGCTTTTGCAGTAGTAGAGGCTAAAAGCAAGGATTCTTGGATTTGGTTTCTGAATTTGTTGCTTGCTGACATAAGTGATAGTAAAATATGGACTTTCATTTCAGATTAGCAAAAGGTATGTATTTAATGTGAACTAGTTGATTTTCAAAATATCATATAAATATGCTCTATATTGACTGTAATGAGTTATTGTTCTTGGCAGGGATTGGTCCAAGCCTTTGTTGACAATTGGCCACAGTATGAGCACAGGATTTGTTGCAGACATTTATACAATAATTTAAGGAAGAATCATCCAAGAGTGCTCATTAGAGACTTGTTCTGGAAAACAAGCAAGGTAACATAAACAAGAGTTTGAGAAGGCAATGAATGAATTGAAAGAGGTTGATGAAGATGCATATAATTGGCTTAATGCCCATTCAACAACTATTTGGGCTAGGCATATGTTCAGTGGAGATGGTCAAGGTGACATAGTGCTCAACAACATGTGTGAAAGTTTTAACAACAGAATTCTTAAGTTTAGAAGCAAGCCAATAATCAGCATGGTATAAGTTATATTGTTTGTGATTATTTGTATGTGTTTTAATTTCCATAGTTATATGTGTTTTGAAGAATATTTTGAAGGATACATTTATTGTTCATTTGTATGTGCTTGTAGCTTGAGTGAATCAGGTTGTATTTAATGGGAAGATTTCAAGCAAATAGGAAGATGATTTTAAAGGTAGAGTCAGAACTATGTCCTAAGATTAGGAAGAGATTATATAAAGAGAAGATGGGCAGCAACAAGTGGCTAGTATGTTGGGCTGGTCATACCAAGTTTTAAGTGAAAAATATGCTAGAAAGTTTCACTGTGGACCTAGTTGAATCCAAGTGCAGTAGTAGGAAATGGGACATAATAGGTATACCATGTGTCCATGCCATTTTCTACATATTTTTCAATAGAGAGAATATTGAAAAGTATGTGGATGACTGTTACAAAGTGACTACTTACCAGACTTGCTATGAGCCACTTATAGATCCAATTAATGGACAAAATATGTGGAGACCTAGTGTCCTTCCACCTGTACAGCCTCCTATCAAGAGAAGACCTCCTGGCAAGCCTAAGAAGAAGAGAGCTAAGGAGCCTGATGAACCAATAAGTAGAAGGAAATGAAGGGGAGTAGGCATCTCCAAGCAGTGCAAGTCTTATAGCAAATTAGGGCACAATAGAAGAAGCTGCAAGGGAGAGGTTGGGGGATCTCTTCCCTACCAAGGAATGCCAATTGCAAACTAATAAGAGGACTAAGCAGGTAAAATGTCTAAACTCCAACCTTTTAACAGATTGTCTGGACATGGGTAGTAGCATATTTTTTTTTAAATGATAATTGTACTAACCTAAGATTGTTTGTAGGCCAACAACAGAAGTGCACCTCCAACCTCCAACACTGCTAACCTCAAAAGTGCACCTCCCACCTCCCAACACTACTAACAGCAGAACTACACCTTCAACCTCCAACACTGCTACCTTCAAAAGTGCACCTCCACACTCAAGTGATACTACATCCAATCCAAGTCAGAAAAGGCAGAAGAAGAACAGGGCAGTCACATCTGAGACTCTCAATGTAACTGGTAATGCATCAAGGTACATGGAAGCAATGAGGTTTGCTAAGAGCCAGTTCTCTGTGCATGGTCCAGGAAGATAAGCAATTTGACAGTGGCTCTTGACTGAACTCCCTTGTTTTTTGTTGTTATGTTCAAGCCTTTTTGGCTTTCCTTTTGTACTGGCTAAACAATTGGCCTTAGTTTGGTGTAATCATGTAATGGCTGAACAATGGCCTCTTTTTTGTAATTATTTTGGTACACCACAACTTTATTTGCAGCAGTAGTGTATGTCTGAATTTCAATAGCAAATTGAAAATGATCTCATTTACTTGTTGCCATTTTGTGATAGTTTGGGAAGTATGAGAAGTAGCATTATGTATTGACAGATTCTCAATAGCATTTTCTATATTGAGAAGCAGGCATTTGAATGTCAACAACAAATTGGCAGTTTTTCTTGTTGCCATTTTATGATAGTTTGGGAAGTATGAGACGTAGCATGCCATATCAAATCATGCCATTTCATTATATCAGTATATTAGACATAAGAAACAAAGACAAAACCACAACCCATTTACCTGATACCCTTAACCTTTTATTTTCAAATTAGAAGAAGGATTCCAGCTGCATATCATGAATTAAAATCAAAAGTAACTTAAAATATTTTTATCATCAAGCATCTGCCTTGACAATTGAATATCACAACATCAAGCATATGCCCAAAGTAATGAAAATTTGTTGTTCCATTGATAACTATTTCCAAGAACAAGTAGAGCATCAGGTGGGAAATTGCTAATTTGAAGCTTAATATTACAAAAACTGCCAACAACAACCAAAAAGTTTTACTAACCAACTGCAAAAACTAACCCCACCTATCTAACCAAACTACAAACCTTCCATAACTAAAATGACCTATCTAACTAGGAGGTCACCCACCTATCTAACCAACCAAAGACATAATCACACAAAGGCATATCCCACAAATCGCTAAAGACAGTGCCAACATTCCTACCAAAAACTTCTCTTTCCTCTTGCAGCTTGCAATCTGAGCCTCAAGTGTGATAATCCTTTGCCTCTGCTCTGGGATAAGCACTTTGTCATGCTGACATATTTCATCATCACGCCATTTAAAAAATCTACACTTGCATACAACCTAAAATTGAAATCAAAGATTGAACCCATATGTATGCTTACCAAAATCGCAGCAAAATACTAGTAAAAAAATTCTTTAATATTAAACATTACCCAGTAATTTGGACAACCATAAAACCTTCTGCCAAGGTTGTCCACTGCCCACGACACCACTACCACTAGTTTCTCACCACAAAAGCATCTCGTTGGACCTCTTCTCCTCAGGCTTCCACCAGTTGATATAGAGCTTGATTCCATGGTATGTGATTTCGAGGTAAGGGCAAAGGTAGAGGAGCTTAGATGTACAAGAGGAGAGGAACAAGAAATTTAGCTTAAAGGAGCTCAGATCGTGAAAAATGGGGATTAGGGATTGATATTCCGTTGGAGGTGGTGGTTTAAAGGGGAGTGACACACACGTGTGAGTGTGTCACGCGAGGCTCACATGCAAGAAATTAAGGCGAGAAGGTGATCTGGCAGGAGGAGTGGTGACACATAAGAGAGAAATTAATAATTTAATCCGCTGTTTGCCATCTAGGATATTTTCGTTAAGGCACTGACGATAGGGACTAAAATGGATGGCGTTTTTCTAAATAAGGACTAAATGTGGTAAAAACAAAATGTAGGGACCAAAATAAGAATCGAGGCAAAATGTAGAGATGAAAAGTGCATTTCTGCCTTCCTTTTTATCACTAATAAATCTTATGTCTACCAGTATGATCACTCACACTATCTTATGAGCAATGGATCATATGAATAACCTTTTCATTTAAATTTTATATCTACTATATAGTGTGTCAAATACCATACACATATTAAGTAATTATTTTCTATATAGATTTTTTTTTTTTTTTTTTTTTGCTTCACTAATATCATTGAAATTAAACATTAAAATAGATAGATTTTTTTTTTTTTTGGGTGAATTTAATGACTTATTATTGGCTTAATATTTAAAATTTTCACTCTTAAATTATAAGTTCTCATTATTCTTAACATGTACTCCAAATTTTGTATGCTTGTTACACCACTCAATAAGTTTTATATTAATATTTTAAATTTTATATCATTGGATTACTCATTCTCATTATTCTTATTATGCATACTAAATTTTGTATTAATCGGATGTTCTTCACCATTCTATTTATAATCTCATATTTGTATATAATTTGAAAAACATTATCCATAATGATCGTCAAATAGATCAAGTGAACATAGATTGAGAGTTATCGCATTTATATATTGATGAAACTATAGTTGTTTTATTATTTTAAAATACACTTAAAGGCATGATTTGGATTGTGAATGATATTCGATAGATATGAAATTAAACTTATATAATAATTAATGATTTATTTTCTTCTTATGTTTTTTCATATCTCTTGGGCGTCACGGTTGATTGTATGTATAGCACTTTCGGTCTACTTCGAGATTCCAGCAACCTTCCAAGATTGGGCCCTTATGGCATGTCTATCGTGCAATTGGGGCGAGATTGTATTGCATGCATCATGGCTTGATGTAAAGGGTTATGACCATTACCTCCATAGATTTGGAGTTGTGCTTTGGAAGTTTTATCCCACCTAAATAAGGGATCATCCATCTCTTGAGGTTTTTCCGATAATTTGATAGTTACAACAATGGGGGGTGGGGATTTGAATCTTGATTCTTCTAATAAAGGAGAGAAAACTATGTTACTAAGTTATAAGACTTTTAATGTCCATTTCTTGAATTTGTCTTATTAATTAGGGAGAGATCTTTTGTCATTACAGATTTCATAGAATAGGGAGTATCATCAAGCATATTCCCATCAATATCAAATATATTTAAATAAATTTTAAATATATCAGATTCTAGGAGCAATCTAAATATATGGTTATCTAAAAAATAAAAGCTAAATATATGGTTATGGGGGACAAAATGGGCTTCTGCCATTTTCGGGCAAATTAATTAGTCTTTTGCCCTTCTTCCCAAACTAAATAGGGAAATACCCCTCTTTTGAAAATCGAGTTTTTCAAAATCGATTTAAGCCCTATAGTGACGTTTTCAAGGACCTATAGTGACGTTTATAAAGACCTATAGTGACATTCATGGATATCAAGTTATAAAACGTCACTATAGGTTCTTAAAATGTCACTATAGGTCCTTAAAAACATCACTATAAGACTCCAGAATTTTTTATTTTTTTTTAAACTCGATTTTGAGAAACTCGATTTTCAAAAGAGGGGCATTTCCCTATTTAATTTGGGAAGAAGGGCAAAAGGCTAATTAATTTATCCAAAAAAGGCAGAAGCCCATTTTGTCCTAGTTATGGGTGATGATTCATATTCACATAATTAAAAGGTGAAGTTGTATGCGTTGATTGTTTTCATCTCCTTTGTTAGATAACAGTACTACTATTTTCTTAAGTTAACTTAATCCATTATATGAACAATATTACTATTTTACAAATTCTTTTTTTTTTTTCTTTTTTTTTGAGAATACAAATTCATTTGATTGAAATTATGGAATTTCTAATTAGAATTTTATTATAAACCCCCAACAAAAGAAAGAAGAAGGATGGCTTCTAAAATAGTAATTTGTATTAGAAGGCATCCGAGTCACACTCACAAGGTCATCACACACAAAACATCATAGTTATCCCAAAAAATAACACCAAAATCTCTGCTTTTACATCTCCACATTGTTCTATTCTGAAGCGGAATAAGCAAATGTTTTGGGATTCCCAACGGCAAAGCGCCCGCTATTTCTGCGCTGATTTGAGTCATTTTCTGCAGCATTGTTCCACGTGTCACACCCATCAAGAACAACGCTAAGCTTATACGGAGGAGCATCATTGGCAAGCCAACGATCAACGTAGAAGATGCTCTGTGAACATGCTTTGTGAGGCCCTGAGGATGTGACTTCAACGTAGTCACAGAACCAACCGGAGTGCGAGCCAGAACCATCCGAGGTCAGGTTTAGTCTGCAGGCCGATGCACCAATGCAAGGTCCTCGGCCACTGAATGCATCCACATTGCCACGCTCGAAGTAGTTGTGTTTAGGACCCATTAGCCCCCATGATTCTAGATTTGGAACCGACACAGACCTGCCTGAAGGGTCGCCAAGGGTGAGGCTGATCTTGGAGTCTGTACCACCTTTGATCACTGACCCTGTCTTCACGAACAGGGTGTACACACATTCCTCCTTCTGCATATATGCATGAATGGTAATTATTTAGACAGAGAATATTGATCTCATCGAATATGGAATAGATGAATTCTTCATGCATGCATGATGCATGTATATATGGGAAATGATATAAATAATTAATGAATGTCTATCAATGGTTTTGTAATGGATGTTCAGATTTGATATTCTCACCAAGTCTACTTTTCACTTATCTGAAAATTACATATTAGATATGGGCATATGGCTTATTATTGTTTCACACAAATGTTTCACATAATGTTTGTAGGGTCACAATTTTGGGGATGTATCTCTTCGGATAAAATCCGAAGACATTTCTTCCTAGTAAATCTATGTTATCTTTCTTTATCATCAAGACCTGTTGGTCGATCGTCTGATTCGCTAAGATCCAAGTTTCCAACCAATTTTCTACAAATTCATTGTATTGGACTCATTGGACCAAAACTCCATACAATTTAGGCTTGGGTCCCAAAATTGTGACCCTACAATGTCTATGCTTCTACATCAAATAACCACATTTTGCATATGATACAAAAGGGATGTGAATATGATGTGAAAGAATCACATAACTGCATTTTACACATGATACAAAAAAGTGTAAACATGAAGAGAAAGAGTGCAACCATCGTTGGATATGAAACAATCAAAGCCCATTAGATATTATGATGATGGTGGCGATGGTGAAGACATGAGACATCTAACTCTAATTAAGGAAGAGAGAATAAAAAAAAAGATGAAAGTATGGTGATGATTAGTGCTTACAGTGGAGTCTCCTGTGGTCGCAAAGAGGAAGAGAGCAATGAGGAGGATGGAGCAACCACCGTTCGCCATTTTTGTTTCTTAATTCCCCTTCTTCTGCGTTGGATCTTTGGCAAAAGATGATGTTTATAGGGTGTCAGAAGGGAAGCACCTATATAGAGGGGATACATACGTTGAAACCACTGTGTAACAAAGCTGGCTCTTTACCTTGGTTAAAATTTAGGGGCAGTAACTTTATTTAGGTGCAGTCTATTAGGTTTTCTAGTTAAATTTAAATCTATAGTTAAATTGAATTTAATTAATTATTTTGGCCAAATACTAACGCTACATTTTTTTTTTCACAATTATTAATATGATATGTTGTAATTGGTGTATAATAAAAGCAGTGTCGGTAGTGAACTTAGATAGGGTTAGCTCTAGGCCTATGCCACAATGTAAGGCTCCTTGCTAAAGAAAGACCCTAAAATTGTGGTAGCTAATTTGTGTGTGTGTGTGTGTGTGTGCGCGTGTGTGAGAGAGAGAGATAGATGTGTACTCTTTCCTCCACTCTTAAGAAGACCAAAAAATTATGAACTAATAGAAATTCAATCAAATTATGAGCATGTCAAATAACTATTTTACACAGTAGATTGTCAAAATCAATCATCCAATCTCTCACATGATTACACCCTAAACAATCTCTCTCTCTCTCTCTCTCTCTCCACCAAATTAAATTTGGAAATAGATTTTAGTCTCCCTTCATTGTGCCATGCATTGCCTTACCAAAGGCGAATTAAGACTTTTTTTTTTAATTAATAATAAATTCTCTTTTCTTTTTGTTAGATTTTATGTTTGAATTATGATATTAGAATATCTATATGAAATTAATCTTTGTTTGGTTAGAATAAATTCATTGAGTGATGTGTTGAATTCATCTTTGCTTCAGTAGTTAGGCTGTAGATATTTAGTGATTCCGTTGATAAGTGAAATTCCAATTGTATATTTGATAAATTAAATGCTATTGCTCTATGCTTTATAATATATTTTATTCTTTTATTTTATATTGTGATAGTGTTTCTTTTATTTGTAAATAATTTTCTTTTTATATTAATGCCTACTAGAAATTATCAATTGGTGTATAAAAACTATAGATTAAAAAAACAGAAGAAAAGAAAAGAAAGAAGAAGAAGAAGAAGAAGAAGAAAATCTCACAAATGGACAAATAAATTCATAAAAAAGAGTTAGACAAAAAAAAATGAAATTATATATATAACATAAAGCTAATGATGAAAATAACCATAATGATTTTCAAACATGTAATGTAATATAATAATTCTTGATTATAAAACTACTATATTCTTTTTCAAATGCATATATCACTTACAGAATTTTTCCAACAATACTTGTTACAATTATTTTACAATTTTTTTTTTTTTCAAAATTGAAATTGTTAAAATCCTACATAAAATCGATTATGTGAAGTGGAAAAGTTCCCCTTTTTTTTTTTGTTCATTTTCTTCGTAATCTATTGGCCATGTACTGAGTAGCTAGCTAATAATGGATGCACGGACAAAAAGATTACAAAATATCCACGAAGCAGGAACCAATTTAATGTTAGCTTCTTCCTCGAAATTAAGAATTATCTTATGTTTCTTGAACTTGAATAGAATCATGCTCTGGTTAGTTAAATAATACACCGTATCAGCCACTAAGCCATTCTTTGAAGTCCATGTCGAAGTTTCATGTACGAAAATATGTTAAAGAGGCTTCTCCTGCTATGTTGCAACTTGCAAAGCATCCAAAATATATTGGAGTTTTCCATAATTCTAGGGGTGTGCAAATGATCCTTGCATGCTTACTTTGTGGCTTAGGTGAATTACTGCTCCTGTGATATTCTATATGTTTTGAATGAAGGGAAAGGAGAGGAGAGGAGAGTAGAAAGACGGAAGAGGAGACGGAAAGGGGCCCGGAATGTGCTAAATATGAGGGGGGGAAAAGAAAATTTATGGTGCCACTATATTAGTATATTTTCCTGCTTCCCATAAAAAAGGGTTGGGGTGTTTTTGTTGTGACTTTGTAGTCTGTGCAGAGTCGCCCACACCCCCCTTTTTCCCAAGTCAGTCAAAGAAAAGAAAAGCAGGGGGAGAAAAAAAAAACCATATATTCACGTCTGAACTCTTTTGAGTTCTATTTATTAAATAAAACAGCTTTGTTATGCCAATAATGAGCAACTCAACTTCAACCCTGGCTTATTGAGTAGGGCATGCCAACTATAGACAGCTTCAATAAGCGATTGTCTCCCTTTAATATACAGAAAACTGTACAACAATAATTACAGAACAGATTCCACAACTGTGGTCAGTCTAGCATAAATTACTAATAAACAGAGACAGTTGACTGATTTCTGCTTGCATTATACATTAAACCTGTGGCTTCAATCTGGCAAGACATATCATTCCCACATTAAAAACATTGAATCAAAAAGATGTCAGACATCAAGAACACAATTAAGTAATTTACAAACAACAAAATCATGTGGCACTGAATATATGAAAAAAAGAAAGTATGGGGACTTCCACACGTGAATCAATATACATTGACATGGTATACCTGTATATCAATTCGGCCATTCTGTTTCTTTCCCAGCCTTTTAAGATTGTTGTTGCATTATCATATTACCAAAATATATATATATATATATATATCATTATTACTATCAATACCATGATATGGTCATCATTATTATCAAAATTTAATTCCTCCTAGAATTTAAGATTGGTAACAAATTCGATCTTGAGTTTCCAATTATTTCAATCAAAACCTTGAACTTCCACTATCATTTCACTTCATCCCTCAATTGAAAATGACCATTTCATGTACCTAAAAATCATGGTTGCATTTTAGTCATTAATTCATTCATCATACCACATGAAAATGATCTTGAGGTTCCAATGATCACAACGATGCGTTCGATTTCCAAATCGGACGGTCGGATCAAAAGATATCGTAAGATTAAGTTTCAACGGTCTGCATGCATTCATTTGGATAAAACCTATCACTTATGATTAATTTTGATTGGTTGTTAATTAAATGAATTTTTGTGATTGGTGGAATATTTTTATTAAAGTGTGATTTGCTGCATAGGAATAAAAGAAATAAGTTGATAATATTAAATTTAGACTAATAATTAGATTTTTGGCATAATTATCTTTAAAAATAATTATTTTAAAAATCCTAATTATCACATTGGGATGAAGTTTATCATGAAAATAACTCTGAAATTCGTCCAAATACAGTTTTAGACTTGGAAAACACTTCAAAACCGAGTTAATCAAGTATCAATTTTCAGATTCACGTTTCAGGACAATTTTGGCATAGTAAACATCAAAATTTGGACTAGGCTATTTCTAGCAAAGTTGTAGGGAATTGAATTTTCCTTCAGCTATCAAAATTTCAGCTCAATACAAATTTTGAGTAGAGACATATGGTCAAAATACTGAAATGTGTTCAGATTTGAAAATCCAGCACAATTCTTATCCAAGTCTCTCTTTTTTTCTTTTCTTTTTTTCAAAGGATTTTCCTCCTACATTTTTTTGCTTATTTTTTAAGCTGATCTGACTTTTTTTTTTAAGCAATTAACACCTCTATAAATAGAGAAAATACCCAAAATTCAACACCCTTTTCCCCTAACATAAAAAAAACCTATTGAAATCTTTTAAAACTTATGATCTTCACTAGACCAAAAACTTCTAGAGATCATTCTCTTCAAGATTTTCTTCTGTGTTAGTGAGCCTTTTTTAGACCTTAGAAAGATCTCTTCTCTCTAATTTCTAAAGAAATCTCCCTTGTTTTCATTCATTCATGCAGGTTAGTAGGTTTTAATTTTCTTCACATGCTTTGATTGTTCATATGATTTCTTTGTATGCTCATTAAGATTGTTCACATGATTGCTTCTCATGCTCATGCTGCCATGATTAATTTTCCTACATGATGATTATATGATATAAAGAATGCTTACTAACAGAAAATAAAATCTTGAAGGGAATGATCTTTAGAAGTTTCTGGTCTAGTGAGGATCAGACGTTCTAAAGAACTTCAAGAGGTTCTTTTACGTTAGGGGAAGAAAGTGCTAATTGCTTAAAAAATAAGTCAGATCAGCTTAATAAATAAGCAAAAAAATGTAGGGAAAAATCCAAAAAAAAAAAAAAGATTTGGATAAGAATTGAGCTGAATTTTCAGATCTGAATACGTTTCAAGATTTTGACCATATCTCTATACTCAAAATTCGGATTGAGCTGAAATTTTGACAACTGAAGGAAAATTCGATGCCCTACAACTTTGCCAGAAATAGCCTAGTCCGAATTTTGATGTTTACTATGCCAAAAGTGTCCTGCAACGTGAATCTGAAAACTACTACTTTATTAACAAGTTTTTGAAGTGCTTTCCAAGTCTAAAACTGTATTTGGACAAAGTTTAGAGTTATTTTCATGATAAACATCATCCCAAAGTGATAATTAGGATTTTTAAAATAATTATCCCAAAAATCTAATTATCAGTCCAAATTTAATATTATCAACTTATTTCTTTTATTCCAATGCCTCAAATCACACTTCAATAAAAATATTTCATCAATCACAAAAATTCATTTAATTAATTTTAATTAACAACCAATCAAAATTAATTCAAATCAATCATATGCGATAGGTTTCACCAGAATGAATGCATGCAGACTGTTGAAACTTAATCTTATGATATCTTTCAATCTGATTGTCCAATTTGGAAACGGAAAACATCGTTGTGACTGTTGGAACCTCAAGATCATTTTCATGCTATATGATGAATGAGTTAATAACTAAAATGCAACCATGATTTTTTGATACATAAAATGACCATTTTGTTATCTTCCAAGGTTAAATTATGGGTGCGAAATTGAGTGTCTACACTATGTTAACTTACTCAAGTGCAATGTCCCTAATAACCCTAAAACAATCACAATTTGCATGAATATTGCCTTACAAAAATATGGTTGTTGGAAGAGAAGAGTGCAATGGAGAGAGAGGGAGAGATTTTCTTGGGTTTTCTTCATTTGAGAAAAATAAGCAAAAAGGTGTTGGAGTCTTTTAGCAAAAAATTGCATTTTAAAAAAATACTCCTAAAAGTACAGTATATTTGAAACTTTTTCACCAAATATGGTACTTTTGAAATTGTCACCAAAATACATGATTTTAGGTAGAGTTGGTAGTTACACATATGGCAAGTTGGCAACATTGCCACATTTGCAAAAGACACAATTTCACAATAAAAACCATTTCTTGAAAGTTCGGATTGGTAAGGATGGGGTGTAAAACTCATATTTTACATCATCCAATAAGAGATTATCATATCAGCATTTTACTAAAAACTCAATACATCTCACCATACATAATTACACCACATTAGTGTTTTACTTTAAACCTGAAATATGGTGTCTATTGAGATGTCATCCGGTGTGATCCGATGTATTTATGTTTTAGTAATATGATGATGTGGCATGTCCTTATTGTAGGGTGTAAACCAAAGGGTTTAACCACATCCTTATAGAATTTAATCTTTTTCTTGAATACATGATTTCTATTTTAAATGAAATAATATCTTAAGGACATAATTTCTTTTGTAAATGAAAATGTGTTTCAAGACATTAGTTTTGTTGTAAATGTTGGCAAGAGAGGATAGTTGAGTCACCGAAATATAAAGCATCTTTTAGTTTTTCACTAATGCCTTTTTTCATCTTACTCAGTGATGCTTCCCTCTCTCTTCCTCGATCAAATCCAAAGAGTGAAGTCAATTCAAGGTTTAGATGTATAATGACTTTTTATTTTTATTTTCAAGGGTCAGGGCTTTGGCTATTTGTTGGTTAGAATATCTAGAAACTACATATGGCAGCAAGGAAGTCAAAAGGAAGAAGTGGAAAATGGGAATAGTTGAAGAAAGGGAAGATGGGAGAAAAATTGGGAATGGATGAAAGAAAGGAAGATGGGACCCCAGGGTGGGAGAGACTTGACTCTATTGAGTAAAGCTCGCAATACATCAAATGAACCTCCATCATCTATCCACTGGTTGACTAGGTCAACACATTGTTTCTCGCAATGCTCGTAGGTACGTGTGATTAGAGGTCGAGATGGGGTAACAATGAGTGCATCCAAGTAATCCAAGTGCTAGAGAATTCCAATTACGTGTAATCCAAGTGCTAGGAATGGCATGTGGTAGAGAATTCCAATTACGTCCTTAACATACACCAAACAGTTTTCCAAAAGTAGCTCATGAACCTAACATCTCTATTTGATACAATGGTTTAGGAAGCCATATAATTTGACAATCTCATCAAAGAAAAGATTGCAACCTTAGACGCATCAAAAGTTTTGGAGCATGGGATGAAATGAGCCATTTTAAAGAATCTATCTATCAATACGAGAATGGAATTGTACTTTCTAAGGGTGTGAGGAAGACCTAGTATGAAATCCATGTTTATCTTCCCAAGGGCGATGTGGTATAGGTAGATTATAAAGACCAGTGTTTTGCTTGCAATGCTTAGCCAGTTGAGGTGAAGTGTTCCACTCTAAGGAGATAAAGCTTGAAATTGAATGCAAACCTCAAGAAGTGTTCTTTCTTTACTAATAGTCATTTTCTTAGGTTTGTGGTCTCATCTGAAGAAGTGTCTGTTGACCCATAGAAGCTTAAAGCCATAATAGTGGAATGGCATGAGCCCAAAAACATCCATGAAATTCAAAGTTTCCATGGGCTCACAAACTTTTATCGTTGCTTCATACGTGGATTCAGTACAATCATGGCACCAAGCACTGATTGTGTGAAGTAAGGCAAGTTCTCCCTAAGTCACCACATGCTAGGGCTTTTGAGTCTACAGTAGAGTTTGTCAGTCACATGCACGAGTTCCATATAGACATCAACAATCAAATTCATGCTAGTAATATAAAATATAAAACTCGGTTTGATTCACATCAACACCGTTTAAATTTCAATTTAGGGGATTACATCATGATTCATATCAAGCCTAAACGATATCCTTTAGGAATCGTCAAGAAACTGCAGGCCGTTAGGTCCATTCAAGGTATTTAAGCAAATTGGACCTAATGCATATGTCATAGATATTCCATCTGATTATGGCATTAGTTCCACCTTTAATAGAGGATTTAATTACTTTTAAAGGTCCAACATCCTAAACGATATCCTTTAGGAATCGTCAAGAAACTGCAGGCCGTTAGGTCCATTCAAGGTATTTAAGCAAATTGGACCTAATGCATATGTCATAGATATTCCATCTGATTATGGCATTAGTTCCACCTTTAATAGAGGATTTAATTACTTTTAAAGGTCCAACATTTTTCCCAAATGATCCTTTTGAGGATCATTTCCCTATTCCATTGGCCAACCCTAGCCCAACCTTACACCACCTATTTTTCAACAAGTACATAAAGATATTAGTGATGTAATTTTGGATGAGCAAACTATTTTCACCACGGATGGAGCTGTCTAACACTTCTTGGTTTGTTGGCGAGGACGAATAGAGTCCGATTGCACATGGATTACAAGAGAGGAGCTACATCCTACAGCAGCTTGATCCCAATCTCCTAGAGCATATGGATTACTTAGATGCACTCACTTCTACCCCATCTTGACCTCCAATCACACGTACCTACGGGCATCGAAAGAAATATCGTGCTGACCCAATCAACCTGTGGATAGATGATGGAGGTTCATTTGATGTTGCTTGATCATTGAGAGCTTTACTCAACAAGGTCAAGTCTCTCCCCCCTCGAGGGAGTTGGCACAAAAACCAAATGAGGGGATTATCTTTTATCTTTATCATTATGTATTTGGATTAGTTTAGACTACTTTAAAGGATTAGTAATTTGAGTTCAACTAAGATTAGCTTTCATCGATACTTTGTTTAGCCAATATGCATGCTATGTTCACAGGGTGGGAATACAAGAATAGTAATGAATATATGTGTATGTATACATATAAAATGGTAATTTTTCTTTAGCCAGCACTTAGTTATAACTTCTCCCTGAAAGTACAACCATACATTAATGAGGGAATACAAATAACAGTTATGTCTAATCAAAATTATATTCTATAATCACCATCATATTAGAGACTTAACATTACTTCTTAAATTCATTTGTAGAACATAGAGAAAGGGGGAAATTAAGATAAAGATAGGATTTACCTCTCATCAATTGCTTGATCTACCAAGATCAAAGTCTAGGGTGTAATCATATTCGATTGTTGGAATTACAGATGCCACAAACTTCAGGAATAAGAAGAGGTACCTGAAAACATAAGTGATATAAAAAAAAAATATTATCCAGAGGTTTAAAGAAAAAATGGGAAGATTGAAAACCAAAACATACATAGATGACAAGCTAACCATTGACATCAATTAATTTGCAAATAAGAGGGGGTCCAGAAGCCGAGACATAACAACTCTAAATGTTTCAGACTAGCTTTTCTAGAAAACTACCTAATGTCACATTTTATTTTGTCTACAAACATTTAAATACACTAGCAAGAATGATCAACAGAAAACCATTGCAAGCATACTGAACATCCCATTTAACCATTCTTTTTGATAATTTGATAGTTAGGAGAGGGGCTATTTTAACCCTAAATATCTCCGTTGAAAATACTAAAAGGTATCCATTGGGCTACTAGGCTCTTGGAAACCATTCTTTTTTTTCTTTTCTTTTTTAATAAGTAATAGAAATTTTATTGATAAAGAAAAGTACTCTATGTTCATGATGATGAACACATAGTTCTTAAAGCAATTACAAGCAAATCAAATAGAAATTCTAACAGAGTGTAAGAAATCAGAAATGGAAGTACACTCTGTAAAACTCCAAGTCCAAGACCAATCAAACAAAGTCCGGCATTAGCAAGGACTTCAAATGATCAATAGGTTTCACAAAATCCTCAAAAGTGCAGTTGTTACGTTCCCGCCAAACTAACCACTTCAGACATGCTGGTAGCAAATTTCAAACATTTGAGAAATGCTTCCAGAACCAGTTCCTCCACCCATACAAAGAGATGTTACATTTTCCAACATCACCCATTGAATCCTAAATATTAGGAAAACTTCACTTTGCAACATATGAGCAAACTCACAGTGAAACAAAAGATGATCCACAATTTCCCCATCACAGCGACACATGCAGTACCAATTAACATGGGGAAGTCCCCTCTTAACAAGGTTACTGATAGTAAGAATCCAACCCTATGCAGCTGCCCACTACCCATAAAAAGAATGACCCCCTTAAACAACCATTATTATTGAATTAATTATACCAAATGACATCAAAGGTTTGACAATATCATTTTCTTTTGACAGTTTAAAAAAAAATAAAACAAAACTAGTAACATACTCTGTCTATCCCATAATGTCACTATACTGTTACTGTTTTGAAATTTTCTCTTTTTTTTTTCTTTTTTTTTTTTTGGTGGGGGGGGGGGGGGGGGGTGTTAAGTAATGAAATTTTTATTGATGAAAAGGAACTATCCCATGCTTAAACAAGGAACGGTCCTAATTGAGGATTATAATCAAAAGGAAAGAGAATGAATAGAATCAATAATAGAATGGATTTCTCTATGACTTGATACACAATACCATTTGAACAATGTTATTATAAAAAAAGATTTTAAATGAACAAATGAGGGCTCCACATCTTCAAAACTACACTGATTTCTCTCTCTCCAAACTGTCCACATTAGACATAAGAGAGTCAAATTCCAAACAATGGGGGAGTGTTTGACAAACCAATTCCTCCATCCACTTAGTCACTCAAACACACTTTTAGGATTACCAAAAGAGCCCCTAACACCAAAAAAAAAAGTTCATAATTCATAAGTTGTGTTATAATGCAACAACAAACAGTATTAGATCCACCGCTAAACCTACACATGCAACACCATTTCTACCATAGGAATTCCTCTCTTCATGAAACTATCACAAGTTAATACCTTCCCCCTATGTTCTTGTCCACATGAAGAAAGCAACTCTTTTTGGAGCCAAAACACTTCAAATGCTTTTCCAGGAGAAATAACCATCACAAGAACCTCTCAAAGGCTCTAATAAGACCTAGCATCAAACCTTCCATTACTGTAAAATTCCACCTCATATGATCTGGTTCCTTAGTGTTAGAAGAATTGTTAAATGATTAAATTTTCCCTTTCCTAACAGGTTAAACGTTTGGGACGAGCAGTACTTTATCATGGAATCAGAGCAAGCAATCATGAGCTCAAACCTTGTCTCCACTCTACCTCCCATTTTAAAATATATAAATAAAAAAATAAAAATTAAAAATTATGAGCTAGACCCCACTTATTGAGAGGAAGTCTAGGCCCACACATGAAGAGTGTTAGAATAATAGTTAAATAATTAAATCACCATTTTCTAACAGTGTGAACTTTTTGGCTAAGTTGCACGGACACGGACACGACACGGACACGGATACGGGGATACGGCAATTTTTGAAAAATAAGGACACGACACGGCGTGGACACGGCAATTAAATAATTAATTAAATTTTATATTTAGGCATATTTTTTAATATTTTTAGACATAAAATACATTTATGTCTAGAATTTAAATTATATAGGAGTTACAAATAAGTAAACTAATACCCAAAGTAGTACAATAATACACATAAAATTATAGGACAAACCAAAAGTTTAAATAGACTACATTCACCGTCATACTAAAAACATAAAAGGAAAAAAGCTTTAAACTTTTGGGATTAAAAAAAAATTATATATATATATATATATATATGTAGTGAGAGTGGGATTAAAAAAAAAAAAAAAAAAAAAAAAAGGGCGTTATAACTTATAACACTAACAGAACAGTACACAGCATATCTGAAAGAAAGAAAGAAAAAAACAGAGAGAGCGAAGAGAAGAGGTCGGATCGGACCTGTCCACGCTGAGAGAGAGAGAGAGAGAGAGAGATCGGAAGGGACAGAGGGCACGGCGTCGACGGCGACTGTCTATGGAGCTCACCAACTGGCCGATCGGCTGATCTAGCACCGGCGACTGTCTATGGGTTTCAACTTTCACGGTAACGACTTCTTAGACTCTAAACTTTCACCGGCGACTGTCAGAATCTGTGACTTTCTGTTTTTTTTTTTTCCACTGCTGGCGTGTCCACCGTGTCGGAGCCGTGTCGAAGAAGCAAAAAAAAAAAAAAAAAAAAAAAAAGAGGACACCGCTTGGACACCGGAGTCCGGCGAGTCATGCCGGTATCCGTGTCCGACACGTGTCGGACACCGGTACGTCGCCAAAAATGGCGTGTCAGTGCAACCTAGCTTTTTGGACAAATGGTAGTTTATCTCTTGCTATTTGGGATATTGGAATACAAAATGTCAAGAATGCACCTATTCCAAATTATTCCTAATCAAAGAATCGCACATCCTACATAGAAAAGTGGTGAACTTCCCTGGGTCTTGATGACCATCAATGTAGGTGCCTCCAATATCACCATTGTACATTAGAATAATATCAACAAAGAATTCTAATGAGAATCTATGTTGACCTGACTTTTCCAAGCTCTGGGCCGATCTAGAGGTTGATGAGACTACTAAATCACGAGTACAGGACACTAGGATGTGGCCTTGATGGGCTGAAACTCATTTTATTGGGCAGTTCTCATGTGGCCTAATCAATCCCGATGGGCTTCCAAAATTATTTTCTTTAATGGATCGGGTTGACGAAGCATCATGTGCCCAGGCTTACACAATTTATCAAATACTTACTTTTTTTTCTCTGTCTTTTGCTTCAACTGATTTCAACCAAACCCTCGCTACTAAATCTTAAAAACTCTCTACACTCAACAGCAGAGTTCATTCATGATCAATCCTCAGTCAGCACAACACATGACAACATCGCTTCTTCATTTCCATGAACATCCTATGGCAATGTGACACAAGTGGAGAAAAAGGAGAATGCAGTGACATGTGGTAACCAAAAGAGCTTGAAGTTGATTCACTAGTGTTTGGAGGCTAGCGAATGGCGATTGGAATCGTCTGTGACAATGATTTGGCAATCAAGGCAAGTGGCGCAGTCACACAGCAAAGCTAACAAGCCTATGTGATGCCACTCTAAGATGAAGATCAAGCATGAGACCGATAGATCCCCCTGTTGATTTGATCATGTGGGCTGGTAGGGTGTGCTTTGGTGGTGGTGGTGGTGTTGGGTAATCAGTCTTTATAGTTGCGGCTTGTGATTTGCTATGGGTGGGGTAATGGGCTTGTCGGTGGTGACTTTCCAATGGGTAGGGAGGGAAACGTGACAACAAATGTTTTTCATTTCTTTTCTTTTTTTCCTGGCTATCAACAGTGTGTGTAATTTGGGTATTCTGCCAAGAACCTTGTAGCTCAATTAGCACCTCCTAGTGTTTCCAACAAAGATGTCCATGTTCAAATCCCCCCTCTCCCATTGTAACTATCAAAAACATTGGGATATTTTCTGCTCTTCTTTTTTAGGTACAGCTTATAGGTTTCAATCAAGTATATAACCTTAGGTGGTTTGGGTTTTGTTTGAGGATGGTAACAATGATTATTTTGGCCGATAGAAATAGGGTTGTGGCTGTAATTTTGTTGTGACCCACAATAATACTTGAATACCACAATCAAATTTTGTTTTGATACCAAAAATGATGCAGCACAAATTCTCAAGGGGATTGAGAATCAACAAGAATAGAAAATTTAAAAAACTAGGAATGAGCATCTAAGCTTGTGTGGAATCAGCACCAAATAAGGAAAAGAACAAAAATAGGAATCAACACCTAAGGTTAGCTGAAGTTAGCACCATACCATTGAAAAAAATTCCAACTAAAAATCTTTTTAATTCAAGTAAATTGTAAGTAATACCACACTTTAGATTCTTTAAATAGAGTTTCAAAGTTTTTATCTTAATAAGGAAAGAAAAGGAAACAACTCTAGCCCATAATATTATTTCTACTAACCCATAAGAAAAGCAATTAAATGCCCTAATAGTAGGAAAAGGAAATAATATTTAACCAATTACAAATTTATATTAATAAAGAAATCCTAGAAATTAATTGACTAGGCCTTAGCTCAACTGGTAGCAAGGTCCATCCATAAGGTCACCAATTAGGTCAACAACAAGGCAATAAATATTAATCAACTTGTCTACATGACTGTTTTGATGGTAATCAACAAGGCAGCCCAGTCGGACACAATGCTAATTATAAGAAGTATGGACAAATCAATTCTCAATATGCCAATAACAGATACAAGGAGGAAAACTTACTTGTCAACTTCTGGTTCAACCCCATGTGACATTAGAACATCAATAATCTTCTTCATCACGGCTCCATGTCGACATGGATGAACAGATGCATGCTTTCCAGGCAAGTGGTGATGGTCTTCAATGGTTACCTTTTACATTATTGAATTAGAATAAGAATATATTGCCAAACGGATACTTCAGCAGATGAGAAACTTAGGAATGCGATCATGCAAGGAAAATAATGCACAAAAATTAGGCAAAGCACAACTTTTCTCATAAAGCTGAAGTTATTGACAGAGCCAAGAGAGCACATACGATATAAATCTTAGGTTCCAAATCAATACTGCATTTCACAGCTTTTATTGGTGATGTTCACAGCTTTAGTCATCTATACAGCCAGTAAGAGACCCCGATAAAGCAAGATCCCATTAAGTTGACAACTCAACTGAAATCTCATTAATATCCTCATTTCTAAATATTAAAAAAAAAAAATCAATAGACTTTGAATTTAAGCTAGGGAGCCACCACAAACATATTGTGTTGGTGACAGGCTTGATGAATTGATAATTACTCAAGGGCTTCCTGCTTGTGCAAGAAGGTCATCTCAATATGGTCCAAGTTTCGAGTGACTAAATTAATATCTAGTAAAGGTCTACAACAATGACTTGATATCAAATATATATGCTTTGGTCCATGTAATATGTCGTTGGGCATTTCATTCCTAAATATTTGTTAAAGATAATAATTCTATACAGACCAGTAAATCTATTCTTCAGATTATTCACATGCTTCAAGACATTAAAGTTATATTTAATTTTAAGTGTACACCTACAAAACCAAAAGCCCTTGGGTAACATGAACCCATAACTTTAGTGTTCAGCTTCTAAAGAGGATTTTTCTCTCCAACCATACAATGGATGCATCATCAGTTCTAGGAATTCTTGTCAAACTTAGACATAGGCTTCCAATATACATCATTTGGTAGACATCATAAAAGGACTCCAAAACATTTATAAGAAAATAAACAATTCCACTGACTTAACTCACCGTTTTGTGTGCATGGTCTTGACTAACATCTTCAAGTACAAGTTCTGGTTGCAAAAGCATCCTTGACTGCCACAAGACACCAGAAAGTGCTCAATAATGAAGTTAAATAATCATGTGAAATGGTTGATTCCTTTTTATTTTTTATTTTTTTGTTCATTATGATTTCACGACTTTGCATATACTGGTGCATATGATTCAAATGATCAACACATTTACACTTTCCTGTACATGCTTCATCACTACCATCATGATAAACTTCTGGTGGTATGTGCCAAAAAAGAAATGTCATTTTGCATTTGCAATTTTGATAAGCTAAAAAAACAAAATACACCACTAAAGGGGATTTAGACTTCAAGTATAACAAAACTTCAAAGTTGGGAAAAAAAGATCAAGAAAAGTTTGTAAACCATGCAGGAAAAAAACTTGAACACAAATAGTAATAAAATTTCTTTTGTTTCAAAAAGAAAAACTAAAAAAAAGAAGGTGCATCTCAAGTGCAGGGCAAGATATTTTGGAAAATCATCCGAAAGAGGAACATATGTGACTGAATGCTGAGAGATTTCAGAAGGTGACGAAAAAGATGCCAGTTGTTTCAAATAAAATTCATATACAAAAGAAAATTGTGCAAATAATTTGGTATTTTGGTCAAAGTCAAATATTATTTGGGAAATTGTTCAATTACATGTTAATATATCATGTCATCTTGGCATAATGTTAAAGTAAAAGAAATTTTATGACTAACACCACTATACTTTAGTATCATATTGGCAGACACTTGACCAGAACTTAAATCATATATAAAAAGACATGCATGTTCAACTTGTGCACAGTGCATTCCATATGAAAAAATATTTAATGAAGATTCAAAGATTAGTAATGAATAAATGGCAAAGTACTGTATTTCATTTCAACTTTGTACTTCAGTTTGATTTTCCTCATTCTTTTTATTAAATTCCGGCAGCTTAAAAGGCCTGAGAGCATTTCAATCATTGCTTAAGTAAATTAGGCCACAAGATTGAGAGAAACCATCTTTCATGCCACATAACATGCCTTCGTCATTTGTGAAAGTCATGTTAATGCTCTTCCGATACCATGGTTAAATCTCAGCACAAGTAGTCATGATAAAGGTCATACCTAGTATACAAAGCTCCAACTTTTGCAAGGTTTGGGAGAGGTGATTGGTATCCAGTCACAATGCAAAATGAATATCAATGGACCAAATCTTTGCTACTTCAGTTATCCAACATACATAAGCTACAAGGATAAGAAAAATTAGAGTAACAAACCTCATCATATCCGGTAAGCCATACTCGAGGTGTTTGATAATATTTATCATACCTGGGAAAAAAGAGACACAAAACATCAGGTCCAAATCATGATGATATAAAAAGCACAAAGGATTTTAGTTAAAATGCAAAGATAATGAAAACCATCAGTGAAAAAAAAAATCCACCATATATCCCCACATTAATTGTAATAACTTGGTGTCCAAATGCAAGTAACAGATACACCCAAGTAATACCTTTTAGTAATCAGACCAGAGTCATGTGTCAACAATAACAACAGGAAACAAAAGCTTTTTTTTTATAACAGATAGAAATTCTACTCTAGTCTAATCTTAGTGTATGTGTGTGAAGTTTCCTCTTGGAGACTTGAACCATAGCCCTTGCCCCCCAAACCCCACAAGCATTTATGCTTGTGGAGTGACCATCGTGCCAAGGGTGCACGGTAGTAGAAACAAAAGCTTTTAAAATCATAAAGAATCCATTTTGGCAGCTGAATTAGTAAGCTGGATTAAGGAAATTAAAGTCCAAACAAGTGCTAAAATATAAAAATGGGCTGTGGTCCAAATATGACTTAGTGCGAAGTGTATCGACCTATAGCTCTATAATATGCCCAGGCAGTAGGCCTTTAGAGTGGGCTGGTCATGTAATAAAAGGGCCTGGTTCCAAAACCATTGCTGGGATGTTTCCAGCAGCAAAATGGACCCAGTGAAGCCCACAAACAGAATTATTTGAAAAGGAAAAGAAATCTTTAAACTCATTTCCTAAGAAGTTAGCTTCACGTCTCAGCATGATTGAATTAAATGATACAAAACTACTACTGCCTGTTCCAGCAAGGATTCTTGAATCATTCAAGAAAAGCATGTGTCCTAACTTTAAAGAAGTTCCCATAAGAAATCAGAAATTTGCAAAGTAATTAGAAGTAAATCTTTGAAACCTACAGAAACTATTTTGGCCTCAGTATAAAAAATTAATTAATTAAAAACTAAACTTAAAAAAAAATATATAAAAAATAAAAAAACCACCATACTGATTCTTTAAGGTTATATAACTGATTTCCAAGAAAACATTCTACTTCAAAGTCCAAAATGTGATAAGAAGTAACTTTACTTTAAAACTTTAATCTTACGTGATGCTGATGTCATATGTTCGGGTTCGAAGAATATTATCATCATCAGGTTCTTGAGCCACAAGATATGTAGACCGAAGTGTTGCCTGCATTGAGTATATAGACATAAATGATAAAACCACAACAACTAGAACACTCCTAATGGATGTTCAATTCAATGGCAATAACAGTAACATTATTTACAGCCATCAACCTAGTGCAATTACCACACGAAATCGTCATTAGTATTCATGCATTATACATCATTTATGGCCATCAGCATAAAGAAATCACACCTTTTTCCCCTATTTCAGAAGCAAGTTATCCCCTCATCCTCCTACGTTGTTACTAGGACATGATGTACAAATAAATTACAGATGCATTGTTTAAATCCATGACCAGACAAAAATACATGTTGCCAAAAGTTTCTTCTTCAATGTCAGGGAAAAGTGAAGTTTCCAAGCAACAAAATGTGTTCAACACAGGCGCACATAACATGAAACAAAAACAAACACAAACTTGATGCAGAAGGCAATTCTATGATTTATTAATAAGCTTGACTGTCTTGTATTATTTCAATTCCAAATTCTCGACAATCCTTAAAATAGTATTTTGATCAACAAACCTCAGAATCTGTAGCCATTCAGAGCACTACATTTATTGTAGAAATACTAATTTCTGAATTATATTTAAAAGGCCGTCCTTCATAAACATGTCCATATCACAAAATCTAACATAATCAATTTCTCTCCATAAAGTTGTTTCAAACTTGATAGATGGGATTTCTTATAACAAACTGATATATAGGATTTCTATCTGTGCTTATTATGTATATTCTAACTCATTACAGAAGAAAAAAAAAAAAAAAAGTTAAGATTCCTCTTCACATTTAATTATTCTTATCCATCAGCGTGTACCCTGATGCTGAAAATGATTTACATTTCTAAATATGGATATATTACCAAAAAGAAACAGTTAGACCCTTGACCTATAGTCCGATGTATAGAAAACCGAAAAACATTAGTTAGTAGACGTAATGAAATTGAGTCACCGTCTTGATCTCATGAGTTGTACACAGTATTTATTAGTATTTTCCTCCATCAAAAAGAGGAAAAAGTTAAGATTCTTCTTCATTGTTAATTTACACTATCCACTCGACAATATGAATTGCTCTTCTGTACTGCTTAGGTCCTCATGCCAACAACAGTTTACATCCCCAAATATGAGATATTACCAGAAAGCAGCATTTAGACCTTTGAGCTATAGCACGATGTATAGAAAACCAAGAAACATTAGTGAGTAGACAAACCAAGTTGCAGTATTGATTTCATGAGATATTCATGTGGTAATATATATATATATATATATGTTAATTTATCCAAAAAGATTTTTTTTTTTTTTTAAAAATCTACATAAATAGATTCTAATTTATCCAAGAGAAATAAAATAAAAAGCTGTAAAATTTCAAGCAATTCTAACAGGCCTTTGAAAATAGTTAGAATTGTAACAACATACAGGGTCCATTTCAATAAGGTTGTCAGGTTCATCGTATTCGGCCATGTCTGGAATATCTTCTTCCTCCTCACCCCCAAAGTATGAAGGAATTGACTGAATAGGATTCTTATTGCTGATTTCAAGGGTCTCCATGGAAGGCAAGCTATCATCCTCATCACAATTATTTTCTAAGAAAATACAAGGCAAAGATCAAAAGTGTACACGTAAGTCAGAAAATTTCATGCTCCAATTAGAAACACACCTTTTGGGTTACCATGAGTTGCCAGCCAACCATCATTATCTTCATTATCAATTAGCACTTCACCTCCAACTTCATATTCTTCTTCTAAAGATGCAACCCTTCGTAGACAAGGAACTGAAAATGAAGTTTTTAATTCTTAATAAATTTTGACACTAATATTTGGAAGGGCGGGTGGAGTAGGAAGAGAGAAAAAAGGGCATCTAAACAAATGAAGTAATTTGACAAGGAATGTTTGCATAGGAAATGCAGCAAAGTTGCTCATTCTCCACTTGTGAAATATGTAATATATTCAGGTTCTGCCAACAATATCTCATGTACACAATATTAATCAAAGTGTACAGAAAACTACTCTGTATTTCTCTGTAATAATATTGCATCTCGCTGTGTGCCTTATGAGATCAATAAGGGCATTTCAGATCACAAAAAAAGGTCTTTTTTTTTTTTACTGAATCTAAATGTGCCACAAGTCACAACCATTGCAATTCGCCCCAAACTAAAGAAAAGGGCCAGTTACACCAATAACTTATTTTCGATACGTCATCCTCAAATAAGTTACGATTGCAATGCCAATAATCTTAAATATAGGTGCTCTGCAAGCATATTCAAAGGGGCTATGGGTCTAAACAGTATAATTAGGCATGGAAACTCTGTGAGTCCTTCATGTTTCAAGTGGGTGCCAACACTTACTGCCCTACCAGATTGTCAGATGTTTGTAACGTAATCCGAATAATAATTCAACACTACAAGAATAATAACTTAGACAATTTAGTTTACGAGTAGATTTGCACTTGCTGCTCTATGAAAGATAGTAAATTAATGCTTCTAAATCCCACAGTTCATGAATAGCTCAATGCTCATTGTTTCCGAGAACAGAGAAAATAAATGCGTTCCAATCCTTTAGTAATCACAAAGTATAAGCAATTGACGATTAGAAGACCTAAGCAAAGAGTGTAAATTGATGCCTGTTTTTTGGAATCCCCCCTTCCACTAATACCAAAAAGGGAGCAACCAATATTAATTTTTTAAAACTTTACTTGTTTTTGTATGGTTCTGAGATTTTAGAGACAGTTGTAGTGACATTTCCTATAAAAAAATTTCATTGACAAAAACCTATCTGGTGAGTGAAGATTGTTTTATCAAATGTATATACATTGTTGAGAAAAATAACAAAATTATAAGCACATTCAAATTGCAATAACGGACAAAATTTTCCACCAAACTAGTTTGGAACCTGTTGTGACGCGACCAATTTAATAGTCATGTGACTTGTTTAAAATTTAACAGGGCATGTGATGAATCATTGAAAAACTTGTCTATTTTTTATTCTCCAAAAAAAAAAAAAAAAAAAAAACTTGTCTATTTTTAGTAATCTACTTAATACTTAAATGATATTGCACAATTTCAAAGATAATCCCAGAATTAGAACTAACAGCATTCACAGCTTTAACTTTACTTAATTGGAGTTCTATCTTTGGATGATGCTTTTTTTTTTTTTTTTTTTACCATTTCTAGTGATGAGGAACTGCTTTTCCGGAGGTAAATATGACTTCATCTTGCTTTGCTCGCCTGATTCCCTACCAACCAAAAAAAAAACAAAAAAAACAAATGAAGAGTGCTGGCGTTGATTTGATTTGATTGAAAATAGAAATAGGGACTGACCAGGACCAGGTGGGGCATTTGGAGACGAGATTATCGCCGGCGACGATGAATTCGGTGATGCTGAGAACGCCTTTTTCCTTCAGGGCAGAGACGGTGCGGGGAGCTGTGATTCTCTCTACGGTGCCTTTGAAGGCTTCGTGAAGTTTCTGAGATAGCACCATCTCTCCCACTCACTCACTCACTCACTCTTCTTAGCCAAATATCAGATACTGTGAGTCGTGACACTAAGAAATCGCTTTTGAAAAATTGGAGATAAATATGGTTTAACTCTCGTAAGTCGTATCAACTATCAACTAGAGTTTTAGTTAAATTCTAATACCAAATTCTTCTATAAAATACAGACTCTAATACCAAAAGTGGAATTATTTAAAAATTAAATTAGTTCAAAATTAGATATATGGTAGAAGAGAAGGAGAATTATTTACAATTAATTTTATTGGAATAAAATTGTCACTTAACGTAAAAAGAAAAAAAAAAATGAAGAATTCAAATTAAAAAGAAAAAGTTCACGTCAAGAAAGCGTAAAAATAAAAAATGATACCAACAATTAAGCTTTTATATTTTATCCAGAGAATGGATAAGGCATAGTAGAGGAAAATGTGACGAGCAAATAAGATATTTTTTATCTAAAAACAATTACTACAATTTGTTACATCCACTTGGCAAAATTACAACTTGTAAGGCCAATTTTTATTATGTAGTATGGTATGTATATTAATTAGAGCATTCCCGTCATTTTGTGCAAAATGGCATAAGTGCATTCATATTAACTCGTGCATAAATTTATGTACATTTTAACATAAAAACTTATTTTACCAAAAAAAAATCTAAATGCAAAATACAAAATGAATAGAACATTCACATTAACTCGTGCAAAAAATTATGTCTATTTTAACATAAAAATAGACATTAATTTAAGCAGTTACACTAAAAATTTTGTAAATTTACACATCTTTAGTTTGATTGACGTAAATGATTTTGGAGCTTGAATGTCTAAAATTGATACATTTTTCTATTTTTCAAAACATTCATAATTAATTTTCTAATCAATACCTTTTTTCTATTAAAATATTATTTATTCTTTAATTTTTATTATTTCTCTCAAATTTTTCATTTTCTCTCTAATATGTTTCATCCTCATCTACTCAAGATTTAAGGTATGTTTAGTTGGAAGTGAAATAAAGTGGATAGAAAATAAATGAAAGAAAATGAGATTGTGTGTTATTTGCTAAGAAAGAGATCAGAGAAAATTTTTGAGTGGGCCAGACATTTTTCACCCGAGCCCACTCAAAACCTGTCTCTGCAAAATGAAGAGAAAACAGACATGATTGTGCCTGTTAGATGGTAAATGACAAAATTGCCACCAACAACTTTTTGTCCTTTTCTTCTTTTGCTTTTCCATGTTCCATTTCTCTCTTCTTCTTTTTTGGGATAAAGGTCTTCCGGTTCAAGTTCTTCCCACAGTACGTTGGTTTTGGTTTGGGACTTCTTTTTTTTTTTTTTTTTTTAATCCTTTTGGAATTAGTTTATTTTATTAAAAAAATAAAAAAAAAAAGTGTCCATACAAAATTTTTTTAATTAACAAATGTGTTACTTTTTGTTTATATATTTAGTAAAGACGTAATAGTAAATTTATACGAAGTTCATTTTTCATCCTCTCATTTTTCATCTCAATTAAGTAATAAAATTTTTCATTCCTTCACTTTTTTACCCCTCCACCCCAACACAAATGAAGGAAAACTAAATTTTTTCTATTCTCTCACTTTTCTATCATTCCACAATTTTCTATCCTTCTACTTTTCCATCTCTCCACCCAAACAGACCTTATTAATTCTTTTCACTCCTACATAAAAAGCCATCAGCCACTAGCCACCAAATTAGCTCCACCCACCCAGCCTCACTGCTAGATCAACCCCCCACTACAATGATCAACCTCCCATGGTAGTGACTCAATCTAACTGTGCCGATTAGCCCCCACCACATGATCAGTCATGCTACAACAATCAACCACCCATGGTAGTGACCTAATCTCCAGCTACTCCAATTAGCCACCGCACCATAACAATCAACCACTACTCCTGATCTAAGAAATAGAGAGAACAAAAAAAGCTTTTGCATTGTGATGAAGGGTGTACATTGCAGTTTTGGACTACATTTATCACTAAACCATGAGATGTGATTTTCCCAAAACCCTTATCACACCTCACTTTAAATTAATCGGTCACCGTGTGTTTTGGTGTGGTTTTAGACTATGCAATTTGGTTGATGCTGGATTGGGCCTTTTATTCCCATTTGAGACTGGTTTAGGCCAACCTAATGTCTTTTTTTTTTTGGGCTGATTTAGAGTAATCCAACAAGTTTTTAGTTGTGAAAGTTCTTCATAATTTTTATCTTTTCTAATTACTAAAAAGTGTATATTAAATATATATATAAAATATAACTTATATAATACTAAGTGTGGTGTGGTTTTTTGAAAGTAGAACCGAATGGCACCTACAGGTGCAATTTTGCACCTTCATTGTGATTGGTGGTCAATTTTGGTCGGTTTAGATACAATTGTGTGCGGTTTTTTGTACACCCCTAAATGAAGGGAGTGAGCATTAAGAATAAGTAGTAAGGGAGGAGAAAAATTAGAGACTAGAAGAAAGAGTCTTGGTTCTATGGCCTATGCTCACAAAGAAGAAATAATAGATTTAAGTAAAAAGAAATGCATAAGCTATAATGTCTTCTAAATTTGGATAAGCACCGTAGCAAACTCTTATGCTGCCTAACCAATTGATGATTAGATGCTAGTTATTTTTCTAGGCTTCCTGGTTATATTTTGAGCCAAATGCTATTTTAGCATACTTGATACAAATAATCCAAAGGGTTTTGGTTTCTAAAATTTTAAGCTAGCGTTATTTTGGAACGTATTTCTTAATTAACGAAATTAGATTAAGTGTCCAAATTTTTATTTAAAAAATATCTTTGAGATTTTATTTTATAAAAAAAATTAATGAAAGTTGACAAATAGATTTTTTTTTTTTTTTTGGAAGTTCCGGATAGACTTAATTGAATAAACATGAAATTTAAAGGAATCAATTAAATGAAAGTTGAATGAGAGGATTAAAGTGAATTTAGGTAAAACCTCTAAAAAAAAAAATAATAATAATAATAAAAATAAAAAAAAAGGAGAAAAGAAAAGAGAGTAAAACTTAGAGGCTACCGTCCTTGCATTTTTGCGCACTTATGAAATTGAAACTACGCCGCTTTGAAAAACCACTGATTCGTAGTTAATGTTTCTCATTCGGCACAACTCTACCCATTTATTCTGTGATACAATTTGTATGATCTCCAAATCCAAAAGCGGTGATTTGGTGTCTTACGGGCGGTGTTGGGTGGGGCAGTTTGTGTAAACGACATGTTTTTTGTTCCGTTAGTTTCGGCTTAATCTAATATTCGGGCTGGGAAACCAGAAAAGCGTGAACAAACCCAAAAATACAGAGAAAACAAATTTCCTCTATATAAATATAATTTAGAAAGCCCTGAAAATGTTTTACCACTACAACTCATTACACTAGACTCAAGTCATCTCATCTCAACCCAATCAGGTCTGCACAACACAACCCACTCTTTATTAGTTTCTATTTCGTTACCCAGATCTGTTTACTTGCTTTGTGCTTTTTTTTTTTTTTTTTTTTTAACAACAGGGACCAATTGCAATTGCTTGAATCTGGGTATTCAGCATTTTTCCTTAAATGGGTTGTTTGTAATTTACACTCATTATAACAACTGTGTACTTCTGCTATAGATATTCAATTCAAGGACTTTCTGGTTTTGATGGTTTCTGAACATTTAGGACTAATGCAAAATCTCATTTGTTTTATTCGTTTTTTTCTGGTTTACTTTCTTTGAGATCCCAAATGTTTGTTTTTGTCTGTAAGAGAGTTGAATTACCCATTTGTAGGTATTCCGAAACAAATAACATAACCCATCAATCACATATAAATGGGAAGCATAGGTGGCAACAAGGGGAGACTGTTTGCCGCCCACCACGCCCCTCTCTGCACCCGAACTCACCAGATTGGATCCCTCCTCTTAGTATTGACCACCTTCATCCTCACTCGCCTCTTGGACCGCTCCGTCTCCACCACATTCGATCATGTCTCCATATCATCTGGTAGCAGCCGTGCCATTAGCTTCACTGACACTAGTGGGTCCGTCGTCTCTCTCTCATGGCCCGAGCGAGGGTTCGGGTCTCACCTCTCCCTCAAAATCTATGTCTATGATGAGAACGAAATTGACGGTCTCAAGCCCCTCATGTATGGAAGAGATGGTAGGATCACCGCCGAGGGTTGCTTGAAAGGCCAGTGGGGCACTCAGGTACATTTTTCCCTTTCAATTTCGAAGTTGAGCCAATTAGTGTATAATAAGGAAAAACACTAGTTACATATGTGCTATACCCCAAACGAATCTAGTTTAGTTCCCAAAATAATTACCAAAACTTATGAACACAATAGACGAGACAATTGTATTACTTATTATTACCATCGATATCTAATCAATCCGGGGCATTACAATAATAATAATAATTGGTTTTTATTTGATCATGTAGGTTAAAATACACAAGCTGCTATTGAAGTCAAGGTACCGGACGACAAAGAAAGAGGAAGCGGATCTGTTCTTTGTGCCAGCCTATGTTAAATGTGTTAGGATGATGGGTGGTCTTAATGATAAAGAGATTAACCATACCTATGTTAAGGTAGATTTGTCTTTTTTTAACATTTCATTGTTTCAATTCAATACATGTTTGTGTTTTGGGTGTAATTGTATACTTTCTAGTTAATGGCATAGATTGGAAGGAATAAAACTCTTGCTCTGTTATGGGTTGATTTTGTTTTTTAGGTCTTGAGTCAAATGCCATACTTCAGGCGGTCTGGAGGCCGTGACCACATATTTGTTTTCCCGAGGTAAAATTATTTGATTATAGATTAATATTTTCTTATCTTTTTTTAATATAAAGGATCTCTTTGACGATTAATTATTGTAATTCTATGTTCCCGTGTTGGCCAAAAAAAAATCATTGTAACTCTATGTTGATAGTATGATTGAAAGAGAATGCTGAATACACATATTTAGAATAGAGCGATAACTGTTGTGGAGTGATGCTTAAAATAGTCATAAAGAGTGAGATATGCTTATGAGTCATATGTTTTAATAACTCAGACACTTTTTCTCCCACACTTTCATCATGATACTATTACTTGAACAAGTTCAATGTTGTGGTTTGATTTTGAATGGAAAAAGAATGATTATTATTCTATGTGCTGCTTCTTTTTTCCCCAGCCTGTGAGTGAACAAAAATTATAGTTAGAAATATATTTTTTAAGTTGTCTTTTTTAATGCAAGACTACAGTTGGTACGTTTAGCGGCATGTAGAAGTCATGCTAATGTCTTGTACATAATTAATTGGAAGTAATTGTTTCAACTGTTTCATAGCTTTTGTAAATTGTAGTTTTGCCACTTTGTTGATTCCTTTTTCTTAATCGGCTAGCTGAGTGAATGGTGAAACTGAATATAAAGATATTATTATGCAGAAGATGTATTTTTGGCCTTGAACTGATGTTTCATTAGTACTATTGAAAATAAACTTGACACTCTCTTGACTCTTCTCTTTTGAGACAGACAAAAAATAATAAACATATTAAAATGAAGGAGAGAAAAAAGAATTACCCAGCTGGATAATTAGGTGTATTTTGATTTGATAGTTGAAATTAATTCTGCTCAATTATATTTTTTTTTTAAAATTAATACTGCTCAATTATATTCTAAAAGCATTTGTTTCCATTTGTGGTATCTTAGCTCAAGTGCTAGTCAAGTGGAAAATTTTATAGAACCAGTAGAAATGGTAGTTTTTGGTAGAGGAGGACTTGTTTGCAAAAACATAATACAACAAATTGCCATTATCGTTGTATTTTGTGTTGTAATTGAATGAATTTTATCAAGACTTCTTTTCTCTGTATATCTGATTTTTACAAGTGTTTAATTTTTTGGTAAAATGTCTTGGTCACTAATGTGAATGTGCTTGTTTTCACTTAATCACAGTGGTGCTGGAGCTCACTTATTTAGATCTTGGGCAACATACATAAATCGTTCCATAATTCTAACTCCAGAGGTACTATGCTTATTTCCCAAAACATCTTATAAGATCCATATAACATATACATCTAGTACTTTTGAATAATAAAAAATACTCTAGTAAGGTCTGAATCTGAGCCAATTTACATAGGGCAAGTTAGGGGATTTGTCTGGTGCTCACAGTAGATATAGGTGGCTTTGTGGATTTAGGGTTAAAACTATTAATGAAGGGTTGCAAAGATTTTATTTAGGGTTTCAAAGAGGTAAGAAGAAATAGAAATCGAATTTGTCCACAATCTGTTAGTATTGCATGTGAAAAATAGCATGAACAGTACCGTTTATAGTATTGTGAATTATGAAAAAATATCAAGAAGAAAATAAAAGAGAAAAATAATAATACGGCTAAGGTGTGTCAATGCTCAAAACACTATATTTGTATTAATCTACTTGTTTGTTTGAGTACAATAACGCTTTTATATAGGCTAAATTTTAACTTTTCCTTATAGGATTTGAACTCCTACTTTGACTGGTAACCAAATCCTAATTGAATTGAACCCAAGACCACATAAAGACCCATAAATCAAATAAGATTTACTTATTTATAAAATATAATTCAAGGTGCACAACTATGGCCCACAATGGGCAATGAAAAGATTATGATAGTACACTTTGACTCCATAAAACTTTTTTATTTTATTTTTTATTTTATAGGTAATAGATATTTTCATTAAAAAAAGTACATCATGTTCACAATGATGAACAGATTGTACTAGAAACAAAACCTAATGAACATAAAATAAAATACGAAAAAAATTAATTAACTACCATGGGCACTTTTACTTGGGTTTTGCCTTAATCTTTTTTTTTTTTTTTTTTGATAGAAAGTTTTGCCTTAATCTTAGACTTGCATAAAGGATATTTTTTTCTTCTCTAGCCACGCTATGATTGCACCACATCAATGAGCTTTAGCTCAAACGGCACCGGTAAGGCGAGGGCGAGGTAATTACCAATTAAAAAAAAATGCCTTCAATAAAACCAATATGCCTTCAAATATGAGCCAATGGGCTTTAGCTCAAAAGGGCACATCCTCCCTTTATAAGAGCAAGGTGAAGGGCAAGGTTCTAGGTTCAAGACTCACTCTAAGAGTGAATTTTGAATTTGGAGAGATTAAAGCCAATGGAATTAAGGAAGAAGTCTTGAAAGAATCTTTTTGTCTTTCCCGAGCGTGTGTAACTACCAATACAAAAATGCCTTCAATTCTAAGTCAATGAGCTCTAGTTCAAATGGCACCTCCTCTTATAAGAGCAAGATGGAGGATGGCATCATGGTTTCAAGACCAATAGGGTGCATGTGTATTTATAAAAAAGACTTTCAAATATGAAAATTTTGAACACATTATGTGGTTGCAAAGCATTTCGTACTCTTGTAGACATCAACATGAAGTGTATGTTTTACAATCCTTAATTAGATCACAAACAACTCACAAAATAGGAATATAATAGATGAAGAATAAAATCAAAAGTGTTCTGCCCCCTTTTCTACAATCTAGACTTTTTCCAGTGAAATTTATGGTTGAAAAAAAAAATTCTGTTACTTTTTCATCATTATATTGAATTTGAAAGTTCCGTAACCTTTTTTTTTTCCCCAAATGTGTTTGGGGTAATTTCTCTATATTTTACAAAGTTGAGCTAGCTATGGGATTTCTGTTGGTGCCAGACTGAATTATAATTATCCCAATTATATTATCAGCAAATGTCTTGGGATAATTTCTGTATTAAAAAAAAAAAAAAAAAGGGTTAGCTCTGGATTTGGAGTGGGTGATTTGTACTAGAACCCTGATACTGCTAAAGTGATCAGCTGACTGGGAGGTCCTTTGAACAGTTTCATAGTTCCAGATTTGTTTTGAACCATCCTCATTTTTGTTTTAATACTATTGGTATGTGAAAAGAGCCATGGAGGTATGGGATTTCTGTTGGTGCCAGACTGAATTATAATTATCCCAATTATATTATCAGCAAATGTCTTGGGATAATTTCTGTATTAAAAAAAAAAAAAAAAGGGTTAGCTCTGGATTTGGAGTGGGTGATTTGTACTAGAACCCTGATACTGCTAAAGTGATCAGCTGACTGGGAGGTCCTTTGAACAGTTTCATAGTTCCAGATTTGTTTTGAACCATCCTCATTTTTGTTTTAATACTATTGGTATGTGAAAAGAACCATCTCGTAGAGCTCCACAATTTCCTCGGAACTCGGCGGCGGAACGACGAAGCTCTCGTCGATTTCATCGTCGTCGTCGACTCCTCCTCCGGCCGAAGCCCTGAGCTCTTCGTCTCGCTGCTTCAGCAGCGCCCTGAACCGCTCGAGAATCGGCGGCGGAGGAGGCTTTTCGGTAGTAGCGGTCGCGGTGGTATTGAGGAACTCGTTGAGTAGTTTATTTAACTAATGTTCGGTAGTATGAATTTGGTAGGTAGCCTATGTCATAATGTCTAAGTTCTTCTCTATTATGCTAATTTAAATATCCAGATCAAAGTCCTGACATGAAATTATTATTTTTAGATTTTTTCTTAGTGTGGTTAGCTTCAACCCAATTTTAAGTTGGTTTTCATTTTAACTAACCAATAGGTGGTCCCTATGACATTGATTGGCCTGTGTCAAGAAATAATCAATCTGACTCTTGGATGCCTTTGGAAGTTGTCCTCAACCATAATTACCTTTGGACAGTTCTAAGCAGCAATAAGTGTATCAAAAGTTAGCATTCATGTGCTATGGTCTGTATTACATGTGACAGAAGTATTAATGTAAATATTTTTTCCAATATGGCTGCAAAGTTTGCACCCATGTTGCATGGATTGAACTGTAAAGATTTTCCTGTTCTGCAGAGGGAACAGCCCTCTGAAATTTCTTAGTAATGACATTAATCTTTAGAACCATAGTCCTTTTGTTTTCCTATTGCTGGATTTGGACATGTGTCATAGTACTGTTTTCCTTTTAGGTGTTCTAAAAGTTTTTTTAATGTATGGTCTATTTCTTCAACCTGTTTTACATGTTTGGCATCTCATTGTGAAACTGCACTTTTTCAAACTACAACCTTTTTAAACCCCACTTTTTTCTAGGTGCAACCTTTTCAAACTACCCATTTTCAAAAGCTAAAAAAATAAGTTGTACCAAGTGGACACTCACTGATTTCAGACAGATTTGGAGAAAAGATACTCCAACCCATTTTGTGACAATTTAAATGATCATTCATGGATTTTCAATCACATGACCTATTTAGGGTGCGTTTATATAAGCTATTGGAAAACTGTGTTTTGAGTTTAAAATGAGCATTTGTAAAAAGGTTATGAGAAGTTATGGTTGTAAAACAGAGTTTTGGGTTTCAAAAACACTCTTTTAATCTTTCAAAACGCCTAACCAAACTTACCCCTAACAGTCGTTTGACTTGTTTAAAATACTTAATGAAGTTGTGTGATTAAAGTACATGAGGATGGTCACATGATTTATTTGAAAGTCATTTGGCTTGTTTAAGTTACTTATAAGATAAAAGTCCATGTGGCTCTTCCAAACTTAAAGAATGTTTATTAATGTGTTAGTGTAGGGGGATCGGACTGATAAGAAGGACACAAGTTCTTTTAATACATGGAAAGATATCATAATTCCCGGGAATGTTGATGATAGAATGACTAAAACTGAGGATACCCTTGTCCGGCCTCTGCCTTTATCAAAGCGAAGGTACTTGGCAAACTATTTAGGTCGTGCACAAGGAAAGGTTGGTCGTCTTCAGTTGATAGAACTTGCCAAGCAATTTCCAGACAAGGTATGTCATCATCTATGACTTCTTCATTTTTTAAATGAAGTAATCTGGTTCATTAAAATTTATGTTGGTAACCTAGATTTGGCTGTGGAGTTCAATTGAACTACTTCTGTCACTTAGACATAGGGTTCTGCACCCATCTTTGGTTGCTTTGGGTAGAAATTTTTTGCTAAAGAAATCAAAAGGAAAACCTGTCTATTGATTTGCCAAATTATCATTTCTCATGAGAATTTGGAACACAAAAAGGCTTATATTATTATTTAATAATTAATAACATTCAGTAGTGTTATGCTGATGCTAGTTTGTTTTATAAAAGGGAAAAAATTATATTCATAACGGAGGTGCTACTAGTGTCTGTTTAAGCTTAAAGTCAGCTTAGTTAGCTAGTTACAGTTTCTTAAGCATCACTTTTTCTTTTTCTTTTTTTCTTTTTTTTTTAAATGTACAGCTCAATACTTTATTAAAATGGCTGGCATGAAACCCACTTTTTCAAAACAAGCCAGAATTCAAGCCAATCAAATGGACATGTCAGTGTTTAGATTTAAGATTTCCATTTTAATTTATTACAATGTTTTTGGCATTGATTTTAATCTGTAACTTAATTGCCTAGAATGCATAATGAGTTCTATGTATTTCCTTGATTAGGCAACATATTTCTTTTTTCCCTATCCTGGTAACATATTCTGGTGGGTGGGCACCTGGTATTGGATTCCTTGATGTGCATAATCCTAAACTGTCTCATTGGGCACTTTCTGTTTGAAATGCTAAATTATGAATGCTTTCAGTTCTTGTGTTCTTTTAAGAGATACAAAGTATGCATATTGATATTGTAAACAGCTGGAATCTCCAGAGTTGAAGTTCAGTGGCCCTGACAAACTGGGAAGGATAGAGTATTTTGAACACCTTCGAAATGCCAAGTTCTGCCTTGCCCCGCGTGGGGAGTCATCTTGGTCTCTCCGATATTATGAGTCGTACTTTGTGGTCTCTCTCTCTCTCTCTCTCTCTGTGATTGTACATATGCGCACCCGCGCACACACACACACACAGGTTGGGCAGTTGATACTTGAAGTAATGTAGTTGTTTCTGCTAAACAGGAGTGTGTACCAGTGATAATATCAGATCAGGTAGAGTTGCCTTTCCAGAATGTCGTTGATTACACACAGATATCAATAAAATGGCCATCCACTCAGATTGGTCCCCAAATGTTGGAGTACCTAGAATCTATACCAGGTCAAATTCAAACTCCATTGTATATCATTGCTTGGCTTACAATCTCCTTTAATATGCAATAGCTCAAAGTTTGGGTTTACTTTCAGACAAAGATATAGAGAGGATGATTAACCGTGGTAGACAACTAAGGTGTCTATGGGTTTATGCTCCCAAATCAGAGCCATGTTCAGCACTGCATGGGATTCTGTGGGAACTTCAAAGGAAAGTTAGGCATTTTCACCAGTCAGCTGAGACATTCTGGCTACACAACGGATCTATTGTAAATAGAAACCTTGTGGAATTCTCCCACTGGAATCCTCCAATCCTTTTGCCTTGATCATGGTTGGAGATGATCCCTTTGCTTGCCTGTATCATTTCTTTACAAAGCTAGACTTAATATTTTATTCATGGGTATTAGTTTAATGCCTTTTACGTCGGGTATAGATTTTCCCAGGTTGAGCATCCCTCTCTTTTTTCCTTCTTTTTCCTCTTTAATCTCTTTTAAATGTTATGTATAGACTATAGACATGAGTAGGTAGATTATATGGAAGAAATCGTTGATGATTAAATCCCCAAGTTCAATTGTGTATTGTCTCTTAGCAAGTTTTTCTAACTGTATCATAATTGGCGTTCTCCTGTAATTTGTTGTTTGTGTGAATTTTTTTTTTTTTTTTTTTGCCTCAAGGTACTCGGCTAATTTTTTGTTCCTTTTTTAGGATTCCTAGATGCTTTACATGTAAATTTTGTATGTGTATATGGTATAATAAGCAACTATCATAGTGAATTAGAGAATCATTCTACATTTTTACACTTGGGGTAAGGATCAACTCCAATTACATTCCCCAATTTTAGTCTAGATATAAGATGTGGTATTTAGAAAATTCAATGGCCTAAAAAAATTCATGTAAGTCACGTGTCCTTCATCTGGATTAAAATGGGAGGGAATTTGAGGGTTTAAATAATAGGGGATCTTATCCCCCTAAACCTTAATGTCACATATGGTTTTCATTTTGCTTCCTTTTATATTTTTGGGTATTCTACAAAATAGACGGAAATTGTTGATCGAATTTCAGCTCTAATGTAGCTAATTCTACATTGAGAAACCAATTCTATCTTTCATTAACAATGCATGAGAGTGCTTGCAAAATTACCATTATACAAGGTTGTCTCCTATCAACAATTAATTCTCCAATTCTTCTAAGATCACACACTTTGCTACAACTTGTAGGAGTGTCAACTTGTGATTGGATTACACTATTTACACATGGGTCCACCATTGGTACTTAATAAAAAATAATCTAAACACCGTTTGTCACATGTTTAAATTGTGTCAAAGTGTGTGGTTCTAGACTTTTGTTAATTCCCTTGCCTTGTACAAATCACTTGTTCTTTGTAGAACTCCTATAGTGATTCATATTGAAGGCAATTCTTCAATCGTTGTAGATAACGATTCTTGCTTGTTATGTAAATCTTTACTCTTTTCAACTTATTTTGATTTTAAAAGAAAACTTTCTATTTAGGTCTCCATTTACTCAATTTTCTCTTCTGTTTTTATTCACAATTCTCAATGTAAGTCTAATCTAGTTTATATGACAATTTTTATTTAATTATTATAAATGATTTTTTATTATTATTATATATTTCAATAGTTAAGAGTCTAGGAGGGTTGAATCTTGAATATATCTTTTTTTGAAATACCTGGAGTCTAGAGATTTTAACTAATTAAACTACAAGATTCTAGAATATTATTATTATTATTTGAGAAAAATTCTAGACTATTATAAGTGATCTAATAGTTAGAAAGTTCATTGTCAACTAATAATTTACTAACTTTTAATGAAGCGCAACCTATTTGATGGGAGCAAAATCTTGGATTGACACCTATGAGAGAGAGAGAGAAGCACCTGTAATGAGAGAAAATCTTTTGATATAAATAATAAAAAAGTAAAATGTTATCTAAAATAAAAGAATTGAAAAAGTGAGTACCAAAAACAACTTTTTTTTCATTTCTTTTTAATGGATATATAAAGAGTATTTAGATTGTCATAGGCTTTTAGCTTATTAAATTTTGCTTTAAAATAACAAAATTAAAAAGTTAGAATTTAGTTTATTACAATATATATATATATATATATTTATATATATTGGATCTAGACTCTTATACAATTCTATTAATTGAACTATAAGTTTAACAAATCCTTTCAATTTTTCAATCTTGCACACTTACTACAATCAAGAATGTTCTCCATTTCAAAACTTGTCCATTTCCTAGTCTAGATTATATTTTATAAATTTAAAAGTGCATAATTTGTTATGTCATTTAAAATATTAAATAATGTGGCAATTTATAAACTACTAAATTCAAAAAATAGAATCTTGACAATAAAATGGATGACAATGTTGAGGGCCATTTGTGAGAATCCAGGTAGAAAGAAGAAAAGCTCAATAACAAGGGCAGCAAAGAATTGGCAAGCAGATAGCAAAACCATTAGGCCTAAGTGGCAGGAATAATGGATCACAGGCCCATAAAATAAACAAATGAGTCTCAAAGAGGCAAGTGGGCTTAAAGAAGCCTGGAAAGAGAGAAATAACATACCCATGGGCAATATATGATGTAAAGTGAGAAAGGGTTGCCGCAGGCCTAAGGTAATGCAAATTAAGAAAGTAAGGGGTTTATGGCAGGCCTATGAATCTCAATGATGAAAATAAGGTAATTGGGTCGGGAAAGCCCAATGAAGTTAGCAAAAACCCATGAGAATGTAGAGTTAGTAAAAGGGCCAAAGAAGCCCAAAGAAAGCAAGTTGGCCAAGGATGCCCAAGAGAATGACAAAAGGAACACAGGAGCCTATAAGTAGAAAAAAATCAGTGGTCATACCAAGCCACTGGGGGAAAGAGTAAACGGCTGGCCTAAAGAGGCCTAGTAAGATTAAGTCATTATAGCAGGAATAACAGAACAATATGGCAGGAAGTGAGGGAAATCAAGAAGTGGGCCAAAGAAATATAAGGTCCATCATCAAATAAGACACAGTTTTTAAGAGGAGCGGGAAATAAAAAAGTAGCCCACATAAAAGGTTAAAGAAAACGGATAGTAGGTTATGCAGGCAAGCCTCCAGACCACGGCAGACGAATGGGTAGCAGACAGATTTTGGACACATATGGAAGGAAGACACGCGCAAGGCCCAAGCACCACCAGCTTGTACCCAACCAATACAGAGCATGGTGAGGTCGGGGGTCGGAGATTCAGAGGGCATGATTTGTGGTGGGAAGAGGAGAAAAATCTATTTTGAGGTTTTGGCTTAAGCTCTTTCGGGGAAGTGTCTTACTGGGATGGCTTACTACCCAAAAGAAGCAAGCTGAGTTGGAACCATTAGGTGCATGCCATGAGGGATAGGGAGAGAAAAAGAAATCAAATCGTAGCAGGAAAGGATGTCACGGCAGACAAGCAAACAAAATACCCTTCTTTGTTTGGTGATGGGGGGTGGCACACAGACGAAACAGTGATGGTCGGCCGGTATACCCAGACCAGACAAAGGAGGTTAAGGGCTAAAATAGTAAAATCCGGTCACGGCAGGCACTATAAAAAGTGGGTTTTGCCGTGAATAGAGAAACAGAGCAATAACGAGAACCTTGACTAAGAAATAGGAATTTGAAAAGAGAAACTAAGAAATAGAAAAAGAAACAAGTGGGAATGAAAGAAAAGAAAACAAAGTGAGAATTAGAACGGCAGGCATGCACTAGTAGATTGATTCTCTCTCTCCCTCACGAAGTCCTGCTCTCTGTGAAAACCACAAGGAGCCTCTATGCATAGACCATTCAAGTCCGTTTCTCTTAGGGCAGTTAATTTCCACGGCAGGACCTTTCCTGAGAGATTAATTGCGTTGAGAAGAAACGTTCTTTCCTCTCTGGCTTTGCTCCTGCGGACCAAATTTTAGTTGATTTCCTAACATTCTGATTAACCCATACATATTAATACTTATTCATTTTTTCGTTCTATTATTTTCCTTCTAGAAAAGTGATTATTATTGCTGTAGTTGTGTTTAAGGGTTGTTTGGTCATTTCTCACTAAGTAGCTAGATATTTTATTTATTTTTATTATGTTTGTCTGCCACAACTTGTCTGAAATAGCTCTGCCTGCCGCAAGCACGTTCCTGGCAAACCTGGTTTAGTTTGCGCACAAGCCAGACCAACTTGAGTTGCAGCTGGATCAGTCTCAACTCCCTTATCCAGAAAACTTGGGCCTAGTGTCGCAGGAAGCAGTCCAACACCGCTAGCACAACCCACCACTTTATAGACAATAGACAATTTTTAAAATGGAGAGGGATATTTTTTGTCCAAATTATAGCTTGGACTCATACTTTCTCGCTGTCTCTGGTCATTTTGACACAAAACTCACAACCGTTCAAGAAATTGACTATCTCTTTATTTATGTACATTTGTTTAACACAATCAATTTCAAAATGTATCAATTTGTCAAATAATTATAATTAGAGCAACATTACTTTCACTATTTCATATTTGAACACTATTTTTATCAGAGAAATATTGTGTCGATAATATATTCACAACAAATTTTTAATGATAAGTTGTTACAAGTAGACAAAACAAAGTAATTGTAGCGACATAACACTTCTTTTTTTATTATGCATGGATCATAACACAACAAAATTATATAATTTTTTTATTTATTTGATTAAAAAAAAAAGAGAGTGATATATAATTTGAAAATATGCAGCATTGAACTTGCCATGATGGTCACATTGCCCTAATTCCGTCCATATTCAGGACAAAAAATATAAAAAAGGACAAAATTACAAGTCATGATCAGCAGAAAAATAAAATAAAATGGGATTACTATTAAGACCAGGAATTCATCAGTCCCAGTGCCACCAGTTCCACCGCCTATTACCGGTACTTATAAAACCAAAAATTTCCCATCTCCATTTCCATCAAAATCCAAACCCACTACCATTTACACCTACACGTACCAGAAGAGTATCGCAAACAGTGCGAGCACTTGCAGAAGCAGCACCCAAAAAAATGGTCAAAGCTATTAGAGTTCACGAACTTGGTGGTCCGGAAGTCCTCAAATGGGAAGATGTGGAATTAGAAGAACCAAAGGAAGGCGAGATTCGTGTCAAAAATAAGGCCGTTGGCCTTAATTTTATCGATGTTTATTTCCGCAAAGGAGTTTATAAGACCCCCACATTGCCCTATACCCCTGGTTTGCTTTCATTTTTTTTTTCTCTCTTTTGCTTTATTATTATTATTATTATTATTATTATTTTAATCTAAGAGTATTATTATAATCTTAGCTTTTAATTCGTGCAATGCTTTAGGATTTGGGATCTTGTTAATGATTAATATTAATGACTCATGTTTGATTGTTATGGCACATGTTTGCTATTTCTTATTCGACGTCGTTAAACTTTACCCTAACTGGAACCTTCTCGATGATGCACGTTAGTGTAACATAAAATATGTGATATACAGAGTGTGAATTGGTTGGCATCTTCTGGTGTTTCTAATGGATACATCCATATCCATAGTTTGAATCTCCTCTCCCTCGTTGTAACTATTGATTGATGACCGATGATAAAGCTACATCTGCAAGATCACTGCCAGTCAAAGCAACCTAAGGCTCAGCTGCCAAGGGGGTTTTGTTGCCAATACAGAATAGATCACCAGAAGGTAGAGATGGGAGTTTGGAATGTTATGCTAACCCCAATGTGTGAAGTTCTAAGCAATCTTGAAAGGATACGCTCAATTACGAAGTTATAGTGGAGGATACGGTGGAGGAAAAATATGTTACAGTCTGAGCAATTGTTGGACCAGAAGGTGCCTTGGCTTTCACCAGATTGGGGAGCATTGATAGTATGTGAAAATAATAGTGGGGGGGGAGCTCCAGTCCTCTACTATGTGAGTCATTGGCCAGAATTGATTGATCAACAAGTGGGCAAGAAATTTTTTATTTGAATCAAATAATGGGAGGTATGAAGGCTACTCAATGGGTGATGAGAATGTAGAAGTATTAAGGGATTTAGCAAATTCCTAGGAGTTTCTATAGAGTCTTTGGAGAACAGTTTATGGCTTTATTTGGCACAATTGAGGAGAGATAGAGGAAGTCAGCAAGTGAGGGGAGTGTGCAGCGGGTAACTAACCCAACTCCTAGAGGAGCTAAGGATCTTTAAAATTTGGTATATACAGTTAATTATGATGCTGGATGACGTGGGAGTACTAGTAAAGGAAGGGTTGTTGATGTATTCCTAATGAAGCTACACCTGTTTTCTTGGAATATAATGTGTAAATGATCCTAAGAAATGAGCGGTTGTAAAAACCATGTTGAATGGATGGAAGTCTGATGTGGTTTTTTGGTTAGGAAACAAAATTGTCAAAATGTATGCAAGTGTTGTTAGAAGTCTTTGTGCTAGCCATTTGAAGATTGGATGGTACTTGAAGCAAAAAATACAGCAGGTACGGTGCTCTTAATATGGGGCAAACAGGTGGTTGAGAAAATAGATCCAGGTGTGGGTGTGTGGGGAGGTTTTCAATGTCATGTTTATTGAGTAATGTGAAGGATAAATTCAATTGGGTCTTTATTGGAGTATATGACCCTAATGATGACAGGGTAAGTAGTTGATAGGAGTTGAGAGATTCACAACAGAGTTCGGAGGTGGCTTGGTGTGTGGCGAGGGAGTTCAATATAGTTAGATTTCTGAGTGAAAGGATAGGATACGATAGATTCACTATTGCTATGACAGAATTCTTAGAATTCATTAATATACTTTGACGTAGGACAAATTGGAGAAATTTGTCGACGTGTAGTTGTGGTGGGTTAAGTTTTAGAAGGATTTGTGGATTTTGGGGTTTAGAATCTTTTTAGAAGAAGGGTGAGGGATCAAGAGAGAAAAGATTGGATTTATGGTTGAAAAGAGGAGGAAAAAAACAAAAGAAAAAAAGAAATTGAATTATTTAAATATGTGAACAGTACTGCAAACAGTGCCCATGAACAGTAACCAGGAAAAAAAAAAAAAAAAAAGAATATAAAGGGAGGAAGAAAAATCCTAAGGCCAACTTGCCTAATACTTCTAATCAACTCTCAATCTCCTTTGAATACATTGAACACAAATATAAAGACTCTTTCTTGTACCAGAAGTATTAGGATTACTAGTTTGACTAGTAAACTAATACCTTATAAAATACTAACTTGGACTAAAGAAAATAATATCTAAGATACTTAGGATCTCATAGAAAATTCTAGACTTAGCTAAATTACCAAAGTACCCTTAATTTGCAGGAATTATAGAGTGACTGAATATAAAATTGACCATAACTACAACTCAACAAAGCCTTAGTCCCAAAATTTGGGTCGGCTATGGATCATCGACATATTAGAATGGGTCGACCATGTAAATTCTTTTCCTTCATTCTATTTTATTTGAAGTCATGCTCTCTATTACTATCTTAATTGACATGTCATTTTTTATTACTTCTACTAATATTATTTTTGGCCTTCCTCTACCCTTTTTTATTTTTCATTCCCTCGACTTGGATCAACTCACTCTTTCTCAAACTATCAAGATGTGGGCCAAAAATTTATGCAGAACTCACAAATATGTCAATACAAATACTTCCAATCATGTCTCAGCCTCCGACAACACTAAACTAATCATGTGCCTTAAATGTGTACAACACATGAAACTAACAGAATTGGGGTTACCAAGACTTGAATTATGGACTTTCATAGGCAATCCAGCTCAATACTGTGCTAGTAACCATCAGTTCTACAGGCTGTAGCTGTCAGGAAGTGGGCCAATAATGTATAAGTGCTCACTAAATTGTTAACTCGACCAAAAGACTTATTTTGTTGTGATGAAATTACTTTCCTTCAATTAAGCTATTATTCAAATAGTGATTTCTTTACAACCATAGTGCATATGTGGTTTTAGAGAGTTTTGTTAGTTTCTTTAACTTGGGATAGTTATGGTACACGTTGGAGATTTTTCCTTGAATGGCACGAGAATGGATTTACCTATTTTGTATGAGGTTAGGTCCTAAGGTGGGACCAATTTATCAATACCAGTTTCTGATGCAGGTATGGAGGCTGTTGGGGTGGTGACAGCTGTGGGTCCTGGACTAACTGGCAGGCAAGTTGGAGACCTTGTAGCTTATGCTGGTGGTCCAATGGGCGCATATGCTGAAGAGCAGATTCTTCCTGCAAACAAAGTTGTGCCTGTTCCTTCCTCTATTGATCCTATCGTTGCAGCATCTGTCATCCTCAAGGGTATGACAGCTCAATTTCTACTCCGCCGTTGCTTCAAGGTTGGTTCTATACTGATGCAGCTGAATATATACTGCAGAAAGTTGAAATTTATATTAAATTGAGCCTTTAAAGTATTTGGACTAGAAACCTTGATATAAATAAAAATTGTGATAAAATGTCATCAGATATTGAGTTGGTATTGTCTATGAACATGTATTCTGCATCACTCGTGATGTACTGAATATAGAAGCTTTGGCAAGTATTTTGAGAAGCAAGGTTTCCCAATTACCCATGAATTATCTGGGTCTTCCTTTAGGTTCCACTTTTAAAGTGAAAACTGTGTGGAATAGTGTGTTGGATAAATTGGAAAGGTGGCTGGATGGAAAAAGGTGTATTTGTCTAAGAGGGGGTGTATTATGTTGTTTAAGAGCACGTCATCTAGCCTACCCATCTACTATTTGTCTTTGTTTACTATCCCTGTGAGTGTGGCTAGACATATTGAAAAGTTACAAAGAGATTTTTAAGTTATAAAGAGGTTTTTAATGGGGAGGGATGGGAGATGAGTTTAAGTAGCATCTAGTGAGTTGGAGGAATGTGTGTGAACCACTTCAAAATGGGGGGTTAGGTATTCGAAATTTAGTGCACTTTAATCAGGAGTTGTTGGGGAAATGGTTGTGGTATTATGCTTTGGAGAGAGATGCTTTATGGAGAAGGGTTATTGACACAAAATATGGCAGCATGTTGGGGGGGGGGGGGGGGTTGGTGTTCCAATCAGGAATTATCTCACCCTTTCCAATAGTGTATAAGGAAAAGGTGAAATACTTTTCATTGCTCTGTTTGCTTTAAGGAAGGTGGTTGGGTGGGTGGGGGGGGGGGGGGGTGAATCTTCTACTAAGCTTTGGCACGATTCTTGGTGTGGGGGACCTCCTTTAAAGGAGAATTTCCTAGAGTTGTATGGGATTGCTCAAGATAGATATGCATTAGTGGCTTATGGAATATTAGAACGGGGTGAGACGGTTCTCACAGTATATACACTTTGAGGTAGGTGAGGGTAGCCGAGTTCAGTTCTAGCATGGTGGTGGTGTGGTGAGCAATGGTTGAGGTTGGTCTTTCCTTACTTTTATGGTTTTCAGATAAAGATTCTTTAGTTGATCCATTCTTGGAAGACAGGATGATGGTCACCACCTTCTTCAACCTTCTTCATTCTAATTGCCCTCTACATGAGTGTAGTGATAGGTTGAGATGGAGATTGAAAAAGAACGGGGTTTTTCCTTTTAGGATGCATTAAGGAATGAACATGCTAGTAGGGTGGTGTTGTGTTTGTCGTTGTTGTCGGTTTGACTACACTGAAGTGTTGCATTTGATTTGTGGAGTGTTGTCTTTTGATCTTTTGGGGTTTTAGTGTTGCCATCGTAAAAAGGCCATTGACCTTTTGTTTGGTTGGCATAATAGGGTAGGCAAGCATTAATTGGATATTTGGAACATTGTCCCGTTATGTTTGATGTAAACTTTGTGACAGGAATGTAATTGTCGTACATTTGAGGATATGGAAATTTCAGGTCACAATTGATAGAATTGTTTGCTAGATCATTGTTTGATTGATCTTGGGCGTGGGGTTTTACCACATCAGCTCCATTGCTGATTTTTAGAATCTTTATCCATACATTAACTGTTGTAATTTTTTAGAATTCTTAGTGTTCAACCATGTACATGAAATAGTCTCTTTTCAATAAAATACTTGTTTACTAATCATAAAAAGAAAGTGCCAAATAATAGCGGTAGATTGGTGTTGTATGCGCAAGAAGAGTGGGGAATTTGTAGATCACTAACTCTGTTGTAATGTTGCTAGAGAATTTTGGGCTGTGGTCTTTTCATTATTTAAGATTTAGTGGATCATGCCAAGATGTGCTATTGAATTGTTGGCTTGCTGGTGGGGGTAGATTTGGTCATCATCATAATGTAAACATACATAATGCGATTCCTACATCTTATGTGGTGTATATGGAGAGAGAAATGTTTAAAGCTTCTAGAGGTGTGAAAAAACAATTTTGGATTTGAAGCTTTTGTCTCTGTGAGCAGTATATGATTGGACGATTGCCTCTTTACATTTTCCTTTTTCAAATTTACTTGAGTTTATTTATCTTTATGTGAAAATCAATTTTGGATTTGAAGTTTGTTTCTGTAGTCATTATATGATCGAACAGCTGCTACTTTACATTTTTCTTTTTTGAATTTACTTGAATTTATTGATCTTTGTGGTTTTGGTTGATAAATTTTGGCATATCTCTCATATACATCCCATGTACATGGGTTGTGTCCCTTTAAAATTTTTTTTGTGAATTGTTGTAGTGTGTAAATAATTTGGATTGGCAGCAATACCATGATGAATCTGAAAAGGTCTGTTTTTATCGGTTTGAAAAACTGTTAATATAAGTATATTTCTATGCATTTGTCCCCTATTCTCCTAATTTGCACAAATAGAACGCTTCAAACCTGGCATTGTGCTAAAATTGGCTCTCTTTCCCTGCCTCTTGAACATTCTTATTTCCATCAACTACTAGATATGAATAATTGTCTTGTGTAGGTTGAACCTGGACACACAATCCTTGTTCATGCAGCAGCTGGTGGAGTTGGTTCTCTATTAAGCCAGTGGGCTAATGCCCTAGGTGCCACTGTCATTGGAACTGTCTCAACGAAGGAGAAGGCGGTTCAAGCCAAGGATGATGGATGCCACCATGTTATAATCTATAAGGAAGAGGATTTTGTTGCTCGTGTCAATGAGATAACATCAGGCAATGGGGTTGATGTTGTCTATGATGCTGTAGGAAAAGATACCTTCCAGGTATTAGCTTCTTTTTTTTCTTCTCACTCTCCCTTCATTTCTGGAGAAATTTTGGATATTTAACTGAGATAACTTCATCTTCTGAATTGGTGCCATCAAATGATGCATTTAAGATATATTTACATATGATTTTCATAGTTAGCTCCTTGTGTCATCTCATATTTGTAGCCAAGGTTGCAACTTGATTTAGGTTGCTTTACCATTGAACTTTGCAAACCCATTGCTTGGTAGAGTATTCATTTTTAGGGTTGTATTGTTGAGAGGATAGAAATCTAGGATGGACAGTTTTTTTGTTTTATTCTATTTTTTTTTTAATAAATAGACGAAATAGGAAGGATGGAAAAGTGTAAAGATATATATATATTATTTGGTTAAAAAGAAAAAGGAGTGGATAGAAAAGATAATTTGTATAAATTTATTGTTATACCCTTATTACATAATAGGTAACTTTTTACTAGTTTAATTTTTTTTTTCCCTATTCTTTTATAGGAAAAGGATAATATCACCAGATAGATAGTAGAGATGAACACACCATATTTATTATATTAATTTTTTTTTCTCTACCTGTTTATTGTGTATAAAAAATGTAATTATCTAAATTAAATACCATGATGGCATGATATCTTGTAAAAATAATAAAACAAAAAGTCTTATTACCTATCCCAAAAAAAAAAAAAAAATTCTCCCATTCCTATTCTTTGTAGAAAAATGGTCTTAAGAGCTTGAAAACAACAAAAGTCACCATTGTCTAGGTAATAAATTCAACCGAATTTTCACACCCACCACACATATTCCTTCCAGTCTTGAGATCTTGAAAGACACAGGAAGAGGGCAAAAGTATTGTAGCATAGTTAGGAGTTTTGGTTATCTTACTAATAGACAGGAGATAAAGGAAATTTAGGGACATATAAGATGAGATAACAAAAGAGTGGGGCTAAGATTAGCAATGCCCAAACCAAAAATGTGTGTGGTTGAGCCATTTGCCCAAGTGACATGACAGGAATGATTAGAGTGGTGAAGTTGGAAAGCAAACCTGAGTTACCACCCATCATGTGATTATTGGCACCTAAGTCAATGACCCCTATCTGAGTGAGAGTGGTAGTGGAAGAAGATGCAGCGGAATGAGGTTGTAGAGATACAAGACAACGTTGCTCTCTCTCAGGAATAGAGACAGTTTGGTTGCTGAAGTGGTGTAAGAGGCTATGAAGTATTTTATTTATCTGAAAACTGACCGATGAGCTTTAGGTTTGCTATAAAGGTCCTAAAAAAAATCTACATTGTGATTCTCATCTCCACAATGAGTACATTTATAAAGGTGCTGCCTTTACTTTGGCCTCCCTATTGATCATGACCTCCACAACCTCTATTACCACAACTTCTGGTTTCATATGCCTTCAGCTGTACTAGCTTGGTAGATTGATCAAAAGATTAAGTTATGATATTTGTGCTGGAATCAAATAATGAGACCTGACGAAGATGATTAAAAACCTCACTTAAAAGTTCTTAGGCCAAGATTAGAGATTTCTTTTTCTTTCTTTCTTTATTTTTTATTTTTTGTAAGTAATGATATTTATTATGTGAATAGACTATTCAGTGCACATAAGAATGAGCACGGAGTAACCTAAAAGAATTACAAATAAATAAATATGTATATATATATATATATATTTTTTTTTTTGATAGGTAAGAAAAAATATATTTAAGACACTACAATATGCTGGAAAAGCACAAAGTAGTCAAAAAGTACATAAAAAAAAAAAAAAACAAACAGAAAACAAATTACAAAAAGGAAGAGAGCCAATGAACAAAGGGATGGAGTCACAAGATGTGAGTATCTAAGCCCAAGAACAATCAAACCAAAAACCATTGAAAGAAGCAAACAACTGATCTCCAAAACTATCCACATCCTTAAACATACGGCGATTACACTCCCTCCATATGCACCACATCAAACACAATGGTACTAATTCCAAATATCTGAGTAGTGTTTCCCCAACCAATTCCTCTAACCAAAAAGAAGATCAAGCAATGTTCTTGGTAAGACCCAGGACACCCCAAAAGATCAAAAGACGAAGCACCATAACTGTTGTACCTTCTCACAATGAATCAACAAATTTCACAATCTCCCCACAACAGTGACACATGCAACACCAATCAAGAAAATCAAACCCCCTACTCCTCATATTATCACTAGTGAGTATCTTATTCCAAGCCATAGTCTAAGCAAAAAAAGAAACTCACCTAGGTGCCTTCACTCCCCAAATACCTTTGCAAGGAAAAGTGATAGAGGAGGAGTCTTGTAAAGCATTTTAGTGCAAGCGAATGTCAAAGTTCCCATTCTTCTTCAAAGTCGATCTCAATCAGTCCCCATTATCAATTAAAGGGGTATTATTCTCCAAAAAATGAAGAAAATCCACCATAGAACCCACCTCCCAATCATTCAAATCTTGGGCAAACCTCACATCCCAAGTCCACCTTCCCCCTTCCCTCTTTCTAGTCAAGGTTAATGCAACAAAAGTCTCTTTATTCATGGCTATCTCATACAAAACTGGAAATGTCACTCGAAGAGGTTGAACCCCACACCAACAATCATGCCAGAATCTCACTCTATTCCCCACCCTAATCTCAAACCAAGTATTTTGACTAAAATCCTCACAACCACATCCCATACAAATCTCTCCACAAACCGCAACCATGAACACCCTTGCCCAACTTAGAAGTCCACCTCCCCATTCTTCCCCAAACTTCGTAGTTATCACCCTCCTCCAAAGACGACTCTCCTTAACCCCAAAATGCCATAGCCGTTTTCCTAATAGAGCTTTATTAAACGTAGTCAGCTTCCTTATCCCTAAACCACCATTGGACATAGGAACACACACTTTATCCCATCCTACCAAATGTCATTTAGATTCGCTCCCCATACCTTCCCAAAGAAAATCCCTTTGTAGTTTTTCAATCTTATTTGCCACACTGGTAGGAATGTTAAAAAGTGATAGGAAGTAAGTAGGAAGACTTGATAATGTACTCTTAATTAAAGTTAGCCTACCATGCTTGGACAAATACAGCTTTTTCCATCCTGCCAATCTTCCCTCAAATTTCTCGAATATAGGATTCCAAATCGAAGAAGACTTATGAGAGGCCCCTACAGGCATGCCAAGATAAGACATGGGCAGATTCCCAACCCTACACCCCAAAAGCCCTGCTAAAACATGCACATTATCTACCACCCCAATTGGGACCATTTTGCTCATGTGAACATTAACCTTCAAGCCAATGACAACTTGAAAGCATAGAAGCAACATCCTTATATGAAGAATTTTCTCCACAATAGCATCACAAAACAAGCTTGTATAATTTGCAAACAAAATATTTGAAACACAAACTCCATCACCCCGCCTACCATTAGCCTTAAAGCCTCTAATTAAACCAGCCCCTCCACTTTCTTCAAAATCCTACTATAGACTTCCATCATGATAAAAAACAACATAGGATATAATGGATCTCCTTGGCTCAATCCCCTCAAACTTCTAAAAAAATCAGCTGGAGACCCATTTACCAAAACAGAAAATTGAATTGTTGAGATACAAGTGCGAATCCACCTACACCATCTCTGTCCATAGCCCATCCTTCTTAACAGATCTAGAAGTGCCTCCCAATTCACATGATTATAAGCTTTTTCAACGTCTAGCTTGCATATAACCCAATCTGTCTACCACCTATAAAGCCATTTTGAGATTTTGAGATCAATTGATCCAAAACCCTTTTTAGGCAATTTGCTAACACCTTAGCCAAAATTTTATACACGCTCCCCACCAAACTAATAGGCTCGAAGTCTCTAATTTATATATATTTAAAAGCCAATGGGTAGCATTTATTGTTGCTAAGCTCTTGTTGTGCCACCTTATTTGCCACGTCATTAGCCATATTATTATTCTTTTTCTTATTCATTTTTTCCTTTAATTTTTTTGACGATATTAAATATATAAATATATTGGCTTTACATTCCTCTTTAGGCGGTTTTAACTTTACATATTCATCTACTTTAATTTTGATGTTTTATCTAAAAATAAATCATTGGAAAATCAAAACAAAAATATTGTCTATATATATATATTCATATTAGGCGCTTTTAACTTTACATATAATTTTGTCTTTACATGTTCATCTAATTTAGACATTTATAACAAAAAATTGAAATCAATGAAGAATAAAATAAAATAAAAAAGTCTATAAAAACGTCTCCATAATTCTTGCTTAATCATTGATGGCAGAAAAGATACAGCTTGACAACTGCTCCATAGGAGGAGTCCGCCTAAAAGATAAAAGAGATTTGCCACTTGAAAGACCGCACACACAAGATCAATCAAAGTTCTAATCATCAAAAGTGCGGCTATTTTGTTCATTCCATAAAATCCACATTAAACACAAGGGGGCAATGTTCCAAATATCTGATGAGTGCTTCCCAAACCAATTCTTCCACCCAAACAGGGTGTCCACTATTCTTTTAGGTAGCACCCATTGATCCTGAAAGCTCTGAAGATGCAGCTCCACAAGACATATGCTACATCACAGTGATTCAATAATTGATCAACTGTCTCCCTGCTACACCAACACATACAACACCAACCCACTAGAGAAAATCACTTTATGAGATTATCACAAGGATTTTTCCCCAAGCTACCATCCATACAGGGAAGGATACCTGCTTAGGAGCCTTAACATACCAGATACTATTTCCAAGGGAAGGATGTGACTTGTGTACCTTGAATGGCCCCATAAAAAGAGCAAACAACTCTATTACTCCCATTTAGTCCCCTTCTCATTTTATCACACCCCCTAGGGGAATTGGTGGATAAAAGATCTAGGATAGAATGCACTTGCTCCAACTCCAAATCATTAAAACCTCTGTGAAATCTCACATTCCAACTCTGCCCCTCCCATCAACCAAAGCTGAATGAACAGCGGCATCTCTAGCTACTATGCAAGCATTTACATCTGGATTCAGAAAAAAAAAATTCCCACATCACTTGTCCTGCCAAAGTCTCACTTGTTCACTGTCCCCCTACTTCGAAACACACATATTGCAGGAATCTGTCCCAACCAGTCTGAATACTTTTCCATAAGCTACAACCCGTGTTCATCTAATTGGTTTTGAAGTCCAACCAAGTAATGGAATATTTTTTTACCAAATAAAAATACTTTTATTGACTTTGCCTGCTGAGCATAATTATTATTACTTAATTTAATTGAGGTCGTTGAAAACAGTTCAGGGGAAAAAGCAAACCAGAGTCCAATTCTTTCTTTGATTCCATCACAACCACTGAACATGTAACCCAACTAAAAGAAATTTAACTAACCAAAAAAAAAAAAAAAAAAAAAAAACCTCACAATTTCATAACCAGAGAAAACAGATTCATTAATTCAAGAGATTAAAGAGACCTAAATAAATTGAGTCGATTAACAGCACAAAGAACTTTCCAATAACACAGCTGAGATAAAAGAAATGAGAAACATATTAAGTAAGTGATATGGGTTGGATTACTCACCGAGACTCAACCCTTGGTTGCAGTGGAGTGAATCATTGATGATGTCTTATTGACGGCATACTGAGTTTGTACCAGCAGATGACGTCTTCTCAGGGTGACAAAATTAACCAGTCATGGTTTAAATGAACCAACTATTTTGGTGTTGAGAATGTCGAAATCAGGTCTAAGGAATTATCACCATCAACAGAAATTGACTGTGGGTGGTTGCAATTGGGAGTTGTGGTGCTGAACTATGATCGCAATGGTAAAATTGGGTTGTTGAGGTTGATTAAGGTCGTGGTTGTGACAAGGATCAATTGTGCTCACAGCAGAGGTCAAATGCGGTGATAGTCACAATGGTACAGTGGTTGCAGTGATGTCTTGGTTGTTGACACTGGTTGATTAACGGTGACAGCGGTTCCACAGTTTGCATGGCTCTAATACCATGTAACCCATTTTTTGGTAAATTATTCTTAGGATTAATAAATATCATTAGCCCTAATAGACATTATTTATAGTTTTGTGAATAAATACACTATGACCAATTTACTCTTACTCTTACACTAATACAACATTACTTTTAAACTTAATTTTATTAAGGGTTTGGAGTATCAACGCATCATACTTGAAAAAAAGTCATACTGTTTACAGTCAGCTCTCCCCTATTGTTACCTTGGCATTTCTCAATTCTAAGCTAGACATGTCAAACTCAGATATTACTATTTCAAGTAAGGTTTGAAAGATTATGAAACATGTATGGTAATCACTGAATCAAGTTCTGCCATTCCACATAATAAAACCAAGCTCGAATACGAATAATCAGTAAATAATCAAGCTTAAATTTAATGTTCCCAAACCTTAACTTGAATCTACTGAAGCTGGTACGTCATAGCTTTGGTTAGCTGTTCTAATTTGTTTGTTATGTGCTGGTAAGAAGTTTCTTATTCGGAAGTTAATATATCCAGGGATCATTGGCATGCTTAAAGCCTCGTGGGTATATGGTGAATTTTGGTCAGTCATCAGGTACACCAGATCCACTTCCATTGTCAGCTCTTGCTGCGAAATCCCTGTTCTTGACCAGGCCTTCCCTCATGCAATACACTGCAACTCGGGATGAGCTACTGGCAACTGCTGGGGAGGTATTTGCTAATGTCGAATCTGGTGTCTTGCGAGTTCGAGTAAATCATACCTACCCTTTGTCTCAGGCGGCTCAGGCACATGTAGACCTTGAAAGTAGGAAGACTACTGGATCCGTTGTGCTGATACCATAAGGTATCATTCAGTAAGTCCTTCCAATTATCTTATTGGTTTATCCATTTGAAATGCCTTGAAGTCTGTGTGGAACGAAATAAATGTCTTCTCGGTATGGCTGGGTAGCCGAATGTAAATTAATGTTTTGAAACTAGTCTGTGTACGTGGAACGAAATAAATGTCTTCTGGATATGGCTGAGTAGCCGAATGTATATTAATGTTTTGAAACTAATCATCAAGAGAACTATTGTGACAGGAATAAATGGATTTGAACTGTATCTTCCGTTTTCTTAGAATTTATAATTTCTTTTACTTTTGTATATGTTTGAATAATGTTTAAGTGATTAAGTTTACTGTTTCTTAATATATTAAGCTTTTAGGACAATCAATAAATTATCATGATATCATAGCACGTCGTCCTAAGTTCGAACCATGTTTCTACTTTACCTTGTATTTAAAAAGTTAAAAATTGCATGTGTTTGGGAGTATTAGAATAATAATTAAGTGATTAAATTCACTATTTTTTTACGGTTTAGTTTTTAAGACAATTGGTAATTTATCAATATGCATCGTAATGAACTCATTGTGAGATTAAGCATTCTTACAAGGTGATTTAGAGTGAGAAAGTCTAATGAAGCAGTAACAATTTAGATGGTATGTTTCTTTCATTTCACATATGTGAGAGTATTTGTTTATGTTTGGAAGACTGAAATCTTCAGATGAGTAGAGTTTCACCTAAGAATAAAATCTCTCCCTAGGCTTGGCTACCTAGAATTAGCCATAAACGAGGCCCGGCTACCTCGGATCAACCATAGATTTTCTTCTTGTTTTGCTGTTGCGTTTTGATGGGGAGTTTTTGCAAATTTTCAATTGAAGCTAAGTTTTTTCAAGTGGTGGTGGAGGAAGGGGGAACCATTTTTGAGTTACGCATTTTTGAGAGGGGTAAGTATTATTCGAGATCAGTTTGTATGGGGAAAAAAATCTTGTCATTGGTTGCTGTCAAAATTGGAGCAAACGGTGTTAGATCGTAATTCTAGACATTTCTTTACGTTCAGAGAGGGTGATATTGCGTATACATTCCAGAAGTGTTCTAATGCTTTTGGAAATTATATAGTCGTGACTAAACTTAAGGTTGGGGGTCATAGGAAATTAATGATCATACCCGAAGGAAAGGTGATGTGTCGGTTTAATAACACCCAAAAAACCAATGAAAATCTTAGATGGGATGCACAAGCAGCTGCAATCTATTGTGAATGTTTCTCGTTCTTTTGCAACAATGATTAAAGGAGAGAAGCAAAAGACTTTTATGGCTTCGGATTCTAGGCCTCTTGCCATTGACAAGGGAAAAAGTATTATTGAAGATCTTTCATTAGTTGTACAAAATCTAGTGAAATCAGTACGTGACGAGAAGGAAAGGAACAAGAAAAAATTTTCGGAGGGGAAACTGATGAGCAGCGGTGAGGGGAAGGTTTAGAGCATTAAAATTCACCCGAAATTAGTGGAAAATTTTCAAACAAGATTGCTGTTATGATTTGATTCAAAATCAAAAGGAAAGCAAGTGCAAAAATCATGGGAATCCCAAGTATTAAGGAGGGGATTAACGATGTGTGCAGTGAAAGACATAAGAGGCAGGTTCGGTGGGGTTTCCATAAAAGAATAGACAAATTAGTCTATTCAACCATGTCACTCACAACACATACCCAAATGACCAAGGAGTTTTAAAAACAACAGAACAGGCAGTGGGTTCAGTTAAGCCCAGTCAGAACAATAACATGGGCCTATTTGAAGCCCAACTAAAGGCTGGATCAACCACGTCACTCACAACACATACCCAGATGGAACAAGGAGTGTTAAAAACAAAAGAATAGATTAAGGGTTCAGTCAAGCCCAGTCATGATAATAACATGGGCCTACCTCAAGATCAAGCTAAAGGTTGGGGAAATCATTTCAGCCCATGATAATTGTGAATTCCAAATGGATTTGGGACATCTAGTTATACTATTTGTTGCCTAGAGTTGTTGGGAATGAGGAGAATCCTCAAAGGCAGTAGCGTCACGGTCACGCACTAGAGTTTTATCTCTTCAGCAATGTTCTTCAAGTCAATCGAAGCAATCGAGTAGAGTGATTGTCTTTGTTGGGTGTTTGGTGTTTGGGTTGAGATCGGATTTGGTGGGAATTACTCGGGAGTTTACTTGCTTGTTGATATTGCTAGATCGGGTGATTCTATGGACTGATTCAATCTTCTATATTGTTAGAGAGTTGATGGGTCGGATGAGAGTGACAGAATCAATGGTGGTAGGTGATAGCATTGAGTCACAGGCTTCGGGGTTGGAGGCACAAACAAAAAGGGGGTAATTTAGAGCTGGTGGTATCACCGCCAATGCTAAATTTGGGCTCGGATCTGCCTGGTGCTGAATGGGCTGGGTTGGGGGAAGTTGAAGAGTATGGAGCAAGAAATCCTATACTGTGTACACCTTTAAACACAATCGATCCATTTTTGCAGGACAATGCTGTTGGAATTTTGGAGATTGATGAAGGCAGATTGGAGGCATCTCGATGGGTTAAATATAGAATTTGTGGGTTTTTAGTAAATTGGCTAGGTTATCTGTGGATAGACATGAGCGACTATGTATTACTTTGTTACTTAAAATTAAGCAGGAATTAGAGGCAGCTAGGGGGGGGGGACTGTTGGTGCTAGTAAAGTGAATACTACAAAAGTGAAAGGTGCCAGGGAACTGCGGAATTTGGTTACTTCGGTTAATTATGAGGGAAAGTAGTTTTAGTCGTTGTGCCTTAATTTGGGAGTTTATAGTTTTTACTTTTAAATGAAGCTGAAAATTATTTCCTAGAATGTTTGGGGTTTGAATAATTTTGAAAAGCGTTTGGTAGTGAAGAATCTTCTTAGGGACTAAAAGTGTGATACAGTTTGTTTGTTAGAGACTAAATTGGGAGTGATGGGCAGATCTTTGGTTGGTGGAATTGTCCTTATTTGAACTTGGTTGCTTTGGATGCTGATCATACGTTTGGTGGGATTCCGGTTATGTGGGATAGGAGGGTTTTGGAAAAAATGGAAGATATGGTGGGGTTGTATTCAATATCTATTAGATGGCAGGGGGTGGTAGATGGTTTTGAATGGGCATGTTCAGGGGTCTATGGGTTGAATGCAAATAGTTTGAGAGGCTTCTTGTGGGATGAGTTGATTGGAGTTAAGAGTTGCTTGGGATGTACCATGGAGTTATTGGGGGATTTTAATGTGATCTGCTTTCCTAGCAAGAAATTGGGTGGTCGTTGCTTTAGTTAGGCAATGTTAAAATTCTTTGAGTTCATAGAGGATATGCACTTGATAGATCTACCTCTTGAAGGAGGGCCTTACACATGGATTGATAGTGCATTGGTGTCTATGGATTGGGAAGAGCAATTCTCTGATGTTATTAAGTGGGTGTTACCACATCGGATTTTTGATTATAGCCCTATTTTGTTAGAGGCAAGAGGAATGGCAAGAGGGAAAAGTCCCTTCAGATTTGAGAATATGTGGTTAAGAACAGAGGGTTTGAGGAAAAGGTGCAATTTTGGTGGAATTGTTATTCTTTCTATGGCACTCCCAGTTTTGTGTTAGCTAGGAAATTAAAGGCCTTGAAGGAGGATATTCGCTTGTGGAATTCAGAGTTTGGAAATGTAGAAGTGAAGAAGAAGAGATTGTTGGAGTTAGTGAAGTTAGATAGGGGGAAGGAAGGGAGTACAAGGATCACAATTGAGGAGAATATGGAAAGGGATAGAGTGATTTTAAAGGTGAAGTGGTTGGCTTCATTGGAGGAAATATCATTGAGACAGAAGTCTAGAGTTTTATGGTTCAAGGAGGGAAATAATAACTCAAAGTTTTTTCATCGGATGGCTAATTACCATAGAAGAAATAATTATTTAGGTAATTTAGAGGTGGATGGTGTGGTATATGAAGATGAGGCTAAGGTTGTTGCTCAAGTAGTGGGCTTTTATCAAAAGTTATATAAGGAGATAGAAACATGGCGACCTGTGGTGGATGATTTGAATTTTGATAATATTGGGGAAGTGGAGAGTGGTTTGCTTGAATGGAGACAAAGCCCCAAGACCTGATGGATTTACGATGGCCTTTTTCCATCATTGTTGAAGGGTTATGGAGAGTGATATTTTAGCATTCTTTGATGAATCTTATGATATTTTTTGATTCAAGAAGGAAGAAATTTTACGGGTTTTGCATGATATGGAGGGGGACAAAGCCCCAGGACCTGATGGATTTACGATGGCCTTTTTCCATCATTGTTGGAGGGTTATGGAGAGTGATATTTTAGCATTCTTTGATGAATCTTATGATTACGGTAAATTTGAGAAGTCCTTGAATGCTTCGTTTACTGCTCTTAATTCTAAGAAACATAAAGCCTCTGACATTAGAGATTTTAGACCGATAAGTCTACTGAGTAGTGTCTATAAGATGTTGGCTAAGGTCGTGGCATACCAATTGAGAGGGGTGCTAAATGGTCTCATTTCTGAATCTCAAAATGCATTTGTGGGGGGTCGTCAGATTTTGGATTCAGTTTTGGTTCCAAATGAGTGTGTTGATAATTGTATTAGTAGTAAGATACCTGGGGTAATTTGTAAATTGGATATAGAAAAAGCTTATGATCATGTAAATTGGGAAGCCTTGCTTTACTTGTGGCAAAGGATGGGTTTTGGAGTTTGATGGCGACAATGGATCCATACTTGTATCTCTACTGTCCAGTTTTCAGTTTTAGTTAATGCTCTCCAGCTAGTTTCTTTCCTAATTCGAGAGGTTTAAGGCAATGGGATCCTTTAAGTCCTATGCTATTCCTTCTTGTGATGGAAGTATTTTCTAGGATGCTTAGGCGTATGGAGGAGGCTGGTATTATTAGGGGTTTTAAGGTGCGTGGTGTGGGAGGTGATGAGTTATGCATATGTCACCTGTTATTTGCAGATGATACCATTTTGTTCTGTAACCCTAGTGTTGAACAATTTCTTCGTATTAGGATGTTACTAACTTGTTTCACAGTAGTTATAGGGCTAAAGATTAATGTTAGTAAAAGTAAGATGGTTTCGGTTGGTGAGGTGAATAATTTGGATGAGTTAGCAGAAGTTTTGGTGACTCTTCCCCCTAGGAAATCTGTGGTTGGTTGTAAGTGAATCTACAAGATCAAGACTTGCTCTGATGGGTCCATTGAGCGATATAAAACTCGTCTTGTTGCAAAAGGTTTTACACAGGAGTATGAGATTGATTATGAAGAGACTTTTGCTCTAGTTGCTTGAATCTCATCTGTTCATGTCCTCTTAGCTATGGTTGTCAAAATCGCAATCTGGATCGTAGGATCGCATGATTTTACAATCCCACCTCACCAAAACGATTAGAATCGCACTAGGATCGTAAATATGGTAGGATCGTACGTAGGATCGTGTAGGATCGTATAGGATCGTAGGATCATATGGGATTCTACCGATCCTACCGATCCTACCAAAAACATAATTTTTTTGTTTTTTTTTTTTTTTTTGGATAAATTTTTTGTTTTGATGAAGCTTAAAGGATTTTTATTTTTTCATGTTGTGATGCTATGACTTTTTATTTTTTATTTTATAAAATTATGTCAACCTAAGCAAATGTTTTCTAGTTTCTAGTTCACTTGTAATCAAAATGAAAGAATGTTTCATCATTTTTAAATGAAGAATTTGACTTGGCTTTGCTGCATTTTAAGCTATAATATTGTTAAATTTGTTTGATCATTACACTAATTTGTGTTCTAATATTACTAAAATATTTTTTTTATATATAATTTTATCAGTTATGCTTGTATTTGTATATAGATTGATTATTTTTTTGAGTATACTCTTTAATTGTTGCTGAGTGGTATAACTTGAATAGTTGAGTGTGAAATTGTATCTTGATATCTTTTACAACTCTAATATACAAATATATAATGTCTACATAGATGATGAAATGAATGATGATGATTAGGAATTTAGGATGATGGTTATAAGAACCTTAGAATGGGAATAATTAAATATTCACTTCATCTTAATATTCATCTTACTTTTGGATTTCATATTGTAGTTAGCTAGTTTCCATTTGCTAACTTATTTTGGATTTCAAATTTGGAACTTAGAACTTAAAAATATTTTCCTTATGTTTTAATAAATATTTTGGTATTTGGTTGCTAATTAAATATTTATTGAACTTTTTAGATACATTAAGTCAAAACTTAAATATATTTGTTTCGTTAGTATATACTTAGCGATGTATGACATGCAAATTACATCATATGATACAAATCTAAGTTTTTTTATGGATGAATTTATAATTTACATAATTATTCAACATACAAAGTCATTATCAATGTGTTTTTTGTTTTAAATATGAAAATATGTAGGATCTTACGATTCACGATCCGATCCTACGATCTACGATCTCACCTACCTTCAACGATCTTACATAGGATCCCGATTTTGACAACCTTGCAGTCTTAGCTGTTGCCGCTGCCAGTAAATGGGACATTTTTCAAATGGATGTTAAAAATGCCTTCCTTAATGAGAATTTAAGTGAAGAAGTTTATATGCAACCTCCTCCTAGTCTCTCTATTGAATCGAACAAGGTTTGTCACCTTCGACGTGCACTTTATGGCTTTAAACAAGCTCCACAAGTTTGGTTTGCCAAGTTCAGCTCTACCATCTCTCGCTTGGGTTACATTGCCAATCATTATGATTCTGTCTTATTTCTTTGTTGCATCGACAAATGCACCATTTTACCTTTTCTATATGTGGGTGATATGATCATAACTGGTGATGATCTCAGTGGCATTCAAGAACTCAAGGATTTTCTCAATCAATAGTTTGAGATGAAAGATCTTGGACATCTCAGCTACTTCTTAGATTTTGAAATCACTCATTCCATAGATGGGTTTTATATTACTCAGGCCAAGTATGCTTTTGAACTTTTGTCTTGAGCTAGACTCACTGATAGCAAGACTGTTGACACTCCAGTTGAACTTAATGCACATTTGACTCCCTTAGGAGTGAAACCATTGTCTAATTCCTCTCTTTACAGATGATTGGTTGGTAGCTTAGTTTATCTCACTGTCACTCATCTAGACATTTCCTATGTTGTTCATCAGGTGAACCAGTATCTGTCTGCTCCACAATCGACTCACTATGCTATTGTTCTGTGCATTCTTCGATACCTAAAGAGCACTCTCTTCCATGGTCTTTTTTACTCTGTTCAATCTCCTCTTATTCTCCGTGTATTCTCTAATGCTGATTGGGTAGGAAATCCCATTGATTGCAGGTCCACCACTGGTTATTGCTTTCTTCTTGGTTCTTCTCTGATTTCTTGGCGAAGCAAGAAACAAACCCTTGTGGCCCGCTCCAGTACTAAAACAGAATATCATGCCTTTACTAATACCACATCTGAGCTCCTTTGGTTATGATGGCTTTTTAAGGACTTAGGTGTGTCCACATCCTTTATTACTCCTCTTTATTATGACAACCAGAGTGCCATTCATATTACTCACAATGATGTCTTTCATGAACAGACTAAACACATCAAGATTGATTGTCATTTTATCCGTTATCATTTTGTTTATGGTGCTCTCAAGCTGTTCTCAGTCTCTTCTAAAGATCAATTTACAGATATCTTCACCAAGTCACATCATAAGGGACGCCTTCGTGCTTTGGTTGACAAATTCAAGTTGGTCTCACACCCACCTTGAGTTTGAGGGGGACTATTAACGTGTAATAGGACTGTGGGCTTTAGACTCACCTTGTTTGCTTGTATAGCACATATACTTGTATTACACACTTTGCTTCCTATATAAAGGCAATCACATATATTTTATTCTTTGAGAAATACAATACTATTCATTTAGTATTTCTAACATCATTGATTACACACAGATATCTATAAAATGGCCATCCACTCAGATTGGTCCCCATCTGTTGGAGTACCTAGAATCTATACCAGGTCAAATTCAAACTCCATTGTATATCATTGCTTGGCCTACAATCTCCTTTAATATGTTACAGTGCAAAGTTTGGGTTTCATTTTCAGACGAAGATATAGAGAGGATGATTACCTGTGGTAGACAACTAAGGTGTCTATGGGGTTATGCTCTCGAATCGGAGCCATGTTCAGCACTGCATGGGATGTGGGAACTTCAAAGGAAAGTTAGGCATTTTCACCAGTCAGTTGAGACATTCTGGCTACACAACGGATCTATTGTAAATAGAAACCTTGTGGAATTCTCCCCCTGGAAACCTCCAATGCTTTTGCCTTGATCATAGTTGGAGATGATCCCTTTGCTTGCCTGTATCATTTCTTTACAAAGCTAGACTTCATATTTTATTCATGTCAATTATAGATTTTCTCAGGTTGAGCATCCACCTCTTTTTTTCTTCCTTTTCCGCTTTAATCTCTTTTAAATGTAATGTTATGTATAGACTATAGACATACTTAAGTAGATTATATGGAAGAAATTGTCGATGATCTAATCCTCGCGTTCAATTCTGTGTTGCCTCTTGGCAAGTTTTTCTCACTATCATAGCTGGCGTTCTCCACGTTCAATTCTGGCGTTCTCCACGTTCAATTCGCTAATTTTTTGTCCTTTTTTTGGGGGGATTCCTAGATGCTTTACTTGCAACTATCATAGTGAATTAGAGAATCATTCTAAAATTTTACACTTCGGCACTCCATTTAAATCCTCCTATTTTAATATAGATATAAAATACTATGTGGCATTTAAAAAATTCAATGGCCTAAAAAATTTCATGTAAATCACATGTCCTACTTTTGAACTAAAATGGAAGGGAATTGGAGGGTTTAAATAATAGGGGATCTTATCCTCTAAACTTTAATGAAACATATTGTTTTCATTTTGCTTCCTTTTATATTTTTGGGTGTTATACAAAATAGAAGGAAATCATTGATCAAATTTAAGCTCTAATTTAGCTAATTCTACATTGAGAAACAATTTCTATTTTTCATTCACAATGCATGAGAGTACTTGCAAAATTACCATTTATACAAGATTGTCTCCAATCAACAATTAATTCTTCAATTCTTCTATGACCACATACTTTGTCACAACTTGTAGAAGTGTCAACTTGTAATTGGATTACACTACTTACACACGGGTCCACCATTTGTACCTAGTGAAAAATAATCTAATCACCGTTTGCCACTTGTTTAAATTGTATCAAAGTGTATGGTCCTAAACTTTTTGTTAATTCCTTTGCCTTGTATTGATCACTTGTTCTTTGTTGAACTACTATAGTGATTCATATTGAGGGAAATTCTTCAATCATTGTTGATAACGGTTATTGCTTGTTATGTAAATCTCTACTCTTTTCATCTTATTCCGGTTTTTAAAGATAGCTTCAATGATACCTAGATCTATTTAGGTCTCCATTTACTCAAATTTCGCTTCTATTTTTATTTTTCATTCTCACTGATATGACAATTTTTATTTTATTATTATAAGTGATTTTTTGATATTTCAATAGTTATAGTCTCATGGGGGGCAAATCTTGAAATTTTTTTTTTTAACAGCTAGAGCCTAAAGGTGTTAACCAATTGAACTATAAGACTCTAGGCTATTATAAGTGATCTAAACGTAAGAAAGTTCATTGTTATCTAATAATTTACTACCATTTAATGAAGCAACCTATTTGATGTGAGCAAAATCTTGGATTGATACCTATTATACCCAAATGACATTGCTTTGTTGTAAGTGGTTGTCTTTTTCTTCACACGAGGGAGAGAGAGAGAAACTTTTGATATAAATAATAAAAGAGTTAAAATGTTATGTATAAATAATAAAAGATCTAAAATGTTATCTAAAATAAAAGAATTGAAAAAGTGAGTACCAAAAATAAGTTTTTTCAATTCTTTTTAATGGATATATAAAGAGTATTTAGATTGTCATAGGCTCATAGCTTATAAAATATTTCTTTAAAATAACAAAATTAAAAAGTTAGAATTTAGTTTATTACCACAAAAAAAAAAAAAAAAGGATTGAGACTTTTATACAATTCTATTAATTTAACTATAAGTTGAACATATCCTTTCAATTTCTCAATTTTGTACACTTACTACAATCAAGAATATTCTCCATTCCAAAACTTGTCTATTTCCTAGTCTAGATTAGATTTTATAAATTCAAATGTGCATAATTTGTTTTGTCATTTAAAATTTATAAACAGCACACTAAATTTAGAAAATAGAATATTGACAATAAAATGAATGAAATAGACCGTTTTAAAAATGGAGAGGGATCTAAAAATAATTTTTTTTTTTTTTTTTTAGTTTGTCCAAATTATAGCTTGGACTCCTACTTCCTCATTGTCTTTGGTTAATTCAACATAAAACTCTTGACCGTTCAAGAAATTGACAATCTCTCTATTTATTTACATTTGTTTAACACACTCAATTTCACAACACATCAATATCTCAAACAATTATGATTAGAGCAACATCATTTCCACCATTTCATATACGAACACTATTTTTATTAGAGAAATATCATATCAATAACATTTTCACAACAAAACCTAAATAATAGATTGTTACGGATGGACAAAAGTAATTTCAACAACATAACAGAACACTTCTCTTTTTATTGGGAACGGCTTGTGTCCAGTGGTCAGTTTCACTGGACACGTTGCGATGCAGACATGTGTTTGCATTGCAACGTGTTCAGTGATACTAGTTACTGGCCATAAGCACCACCCCTCTTTATCATGCACGATCATAACTTTTTATTTTTTTTTTTTTTGAGGGAAATCAAATCAAATCATAACTTGACACAACAAAATCAAATAATTTTTATTTATTTTATTAAAAAAATAAAGAGTGATATATAATTTGAAAATAAGCACCATTGAACTTGCCATGATGGTCACATTGCCCTTTTTAAAAATTCAGAACTAAAAATATTTAAAAAAGAAAAAAGAAAAAAGACAAAATAATAATCAGCAGAAATTAAGAAAATGGGATTACTATTAAGACCAGGAATTCATCAGTGCCACTGCCACCAGTAGCAGTGTACCACCACCTATTGCCGGTACTTATAAAACCAAAAATTTCCCATTTCCATTCCCATCAAACTCCAAACCCACTACCATTTACAGCTACACGTGCCAGAAGAGCATCGCAAACAGTGAGAGCACTTGCAGAAGCAGCACCCAAAAAAATGGTCAAAGCTATTAGAGTTCACGAACTTGGTGGTCCTGAAGTCCTCAAATGGGAAGATGTGGAATTAGGAGAACCAAAGGAAGGCGAGATTCGTGTCAAAAATAAGGCCGTTGGCCTTAATTTTAACGATGTTTATTTCCGCAAAGGAGTTTATAAGATCCCCACGTTGCCCTATACCCCTGGTTTGCTTTCATTTCTTTTCTTTCTCTTTGCTTTATTATTATTATTACTTTTTTAATCTAAGAGTATTATTATAATATTAGCTTATAATGCTTTAGGATTTTAGATCATGTTAATGATTAATATTAATGACTCATGTTTGATTGTTATTACACATTTTTGTTATTATTTCTTATTTGACTTTATTAAGCTTTACCAATTAAACTAACTTGAACTTTCTTGATGACGTGTGTTAGTTTAACATAAAATATGTGGTATACAAAGCGTCAATTGGTTGGCGTCTTCTAGTGTTCCCAATGGAGACTTCAATAGTTGGAATCTCCCCTCCCACATTGTCACTATTGAATTATAAAAGTAAAAAAAAAAAAAAAGGTGATGTCCACACCTGCTCTAATCACTTCATAGTTCATAGATATGCCTTGCCTTTAACCTGGTCTAAAATGTAACAAAAGAATAATAGTGGGGGGAGCTCCAGCGCCATTGGCCAGAATTGATTGATCAACAAGTGAACAAGAAATTTTTGATGTGAACTAAAAAATGGGAGGTATGAAGGCTACTCAATGGGTGATGAGAATTTTGAAGAATTAAGGGATTTAGCAAATTCCTAGAAGTTTCTATAGAGTCTTTGGAGAACAGTTTATGGCTTTATTTGGTACAATTGAGGAGAGATAGAGAAAGTCAGCAAGTGAGGGGAGTGTGCGGCGTTTAACTAACCCAACTCCTAGAGGAGCTAGGGATCTTTAAAATTTGGTATCTACAGTAAATTATGATGCTGGATGAAGTGAGAGTACTAGTAAAGGAAGGGATGTTGATGTATTCCTAATGAAGCTACGCCTGTTTTCTTGGAATATAGTGTGTTTAAATGATCCTAACAAATGAGTGGTTGTAAAAACCATGTTGAAGGGATGGAAGTCTGATGTGGTTTTTGGTTAGGAAACAAAATTGTCAAAATGTATGCAAGCGTTGTTAGAAGTCTTTGTGCTAGCCATTTGAAGATTGGATGGTACTTGAAGCAAAAAATACAGCAGGTAAGGTGCTCTTAATATGGGGCAAATGGGTGGTTGAAAAAATTGATCCAGGTGTGGGTGTGTGGGGAGGTTTTCAATGTCATGTTTATTGAGTAAAGTGAAGGATAAATTCAATTGGGTCTTTATATTGGAGTATATGACCCTAATGATGACAAGGTAAGTAGTCAATAGGAGTTGAGAGATTCACAACAGAGTTGGGAGTTGGCTTGGTGTGTGGCAAGGGAGTTCAATATAGTTAGATTTCCAAGTGAAAGGCTAGGATACGATCAATTCGCTATTGCTATGACAGAATTCATTAATAGACCTGACATAGGACAAATTGGAGAAATTTGTCTACGTGTAATTATGATGGGTTAAGGTTTAGAAGGATTTGTGGATTTTGGGTTTCAGAATCTTTTTAGAAGAAAGGGTGAGGGATCAAGAGAGAAAAAGATTGGATTTATGGTTGAAAAGAGGAGGAAAAAAAAAAAGAAATTGAACTATTTAAATATGTGAACAGTACTGCAAACAGTGCCCATGAACAGTATAAAGACTTACCTAATACTTCTAATCAACTCTCCATCTCCTTTGAATACAGTGAACACAGATATAAAGACTCTTTCTGTACCAGAAGTATTAGGACTACTAGTTTGACTAGTAAACTAATACCTTATAAAATACTAACTTGGACTAAAGAAAATAATATCTAAGATACTTAGGGTCTCATAGAAAATTCTAGACTTGAGTAAATTACCGAAGTAACCTTAATTTGCAGGAATTGTAGAGCGACTGAATATAAAATTGACCATAACTACAACACAACAAAACCTTAGTCCCAAAATTTGGGTTGGCTATGGATCATTTACGTATTAGATTGGGTCAGCCATGTGGATTCTTTTCCTTCATTCTATTCTATCTGAAGTCATGCTCTTTGTTACTTCCCTAATTGACATGTCATTTTTTATTACTTCTACTAATATTATTTTTGGCCTTCCTCTACCCTTTTTTTTTTCATTCCCTCGACTTGGATCAACTCACTATTTCTCAAGCTAGCAAGATGTGGGCAAAAATTTATGCTGAACTCACAAATATGTTAATACAAATACTTCCAATCATATGTCAGCCTCCGACAACAATAAAGTAACCATGTGCCTTGTATGTGTACAACACATGAAACTAACAGAATGGAGGTTACCAACACTTGAACCATGGACTTTCACAGGCAATCTAGCTCAATACTGTGCTAGTAACCATCATTTCTACAGGCTGTAGCTGTCAGGAAGTGGGCCAATAATGTATAAGTGCTCACCAAATTGTTAACTCGACCAAAAGACTTATTTTGTTGTGATGAAATTACTTTCCTTCAATTAAGCTATTATTCGAATAGTGATTTCTTTACAACCACAGAGCATATGTGGTCTCAGAGAGTTTTGTTAGTTTCTGGAACTTGGGATAGTTATAGTACACACGGGAGATTTTTCTTTGAATGGCACAATAATGGATTTACATATTTTATATGAGGTTAGGTCCTAAGGTGGGACCAATTTATTAATACCAATTTCTGATGCAGGTAGGGAGGCTGCTGGGGTGGTGACAGCTGTGGGTCCTGGACTAACTGGCAGGCAAGTTGGAGACCTTGTAGCTTATGCTGGTGATCCAATGGGCTCATATGCTGAAGAGCAGATCCTTCCTGCAAACAAAGTTGTGCCTGTTCCTCCCTCTATTGATCCTATCGTTGCAGCATCTGTCATCCTCAAGGGTATGACAGCTCAATTTCTACTCCGCCGTTGCTTCAAGGTAGGTTCTATACTGATGCAGCTGCATATATACTGCAGAAAGCTGAAATTTATATTAAATTGAGCCTTTAAAGTATTTGGACTAGAAACCTTGATATAAATAAAAATTGTGGTAAAATGTCATTTAATATTGAGTTGGTATCATCTGTGAATATTTATTCTGCATCACATGCATTTATACATATGCAGTCTGTAATGCTTGTAAATTCCAATCTATATTTAGAAGAAGGATCATCATCACCATGTTAAGGCTGTGGCTTACGGGTGTGCATGGGTCGAGTTGGGTCAAGTTGCGGGAATTTTTCGACCCAACCCACCATGGTGGGTTAAAGAAATCCAACCCAACCCAACCCATCACAAGAGTTCAACCTAACCCAACCCAATCCACTTGGATCAGGTTGGGTCGGGTCGAACCCATGGGTTGGACAATTTTTATTTTCATTATTATTTTTTTATTACTATTATTATTAAATTGAGTAGAAAAAAATATATTCCACTTGCTACTTTAGTTGATAAACAAAATATTCATGAATTAGTATTCTAATTTAGTTATAAACAAAATATACATGAACTAGTATCCCAATTAAGTTATAAACAAATTAGAGTGGAGTGGGATAGTGAGAGTGGGAGGCGGTAGAGCGAGAAATAAAATTGTTAGAGTTTGCAAGGTAATTAGGTTTTATATAGGAAGAGCTGAATAGGGGAAAAAAATTAAATAAAAATTTATTTATTATATAATATATTTTTAAATATATATAATTTAAAATTTAAATATATAGGTAGGTTGGGTTGGATTAGGTGGATTTGTGATTGTTATGACACGATCCCAACCCAACCCACTACAAAAAAAAATTTCATAATCCAACTCAATCCACCAACCCCTAAAAACTGACCCAACCCAACGGGTTGGGTTGGGTTGGGTCGGTTTTGGCGGTTTGGCTGCACACCCCTTGCATATGTATGTGATACATGAAAGTATGATAAACACCAAAGATATCATTATAGCTTTTGGCCAGCTGTGTTACAATGTTGACCTTATTTTGATAAGCCACAATGTTGAAGCCCATATCTATTAAGTTATTTGAATGAATTATTTTTGTTACCAAAAAAAGTGTTAGTTATCCTTTTTTTCCCCCCACACACACGTCACTCATATATATATATATATATATATATATAAAATCATTGTTTATTGATAAATAAAACTTACACATACATATGGAATTAAACCACCCGTGACTTCACCCTCCACCTGTTTTAAGGGAAGAGATTCAATGGTAACAGAAGAAGACACTTTGGAAAGGCCTACAAGAGACATGGGAATCCAAATTCTAAAGCATAGTTTTTAATTTGAGTTTTCAATGATGCTAGGATGCCACTCATGATCTATCTTGCTAGTTTGATTGTTGGGAGTTGTTTTAGTTGGGTCTTAAATTTATTTTCTTAGGGTATGTTTGGATACCGCTTATTTTCCTGAAAATTGAAAATAATAAAAAAATAATTTTTGGATTACTGTTCACACCAAAAACACTGTTCATTTGCCTATTTGCACTGTTTATGTTCCATGAATATTGCAATAGGCGTTGGTTTAAAAAATTAAAAGAAAACGGCTAAAACGCGTTTGCGTGAAAACGCAAACGCAATGCAAACACCACCTTAGTTTCTGCTTATTTATTGTTGATTTTTAAAGGTTTTCTTGTGTATAAATTTTGGGGTATTTAAAAACTTTTTGTCAACAAGTTTCTAGCAACTTCAGCAGAAAAGCATATGTGGCTGTCTTATTAGATATTAAAATTTCTGGATTTTTTAAATTTATTTACTGCTGTTTACATGAGTGTCTGAAACATACAAATCCTAGGAGTGATTCCTAAAAAAACCTTAGCTAGTTTGATTGTTAGGAGTTATTTTTAAAATCAGGTGAATTTGGTAACTATCAAAAAAATTCTTGTATATTTTTATACTTCTCATCAAATAGGGTATCTGGTGACTCTATAAAAAAATCATGTTCAAAGTCGACTTTTATTCAAGTCTTGAGCTGCTGAGCACTTGTGTAGGTTTTGAGTCTTGAGAGGTGCCACTTGCATTATGCCATGGTGAGAGAAACTTTTTGGCAGTAGATGGTTAATAAAATTTTTGAGCTGACAGAGGACAAAACCAAAGATAGATAACCTAAGAGTCTGCACCTAGGCTTTTGGAGTCAACACAAAGTAAGAGAGAACGAACCTAGGAGTCAACACCTAGGGTTGGTTGGACTTAGCACTTGACCATTAGAAAAATTCCAAGAGAACGTCTTATTTAGCATTGTGTCATGTAGTGTCTTTGGCAAGAACGGAATGCAAGATGCTTGGAGGGAAGTGAATGGTCTATACTCGAGATTAAATCTCTCCTTCTTCGCTCTTTACTGGATTGGAGTATTGCTTTTAATTCTCTTCTCTGTTCTAATTTATTAGATATGTTTGAGCATTGTAATTTGAAATATTGATGTATAGCTGCTCAAGTACACCTCCAGCGTACCTGGGTATTCTCTCTTTTTTTTTTTTTTTTTTGTTTTTGATTAATAACCTTTCGTTACGTATCAAAAAAAAAAAAAAAACTACTGTCTCCATTGAAGCATAATAGCTTGATTTTATAGACAGTTTTTTTATCACTCCGCTTTTAGAGGAGCATTTTTCTATGATTACTTAGAGGCATATCTACCAACACTTTTGTTGGATCAACACCCTATTTTATTGGAGTGTGGTGCTGTGAAATGGGGTTTAGATTTGAAAATATGTGGAAAGAGGCAAATGGCTTTGTAGAAAAGGTGAAAGTTTGGTGGGGTTCCTATTTATGGATCTCCTAGTTTTGTTTTGGCAAACAAGTTGAAAGCCCTGAAGCTTGATTTGAAAAGGTGGAATACCTTAGAGTTCGGCAATATTATTCAATAAAGACACTTTGTTGAATAGTATTAATTCTATGGATGAGATTGAGGAGCATAGGATATTACTTGATGTAAAATTGCAAAGGGAGTAGGCCTAAGTAGAGCTTGAATGAATCTTGTTGATGAAAGAGATTAATTGGAGGCAAAGCCAAAAATCAATGATGTGCTTGAAGGAAGGGTACAAAAATACAAAGTTCTTTCATAGGCTTACAAATTCACATCGCCATCATAATTATATTGGAGGATAACTTGTAGATGGAGAGGAGCTCACTAATCAAGAGGCAATTAATCATCAATGGGAAGATTGCGGATTTTTATAAATGCCTATTCTCTGAACAGGGAGTTTGGCAACCTTTACTAGATGGCTTAGATCTTCTAGCCCTTGAGGAGGTGGATTCTAAGTGCCTGGAGAGGTGTTTCACGGAGGATGAGGTCTATGAGGTGGGGTCAAACGTGAGTGGGGACAAAGCACTAGGTCTAGATGGCTTTATGATGGCTTTATTCCAAATCTGTTGGGGTGTTGTGAAGGTGGATTTATTTATGGTTTTCCATCACTTCCATGAGCACTACACCTTGGAGAAAAGTTTTAATGCTACTTTTGTCTCTCTTATTCCAAAAATGCCTGGGGCAGCAAAGATTAAGGACTTTCTTCCTATTAGTTTGATTGCAGGGGTTTACAAGATCTTGGCTAAAGTATTGGCAAAGAGATTAAAGTTGGTGCTTCGTAAGGTGGTGTCAGTTCCTCAGAATGCCTTTGTTAGCAAGAGGCAGATTCTGGACTAGATTTTGATTGCCGATGAATGCTTATATAGCCATCTAAAGTCGGATATACCAGAGGTTTTGTGCAAGCTAGATCTGGAGAAAGCATATGACCACGTTAGCTGGTTGCTAGAGAATTGTGGGCTGTGGTTTTTTCTTTATTTAAGATTTAGTGGATCATGCCAAGATGTGTTATTGAATTGTTGGCTTGCTGGAGGGGTAGATTTGATCATCACAATTTAAACATATGGAATGCGATTCCTCTGTCTTCTGTGGTGTATATGGAGAGAGAAATATTTAAAGCTTTGAGGGGTGTGAAAAAACAATTTTGGATTTGAAGCTTTTGTCTCTGTGATTAGTATATGAAGCTTTTGTTTCTGTAGTCATTATATGATTGAACTGCTGCTACTTTACATTTTTCTTTTTCGAATTTACTTGAATTTATTGATCTTTGTGGTTTTGGTTGATAAATTTGGTGTATCTCTCATATACATCCCATGTACATGGGTTGTGTCCCTTTTCTTTTGAATTTTTTTAATAAATTGTTATAGTTTGTGTATGTGTGTTAATAATTTGGATTGGCAGCAATACCATGATAAATCTGAAAAGGTCTGTTTTCATCGGTTTGAAAAACTGTTATTATAAGTATATTGCTATGCATTTGTCCCCTATTCTCCTAATTAGCACAAATAGAACACTTCAAACCTGGCATTGTGCTAAGTTTTGCTCTCTTTCCCAGCCTGTTAAGCATTCTTATTTACATCATCTACTAGATATGAATAATTGTCTTGTGTAGGTTGAACCTGGACACACAATCCTTGTTCATGCAGCAGCTGGTGGAGTTGGTTCTCTATTAAGCCAGTGGGCTAATGCCCTAGGTGCCACCGTCATTGGAACTGTCTCAACGAAAGAGAAGGCAGTTCAAGCCAAGAATGATGGATGCCACCATGTTATAATCTATAAGGAAGAGGATTTTGTTGCTCGTGTCAATGAGATAACATCAGGCAATGGGGTTGATGTTGTCTATGATGCTGTAGGAAAAGATACCTTTCAGGTATTAGCTTCTTTTTTTTCTTCTCACTCTCCCTTCATTTCTGGATAAATTTTGGATATTTAACTGAGATAACTTCATCTTCTGAATTGGTGCCATCAAATGATGCATTTAAGATATATTTACAAATGTGCCACCAAATAAAGCAAGGAGTGTAAGTTCTGAGCGGGCTCTAGTGTCTTGTCAATGAATGTGAAGATTATTTCTTGGAATGTAAGAGGGTTGAATGAGTAGGATAAAAGGCTCAGGGTTAGAAACTTGATTAGAAAGTGGGGGCCAGATGTGGTTTGTCTTTAAGAAACCAAAATGGGGTTGATTAATAGAGCGGTGATTCGTAGCTTGTGGGGTGGACAACATGTTGATTGGTTTTACTTAGGTTCTTGTGGAGCTTCTGGTTGGGTGTTAGTGATGTGGGACACTCGGGTTGTGAATAAAATGGAGGAAGCAGTGGGGAGATTTTCGATTTCTTGTAAGTTTACAAATGTGTCAGATCAGTTTGTTTGGGCGTTTTCTGGTGTTTATGGTCCTAATTTACACAGAGACAGGAAGTTTTTATGGGAGGAATTTTGTGGCTTGAATAGCTGGTGGAGTGTCCCATGATGTGTGGGTGGGGACTTCAATGTGGTTAGGTTCCCTTCCGAACGATTGGGGTCTAATTCTTTCACTACTGCTATGTGGGAGTTCTCCAATTTTATTTCGGAACAGGGTCTCATTGACTTGCCATTGCAAGGGGGTTCTTTTACTTGGTCAAATTCTAGAGAAGTTGTCTCGAAGGCTAGGCTGGATAGATTCTTGTTTTCTGTAGATTGGGAGGATAGGTTTCCAACAGTTTCTCAAAGACGGATGTCTAGGTTGTGCTCGGATCATTTTACAATTGTCCTTGAGGGTGGATCCTTCCAGAGAGGGAGTATGCCGTTTAGATTTGAGAATATGTGGCTCAAGGATGAAGGTTTTGTGGATAGGGTTTGGTCTTGGTGGGATTCCTATCAGGTTCATGGTGCACCGAGTTTCATTCTGGCCAATAAATTGAAGCTCTTAAAAAATTATTTGAAAAGATAGAATGTGGAGGTGTTTGGTCATGTTGAAGTTCAGATTAAAAAATTGTGGAAGGACCTAAGTGTTTTTGAGAATATGGAGGAGAGTCGAGGTTTATCAGCAGAGGAAAGGGTAGAAATGGGTAGAATCCGTGATGAGTTAGAACAAGCTACTCTGTTGGAAGAAATAAGTTGGAGGCAAAAATTTAGAGTTCTTTGTGTTAAGGAAGGTGACAGGAACACTAAATTTTTTCATCGCATAGCTAACTCTCATAGGAGGGTTAATTCTATTGAGAGGCTTATGGTGGATGGGGTATTGTCTTCGGACCCGGCTGCTATAGCAGATTGTATCTCTCAGTTTTATAAGCAGCTTTATTTGGAGAATGTGGCTAATAGACCTGTATTAGATGATGTGGAGTTTGCTAGTATCTCGGTGGAAGATGCAAGTTGGCTAGATAGGCCTTTTGAGGAAGAAAAGGTGGTTGAGGTGATTAATGGTTTCAATGGTGACAAGGCACCTGGTCCAAATGGCTTTTCAATGGCATTCTTCCAGTCTTGTTGGGGTGTTTTGAAAATAGAAATCATGGCTGTGTTCCACAACTTCCATACTCAGGCGGTGTTTGAGAAGAGTCTTAATGCCTCATTCCTTGCCCTTATTCCTAAGAAAGTGGATGCTGTGGAGGTCAAGGACTTTCGGCCCATTAGCTTAGTTGGCGGGATTTATAAGATTATCTCTAAGGTGTTGGCTAATCGCCTTCGTAGGGTGGCGCATGGGCTTATTTCGGATTCACAAAATGCTTTTGTGAAGGGTAGACAGATTTTGGATTCCGTCCTGATTGCTTCTGAATGTATTGATAGTAGATTGAAGTCAGGAGTTCCAGGTGTGTTATGTAAATTGGATGTAGAAAAGGCATATGATCATGTGTGCTGGGATTTTTTAATGTATATGTTGCAGCGTTGTGGTTTCTCTGAGAAATGGAGAAAATGGATATGGTATTGCATTTCAACTGTAAAGTTTTCTATTCTGATCAATGGTAGCCCATCTGATTTCTTTGGTAGCTCTAGGGGGCTTCGGCAAGGGGATCCTTTATCTCCGTTGTTGTTTGATATTGTGATGGAGGCACTAAGCCGTATGTTGGATGTGGTTGCCTCCGCTGGGCAATTCTCAGGTTTTTCTGTGGGTAGTACGGTTGGTTCATCAGTGATGGTGTCTCACCTTTTATTTGCAGATGACACTCTGATTTTTTGTGATGCTGAACCTTCTCAAATTGCTAATTTGAGGGTGATACTTGCTAGATTTGAGGAGGTCTCAGGGCTTCATATTAATTTGGGGAAGTCTGAGCTGGTTCCTATTGGTGGGGTACACAATTTGGAGGATTTGGTGGGTCTGTTGGGGTGTGGGCAGTCTTCTTTGCCCTTGAAATATTTGGGTCTTCCTTTAGGTGCCAAATTTAAGGATTTATCTGTTTGGAATCCTATCCTTGAGAGAATGGAGAGGAGATTAGCAGGTTGGAAGAGAATGTATTTATCTAAAGGGGGTAAGGTGACTCTCATTAAAAGCTCACTCTCGTCTTTACCTACATACTTTCTTTCCCTTTTTCCTTTACCAGGGAAGGTGGCAAAGCGTATGAAGAAATTACAGAGAGACTTTCTGTGGAATGGGATTGGTGGTGAACCTAAAATACATTTAGTTAATTGGGCCAAGGTTTGTAGGCCTTTGCAGGTGGGGGGGTTGGGTATACGACGGTTGGGGAACTTTAATTCTGCCTTGCTAGGTAAATGGTTGTGGAGGTATGGCATGGAGACTGATGCTTTATGGAGGAGGGTTGTAGAGGCAAAATATGGGAATATTTGGGGTGGTTGGTGTACGAAAAAGGTGACAAGTCCTTATGGAGTCAGTCTGTGGAGATACATTAGAAGTGGCTGGTTGAACTTCTCTAAATTCCTTGTTTATGATGTGGGGGATGGTACTAGAGTGAAATTTTGGAAGCATGTGTGGTGTGGGGATGGTACTCTCCAAGAGGCATTTCTAGAGCTTTATCGTCTTAGTAGGTCAAAAGATTTCTCGGTGGTTGAAGTTATGGATTGGTCTGCTGGGAGGTTTCACTGGAATGTGCAATTTCGTCGTCCACCACAAGATTGGGAAGAAGAAGCCTTTGACCGGTTTATGGAATTGGTCTATTCTTCGACGGTGCGGGGTTTTGGTCCTAATAAGGTTTGTTGGAAACCTGCAAGGAATAGAGGTTTTGAGGTTAGAGGTTATTATAACTCATTCTACCCTCCTACTTTTGTTTCTTTTCTATGGAGAATGATATGGCAATCAAAGGGTCCCCCAAGGGTGGCGTTCTTTTCTTGGTCTGCTTCCTTGGGTAAGATCTTAACAACAGATAACCTTCGTAAAAGACGAGTGATGGTGCTTGACTGGTGCTATATGTGTAAGAGGAGTGGGGAGTCGGTGGATCATCTTCTACTTCATTGCTCCATAGCTTGGGAGTTGTGGTCCATGGTTTTCTGCTTGTTTGGTATTCAATGGGTTATGCCTCATACTGTTCTTGAGTTGTTTGAGGCTTGGCAAGGAAAGTTTGTGTGACATCGCCATATTGATGTTTGGAGAATGGTGCCTCATTGCTTGATTTGGTGCATTTGGCATGAAAGGAATGATAGAAGTTTTGAGGGTTGTGAACGCTCTTTACTGGAGCTTAAGTCTTTTTTCCTACACACTCTCTTTGAATGGAGTGTGGTTTTTTCTCATTTTTCTTGTTCTTCCTTTTCTTTGTTTCTTGACCGTTGTTCTTTTGTTTCCTGACTTGTGCCCCCATAGTATATCCCCAATGTACTCGGTTTGGAAATCTTTTTATTATTAATAATATTCTTACGTTATTTATAAAAAAAAAAGTATTTTACTTTATCTGAAAACTGACCGATGAACTATAGGTTTGCCATAAAGGTCCTAACAAAAATCTACATTGTGATCCTCACCTCCACAATGAGTACATTTATAAAGGTGCTTCCTTACTTTGGCCTCCCCATTGATCACAACCTCCTCAGCCTCTATTACCACAACGTCTGGTTTCAAAGGCCTTCAGCTGTAGTAGCTAGGTAGATTGATCAAAAGATTAAGTTATGATATTTGTGCTGGAATCAAATAATGAGACCTGACGAAGATGATTAAAAACCTCACTTAAAAGTTCTTAGGCCAAGATTTGAGATTTCTTTTTCTTTCTTTATTTATTTTTTTATAAGTAATGATATTTATTATGTGAATAGACTATTCAGTACGCATAAGAATGAGCACTGGGTAACCTAAAAGAATCACAAATATATATCTATATATTTGTTTTTTGATAGGTAAGAAAAAATATCTTAAAGATAGAGGAGTTGTCTTGTAGAGCCACCGAGTATTTTTGGCTAAAATCCTCCCAACCCATCCCATACAAATATCTCTCCACAAACTGCAACCATGAACACCCCTGCCCAACTTAGAAGTCCATCTCCCCATTCTTCCTTCCCCAAACTTCATAGTTATCACCCTCCTATCTCTCCATTCTTCCCCAAACTTCATAGTTATCACCCTCCTCCAAAGATGATTCTCCTCAACCCCAAAACGCCATAGCTATTTTCTTAATAGAGCTTTATTAAACATAGTTAGTTTCCTTATCCCTAAACCACCATTGGCCATAGGAATGCACACTTTATCCCATCCTACCAAATGTTGTTTAGATTCACTCCCCATACCTTCCCAAAGAAAATCCCTTTGCACTTTTTCAATCTTATTTGCCACACTAGTAGGAATGTTAAAAAGTGATAGGAAATAAGTAGGAAGACTTGACAATGTACTCTTTATTAAAGTCAGCCTACCACCTTTGGACAAATATAGCTTCTTCCATCTTGCCAATCTTCTCTCAAATTTCTCCAATATAGGATTCCAAATAGAAGAAGACTTATGAGAGGCTCCCAGAGGCATGCCAAGATAAGACATGGTAAGATTCCCAATCCTACACCCCAAAAGCCCTGCCAAAACATGCACATTATCTACCACCCCAATTGGGACCATTTTGCTCTTACGAACATTAACCTTCAAGCCAGTGACAACTGAAAGCATAGAAGCAACATTCATATATGAAGAATTTGCTCCACATCTGCATCACAAAACAAGCTCGTATCATCAGCAAACAAAATCCCCATCACCCTGCCGACCATTAGCCTTAAAGCCTCTAATTAAACCCCCCTCCAGTCTCTTCAACATTTTACTAAAGACTTCCATCATGATTATTAAAAAAAAAAAAAAAAAAAACATAGTAGATAATAAATCTCCTTGTCTCAATCCCCTCAAACTTCCAAAAAAATCAGCTGGAGACCCATTTACCAAAATAGAAAACTGAATTATCAAGATACAAGTGCGAATCTGCCTACACCATCTCTCTCCAAAGCCTATCCTTCTTAACAGATCTAGAAGTGCCTACCAATTCACATGATCATAAGCTTTTTCAATTTCTAGCTTGCATATAACCGCCAGAACTTGGAACTTGACCCTTCACTTGACTATCCACGCATTCATTGGCAATAAGAACCAAGTCAAGTATCTGTCTACCACCCGCAAAGCCATTCTGAGATTTTGAGAGCAACTGATCCAAAACCCTTTTTAGGCGATTTGCTAACATCTTAGCCAAAATTTTATACACGCTCCCCTCCAAACTAATAGGCCTAAAGTCTCTAATCTATATAAATATATATATATATATATATATATCTCTCTCTCTCTCTCTCTCAAAGCTTAAGTGTAACATTTATTGTTGCTACGCTCTTGTTGAGCCACCTCATCTGTCACATCATTAGCCATATCATTATTTTTTTTTCTTATTTGTATTTACCTTTAATTTTTTTGACAATATTAAATATATTAATATATTGGCTTTACATATTCCTCTTAAGTGGTTTTAACTTTCATATTCACCTACTTTAATTTTGATGTTATAACTAAATAATAAATCAATGGAAAATCAAAACAAAAATATTGTCTATATATATTCATATTAGGCGGTCTTAACTTTACACGTAATTTTATCTTTACATGTTCATCTACTTTAATTTAGGTATTTATAACTGAAAATTGAAATCAATGAAGAATAAATTTTATTAAAAAAAGAAAAAAGAAAAAAAGACTATAAAAAGGTCTCCATAAGTCTTGCTTAATCTTTGATGGTAGAAAAGATATAGCTTGACAACTACTCCATAGGAGGAGTCCGCCTAAAAGATAAAAGAGAATTGCCACTTGAAAGACCATACACACAAGACCAATCAAAGTTCTAATCATCAAAAGTGCGGCTATTTTGTTCGTTCCATATAATCCACATTAAACATAAGAGGGCAATGTTCCAAATATCCAATGAGTGCTTCCCAAACCAATTCTTCCACCAAACATGATGTCCGCTATCCTTTTAGTTTTAGGTAGCATCCATTGATCCCAAGAGCTCCAATGATGCAGCTCCACAAGACATATGCTATATCACAGTGAATCAATAATTGATCAACTGTCTCCCTGCTACACCAACACATACAACACCAACCCACTAGAGAAAATCACTTTATGAGATTATCACAAGGATTTTTCCCCAAGCTACTATCCATACAGAGAAGGATTCCTGCTTAGGAGCCTTAACATACCAGATACTATTCCAAGGGAAGGATGTGACTTGTGTACCTTGAATGGCCTCATAAAAAGAGCAAACAGCAACCCTATTACTCTCATTTAGTCCCCTTCTCATTTTATCACACCCCCTAGGGGAATTGGTGGATAAAAGATATAGGATAGAATGCACTTGCTCCAACTCCAAATCATTAAAACCTCTGTGAAATCTCACATTCCAACTCCGCCCCTCCCCATCAACCAATGCTGAATGAACAGCAGCTTCTCTAGCTACTACGCAAGCATTTACATCTGGATACACCTGCAGAAAAAAATTCCCGCACCACTTGTCCTGCCAAAGTCTTACTCATTCACCGTCCCCCACTTTGAAACACACATATTGCAGGAATCTGTCCCAACCAGTCCGAATACTTTTCCATAAGCTAAAACCATGTGTTCATGTAACTGGTTTCGAAGTCCAACCAAGTAATGGAATATTATTTTACCAAATAAAAATACTTCCATTGACTTTGCCCGCTGAGCATAATTATTATTACTTAATTTAATTGAGGTCATTGAAAACAGTTCAGGGGAAAAAGCAGACCAGAGTCCAATTCTTTCTTTGATTCCATCACAACCACTAAACATGTAACCCAACTACAAGAAATTTAATTAACCAAAGAGAAAAAAAAAAACTCACAATTTCATAACCAGAGAAAACAGATTCATTAATTCAAGAGATTAAAGAGACCCAAATAAATTGAGTCGATTAACAGCACAAAGAATTTTCCAATAACACAGCTGAGATAAAAGAAATGAGAAACATATTAAGAAAGTGATATGGGTTGGATTAATCACCGAGACTCAACCCTTGATTGCAGTGGAGTGAATCATTGATTTAAGTCTTATTGACGGCATACTGAGTTTGTACCCGCAGATGACATCTTCTCAGGGTGACAATTTTAACTGGTCATTGTTTAAACAAACCAACTATCTTGGTATTGAGAATGTCGAAATCAGGTCTAAGGAATTATCAATGTCAGGTTTGAAGTTCCATCAACAGAAATTGACTGTGGGTGGTTGCAATCAGCAGTTGTGGTGTTGAACTCTGATCGCAAAGGTAAAATTGCCCTGTTGAGGTTGATTACAGTCATGGTTGTGACAAGGATCAATTGTGTTCACAGCAGAGGTCAAATGCAGTGATAGTCACAATGGTATTGGTTGCAGTGATGTCTTGGTTGTTGACACTAGTTGATTAAGGATGACAACGGTTCCACAGTTTACATGGCTCTAATACCATGTAACCCATTTTTTGGTAAATAATTCTTAGAGTTAATAAATATGACTCTAATACCATGTAACCCATTTTTTGATAAATTATTCTTAGGGTTAATAAATATCATTACCCCTAATAGACATTATTTATAGTCTTGTGAATAAATACACTGACCAATTTACTCTTACTCTTACACTAATAAAACATTACTGTTAAACTTAATTTTATTAAGGGTTTGGAGTATCAAGGCATCATACTTAATAAAAAAAAAAATTAAAAAAAAAAAAAAAAACGTCATACTGTTTACAGCCAGCTCTCCCCTAATGTTACCTTGGCATTTCTCAATTCTAAGCTAGACATGTCAAACTTAGATATTTCTATTTCAAGTAAGGTTTGAAAGATTATGAAACATGTAGGGTAATCACTGAATCAAGTTCTGCCATCCCACATAATAAAACCAAGCTCAAATACTAATAATCAGTAAATAATCAAGCTCAAATTTAATGTCCCCAAACCTTAACTTGAATCTACTGAAGTTGGTATGTCATAGCTTTGGTTAGCTGTTCTGATTTGTTTGTAATGTGCTGGGAAGAAGTTTCTTATTCGAAAGTTAATATATCCAGGGATCATTGGCTTGCTTAAAGCCTCGTGGGTATATGGTGAATTTTGGTCAGTCATCAGGTACACCAGATCCACTTCCATTGTCAGCTCTTTCTGTGAAATCCCTGTTCTTGACCAGGCCTTCCCTCATGCAATACACTGCAACTCGGGATGAGCTACTGGCAACTGCTGGGGAGGTATTTGCTAATGTTGAATCTGGTATCTTGCGAGTTCGAGTAAATCATACCTACCCGTTATCTCAGGCGGCTCAGGCACATGCAGACCTTGAAGGTAGGAAGACTACTGGATCCGTTGTGCTGATACCATAAGACATCATTCAGTAAGTCCTTCCAATTATCTTATTGGTTTGAAATGCCTTGTAGTCTGTGTGGAACGAAATATGTCTTCTAGATATGGCTGGGTAGCCGAATGTAAATTAATGTTTTGAAACTAGTCATCAGGAGAACTATTGTGACAGGAATAAGTGGATTTGAACTGTATCTTCCGTTTTCTCAGAATTTATACTTTCTTTTACTTTTGTATGTGTTTGAATTTTGTATATATTTAAATATCGTTTAAGTGATTAAATTTACCGTTTCTTAATATATTAAGCTTTTAGGACAATCAATAAATTATCATGATATCATAGCACGTCGTCCTAAGTTCAAACCATGTCTCTACTTTACCTCGTATTTAAAAAGTTAAAAATTGCATGCGTTTTTTTTTGGAGGGGAGGGGGGGGGGGTGATTTGGGATAGGATGTATTAGAATAATAATTAAGTGATTAAATTCTCTATTTTTTTACGGTTTAGTTTTTGAAACAATTGGTAATTTATCAATATGTATCGTAATGAACTCATTGTGAAAATATAGATTAAGCGTTCTTACAAGGTGATTTAGAGTGAGAAAGGGTAATGAAGCAGGAATAATTTAGATTGTATGTTTCTTTCATTTCACATATAGGCAATTACTTCATCCCATTGTGCTTTGTTTGTTTGTTTTTTATTTTTTATTTTTTTAAGAAACAGTACCATTGTTGGTTCTTTATGTAAATTAGATTAAGAAACAATGGTTGCCAATTTAGATTAAGCGTTAAATGTCCCTTCCACTTCCTAAAAATAGTGTTATACTACTGCTACTTCATAGCATTTCTTTATTACACTTTTTTTATTATTGGAAATATAAAGTAGTAATACTTTATACTCTATATAGATTACTTTCAGACTACTTTCCAGTTCTGTTAGAAGGGGGAAATTTTCACAGAGACAGCCGTCCTTTTCGCTTTGAGAATATGTGGTTAAAGGCAGAGGGTTTTGTGGAGAAAGCGAGAACTTGGTGGGAGTCCTATCATTTTCAAGGTTCCCCTAGCTTTTGGTTTGGAAGCAAATTGAAAGCTTTGAAGCTAGATTTAAAGAAATGGAATGTAGAAGAATTTGGCATTGTGGAGGATAAGATGAATGAGTTATGGAAGAACCTTGAAGCATTTGACTTGCTGGAAGATAGTCGTCCTCTATCATATGATGGGACTTTAGAAATAGAACGACTTCGCATTGATCTTGAAAAGGTAACTCTTATGGTTGAAATATGTTGGAGGCAAAAATCTAGGGCCCTTTGGATCCGAAAGGGGGATAGAAACCCTAAGTTCTTTCATAGAATAGCAAACTCCCACAGAAGATTTAATACTATAGACAATCTGTTGGTGGAAGGTGAATTGACATCGGATCCTAATTCAATAGCAGCTTGCGTCTCTCATTTCTACAAACAATTGTACTCTGAAAATGAGGGCCAAAGACCTGTGCTTGATGAAGTGGAATTCTCTATGATTTCTGAGGAGGAAGCTGCTTGGTTAGAAAGACCATTTGAGGAAGAGGAGGTATTTGGTGTCATCCAAGGTTGTAATTGCGATAAATCTCCAGGACTAGATGATTTCTCAATGGCTTTCTTTAAGGCTTGTTGGGACTTTTTAAAACTTGAAATTATGGAGTTTCTTGCCAACTTCCATTCACAAGCTGTCTTTGAGAAAAGTCTTAATGCAACTTTCATTGCTCTCATTCCAAAGAAAGTAGATGTTGTCAGTGTGAGAGACTTTAGACCTATTAGTCTTGTGGGTAGTATTTATAAAGTCATTTCCAAGTTGCTGGCTAATAGGCTGAGAAGGGTAACTACTGCATTCATCTCTGAGTCTCAAAATGCTTTTGTTCTGGATAGACAAATCCTAGATTCTGTCTTAATTGTTAGTAAGTGTTTGGATAGTAGGCTCAAGGCAAGGATACCTAAGGTTTTATGTAAGTTGGATGTGGACAAAGCTTTTGATCATGTCAATTGGGATTTTCTTATGTATATGTTGCAGTGTTGCGGATTCTTTGAGAAATGGAGAAAGTGGATTCTATTTTGCATCTCCACAGTGAGATTTTCAATTTTGATAAATGGCTCCCCTAAGGATTTCTTTGGGAGCTCTAGGGGGCTGCACCAAGGAGATCCTCTCTCCCCGCTCTTATTTGCTATTGTTATGGAGGCATTAAGCCATTTGTTGGATGGTGCGGTTCTGGTTGGACACATTTCGGGTTTCACTATTGGTACCAGGTCTAATACCCCCCTCATGGTGACACATCTATTCTTTGTGAATGACACTTTAATTTTCTGTGATGCTACAGCAAGTCAGATTGAATATTTGCGGGAGATTTTAGCCTCTTTTGAGGTGGTGTCAGGGTTGCACATTAACCTGGCTAAGTTAGAATTAGTTCCAGTTGGAGAGGTGACTAATATGGGGGAGCTGGTGGCATTGTTGGGTTGTAGACAGTCATCTTTGCCAATGACTTACTTGGGATTGCCGTTAGGTGCTAAATTCAAGGACATGGCAATTTGGAACTCTATCCTAGAAAGAATGGAGCGAAGATTAACGAGTTGGAAGCGATTATACTTATCAAAAGGTGGTAAGATTACCTTAACCAAAAGCACTCTCTCAAGTTTGCCAACTTATGTCCTATCTCTCTTCCCTATTCCTGCAGATATTGCTATTCGTATTGAGAGGTTTCAAAGAAATTTTCTATGGGGTGGGATAGATGAGTTTCCTAAATTCCGACTAGTAAATTGGGCCCAGGTTTGTTCTCCATTGCAGTATGGCGTTTTGGGTATTAAAAATTTGAGAACCTTCAAACAAGCTTTGTTGGGGAAATGGTTGTGGAGATATGGAAGAGAGACAACCCATCTCTGGAGGCGGGTTATTGAGGCTAAATATGGGAATAATTGGGGAGGTTGGTGTACAAAAGAAGTCTCTAATCCTTATGGTGTTAGTCTTTGGAGAACCATAAGACAAGGTTGGCCAGCCTTTTCAAAATCCATTCAGTTCGAGGTTGGTGTTGGTGACAGAATTAAATTTTGGCATCATGTGTGGTGTGGGAGTTGTACTCTCCGAGAGGCTTTTCTGGAACTCTATAATATTAGTTGTAATAAGGAGTCTTCTATTGCAGATGTTATGCACTTTCCTAACCAGAGGCTTCACTGAGATCTTCTTTTTTTCTAGAGCTCCCCAAAATTGGGAAACATAACATTTTACACTTTTCTAGATCTTATCAATTCAATACCCCTTAATGGTGAAGTTCAGGACAAACTATGCTGGAAACCAATTGGAAATAAGAATTTTAAAGTGAGTGAGTACTATCTCTCCCTTTCCTCTACTCTCAACATTTCTTTCCCTTGGAAGCCTGTGTGGCGTTCAAAGGTCCCTACTAAGGTTGCTTTCTTCTCTTGGACTGTCTCATTAGGTAAGATTTTGACTACTGAAAATTTATGGTATAAGGGTGTCGTAGTTGTAGATTGGTGCTATATGTGTAAAAAGAGTGGAGAATCGGTGAATCACTTCTTCTTCATTGTCCTATTGCTTATGAATTATGGTCTATGGTGTGGGCTTTATTTGGTCTTCAATGGGTTATGCTGCATGATGTCTCTGATTTATTTTCGAGTTGGCAAGGTTCCTTCGGTGGGCATTGGAGCATTGATTTATGGAGGGCTATCCCACATTGTGTCCTATGGTGTATTTGGCGAGAATGGAACTCAAGATGTTTCGAAGGGAAGGAACGGTCTATTTTAGAATTTAAATCTCTTCTTCTTCACACCTTGCTAGAGTGGAGTTCTTCCTTTAATCTTTTCCCTTGTTCTAATTTTTTAGAAATGCTTGATCTTTGTAATTTTTGTGTTTGATGTACTGTTTTCCACGTACACCCCTGGTGTACCTGGACTTTTGATTAATACAATTCTGTTATTTATCAAAAAAAAAATATTACATTCGAAAGCCTTAAATATGTTGTCCCCTTAAAAGTCAAAACGTTGGACTTAGAAGAAGGATTAACGAATCACACAAGCGACGTTGGTGTCTACCATTTTTTTTTTAAGAAAAAACATTATTTTGACTTTGTTTATTTTAGTGTAATAGCTCTCCTTGTGGATTCTTTGGTAGCACCAGAGGTTTGAGGCAAGGTGATCCGTTGTCTCTATTTTTGTTTGTTTTGGTGATGGAAGCTCTTGGAAGAATGTTGGATAAAGCAGTTCATGAAGGTCACATGTCGGGATTTAGTGTGGGTAACTTGGAGGGAAGATCCATGGCGGTGTCTCATCTCCTTTTTGTGGATGACATGCTAATCTTTTGTAAGGCTGATTTAGATCAAATTTTGATTCTTCGTATGATTCTTATCTGGTTTGAGGTGGTGTCAGGTCTAAAGATTAACTTGGGCAAGTCAGAATTAGTTCCGGTTGGGGTAGTCAATCATATTGACCTTTTCTTGGTTGTTCTTGGCTGCAAGCAGGGCTCTTTCCCAATGAAATATCTAGGTCTTCCTTTGGGTGCTAAATTCAAGGATAAGACTATATAGAATCCAATTTTGGAGAAAATGGAGAGGAGATTGGCGGGTTGGAAACGCTTATACTTATCCAAGGGAGGTAGAGTCACCCTAATCAAAAGTATCCTATCTAATTTACCCACTTATTTTCTATCCTTATTTCCTATTCCTGCTAGTGTGGCTAACCGAATTGAGAGGCTCCAGCGGAATTTCTTATAGGGCAATTTTGGAGATGATCCTAAAATTCATTTGATTAAATGGGCTACTGTTTGTTCTCCTATTTCTTCGAGTGGCTTAGGGATAATGAAGATAAGATTTTTCAATGAAGCTTTACTTGGGAAGTGGCTTTGGAGATTTGGGATTGAGGAAGATGCCCTTTGGAGGCAAGTGATAGAGATAAAATATGGATGTGTGTTGGGGGCCCCGCGGGGGGGGGGGGGGGTGCTGGTGTACCAGAGCTGTGATTGGCCCTTATGGTGTTGGTTTATGGAAAAATATCAGTCAGGGATGGCCTTCCTTCTCTCGCCATATTCTGTATGTGATGGGTTTAGAGTGAAGTTTTGGCAAGACCGGTGGTGTGGAGAGACATCTCTTGCTGTTAGATATTCGGACTTGATGCCAGTGTGACTGAGCTTATGATGTCCACCAATGGTGTCCTCTTTTGGGATGTGAGATTCGTTAGGGGTGTGCATGCTCGAGATCTAGAGGCTATGTCTGACTTCATGGAAACCATTTATGGTTCTCCTATAAGGGGGCTAGGTGAGGATAAAATGTGTTATCCTAGCAAAGTTAAGGGTTTCTTGGTTAGTGATTATTATAGAATTTTAGCTGGCATCGCTTTCTATGAGTTTCCTTGGAAAAGTATTTCGAAGCAGAAGATTCCCTCTAGAGTAGCTTTCTTTGTTTGGACTACTGCCTTAGGGAAATGCTTGACGATTGATAATTTACGTAAAAGGAAGGTGTGGATTTTGGATTGGTGCTACATGTGTAAGAGAAATGGTGAATCGGTTGACCATCTATTCCTTCATTGTCCTTTTGCTACGGATCTATGGTCTATGTTTTTGGGTCTTTTTGGAGTAACTTGGGTTATGCCGCACACTGTTTTTGGGTTGTTACGGTGTTGGCAAGGTAGCTTTGGTTGTCATCAAAATGGTTATATTTGGTCTATCATTCCTCATTGCTTATTGTGGTGTCTTTGGAGGGAGAGAAATAATAGATGTTTTGAAGATACTGAGGGATCTATTCCGGACCTCAAGCTTCTCTTTTTTAGAACTTTAAGGGATTGGTTGTTTGCTTTGCAAAATAAATATTTCTCTTCTTTTATTGATTTCCTAGACTCTTGCAATTTTTGTATTTGATTTCTTTTCCCTTGTTCACTCCCTGTGCACTATGGTGTTCCTTTTTTATTAATATATCTTATTACTTATCAAAAAAAGAAAAAAGAAAAAGAAAAAGAAAAAAAAGAAACAGAAAGGAAATTACTATTACTTTTAGAGCTTGTGCGATGCATGGCTTAATTAAAAGTTATATATGTTGAATCTATATTAATAATTTGAAGGTTATATATGTTAAATCTATATTAATAATTTGTAAGTCACACAATAAAAACAAATAAATTTTACAAATTGAGGGGATGTAAACAACATATCACCACTAGAATGTTATAAACATGTAATTCGGATATGATATACAAAATAATAAGGGAGTGTTTGGTAGTGTATTTTGAATAACAGTTTTCAGTGTTTAAACAACAACACTCGTATTTTCATACACTTTTTTACTTACACGTATTTTCAAAAAATACAAACAATGTTACTAGAATAATATTACCAAACAGACCCTAAATCTTCTAAAAGGAGAATAAGAGATTTGTAGAAATTAATATATCAATTCTTGTGGAAGATACCCCACTATGAAAGCATGTCTAACTATATTTAATCATTGATTATCAAACCATAAGCATATAAAATATATTAAATTTAAGGGAATTAGCTAAAAAAAGAAGTAACAACTACTAAAGAGACATGTTATGTTTACAACATTTTCACAATAAATCCAAAAAAAGCAACTAACCACTTATGATTTGTTGTGAAAATATTGTGGACATAGTAGTTCTCATAAAGAAAAATGCTATGTTCACAACATTTTTACAACAAATCATAAACGATAGATTGTTATTAGTTGTTATGGGTGGACAAAAAAGTAATTTAAATTGTAGATTCAAATTAAAACCAATAGTAATTAACCATTTATTATTTGTTGTAAAAATGTTGTGAAAAAAAAACTAAATTAAATAAAAAAACTGTACAATTGGTAGGAGAATTAAAAAAATACACCAAATAACCGTGTGTGTGTATGTGTGTGTGAAAATGAGAGTCCATGAGGTGTATGTAAAATCAAAAAGGATATAGACGTTCTCAAGAATTAGAAAAGATATAAATAAACAACGATTACACGTTAATTTAGTTTTTGTTATTCAAACTAATCAGGCCTCTTTTAGGTATAGTAGTTGTATGCCAAATTGCCACCAACTAACTAAATTTAATTTTTAAAAAAAGAAATTTAATAAATTTTCAGCAATTTGGTGTAGCCACTTGGTGCAATCATGACTTCTAAGCTCAACTTTTATTATATATTATGTGATGATATTTTAATTATCAAGTTTTACAATTTTTTAATGAAAATTTGAAAATATAATAATGTGGGGGTGGGGGTGGGGGGGGGGGGGACGGGAATCCAAGGATACAAACAGATAGGCCGAGGATAGCATCATATGTACGGACCTCGAAATACACTAATAACATACCCTTGGGAAAATTCGAACAACCCCCTATTGGAGCAGGAAAACCACAATGCCTGAGGACTCAGAGGACACCTGTGCACTCTCGGGAGGTCGAGATCCCATGCTATAGGCCGTCGAGCACAAACCAAGGGTGAAAAAGAAGATTTGTCATCAAGTTAGGAAGAAAATAAGATAGATAGAGTATCAATCACCTTTCGCATTTAATGCTCTGCATTCACTTAGCTGGCCGCATTAATGAGGACATGACACCTGAATAGTGTCACCACAACTCATAGTCTAATGTGGGAGCCTTCTAGTAAGGCTCTGATGGGACAAGTATCAATGGAGGTGAACCATGACCCTTCATATGTAGGGCTCAGATGCACCTTAGCTAACTATATAAAGCATAGGAATCCCTAGAGAAGGGGGATTTAGAATTTCTAAGGAAGAAACACTTGTAATCTCTATCTCAGACTAAACTCGAGGAGTTCAATACAATCCCTTTAAGGCTATCTTTCTAAAATACTTGCATAATAATACTTAATGTTAATCTTTCCAATTCCAAACAGTTTAATCTATTCAAAAGAGGGTATATAAGGTTGATTAAACATCCCACCTCTACAAATTAATTGTTTGAGCAAATGTAGCAAGTATATCATCCTTTCAACTTGTCTTATCTTCTTGACTACACAATTGGCACCGTCTGTGGGAAGGTCTCCTAATTACCCTTAAAAGTCTTCTTACTGTGGCCAATCCTAGAAGAAGTGGCTCATTGGAATCCGTTGGATCCTAGCATAGGGACCACTTTGTTAATCTTGAGTGAAGGAGGGATCGGCATATGGCCCATACTCATAGCGAAAGAGTGCCATCTATACACTTTGAGTGAATAGGTTAGCATCAAGCCAGTCATAATTCACCTGATGAGGAGGTGTATAACCTCAAGAAGAAAGTGGACCAACTATGCCGGTGTCTTCATCACAAGGCTCGAGTAAGGGAAGAAAGGACTCCCACCCCAAGCCAAAGTTCTAGCTCTGAGGATGACAAAAATTATCGACGAAGAAGTAAAACTCCCTATAGCGAGTCTTTCAAGTCGTCATCACGATACTCTTTCGGTGAAAGGCACCACCACAAGAGATCCAGGACCTTACCGAGGAAAAGTCAGGGAAATGATGCCATGGGAAAAGCGCTCTAGCAGATATCTCGTTCACCCTTTTCTAGGCATATTAAGCAGGCCAAACTCCCTCGTTGCTTCAATCAACCAACTTTTACAATATACAATGGCAAGACATACCTTGTTGAGCACGTGAGCCACTTTAATCAAAGAATGGCCGTCCATTCCAAGAACAAAGTGTTGATGTGTAAAGTTTTCCCCTTAAGCCTCAACCCAATGGCCATAAGGAGGTTTGATGACCTTGTGGAGGGATCTATAGGATCTTTTGAGGAACTAACAAGGGCATTTGGAGCAAGATTTGTCACATGTAGTTGAGTCTCGAGACCTCTAGATTCTTTGCTTTCAATGTGCATGAGGGAAGGAGAGACCTTAAAAATCTATTCCGACAGGTATTGGGAGATTTATAATAAAATAGATGGGGAATTCAAGGATGTGGCTGTCAGAACCTTCAAGGTGGGTCTCCCTACACATTTCGATCAACAAAAATCTCTTACCATGAAGCTTCCTCGAAGCATGCATCAATTAATGGACCGGATTGAGGAGCATAAGAGGGTCGAAGACAATCAAAATCATAGTAAAGGGAAGGGAAATGCTTTCACTCCTGACCACAGAGATAATTCAGCCAGTTGGTTTACACCGTCTCAACCGAGGAGATTTTTTTTCAACTAAGCATCTTGCAACCTTGCTAGACCCTAGACAGTAAACTTGGTATTTAAAGAACCGATCTACCAAATGTTAGAAAAGATCAAGAACGAGCCTTTAAATGGTCCAACAGAATGGGAGGAGATCCCACCAAAAGAAATCAAAATCTGCATTGTTAGTATCATTAGGACCGAGAACATACCACAGAGGACTATAGGACTTTGCAAATCATCCTGGATCAATTAGTTAGAGCGAGAAATTGAAGCAGCTCTTACACCAGCCTGCAGTTTAAGGGGAACAACCTATAGTAGGATCTCAGAGAAATAGCATTCCTCAATCTTCCCTAGGAACAATCAATATCATCTTTGCGGCCTCGAGGAAAGGTTTTAGCTCAGTTAATGGGGTGATGACAATATCTCCACAATTAATTGGGGACGAAGAAGGTGGGCCGTCCAAGAAATTTAGGATGCGGGACCAGCCAATCCTGGGGTTTTCCAAGGCCGATAAGGAGGGAACAATTCATCCCCATGACGATGCCCTCGTGGTAACCCTGCGAATAGCGAGATTTGATGTCAAGAGGGTAATGATCAATTAAAGGAGTGGGGCTGAGATCATGTACCCGGATATATTAAGGGCTTGGGGCTTAGGCCAGAAGATCTAAGCAAATACGATGTTCCTTTGGTCGGATTTGATGGAAACGCTATTATCCCTAAGGGGATGATTAGGCTACCTGTGCAGACAAGAGAACAGGTGGTGAATGTGGATTTCATTGTCGTGGAGGCTTATTCACCCTATATAGCCATTCTAGCAAGGCTGTGGCTCCATGCTATGGGGACTGTATCTTTAACTCTGCATGTAAAGTTAAAATATCCCATTGAGGAAGGTGTTGGGGATTATTTGGATGCCAAGTAATGGCCAGGCAATGCATGGTAGTGGCGATTAGGCACCAAGTGACTGAAGTTGGTTCCTTGGAGTCAATTCTTGCCTTATAGCAATTACAGCCTATATTATCAGCCCCCTTGGATTCCTCGACATCGTGTGAAAGGCTTGATAAAATCATCATCGGAGAAGACGAAGAGTAGTACTTCCAGATTGGGACTGAGCTTCCACTAGATTAGAAAGAATAGTTAGTGAGATTCCTGAAGAGAAATTTAGATGTCTTTGCTTGTAGTGCATATGAAGCACTTGGAGTTGATCCAGAATTCATTTGGCATAGTTTGAATGTAAACTCGAAGGCAGTCCCGAGGAAGCAGCAACCTCAACGGTCTTCCAAAGAACATGCCGAGGCTGTAAAGGAAGTTTGGAAACTTAAACAGGCGGGGCTATCAAAGAGGTTTTCTACCCCGAATGGTTAGTCAACATGGTAGTGGTAAAGAAGAAGTCTGAGAAATGGAGAGTATGCGTGGATTTTATGGATCTCAACAAGGCTTGCTCCAAAGATCCATTCCCTATTCTGAGGATCGATTAACTTGTTGATGCAACATATGGCCATCCTAGGATGAGCTTCCTAGACATTTTCCAAGGATATCACCAAATTCCACTAACATTATCAGATCAAGAGAAAACAGCTTTCCTTACCCCAACAAGAAACTATCATTACTAAGCAATGCCCTTCGAGCTAAAGAATGTTGAATCCACGTACTAGAGGATGGTAACGAGGATGTTTGAGGGTTAATTGGGCAAAAATGTGAAGCCCTACATCGATGATATGGTGGTGAAAAGTAAGAAAGTATCTGAGCACTTGGGGGATCTTGATGAAGTCTTTATGGTATTGAGGAAGCATAGGCTTCGTTTAAACACCTCCAAATGTTCCTTGGGGGTAGGATCGGAAAAATTTCTAGGATATATGATTACACATCGAGGAATTGAGGTTAATCTTGACCAAATTAAAGCCATTCATAATCTACATCCACCTTGCAACCCTAAAGAAGTCCAGCGTTTGACTTGGATGACCGCGGCTTTGAACAGATCTATATCTCAGTCAGCAGACTGATGTAGACCTTTTTTCCAATTGTTGCATAAATGGAAAGACTTTATTTGGTCTAAAGAGTGTGACAAAGCTTTTGAAGATTTGAAGGCATATTTAGCTCACCCTTCAATCATGTCTAGGCTAGAAAAAGAGTAGGTCTTATATGCGTATATAGTTGTTACATTGCATGCAATAAGTCTGGTTCTGGTACGAGTTGAAGAAGGAATCCAAAAGCCAGTGTATTATGTTAGCAAATCCCTCCAAGAGGTTGATGTCTGGTACCTCCCTCTGGAAAAAGCTATCTTGGCCATAATTCATGCCATGAAAAAGCTTCCGCATTATTTTCAAGCCCATACAGTTGTCATCCTTAATCAATTACCGTTGTAGGCATTACTTTGGAGGTCCGACTATACTGGGAGAGTGACTAAGTGGAGAACTATGCTGGGTGTATTTGATATTAGATACCTACCTTGTACGGCAGTGAAAGGATAGGTTCTCGTAGATCTGGTGGTAGAGTTCACTGAAGAGCAAGAGCAAGCTAGTTCTGAGGAAGTGGGAACACCTGAAATAGGATTAAGGGTAAATGCAGTCTCATCCCAATAGGCTTGGCAGTTGTTTGTAAACGAGGAAGAAACCAAAAGGGCTCAAGGGTTAGGATCGTGATAATTTCCCCAAAAGGAATTACTTTAGAAAAATCTTTGAGACTAAGCTTTTCAACCACGAACAATGAGGCTGAGTATGAGGCCTTCCAAGTAGGATTGATTATCGTCCAAAAGCTCGGGGGGAAACTCGCGAAAATTTATTGTGACTCAAGACTCATAGTTGGGCAGGTTCGAGGTGAATTTAAAGCAAAGGATCCAAGGATGTCATGGTACTTAAATTAGGTAAAATGATTGCTGGATAGTTTTGACTCCTCTACCCTAGAGCAAATTCCTCGGAGTAAGAATTCTCATGTTGATTCCTTGATAACTCTGGCCACTTCGGCTGGAGAAAGACTTCCAAGGATCATATTGGTGGAAAACCTTGTAACCCTTACTTATGACAAACTAACACTAGTAGGGGTGAACTTTACATGAGTAGGCCCTAGCTGGATGGATTTGATAATCTCGTTCCTTAAGGATGGAACTTCCCTCGAGGACAGAACTGAGGCAGAGAAAACTCATAGAAAAGCGTCGAGGTATTGGCTTTCGAAAGAGCAGAAGTTGTACAAGCGCTCATATTTAGGACCATACTTGTTATGTGTTCACCCTGAGGCAGTGGAAACATTGCTGGAAAAGCTTCATGAAGGGATTTATGGTAGTCATATGGGAGGAAGGTCCTTGTCACACAGAGCTTTAACATAAGGCTACTGGTGCCCGAGCATGCAAAAGTCCTCGCAAGAGTTTGTTAAAAAGTGTGATCAATGCCAAAGGAATGCCCCAAACATTCATCAGCTAGGAAGAGTTCTCGATCCCTTAACTAGCCCATGGCCCTTAGTATAATGGGAGCTAGACATCGTTGGCCCATTCCCTAAGGCTACCAAAAACCGAAAGTTCCTCCTCGTCGCAACAGATTACTTCATTGAGTGGGTGGAGGCCGAGCCTCTTACTAACATTCGAGATCAAGATGTGAAGAGATTTGTATGACGGAATATCATAATGAGATTTGGGATCCCAAACACTTTCGTCTTGGATAATGGGCTCTAGTTTGATAGCAAGACTTTCTAGGGGTATTGTTGTGATTTAGGCATAAAAAGTAGATACTCCACCCCAGCATACCCTCAAGGTAATGGCCAAGCAGAGGCCACGAATAAGGTCATTGTGGATGGATTGAAGAAAAGGCTGGAGGAAGCTAAGGGTAAATGGGTAGATAAGCTGCCATATATGTTATGGGTGTATCGCATGACACCTAAGAGATCCACTGGAGAAACTCCTTTCTCCATGACGTATGGATCTAAAGTAGTTATCCCTTTGGAAACAGGCTTTCCAACTATGAGATCTGACCAATTTGATAGTAGTAGCAACAAGCGTCTTCTCTCCACCAATCTAGATTTGGCCGAAGAACGAAAGGAGGTCGCCACTGTTAAGCTGGCCTAATACCAGCAAAAGTTAAGGCGAGGATATGAGAAAGGTATAAAAGTTAAGGCATTCGTACTAAGGGACCTCGTCTTGAGAAGGGTGGTCGGGAATATGAAAAATTCTCTTAGGGAAAACTCGGTCCCAACTGGGAAGGACCTTATTGGGTGACCTCAGTAGCTAGAGTAGGGGCTTATCGTTTAGAAGACCCAAATGAAATTTCGGTCCCTCAACCATGGAATGTAAATAACTTACGAAAGTATTACTATTAGTGTGAGAGCTTATATATGATCAAGTTTATATGTATAATTTCAATGTATTTACGATAGGGGTGTCCACGGGTCGGGTTTGTGCCCAACCCGCAACCGACCTGTAAAAGATCGGGTAGGCAGATTCTCAACCCGCAACCGACTCGTTAAGAGGGTCGGGTTTCGCGGGTCGATTTGTCGGCGGGTGGCATCAATTTCGGGTGAGGCCGAAACCCAACAAAAAACACAGAAAAACGGCCAAAATTGGCGAGATCTCGCCTGATCCGGCCAAGATCCGATGAGGATTTCGTCAAATCCAATGATTTTTCCCTAAATTGTGTCAAGAATCGTTGGATCTGGTGTATCTATGCTGAATCTGATTGTTTTGGTTGCCGAAATATGCCAAATCAAGCTGAAAACTCGTTAGAATCGCTGGAGAATTAGCCAGAATTTGATGTCTTCAGGCAGATTGGGTTTCACGAGTTTTGAATGAGGGGACTCAAAACCGACCCGCTGGCATTGGGTTTTGGAGCTTGGGACATGCGGCCGACCGCTAAAGCAGTCGGATTGGGTGAATGCTGGTCGGGTACGGGCAGGTGGCTGGGTGGGTTGGATAGCCCTAATTTACGGAATCTTTCTTTTGTTCCTCCTATTGATTAAAGTGCTGATTTTAGATCCAAAGTGAATACTCCTAAGGGTTAAACAGAACCTCGACTAAGTTCGATTCCTCGGATCACCTGCCTTGGGTAGATTAACGCCTTAATTTCTCTAATGATTAAATAGAACCTCGGTAAGGTCCGATCCCTTGGATCACCTACCTTGAATTCATTAACTCCTAATTTTGCTATCTAAAGGTAAGACTTTCTCTATATCAAACTCATTGGATCAGTACACAAGGTTAAAGAGTGATATTAAAAGAAAAAAATTAAGATGACCTTAGAAGTAAGGTAAGGTAAGGTAAATAAAATTAATTGAAAGATGCTAAAATTGTAAAAAGCACACATACACTAAATGGGAAAATAAAAGTTTTCATTGACTGATAAACATGCAGAAGAGACTACCAACAAAAGGCCCCACACAAGTAAATCCCAGGGGAGTACAATCAGCCATGTTTAGAAGAAAAAAAACTTAAACCTAACTCCTACTTTGGCAAGTGTTTTCTTTGCTCCTCTGGTCCTTTGTCCTTCTCGGCCTCTTTAGAAAGTTGCCCCTCGGTGGAAGGTTGTGGTGTCAAGGAAGGAGCTTTGTCCAAGGCTGGTACCTCTATTGCAGTAGAAGTTGAAAGAGATGTTGGGGCCTTGTCACCCGAAGTTGGGTCAGAAGCCTCAGTATAGGCAGGTTGGGCTGAAGAAGCAACACTACCTTGGGCCGTAGTAGCTACTTTAACCCTAATAGCTGGAGGGTAGAACACTTTCTCTCTACATTCCTTAGTTCCGAGGATTGATCCACCCCGACAACGTTTAAAGCCTTGGTCCAAGTCCTAAGGCAGAAACCACGACACACTGTTGTAATCAGAGACATTAAATGGGCCTTAGTCCCTTTCTTCCCCAAGTCATAGGCTGTGAGCTCAACTTTGGCAATCTCCGCAACTTTTTGCTCTGATTCTTTGGTCAAATCCCCAATTTTGGCTCGGGCCAGAGAGAGCTGCTCTTCGGCCTCCTTCAAATGACGAAGTTACTCTTGAGCTTGCCTCTCGAAACTCTCTATTGAAGCCTCAACACTTTTCCAAGCCTTATCACACTCGATTAATTTGAGGAGAGTCTCCTTTAGTTTCTTGTCAGACTAAGCTTATGCTTTCTAGGCCGCATAGCGCTTGGACTCTTCCTCTTTCTTTTCATATAGGGTTTGATCCACCCACTCCTCGGCGACATGAGTCGCTTGAGTTGCCTATTGTTTTGGAGAAGAAGAAAGGAATTAATATCAAAGTTTACAAGCACAAAAAAATTTGGGGGGGAGGGGGGGAAGGATACGAACATACCAAGGCCAAATTCCTCTTCAAGGATAGAAACATCTCTTGCTTCTTTAGATTTCAGAGCTTGGCCATATCTCGAGGCAATAAGAGCACTTGCTCCACGGAGTTGGCAACATATCTTGCCCACCCATTGTCGAAGTCTCGGATAAAGGAATCCGAGGTAAGGGGAGCTCCATCCAATACCAAGGGTGGATTCCAATTCGGAACTCTGGGCCGATGTTCATGGGCAACCTCGGACACCTCTCCACCCCTCCTTTGCTAAGATTAGGTGGCCTTTGAAACCCTAGTTTGCTCTGGGGAGGTTTCCTCCTGAATCTCGCCCTCTTCAGTAGCCCCCTTTCCAATCTTCTTATCCCTCTTCATTTTCTTTTCAATTGGATCATTTTGAGGAGGAGGAGGGGCAGGAGTAGGCGGCCTCGGCACCACTAGAACCTCCAGAGTGGCATCACCAGCATGAGATTCCAGAAGAGATAGTAGGTTGGGTAGTTTCTTCTCAATCATCATTCCTTCAAGTACTTCAGTGGCCCCTTGGTTACTACTAATGGCAATAGTAGCTGGAGTAGAGGTTGTCACCACACTTTCAGTCACGTCAGAATGATAAAACACCTCAAAATCTTCCTCACGAACTGGGCTTCCAAAGTCCTCCTCCTCGGTCTCTTTAAGAGGAACCTCGGCCTCATCCTCTGATGGGACAATTTCTTCACCCTCTGCAATGAATTGTGCTACCTGGTGTGCGAGGAGCTCCACGTACTGAGTTCCTGCCAAAGGGGCTTTTTGGATGAACCCTTCAATGGCTACGTTGACCCTTGCAAGATGAGAGCCTTTAGCCTTAATTATGTGCTTTGAGGTCTGAAACCGGGAAGAGATGGGAGTGAAGCCAAGGATGACGTGCATAGCTCAAAGTTGGCCATCGTGGTGGAGAAATATTTCGGACCTTAGGATTTGGTTCAGCTCGTAAAAATTCACCAAACTTTGTCTTTTAGTTGTGGCCTTCTTGTCTAAAAAAGAAAAGTAACAAAAGTCAAAATAAGAAATAGAATAAAAAAGGAGATGGAAAATTTTTTTAAAAAAAAAAGAAGAAAAAAAAAGGTAAGTAATATTCACTCCTAGTGAGAAAAATGGGAGTCGTTGGATCGTAAATTCTGAAGCGTCAGGAGTGTGTCTCAATTAGTTGAAAAGACTCTCCTACATGGGAACGCGTGAGAAGCATGCCAAGTCTCTTCCTACCAAAGCCTCCCTTCCCTAGAAGGAACAGGAAGTAAGGTTTTGGGGGGCTATTGTGGGGGGGAAGAGAATCCAAGGATACGGACATATAGGCTGAAGATAGCATCATATGTACAGACCTCGAAATACACTAATAACATACCCTCAGGAAAATACGGACAATTCCCTTCCGGAGCAGGAAAACCACAACGCTTGAGGACTCCAAGGACACCTGTGCACTCTCGAGAGGTCGAGATCCTATGTTGTAGGTTGTCGAGCACAAACTGAGGATAAGAAGGAAGATTTGTCATCAAGCTAGGAAGAAAAGAAGATAGATAAAGTATTAATCACCTTTGCATTCAATGATCTGCATCCATTTAGCTGGCTGCATTAATAAGGACATGACACCTGAATAGTGTCACCACAGCTCATAGTCTAACGTGGGAGCCTTCTAGTAAGGCCCTAATGGGACAAGTATCAATGGAGGCGAACCATGACCCTCCATATGTAGGGCTCAGATGCACCTTAGCTAACTATATAAAGCACAGGAATCCCAAGATAAGGGGGATTCAAAATTTCTAAGGAAGAAAAACTTGTAATCTCTATCTCGGACTAAACCCGAGGAGTTCAATACAATCCCTTTAAGGCTATCTTTCTAAAATACTTGCATAATAATACTTAATGTTAATCTTTTCAATTCCAAACAATTTAATCTATTCAAAAGAGGGTATATAAGGTTAATTAAACATCCCACCTCTACAAATTAATTGTGTGAGCAAACGTAGCAAGTATATCATCCTTTCAACTTGTCTTATCTTCTTGCCGCCACAAGTAATATTATGTTTCGTTAAGGAATTTTTCTAGGAATTATTATGAAATTTCAAGATATTCAAATTGTGATACTCATTTATAGGCTAATTAATAACAAAATCTATTCAATTAAAAAATGGATGATTACACTCTTTTCCCTTTAGATTTGGGGGATGACACTCTACTTTAAACTTGAAACTTGAAGGGAAAAAACACTTATCCCTATTTACACCTGTTTGACCAAAATACACTTTAATTAAAAATGCAAAGCTTAGAAATGTTGTATACTAACTTGCTCTTTGTTCAAGGGCAGGTTTCCAAAATTACCCTTCATTTTAGTATTAAAATTTATTATTTAAAATTTTTAATTAAAGTGTATTTAATTTTTTTTTTGAGTTAAACGATAGAAATGTATTTTAAATTATTAAGTATGACTTTTGCCTTTTTTTTTTTTTTTTTTTGAACTGATTGTGGAAAGATTAGTTGTTGCAAGTCTTTTGGTACTTGATAAACTTTGCATTTTTATTATAAATTCAATTATGTTTTTACTAACCATAAATAAACTTTTGTAAAGATCTTCTTATAGAAATTTATAATATTTCATTGCTAATATAAATAGAAGAGAGAGTGTTAATTTCTTCAAAACTCAAGGGTGGAGAGTGTAATTACCAAAAAATAATAATAATAAAATAAAATTTTCATAGTCATCAAATCTTTGTTTGGTAGAAAGAAAAGTATAAAAAATTGAAAGGTAAACTACATATTTGGTCCCTATCATTTACACCATATCTTAATTTAGTCCCTAACCTTTCAATTATGTCAATTTGGTTATTAATTTTTCAGTGTCGTATCAATTTAGTCTCTACCGTTATATCTTAGATGAAAATTGTTGACATAGCAATCAGCCAAAATAAAATTTTAGTTTATTCTCATATTAATGGAAACTAATTTTTTATTTTGGCCATTAGACAGGTCATCAATTTTCATCCAAAAGATAGCGATAGAAATTAAATTGACATAGTACTAAAGGATAGGGACCAAATTGACACAATTGAAAGGTTATGGATCAAATTGAAATATGGTGTATAGAATAAGGACCAAAAACGTAGTTTACTCGAAATTAAAAATAGAGGACCTTCTTGATATGGTGAAAAGGAGAGGATAAATGGAGGAAGATGTGATTTTCTTTTCCTTTCCTCTCTGATCAAAGAGGAATGAGAGAAGGTATATGTTTTTCCCATGTTGGTAACATGTTTTAGTATTACAATAACATAATTACGATTCTAAAAAAAAAAATGGCATAATTAAAGGACTTCAGGCATGTTTGGTGTGTGTGTATATATGTATTTTTTTCCCCTTTTTGAGAATTGGTGTATTGTAATGGTGATTACATTAAATCAATATTACAAAAAATACATTAAGTTGAAAAAGAATAACTATTAGTTTATGGTTAATCTATATTTTATGGTTTGGTGACCAAATGGAAATAAACTCCAAGTCTTTATGCTTGTCATCTTTGTCTCTCTTAAAGTCTTATAGTCTTATTTGTTGAGAAATATTCTGCATATAATTTTCACATTTTCCACTTTCAGAGGAGTTCATATTTCTGGGACTAACAAATGACTACCAGTTCAAATATTCTTCTCCTCCTTTTGGGTCAAAGTCAACGGTCGTTCAAAAAGAAATAAAAGAATAAAATGTACTGGGCCTTTTATTTTATGTACAGTGCATGAGCTTCCCTTGTTTTTTTTTTTTTTTTTTTTTTTTTTTTTTTTGATGGCAAACAAATACAATTCATTGAAGTGAAACTGTAATACATCAGAACTGAAAGAAGCAACAAAAACCTGAAGCAACATAAACCTAAAAAAACAGCAGAACCGAAATTGGATTACAACAGAACCTGAAAACAATTACAACATATCCTTAATTAGATCTGATGAATGAAAGAAGGTGAGACTCGCTTCCATGTGTGAGAGTGACCCGTGAGCTTTGCATCTCTAGCTAACTCATGGGCAGCCCTATTGCCATCCCTTTTCAGATGCTGAAAAGTGCTCCAATTGAAGACGAGCTTGAGATCTTATATCCTGCAGTGTATGACCTAGATCTCCCCCATTTTCATTAGAATTAATTGCTTGAATAAGGGCTAAATCATCAGATTCGAAAATAACCCTTGTCGAGCCCATTTCCACTGCAAAAAGGACTCCTTGAAGCAAAGCAGAAGCCTCAGTTGTAGGAGCAGGGAACATTGATTGGAGCAACTTGTTGAAAGCAACGATAGTGGCCCCGATGTGGTCTCGGATAATGACTCCGATACTAGAGCGATTCCTGTTATCATTTGTGGCCTCATCAATTAATTTTGTGGAAAGCCGGCGGGGGAGGAGACCAATGAACACTAACCAATGGGTGGGAAGGAAGATCAGATAAGTTGGAAGTGGTGAAGTCAAATAAAGATCTTTTATCAATCTCCCAAACTTGAGAAGGAGGGCAGCCAACATCATTATGAATGGCATTGTTCCTATTTCCTCAAATAGACCACGCAGCCATGAAAAAGAGACCAAGATCAGTAGAGGACCCTTTCTCCATAATTTGGGAGGTAATGCCAATGAAATCACGGGTTGGAGAATAAAGATTCACTGGGCAATCACTCCAACAAGACCAGGTTTGCTTTGCATGATTACAGTGGAACAAAGCATGGGATATTGATTCCAACTCCTTGTCACATATTTGACAAAAACCAACAGTGTTTAAACCCCTCAGCCTAAGGTTGAGCATAGTTGGCAAGCCATACAAACACACATGCCAAGAAAAAATTTTAACTTTCGGGGGAACATTTACCTGCCAAATCTTCTTCCAAAAAGGAGAAGCAAGGTGATTTGAAGAGCTTGCACCTGCTACCTCAGACTCCACCAACTCCTTAGCAACATAATAGTCACTTTTCACTGAGAATGAGCCCTTTCTATTCCCCAACTAGATTAGAGAGTCCTTAGGGAGGCTATGACTAAGAGGGATTTTGAAGATTTCATTAGCTTCAAATTGTAGAAAGAGAGCTTTCACCAAGTCCAGCTTCCACCATTTGGAATTCTCATCATTGAGGAATGAAACCATAGGGAAATCACCAAAGTCTCTCGAAGTGGAGATAACTTTGTGAGTGGTTGGAGTTGGAAGCCACTTATCTTCCTAAATGTGGATTCTCTTGCCATTGCCCACCCGCCATCTAGTTCCCTTTCAAATAACCTCAAGGGTATTGAAAATGCTCCTCCAAGCATAGCTTGGGTTGCTACCCAACTTTGCATTCAAAATATCATCATAGGGGAAGTATTTGGCTTTATAGACTTTGGCCAAAAGTGAGTTAGGATTTGAAAGGATCTACCATCCTTGTTCGGAAAGGAGAGCTAAGTTGAAAGCTTGGAGATTTCGAAATCCCATGCCCCTATAAAGCTTTGATTTGCATAATTTCTTCCAACTCACCCACACCAATTTAGACTCCTGATTTCTTTGACCCCACCAAAAATTCCTCATCATTCTTTCTAAGTCATCACATAAAGTCTTTGGCAATTGGAAGCAACTCATAGTGTAAGTGGGTACCGCTTGAGCAACTGATTTTATGAGAACCTCTCTACCCCCAATGGAAAGAAGCTTTTCCTTCCAGCCAGCCAATTTCTTGCTCACCCTCTCTTTAATTTCAGTAAAGACTTGATTTTTGGATTTACCAATAAGAGAAGGAAGGCCAAGATATTTCTTGGGTTGAGAACATTGCATAGGGCCAAGAATGCTTAAGATTTCTTCCTTAACATCATTGGGAGTGTTAGGACTAAAGAAAACCGAAGACTTATCCGCATTGACTTTTTATCCTGAAGCCGCTTCATAAGAATTAAGAATTTGAATCAGCTCAAGACATTGTTGGGCAATAGCCTTGCAAAATTAAAGGCTGTCATCTGCAAAGAATAGGTGGGTGATGTTTAGCAGCCCTTACAAATGGATATACCATGAAGAGCTTAAGTATGGGCAGCCTAATGGATGAGAGCTGATAGGCCTTCAGCACATAAGAGGAAGAGGCTTGGAGAGAGGGGTTCGCCCTGTCTAAGACCCCTAGTTGGAGTGATGTTACCATATGTTTCACCATTAATGATGACCGAGTAGGAAACAAAAGAGATGCATTGCATAATAAGGGAGATCCACTTCCCATCAAAACCAAGCCTCTCCATAACTCCCCTCACAAAACCCCCTTCAACCCTGTCGAATGCTTTACTCATATCAAGTTTGACTGACATGAAACTATCATTCCCTTTCGTTTTGTGGTTCAGGTAGTGCATTAGTTCAAATGCGACTAAGACATTATCTGTAATTAGCCTGGTAAAAGCACTCTAGTTCTCAGTGATAACCGTAGGGATAATAGCTTTTAGACGGTTAGCAAGGGTCTTGGAGATGAGCTTATAAGCCACATTACAAAGGCTGATTGGTCAGAACTCAGTCATATTGGAGGGGTGTGCAATTTTAGGGATGAGAACAACGTTTGTTTTATTGAGTGCTATCATGGGAAGGTTTTGGTTGAGAACATTAAGCACCACATTGGTAATATCAGTTCCTACAATACTCCAATATTTATGAAAAAAGACAGCTGACATACCATCGGGGCCTGGAGCCTTGGTAAGGTGAATTTGGTGCAGGGCCTTTGTGACTTCCTCACCGATAAAGGGTCTGATCAGCTCTTCATTCATTTCTTTGGTGATCCTCATTGGAATGGCCTTAGTGATTTCCTCAATACAACTTGGAGAGGAAGTGGTATAAATATTCTGAAAATAGGCTACTGCTGTTGCTGAGATACTTTCTTTATCATCACACCACCTTCCATTCTCACTCCACAAACCCAAAATTGTGTTCTTCCTCCTTCTGTCCGTAGCTCTAGCATGAAAATTTTTTATATTTTTGTCCCCCTCCTTGTACCAGTGAATTTTGCTCCTTTGGTGCCACAACATCTTTTCGTTATCCAGCGGGTCATTCAATTCTTTTCTAATCTGATTTATCTTAGCATTGTGGGAACCATCTTGGTCTTGAGCCGTGAGAATGTTAAGCCAATCCTTCTTTCTTGGATTTTTTTTGGGATGTTGCCAATTACCTCCTTGTTCCACACTGATAAATCAGCTGCACACCTACTGAGACTAGCAGCAATTCCTTCAGGAGTGTTTGCGGAGACATCACTATTCCAAGCTGCTTCAATTATCTCATGGCAATCCTCCCTTTTGGCCCATAAAGCTTTAAAGTGGAAGCGACACTTGCGAGAAGGAGGAGAGAAGCTAGGATCAAAGATTTTTAAAATGCAATGATCAGAAGTGGACTCAATCTGATGGTGGACTCTTACATCTCCAAACAAGTTCAACCATTTGGAATTGGCAAAAGCCCTATCAAGCCTGAGATACACCCTGTTACTCCCTTCTTGCAAATTACACCAGGTAAATTTAGGGCCAAAGAAACCGGGGTCCTTGAAGCCACACAAATTCACAGCCTCATGAAACCCCTCCATTTGGTGCTGAGACCTCAGAGCTCCCCCTGATTTTTCTATCAAAGACAAAATTTCATTAAAGTCACCACAGCAAAACCAAGGCAAAGAGAATTGATTGTTTAAATAAGAGAGTATGTTCCAGGATTCCTTTCTTAAATGAGTTTCAGGGTGGCCGCAGAACCCTGTGAATCTCCAGGTATTGTTGTTTTGCTGCTCCGAAATTGTTGCATCAATGTGGTGGGGTGAGTATGATTGAATCTCCAACCTAACCTCTTTTGACCAAAGGAGTGCAAGGCCACCACTACGGCCTCTGCTGGGAACAAAAAGACCATTAGAAAAACCCAGTTTATATTTAACTCTCTCCATATGTTTTACATTTGCTTTTGTCTCCATTAAGAAGACTATATAGGGATTCCAATATCACACGTAATTGCATAACACATGAACTGTCCAGGGGCTCCTAATTCCCTGGCAGTTCCAGCATAGGCAATTCATTACGCCTGGTGGTGCTGCCTTGCAGACATCGCCGATCCATCAGGTATGTGGGTTGGGGAATTAAGTTTTGTCACATAGAGTTTTTTTTTTTTTAGAGGGAGGAGTACCTTCTGTTTCCTCAAAAAAATCCAGCCAACTTGGACATTTAGAGCCAGAGAGTTTTACCTGGGTTTCAGTTGGAGTAATCTGGGCTTGTTTACCTTTTTCACGAGCATTCCTTTTCAAATTTACCTTTACTTTGGGTTGTGTTTCTTTTTTTGGGGTAACTGAAGTAATAGGCTTCATTGAGGGGTTTGGGATGTCCCCATTAGCTTTTAAAGGGCTTGTGATCTCATGGGCTTCGTTTGTTGAGGAATTAAGAAAGCCCACTAAAGAGTAAGCTTCACTAGGGCCCTTACCTGAATCCATCTCAACGTGCAGCTCGTGTGGAAGATTTGATAATTGAGCCCCTAAGTCAGAAGATTCAGCCTCGTATCTATTCTCCAGATTTTTCTCTACTTTGGTGCTTGAACCCTTGGACTTACCCCACTTTTCCGGCGCTACGTCTTGTCCATTCTGCCTTAAATTTTGAAAGTTCAAATTTACCCTCTGAACAGATTCCACGTCAGCTCTTCTAACAGTCACCGGGACGGATTTTTCGCCTGAACCGTCACTTGGATTTCTCCTTCTATCATCATCTTGGTTCCAGCTGCTTGATGCTCTGGACCACTCAGAGGATTCTTTCAAGTTTCCACCTGCTTTGAGCCAAACCCCATACTTTTTAGGTGAATTGGGGTTGTAGGGGAAACTAGGACAATGCCATTCGTCATGACCTAGCAAGCCACATTGGAAGCAAAAACAGGGGAGCCTCTCGAATTTGAAGGTGACCCATGTTTTGCTCCCATCCAAGTTGACGACATTCCCTCCTCTGCGAAGAGGTTTGTCAAGCGGCAAGTCCACCCGGATTCTCATAAACTTGGCTTGCTCAGAAAGCCAAGAACATTTGTCTGTTTCAATGTATCTGACCAAACTGTTACCTAAATCTCTTCCAACTTCCTCAAATAAGTTTTCAAAGGGGAGGCCCCAAACTTGGACCTAGAAAGGGGAATGGATAAAGGAAATATTTGAGACTGATAAGCTTTTTTTCCATCGGCACAAAAGGAGGAGATTGTTGTCAAAATTCCATGTACCATTCCTTTCAACCCACTCCGTTTGATATTCTGAAGTAAACTTGAATTGCAAAATATCCTTACCCACATCAACGATTCTCAGCTCTGAACCCATTTTCCATGCTGTTCTGAGAGTGCTATTTAGAGCTTTTTGGTTTTGTTGCCTGTCTGAGAGCAATTTACCGAATAGACTGAGAGCACATTCCTCCATGAGATCCGATCTGCTCATTGTTGAGAGAGCTATATCCTCTTCTTCTTCCTTAGTGAGCCTAAGATGTTGTAAGCTTTCCAAAACAATCTAATCCATCTGATGGGAAGGTGGTAAAGGGAACTGATTACTGCTCAAAGACGGAGAGAGAGCCCTTGAAAAGGGAGAGAAATGACTCAGAGAGTCAAGAGAAAGAAACTCCTACGGTGGGAAAGGGTTTGAGCTTCCTTTGTTTATTATTATTATTTTTTGGTAAATAAGGATTTTTTTTTTTTTTTTTTTTTTTTTTTGGGAAGGATAGAAACTTGGGGAATCAGCCCATTAAAAGTCCAAAGAAGGATGGAGAAAAAAGGTTGGAGTCCCCAAATCATATAAAAGGAGACTCAATGAGCTACATTGTGAGCAAGCCCACTATGAGATTTGGGGTAGAATAAACATCACAACATCATATATATAGTAACCATATGTAACAAGGAAGATATGTACCCTCTCGAACCTTTATTTATTTATTTTTAATTCAATAGTTACAATGGCGAGGGGGTTGAATCCTTAATTTCAAATGTTTTATGCATTAAATGATATATATCATTAGAGGTACATTTCCAAAATTTGAAATTTTAGGAGATAAGATCAAAATTAATTTGTAAATTGCAATTTAGTAATTTATTTTTAACCAAGTACATTTTATATTTTTCATATAAAAAAATAATTTTAAGAAAAAAAATTCTTGAATTATAATTTGAAATGAGTTTTGATAAATTTTACTTGAAAAAAGCGAATTTTTATAATAAAATAGTTTACTAAATCAGAATGTGCCTCAATACTCAAACACTATATTTTTATTACTCTACTTGCTTGTTTGAGTACAATAACACATTTATATAGACTAAATTTTAAATCAAATCCTAATTGAATTGAACCCAAGACCACTTATAAAGACCCATAAATTAAATAAGATTTGCTTATTTATAAAATATAATCCAAGGGGCACAACTATGGCCCACAATGGGCAATGAAAAGATTATGAAAGTTCACTTGACTCTATAAAACCTAATGAAACATAAAATAAAATATGAAAAAATTAATTAACTACCATGGGCACTTTTTCTTGGGTTTTGCCTTAATCTTAGTCTTGTAAAAAGGCTATATATTCTCTAGCCACACTATGATTGTACCACATCAATGAGCTTTAGCTCAAATGGCACCTTTAAGGCAGAGGGCGAGGTTGTCGGTTCAAGACACATTGGGTGTGTATGTAATCACCAATTAAAAAAAAATGGAGGTAATGTGCAAAATAGCTGTGCAAAAGAATTGTATATAGTTAGTTGGACAACGTTTGAAACAATAAAGGAAACTAGTATTTCGAGTTTTAGAAACTTGAGATCCATATTAGAACTCGAGTCCAAAAGACTCGCTTCGCGAGTGTGAAAATGCCACATAGATCTCGAGTCTTTAAAACTCGAGTTTTATGCAAAAAAAAATTTCACCTATAGTGGCGTTTTTAAGCATTACAGTGATGTTTTAAAGCGCTATAGCGGCGTTTTCCTGCAAAAAAATTTTGTACATAAAGGTTTAGGAAGTCCTATAGTGGCGTTTTTAAGCCCTATAGTGACGTTTTATATCCCTATAGCGGCGTTTTTATTCAATTTATGGAAATCGAGTCCTTAAAACTCGATTTTCAGCTTGATTTTTTCCCACTTTAAACTAATCCATTTACAAATCGAGACTTAAAAACTCGAGTTTTATCTTGGAACTCAAGTTTTAGACACTCAAGATGCTAGTGTTCAACATTGTTTTGAAACGTGACAACTAACTAAATTTTTTAATATTTATTGTTATTTAGAAAAAAAATTCAAAAAAAAATGCCTTCACTAAAAACAACATGGCTTCAAATATGAGCCAATGGGCTTTAGCTCAAAGGCACATCCCGCCCTATAATAGCAAGGTGAAAGGTAAGGTTCTAGGTTCAAGACTCACTCTAAGAGTGAATTTTAAATTTGGAGAGATTAGAGCCAATAGAATTAAGGAAGAAGTCTTGAAAGAATCTTCTTGTCTCTCCCCAGCGTGTGTAATTACCAATACAAAAATGTTTTCAATTCTAAGCCAATGAGCTCTAGTTCAAATGGCACATCCTTCTCTTAGAAGAGCAAGGTGGAGAATGACGTCATGGTTTCAAGACCAATAGGGTGCATGTGTAATTATTAATAAAAAAAAAGGACTTTCAAATATGAAAATTTTGAACACAATATATGGTTGGAAAGCATTTCGTACACTTGTAAACATCAACATGAAGTGTATATTTTACGATCCTTAATTAAATCACAAACTCACAAAATAGGAATATAATAGATGAAGAATAATATTTAAAAAATTTCTGCCCCCTTTTCTACAATCTAGACTTTTTCCAGTGTAGTTTATGGTTGGAAAAAAAATTATGTTTCTCTTTCAGCATTATATTGAATTTTAAAGTTTTGTAATTTTTTTTCTTTTTCCAAATGTGTTTGGGGTAATTTCTCTGTAGTGTACAAAGTTGAGTTAGCTATGGGATTTCTGTTGGTGCCAGACTGAATTATAATTATCCAAATTATATTACCAGCAAATGTCTTGGGATAATGTCTGTATTTAAAATTAAAAACAAAAAAACAAAAAAAACTGAGTTAGCTCTGGATTTGGAGTGGGTGATTTGTCCTAGAACCCTGATACTGCTAAAGTGATCAGCCGACTGGAAGATCCTTTGAACAGTTTCGTAGTTCCAGATTTGTTTTAAACTATCCTCATTTTTGTATCAATACTATTGGTATGTGTAAAGAGCGATGGAGGTATTGAGGAACCTGTTGAGTAGTTTATTTAACTAATGTCAGGTCGTATGAATTTGGTAGGTAGCCTTTGTAATGTAATGTCTAAGTTCTGCTCTTTATGCTGTTTAAAAACCCAGATCAAAGTAGGACAGTGACAGTCCAAAGGTAATTATGGTTGAAGACAACTTCCAAAAGCATCCAAGAGACAGATTGATTATTTCTCGACACAGGCCAATCAATGTCATAGGGACCGCCTACTGGTTAGTTAATGTGAAAACCACCTTAAAATTAGGTTGAAAATTGACAGGTTTTCAGAGAAAACCTGATCAACTATAAAAATCATGGAAGCTTACCACACTAAGAAAAATCTAAAAATAATCATTTCATGGCAGGACTTTGATCTTGAACTGTAAAGATTTTTCTCTTCTGCAGAGGGAACAGCCCTTGGAAATTTTTTTAGTAATGACATTAATCGTTAGAAACATAGTCCTTTTGTTTTCCTTTTGATGGATTTGGACATGTGTCATTGTGCTGTTACTTTTGTTACTTTTAGGTGTTCTAAAAGTTTTTATTTTTATTTTTTATGCATTGGTCTATTTCTTCAACCAGTTTTACATGTTTGTCATCCTTTACATGTTTGTCATCCTGTTTTCAAACAGCCCATTTTCAAAGGCTGAAAAAATAAATTGTACCAAATGGACACTCACTGATTTTCAAACAAATTTGGAGGAAAGTTGCTCTAACCCATTTTGTGGCAATTTAAATGACCATTCACTGACTTTCAATTAAGGATGGCAAAAATTGCCTAACCCGCAAGTACCCGACCTGACTTGACCCGATCCTAATGGATTAGGTAAAACCTGGCCTGTGAAGTAATGGGGCGAGTTTGGGTTTTAAAAAACCCAACCCATAGCGAGTTCAGGTCGGGTGCAAGTATTATGCATACCTGCTCCAAACTCGACCCATATACATATATTATATTAAAATTTTTTTAAAACCCTAACTATAAATACTAACTATCTTTAACCCTAATCCTTATCCCTCATTCTCATCACTCACTCTCAACTCTCAAAGTCTTAGCCGCCTCCCTCTCCCTCACTCTCACTTCCTATTGCGCCCTTCTCCACCTCGTCGTCGTCGATCCCTCCTCCACCTAAGCGGTCTATCCTTACTACCTCCCTCACTGCGCCGCTCACTCCTCCACTTCACCACAGATGCTACTCCCTCCTCCCTGCCTCTCTCACCGCGCCGCTTACTCCTCCACCTCGCCACAGACACTGCTCCCTCCTCCCTGCTCCCTCACCTTGCCTTGATTGGAAAAACGAGGGATTTTTGTTGGGTTTTCTAGGTTGTGGTTTTGTTTTTGGATTTTTGGAGGGGCTGAAACAGTGGTAGCTTTTCGGTTGTAAAGGGCAAATCAATTGCTGTTTTGTGTTGGTGTGAAAGGAAAAAGGAAGGATTTTTATGTATTTGGGATTTCTGTATTTAGGTTTGTGATTTTTATGTATTATTTCATTGTCAAATGTATTTTGAAGGTTATGTATTTAAGATTTCTATATTTGGGTTTGTGATTTTATGTATTATTTCATTGTCAAATGTATTTTGAAGGTTATGTATTTAGGATTTCTATATTTGTGTTTGTGATTTTGAAAGGGAAAATTAGAAATTAGAAATTAAATTATTGTAGATTTGTGTGAAATTAAGGGCCTAATTGGTAGGAGGATTTTTGTTTTTGTTTTCAAAATAGTATAAAAACAATTTTCAAAAAATTGAACTTGAAACTAGTTTTCAGATAATAATTTTTATATTTTAAGTGTTTGGCTCTCACTTTTAAGAACAATTTTCAAAATACTAAAAACAAAAATAATTGTTTGGGAGACCATTTTTCTATTTTTGAGATTTAAAAAAATATATATATTTACAAAAAGTAACATGTAGATTACATTTTTTTTTTTTTTTTTGGTGTGGATAATGATAAGGGAATAGAGCTCATCATTTTTTTTTTAACGATAACTTTCAAACAGAGACTCAAGACCATAAACATGTGAAAAAAAATCTAAAACAAGAGCACATTATACGAGATAAAGAACAAAACAAAAGAACTAGGGTTTTTGGGCAAGATCATGCATACGCATGAACAAGCCTGCGTACGCATAATCAAAAGGATTATGCGTACAAGGAAACCAACCCAGAAACTTTAACAATACAACAAAACAGAGCAAAGCACAAAACGATAAATCTAACATCCTAACATACTCAAAAACATAAAGAAAGCCTGAAACTAACCTAAACAAACATATAAATATAAACTAAACAAGGAAACAGATTGAAGAAAAAGATTAAAGGCATAAATGGTAAAAGAAAAGTTTAAAAGAATACCTCAAAAAAAGAAGCTTTCAAGTTTGATTTTGACCATTCCTCTTAGTCAATCTATTCACAAATCAATAAAAATGTGATTAGTAATCTTAAACTCAATGGATCAAGGCCAGAAAAGGCCCCAATAAAAGAAAATTGACTTAAGGATGTTTTGTGAAAAACTCCCTCTTTGATTCACTATTTTTAGTGAATCTTAGATTTTCCCTTAGGATTTTCAATGTCTTGAAAAGGTACCATGTAAGGCTTTATATAGTTTAAAAATAGGGGTTTGGAACAGCTCCCAAACGATGTGAGATTCATTCAAAATCTCAGTCTTTAATGTCGAAAAATTGCATTTGTTATGTCTTTGAAACCCTAGCTACGTACACAGAATTGTGCCTGTGTACACAGCATGTGGCCTGCGTACACAAACCGTGGGTTTTTTTTTTGCCTTTATTTTCCAAAAATAGATTTTTGCTCATTAAAAGTTATATTTTCCATTTTAACACCTCTCAAGTCAATTTAACATCTGATTGGGCTCTAAATCAACCTTAGGCCTTGGAATTTGGGCATCATTAGGGAACGAGTGCTCGAGTCGTAAGGGGTACAAAATGCGGTGTCTACACTTATTGCTCTAGAAAAACTCTACAACCAGAGAAATTTTTTTTAGGAAATGGAAAGGGTTCATAATAAGCTCAAGGACAGTTGCAAAAGGAAAGATTTCCAGATAAAGTACTATGAGAAAAGTTGTAGTTGTCTGACGAATAGAAGAAGTCATTTCAAGAAATATACTTTGGAAAAGAAGTACCATGCGGAACCAAAAAAGAGATTTTTTAGAAAGAAAAAATGGAAGTTTCTCAGAAGGAAGCAATTCAAAGGAAAAACTTTAAAAGTTTGTTTCGTATGCAGAAAACCAAGCCATTTTGCAAAGAACTGCCCAAGAAAGGAGAAAGCAGCGGAACTTCTTGAACAAGTACAGATCCATGTAGAAGGCACTCCCTTCTCAGATGTAGAATCACTCTTTTCACTTGATAATGACTACTCTCCTCAAGCCCTAGTAGTTATGGCATATTCCACATCAGAAGAAGATTCAGATTCACTCAGTTCGGATGCCTTAGACCCAAAAATCCAAACCATCTATACATCCCAACCTATTATAGCCCCCCTAACCAATCCTACTCCCATAGCCCAAGTGCATATCACCCTGGAAACCTACTGCAGACCCATTCCAGTTATAGCCCTTTTTGACACTAGAGCTACAACAACAATTCTCCATTCTAAGATTTTACCTACAGAATTTTGGTTGTCCCATAACTAGATGTTCTGTGCAGCAAATGGAGAAACATTTTAATCACCCAAAAAAGTAAGTTTATCCTCATCAGAATTTTTCCAACCCTCACCATAAGACATCAAGTCCTTGGATCCCCTTTCACTGGCAGAGACCTCCTTATAGGATTTGATCTACTTCATCAAATACCTAGCCTTAGATGGTCTTTAAAAGGACTTTTGCAGAAACAACATCTCCTCACCTGGACTCAAGTTCCTCACCTATTCACTGTTGACCCCTATGACTCTTTAAGAACCCAGATCATCAATGATTGTTGTGCAAATAGTTATTCTGAATTTCTCAAAAATCCAAATCCCTTATGGAAGAATCTAGATTTTTTTCATACATCTCCCTTTCAAAAAGAATGAAGATGTAAATCCCACAAAAGACAGCCATAGAGAAATGAATCCAGAACATTTAGTTTTAGCCAAACAAGAGTTATCCACCCTCCTCATAGAAGGCCTTATTGAACCCACGACCTTCTCATTGGAATGTGAAGCCTTTTATCTCAACAAACATGCTAAGCAAATCCAAGGAAAACTCAAACTAGTAATTGATTACCAAGATCTCAACCATTTTCTTGCAGATGACAAATTCTCATTACCAAACAAAAGTGCTCTCTTCCAGCATCTTTCAAATGCAAAAGTGTTTTCAAAATTTGATCTCAAAGCAAGATTTTGGCAATTAGATATCCACTCAAAAGAAAGGAACAAAACAACATTTTGCATCCCTAATCACCATTACCAATGGACAGTCATGCCCTTTAGTCTAAAAAATGCCCCATCTCAGTTCCAAAATGTAATGGTAACGTTGTTTCAGCCACTCTTGACTAATTCATTAATCTATGTGGATGATTTTCTTCTATTCTCAAAAGATGCAGATTCTCATAAAAAATTGCACACTGAATTTTATAATTTAGTGAAATCTCAAGGAATTATGCTCTCAGAAAAGAAAATGGTTATGGGCGCAGTAGCTTCCTCCTTAAAGGAAAGGGGAGTACGCCTCGGCCGAGTGGACCGGGGCGGAGAAAAGATGGGAGTTGCCACCTAGATTAGGTCTAGGAACCATAAATATTACGCCTTTACGTGGAAGGACTAGTCTTACTACTAGAGTATGGGTTCAAAATTTAGGTATGGGGATGGGAAGGTATTAGGCACCCAACCCCACCCAACTCATAGGTTGGCTTTTAGTCACTGTATCTTAGGCTGTGTTTGGTTCGTGTAAAAGCATTTCCGGAAAATATTCCATTTTCCAGAAATGCTATTTTTCGGAAAGGAAAATGTTTTCATGTGTTTGGTTGCATTTCAAAATATTTTTCGAAAAATATTTTCTGGTGTTTGGAAAAGAAGAAGGAAGAGGCAAAACCCAGAAAAACCCGGACAAAACTCAGAAGAACACAGCGCGATCTCGTGATTGACGAAGCGATCTTGCGATCTCGGATCGCGATTGACGACGCGATCTCGCGAAGCGTCGATCGCGATCGGTGCGAACGGTGCTTCGCGAGATCACGATCTCGGATCGCGATCGACGGCGTGATCTCATGAAGCGTCGATCGCGATTGGCGCAAACAGTGCTTCGCGAGATCGCAATCTTGGATCGCGATCTACGGCACGATCTCACGAAGCGTCGATCGCGATCTCGCGAACGGTGCTTCGTGCGAGCTCCCTTTGCGCGATCTCGCGTTCTTTCTCTCTCTCGTTCTCCCTTTGCGCGAGCTCCCTTTGAGCGATCTCGTGTTCTTTCTCTTTCTCGTTCTCCCTTTACGCGAGCTCTCTTTGCGCGTCCCCAGTTCCGGAAATCATTTGAAGTGAAAATAGGAACGGAAATGAATTTCCGTGGTCAACGCTACTATTTTACGGTCAACTGAAAATGATTTCCTGAAAATTCAATTTTCCAAACCAACCAAACAGCCTATTTTATGGAAAATGATTTCCTGAAACCATTTTCACCCAAAACAAACACACCCTTAGGTCTTAATCTCATTAAAGGCCTATTCAATATTGTTATCTATACTCTCTCTCTCTCTTTCTCTCTCTCACACACACATACACACACTAGCATACATCTAGCAATTAACATGGCATCAATCATCCCAAAATCCTAACATACATCTACATGGCAACTCATATCAAACCTAGCATACATTTATCATGCATATCATCATATCATCTCACCCAAGGCAGTAAACAACAAGACATCACAAGGGCAGAAACATATACATGGCAACATCAAAGAAACATGTGATTGCATTCTAGACATCAAGAACACATCATCCAACCAAGCATGTTCAACTCATCATTAAATATATATCAAATGCATAATCATGTGGATGCATGATTTACCTTACTGCATCTCAGCACATATGCATCAATGAATGGACATGTGAATGCATGTTCATGGTATTAAAGCAAGAAAAGAAAAGAAAACCCTAATCTAGCATGTTAAAGGCAAACAAACAATTAAATAGAGGAACAGAGACTCAAAAACATAAAATGAGTCAAAGCAGAGGCATATGACACAAGGAAATAAAGAAAAAGAAGCAGAAAAACTCGGATTAGGGTTTCTGGGCTAAAGTATGCATATGCATACATAAGCCTACATACGCGGGATAGTTGTATGCGTATGCATACTTCAAGCCTATGTGTGCAAACATGCCCCCAAAAACCCTAACCTAAAAACTCAGAAACACAAAAAAAAAAAAAAAAAAAAAAAAAAAAAAAAAAAAACTGAGGAACTAACAATCTAAACATGCTTCTAATATAAAAATAAACATCCTAAAATAATAATAAAACACATCAAACATAATTAAAAAACATCAAACAAATAAATATAACGAATGGAGAAATATATCAAGAAAATCATGTGAATCATATTAAACAAAGTGGGAAACCATGGAAAAGAAGCTCACCTTGCTTTAGAATCACAGATTTGAAGTTTTTTAACCGACCCCTCAATGCCTACAACACAAAAATTAGATTGAGGACAAGAATAATCAAAAGAACACAATAGTTTAGGTAATCACAACTCAATAACAAACTTTAATTGAAAAAGATTTTGAAAACAAATTGGAGAATAAACTTTCTGCCTTAGAACTAACTAAAGAGAGGCTTTTAATTTGTAAAAAACATGCTAAGGGGCTGTGTATGAGTTTTGGAAAAGAGAATTAGGGTTTTAGAGAAGACAAAGGCTAAAAAATAAGTCTTTCTAGCTAGCATCCTAATTTGAGACATAAGATGAGTATTTATAAGTTAAAATCAGGGTTTTGGCGGCTTTTTAATGATCTTTGGACGTTCCCAAGGTCTATGGGCCGGCCCACATCAAAGCATGATATTTTAGGCCCTTAAAATGAGGTTTTAAAACCTAGAAAATCGGACTGTCTAGTTGGCCCAAATTCAAATGGTCATAACTTACTCAATATAAGTCCAAATTAGGCAAAATGTGTGTCAAATTGAAGCCTAGAATGTTTACTTTCCAATGAAATACACCTCACTCAAAAATTCTTTGTGGATAAAAAGTTATGGTCAAAACAATGAGCACATGTCATTTTTCGGAATTGATTTTAAAACAGTTTGAACACTTTTGAATTGTGATTACTTCCAAATTATTGTGAACTCTTTAATTACCCTTGGTTGACATATGTCAAGCTCATCATTGGGGCCAGGGACCAAAATTTATTAACGGGTATAAAATACAGTGTCTACAATGGTCATTGGATAGTTTTCTATAAAATTCTTTGGAGTAAGTATCTCAGATGGGAAATACACTTTGTAACCACACATTGCTGCCTTTCTTGGTGAATTTCCAGCTCACAAGTGCCAAACAGATACAACAATTTCTTGGAATTGTTAATTACATGTTCGACTTCATCCAAAAGATCTCCAGATGCAAGACCTATTTAGCTCAACTCCTGAAGAAAGCCCCTCTAGAATGGAACTCTTTTCACATAAAAGCAGTCCAGCAATTGAAGAAATTAGCAGAAAAGCTTCCCTTGCTACAGATTCCAAGACCAGGCAAACGAATTCTGTAAACAAATGCAAGTGATGAGTACTAGGCATTAGCCCTTTTTGAAGAAAATGATGGAAAAAGAAACATATGTGGATATAAAAGTGATGCATTCAAGCCTTTAGAACTTCATTATCATTCCACTTTCAAGGAAATACTCACAGTAAAACATGGAATTGAAAAATTCCAGTTTCATCTCCTCGGACATAACTTCCTAGTAAAAATGGACATGTCCTCCTTCCCAAAAATGCTTCAGTTCAAACGAAAAATGCTCCCTCATCCTCAATTGCTCAAATGATCAAATTGGTTTTCACAATGGTCCTTCCAAGTCAAGCACAACAAAGGAAAAGACAACCTGATCACTGACTATCTTTATAGGAAGCCCCCATCCATTAACACCACAATTATTCCTCCACCTTTGTGTGTATATCCTATTACAGACCCGTCCTCATCCTCAGACCCGTCCTCTTTAGCCCTTGATGATATCCTTAATATGATAGAAAACCTTCCTTCAGACATAAAAGACTAAATAAAAACCCTGACCCTTGAAGCTAGATCCAAAAGAATCATCAAAGTTCTCCATAATTACCTTAAGCAAAACCACAATCATTTTCCTACTCTTTATCCTAACCCGGACCAACCATGGAAAAACCCTTTTGCTTTTGGATAACCAACTGGACTGTCATATATTATCTTTACATGTGGTACTTACTCAATGAGTATTACTTATGTCTTCATTTTGAACCAGGATTCTACAAACTTGTTTTCCCCCATGAAAATAAATATTTTCAAAAATTCTAATTTGAAATTTTGAAGAATGATGCTCATAATGGAGATTGGAAAAATTATCCTATCACAGAACATTCAAGATTTGGTCACAAAATTACTACAGGATCTATGATTGCTAAGCTCAATTCAAAAAAGGAAATCTGAGCAGAAGGTATTTTTCACCCACCAGAAATTCATTGGCTCACTAACCCAAATGACTCCATTCACTTACACATGGACACCATTTGGGCATGTTGCCTAAATACTCTTACAAAGACAAAATCCCTTAATATGGGAACCTTATCTGAAATAGGACCAAGCACTCTAGAAGCTTACAAACAACAGTGGCCAGATGAAGACGACCATTGGGAAATGCCCAATCCAATCCAAATAGGCCCCCCTAACCCATATGAGGATAATCATGACCCATATGCTGACTTTGATGAAGGCTAGTTCCAAGGAAGAGACGGATGAGATTAAGATTGTCCAACACTTAAAAAAAAAAAAAGAAGTCCCAAAAACGTCCTAAAGTAGCTTCACTCAGCCTTATCCATGCATGCCAAACGCACTTATTGCTCTTTGTGGTATCCAGCAGAAGCTTTCACTCAGCCAGGCCCCTACCTCTTCATCCACTTGTCACCCACAAGCCAGACCCCTATGACCTCATGCATGATCGGACGTCGCTGATTGTAAATTGTAGATAAGTTGTTTTGAATTTCGTGGCCTATAAATAGCCACTTTGTAACTATGGAAGGGTAGAACTTAGCCTCCTTCAGAAATCCTTCCCTTGTGTCTAATGTAAAGACCCTATTCAATCTAATAATATCAGTGAGCTTGTTTTATATAATCATTTGTTCTAGTTTATGTTTCCAAGTAATGTTCTATGTTTCATTAGTAGTTTACTTTTTGAACCAGTTCCTATAAGTATCTTCTTACACCCCCTTTGAATCTCTCTATTTGTGTGTCCTGTCTGTGAGTCGCTCCTCATCTCACTCTTTATGCAAAGTCATTAAAAAAATTGACTCTCTCTCTCTATTTAGTTTCATTTGTTTAACATACTCAATTTCATAGCGTATCAATATGTCAAGTAATTATGATTAAAGTAACATTACTCTCACTATTTCACATACGAATACTATTTTTATTAGAGAAATGCTATGTTGATAACATTTTCACAACAAATTCAAAGTAATAGGTTATTACGGGTGGACAAAAAAAATAATATCAACGACATAACATAACACTTATCTTTTTATTATGCACCAATCATAATTCATAACCTTTTTTTTATTTGTTCTCCAGAATATGCCCCCGATCAAATCATAACTTTTTTTTTTTGTTGGTGAGGGAAATCAAATCAAATCATAACTTGACACAACAAAATCAAATAATTTTTATTTATTTTATTAAAAAATAAAGAGTATTATATAATTCGAAAATAACCATCATTGAACTGGCCATGATGGTCACATTGCCTTTATTCTGTTGTCCACATTCACAACTAAAAATATTTAAAAAAAAGGAAAAAGAAGAAAAGGACAAAATTACAAGTCATAATCAGCAGAAATTAAGAAAAAGGGGTTAGTATTATAATTTGAAATTTCCCACCGCCACTGCCACCAGTACCACCACCACCTATTATAAAACCAAAAATTTCCTATCAAACTCCAAACCCACTACCATTTACACCTACACGTGCCAGAAGAGCATCGCAAACAGTGCGAACACTTGCAGAAGCAGCACCCAAAAAAATGGTCAAAGCTATTAGAGTTCACGAACTTGGTGGTCCGGAAGTCCTCAAATGGGAAGATGTGGAATTAGGAGAACCAAAGGAAGGCGAGATTCGTGTCAAAAATAAGGCCGTTGGCCTTAATTTTATCGATGTTTATTTCCGCAAAGGAGTTTATAAGACCCCCACATTGCCCTATACCCCTGGTTTGCTATCATTTCTTTTCTTTCTCTTTGCTTTATTATTATTATTACTTTTTAATCTAAGAGTATTATTATAATATTAGCTTATAATGCTTTAGAATTTTAGATCGTGTTAATGATTAATATTAATGACTCATGTTTGATTGTTATGACACATGTTTGTTATTATTTCTTATTTATGTTATTAAATTTTACTAATTGAGCTAACTGGAAACTTCTCGACGAAGCATGTTAGTTTAACATAAAATATGTGATACATGGAGCGTCAATTGGTTGGCATCTTCTAGTGTTTCCAATGGAGACTTCAATAGTTCGAATCTCCCCTCCCACATTGTCACTATTGAATTTAAAAAAAAAAAAAAAAAAAAATCTAACAAAAGAATAATAGTGGGGGGAGCTCCAGCCCTCTATTATGTAACAAGAAATTTTTTATGTGAATTTAAAATGGGAGGTATGAAGGCTACTCAATGGGTGATGAGAATTTTGAAGTATTAAGGGATTTAGCAAATTCCTAGGAGTTTCTATAGAGTCTTTGGAGAACAGTTTTTGGCTTTATTTGGTACAATTGGGGAGAGATAGAGAAAGTCAGCAAGTGAGGGGAGTGTGCGGCGTTTAACTAACCCAACTCCTACAGGAGCTAGGGATCTTTAAAATTTGGTATCTACAGTTAATTATGATGCTGGATGAAGTGGGAGTACTAGTAAGGAAGGGTTGTTAACGTATTCCTAATGAAGCTACACCTGTTTTCTTGGAATATAGTGTGTTTAAATGATCCTAACAAATGAGCGGTTGTAAAAACCATGTTGAAGGGATGGAAGTCTGATGTGGTTTTTGGTTAGGAAACAAAATTGTCAAAATGTATGCAAGTGTTGTTAGAAGTCTTTGTGCTAGCCATTAGAAGATTGGATGGTACTGGGAGCAAAAAATACAGCAGGTAAGGTGCTCTTAATATGGGGCAAATGGGTGGTTGAAAAAATTGATCCAGGTGTGGGTGTGGGTGTGGGTGTGTGGGGAGGTTTTCAATGTCATGTTTATTGAGTAAAGTGAAGGATAAATTCAATTGGGTCTTTATTGGAGTACATGACCCTAATGATGACACAGTAAGTAGTCGATAGGAGTTGAGAGATTCACAACAGAGTTGGGAGGTGGCTTGGTGTGGGGCAAGGGAGTTAAATATAGTTAGATTTCCAAGTGAAAGGCTAGGATACGATCAATTCACTATTTCTATGACAGAATTCTTAGAATTCATTAACAGACTCTGACATAGGACAAATTGGAGAAATTTGTCTACGCGTAGTTATGGTGGGTTAAGGTTTAGAAGGATTTGTGGATTTTGAGGTTTAGAATCTTTTTAGAAGAAGGGTGAGGGATCAAGAGAGAAAAATATTGGATTTATGGTTGAAAAGAGGAGGAAAATTTTTTTTTTTTGAATTATTTAAATATGTGAACAGTACTGCAAACAGTGCCCATGAACAGTATAAAGACTTGCCTAATACTTCTAATCAACTCTCCATCTCTTTTGAATACATTGAACACAGATATAAGGACTCTTTCTTGTACTAGAAGTATTAGGACTACTAGTTTGACTAGTAAACTAATACCTTATAAAATACTAACTTGGACTAAAGAAAATAATATCTAAGATACTTAGGATCTCATAGAAAATTCTAGACTCAACTAAATTACCAAAGTAAACTTAATTTGTAGGAATTGTAGAGCGATTGAATATAAAATTGACTAGAACTACAACACAACAAAGCCTTAGTCCCAAAATTTGGGCCGGGTATGGATCATCGACATATTAGATTGGGTCGGCCATGTGGATTCTTTTCCTTCATTCTATTCTATCTAAAGTCATGCTCTCCGTTACTTCCCTAATTGACATGTCATTTTTTATTACTTCTACTAATGTTATTTTTGGCCTTCCTCTACCCTTTTTTTCCATTCCCTTGACTTGGATCAACTCACTATTTCTCAAGCTATCAAGATGTGGGCAAAAATTTATGCAGAACTCACAAACATGTTAATACAAATACTTCCAATCATGTGTCAGCCTCCGACAACAATAAACTAACCATGTGCCTTATATGTGTACAACACATGAAACTAACAGAATGGGGGTTACCAAGACTTGAACCATGGACTTTCACAGGCAATCTAGCTCAATACTGTGCTAGTAACCATCAGTTCTACAGGCTGTAGCTGTCAGGAAGTGGGCCAATAATGTATAAGTGCTCACCAAATTGTTAACTCGACCAAAAGACTTATTTTGTTGTGATGAAATTACTTTCCTTCAATGAAGCTATTATTTGAATAGTGATTTCTTTACAACCATAGTGCATATGTGGTCTCAGAGAGTTTTGTTAGTTTCTGGAACTTGGGATAGTTATAGTACACACTGGAGATTTTTCTTTGAATGGCACAATAAAGGATTTACCTATTTTATATGATGTTAGGTCCTAAGGTGGGACCAATTTATTAATACCAGTTTCTGATGCAGGTATGGAGGCTGCTGGGGTGGTGACAGCTGTGGGTCCTGGACTAACTGACAGGCAAGTTGGAGACCTTGTAGCTTATGCTGGTGATCCAATGGGCTCATATGCTGAAGAGCAGATTCTTCCTGCAAACAAAGTTGTGCCTGTTCCTCCCTCTATTGATCCTATCATTGCAGCATCCGTCATCCTCAAGGGTATGACAGCTCAATTTTTACTCCGCCGTTGCTTCAAGGTAGGTTCTATACTAATGCAGCTGCATATATACTCCAAAAGTTGAAATTTATATTAAATTGAGCCTTTAAAGTATTTGGACTAGAAACCTTGATATAAATAAAAATTGTGGTAAAATGTCTTCTAATATTGAGTTGGTATCGTCCGTGAATTTGTGTTCTGTATCACATGCATTTATACATATTCAGTCTGTTAATGCTTGTAAATTCTAATCTATATTTAGAAGAAGGATCATCATCGCCATGTTAAGGGTGTGGCTTAGGGGTATGCATGGTTCAAGTTGGGTCAGGTTGAGGGAATTTTTCGACCCAACCTACCATGGTGGGTTAAAAAAATCCAACCCATCACAGGAGTTCGACCCAACTCACTTGGATCAGGTTGGGTCAGGTTGAACCTATGGGTTGGACAACTTTTTATTATTTATTTTTTATTACTATTATTATTAAATTGAGCGGAAAAAAAATATATCTCATTTGCTACCTGAGTTGATCAACGAAATATTCATGAATTAGTATTCCAACTCAGTTATAAAAAAAATATACATGAACTAGTATCCCAATTCAGTTATAAACAAATTGGAGTGGAGTGGGAGAGTGAGAGTGGGAGGCGGTAGAGAGAGAAATAAAATTGTTAGGGTTTGCGAGGTAATTAGGTTTTATATAGGAAGAACTGAATAGGGGAAAAAATTAAATAAAAGATTCATTAATTATATAATATATTTTTAAATATATATAATTTAAAATTTAAATATATAGGTGGGTCGGGTTAGGTGGGTTTGTTTTTGTTATGACCCAAACCTACCCGATCCACTATTATAAAAATTTCATAATCCAACTCAACCCACCAACCCCTAAAAACCGACCCAACCTTGTGAGTTGGGTTGGGTTTGGTCGGGTCGGTTTTGGCAGGTTGGTGGGTTGGCTCTACACCCCTTGCATATATGTATGTGACATTGAAAGTATGATAAACACCAAAGTTATCATTATAGCTTTTGGCCAGCTGTGTTACAATGTTGACCTTATTTTGATAAGCCACAATGCTGAAGCCCATATCTATTAAGTTATCTGAATGAATTATTTTTGTTACCAAAGCCCATATCTATTAAGTTATTTGAATGAATTATTTTTGTTACCAAAAAAAGTGTTAGTTATCCCTTTTTATATAATAATTGTTTATTGGTAAATAAATCTTACACATCCATAAGGAGTTAAACCACCCGTGACTTCACCCTCCACCTATTTTAAGGGAAGAGATTCAATGGTAACAGAAGAAGACACTTTGGAAAGGCCTACAAGAGACATGGGAATCCAAATTCTAAAGCATAGTTTTTAATTTGAGTTTTCAATGATGCTATGATGCCACTCATGATCTATCTAGCTAGTTTGATTGTTGGGAGTTGTTTTAGTTGGGTCTTAAATTTATTTTCTTAGTTGCTGCTTAGTTAATGTTGATTTTTAACGGTTTTCTTTTGTATAAATTTAGGGGTATTTCAAAACATTTTGTCAACAAGTTTCTAGCAACTTCACTAGAAAAGCATATGTGGCTGTCTTATGAGATATTAAAATTTCTGGATTTTTTAAATTTATTTACAGCTGTTTACATGAGCGTGTGAAACATACAAATCCTAGGAGTGATTCCTAAAAAAACCTTAGCTAGTTTGATTGTTAGGAGTTATTTTTAAAATCAGGTGAATTTGGTAACTATCAAAAAAATTCTGGTGCATTTTTATACTTCTCATCAAATGGGGTATCTAGTGACACTATAAAAAATTCATGTTCAAAGTTGACTTTTATTCAAGTCTTGAGCTGCTGAGCACGCGTGTAGGTTTTGAGTCTTGAGAGCTGCCGCTTGCATTATGCCATGGTGAGAGAAACTTTTTGGCAGTAGATGGTTAATAAAATTTTTGAGCTGATGTAGGACAAAACCAAAGATAGATAACCTAAGAGTTTGCACCTAGGCTTTTGGAGTCAACACAAAGTAAGAGAGAACATACCTAAGAGTCGGCCCCTAGGGTTGATTGGACTTAGCACTTGACCATTAGAAAAATTCCAAGAGAACTTTTTATTTAGCATTGTGTCATATAGTGTCTTTGGCGAGAACGGAATGTGAGATGCTTTGAGGGAAGTGAATGGTCTATACTCGAGATTAAATCTCTCCTTCTTCACTTTTTACTGGATTGGAGTATTGCTTTTAACTCTCTTCCCTGTTCTAATTTATTAGATATGTTTGAGCATTGTAATTTGAAAGATTGATGTACTACTGCTCAAGTACACCTCCAGCATACTTGGATATTCTTTTTTTTTTTATTAATAACCTTTTGTTACTTATCAAAAAAAAAAAACTACTGTCTCCATTGAAGCAAATAGCTTGATTTTATAGACAGTTTTTTGATCACTCCGCTTTTAGAGGAGCATTTTTCTATGATTACTTAGAGGCATATCTACCAAGGCTTTTGTTGGATCAACACCCTATTTTATTGGAGTGTGGTGCTGTGAAATGGGGTTTAGATTTGAAAATATGTGGAAAGAGGCAAATGGCTTTGTAGAAAAGGTGAAAGGTTGGTGGGATTCCTATTTATGGATCTCCTAGTTTTGTTTTGGCAAACAAGTTGAAAGCCCTGAAGCTTTGATTTGAAAAAGTGGAATACCTTAGAGTTTGGCAATATTATTTGATAAAGACACTTTGTTGAATGGTATTAATTCTATGGATGAGATTGAGGAGCATAGGATATTACTTGATGAAAAATTGCAAAGGGAGTAGGCCTAAGTAGAGCTTGAATGAATCTTGTTGATGAAAGAGATTAATTGGAGGCAAAGCCAAAAATCAAGGATATTGTGCTTGAAGGAAGGGTACAAAAATACAAAGTTCTTTCATAGGCTTACAAATTCACACCGCCATCATAATTATATTGGGGGATAACTTGTAGATGGAGAGGAGCTCACTAATCAAGAGGCAATTAATCATTAATGGGAAGATTGCGGATTTTTATAATGGCTTTTTCTCTGAACAGGGAGTCTAGCAACCTTTACTAGATGGCTTAGATCTTCTAGCCCTTGAGGAGGTGGATTCTAAGTGCCTGGAGAGGTGTTTCACGGAGGATGAGGTCTATGAGGCGGTGTCAAACATGAGTGTGGACAAAGCACTAGGTCCAGATGGCTTTTTTCCAAAGCTGTTGGGATGTTGTGAAGGTGGATTTAATTATGGTTTTCCATCACTTCCATGAGCACTACACCTTTGAGAAAAGTTTTAATGCTACTTTTGTCTCTCTTATTCCAAAAAACCTTGGGGCAGCAAAGATTAAGGACTTTCTTCCTATTAGTTTGATTACAGGGGTTTACAAGATCATGGCTAAAGTATTGGCAAACAAATTAAAGTTGGCGCTTCATAAGGTGGTGTCGGTTCCTTAGAATGCCTTTGTTAGCAGGAGGCAGATTCTAGACTAGGTTTTGATTGCCAATGAATGCTTATATAGCCATCTAAAGTCAAGTATACCAGAGGTTTTGTGCAAGCTAGATCTGGAGAAAGCATATGACCACGCTAGCTGGTTGCTAGAGAATTGTGGGCTATGGTCTTTTCTTTATTTAAGATTTAGTGGATCATGCCAAGACGTTTTATTGAATTGTTGGCTTGCTCGAGGGATAGATTTGATCATCACAATATAAACATACGGAATGCAATTCCTCTGTCTTATGTGGTGTATATGGAGAGAATGAAATGTTTAAAGCTTCGAGGGGTGTGAAAAAACAATTTTGGATTTGAAGCTTTTGTCTCTGTGATACGGACCTAGGATATAGAGTGAGAGGGGGGGGGGGGGGGGCAATGTATGAAAAAAGAAATCATGAAAATCAACTTTTTAATACATTACAATACACTAATCTATTAAAAGTGAACTCAGCGTTCTTTTAATATTCATAATTCATCTATGATTACATACTATATATCACAGTGTATAAAATAAAAAAATCTGTCAAGCGATCATCTTCCAATTTCATTTTATAAAACTGAAGCCAATTTTATATCACTAGATGTTGATTGGGCTATTTCAAGAGAGGATTAACTCTTTCTATTTTTGTTGAAAAAAGGAAAAAAATTTATTGCGTTGTTAACTATAATGTATTGGTACAAAGTGTAAATAATGAAGGCTTCTGCAAGTTTGTCCAAGTTCTTATATTATGTAAAACTTTAGATTGTTAGGTCTCTATATTTAACCAGTTAAAGTAGCCACATCTCATCTTGTGATTGGTTGTTTCAATAGTTTGCTAGGTTGTTAATTTCAGTTGGTGCAAGTTGACTAGTTAGTTTTTCCTTCTCCTTTCTACTCTGTTTTGTATATATTTAAACAGAGTTGTAATGTTTATCAATTCAATGAAAACAATTTCAGTTTTCTCTCATTCTGATCCAAAGTTTAACACAAAGAAAGTGGATTACAATCAATACAAACACAACAACTAAAATTTTAAACATCTTTAAATCACAACAGCAAAGCAAATATTAAATCTTCTTTGTAGCCACGTACACCACTGTATCATGGAGAATCTAAGCTGGACATTAACTTAATCATTAGTATTTTTTCTATCCTTCAAATCTTAGGGGGGCCGATAAGTATATTTACATATGAATCTATAAAATTTATGATTTTATTAATATTAAAATAGAAATTTTAAAAAATCCAGGGGGGCCAAGTTCCGTCCCTGAGTGATCAGTATATGATTGGACAATTGCCACTTTACATTTTCCTTTTTCAAAATTACTTGAGTTTATTTATCTTTATGTGAAAATAGGATCTGAAGTTTTTGTTTCTGTAGTCATTATATGATTGAGCAGCTGCTACTTTACATTTTTCTTTTTCGAATTTACTTGAATTTATTGATCTTTGTGGCTTTGGTTGATAAATTTTGGCGTATCTCTCATATACATCCCATGTACATGGGTTGCGTCCCTTTTTTTTTTAATTTAAAAAAAAATTGTAATAGCGTGTGTATGTGTGTAAATAATTTGGATTGGCAGCAATACCATGATAAATCTGAAAAGGTCTGTTTTCATCTGTTTGAAAAACTGTTATTATAAGTATATTGCTATGCATTTGTCCCGTATTCTCCTAATTAGCTCAAATAGAACACTTCAAACCTGGCATTGTGCTAAATTTGGCTCTCTTTCCCAGCTTGTTAAACATTCTTATTTACATCAAGTACTAGATATGAATAATTGTCTTGTGTAGGTGGAACCTGGACACACAATCCTTGTTCATGCAGCAGCTGGTGGAGTTGGTTCTCTATTAAGCCAGTGGGCTAATGCCCTAGGTGCCATCGTCATTGGAACTGTCTCAACGAAAGAGAAGGCAGTTCAAGCCAAGGATGATGGATGCCACCATGTTATAATCTATAAGGAAGAGGATTTTGTTGCTCGTGTCAATGAGATAACATCAGGCAATGGGGTTGATGTTGTCTATGATGCTGTAGGAAAAGATACCTTCCAGGTATTAGCATTTTTTTTCTTCTCACTCTCCCTTCATTTCTGGAGAAATTTTGGATATTTAACTGAGATAACTTCATCTTCTGTATTGGTGCCATCAAATGATTCATTTAAGATATATTTGTATAATTATATATGATTTTCATAGTTAGCTCCTTGTGGCCAGGGGTGCAACTTGATTTAGGTTGCTTTACCTTTGAACTTTGCAAACCCATTGATTGATATTCATTTTTAGGGTTGTATGGTTGAGAGAGGATAGAAATCTAGGATGGACAGGTTTTTTTTTTTTTTTTTTTTTTTTTTTTTTTATATATATTTTTTTTAATAAATAGACAAGATAGGAAGGATGGAAAAGTGTAAGGATATATATATATATATATATTTATATTATTTTGTTGAAAAAAGAAAAGGGGTGGATAGAAAAGATATTTTGTATAAATTTATTGTTATAATCTTATTACATAATAGGTAACTTTTTATTAGTTTACAATTTTTTTCCCTATTCTTTTATAGGAAAAGGATAATATCACCACATCATATTTATTATATATTTTTTTTTCTCTACCTGTTTATTTTGTATAAAAAATGTAATTATCTAAATTAAATACCATGATATCTTATAAAAATAATAAAACAAAAGTCTTATTGCCTATCCAAAAAAAAATATTCTCCCAATCATATTCTTTGTAGAAAAATGGTCTCAAGATCTTGAAAACAACAAAAGTCACCATTGTCTAGGTAATAAATTCAACCGAATTTTCACACCTGCCACACATATTCCTTCCAGTCTTGAGATCTTGAAAGACACAGGAAGAGGGCAAAAGTATTGTAGCATTAGTTAGGAGTTTTGGTTATCTTACTAATAGACAGGAGATAAAGGAAATTTAGGGACATATAAGATGAGATAACAAAAGAATGGGGCTAAGATTAGCAATGCCCAAACCAAAAATGTGTGAGGTTGAGCCATTTGCCCAAGTGACATGACAGGAATGATTAGAGTGGTGAAGTCGGAAAGCAAACCTGAGTTACCACCCATCATGTGATTATTGGTACCTAAGTCAGTGACCCCTATCTGAGTGAGAGTGGTAGTGGAAGAAGATGCAGCGGAATGAGGTTGTAGAGACACAAGACAACGATGCTCTCTCTCAGGAATAGAGATAGTTTGGTTGCTGAAGTGGGTGTAAGAGGCTATGAAGTATTTTCCTTTATCTGAAAACTGACTGATGAGCTATAGGTTTGCCATAAAGGTCCCAACAAAAATCTACATTGCGATTCTCACCTCCGCAAGGAGTACATTTATAAAAGTGCTGCCTTTACTTTGGCCTCCCCATTGAACACAACCTCCACAGCCTCTATTACCACAACGTCTGGTTTCATAGGCCTCCAGCTGTAGTAGCTAGGTAGATTGATCAAAAGATTAAGTTATGATATTTGTGCTGGAACCAAATAATGAGACCTGACGAAGATGATTAAAAACCTCACTTAAAAGTTCTTAGGCCAAGATTTGAGATTTCTTTTTCTTTCTTTCTTTATTTTTTATTTTTTATAAGTAATGATGTTTATTATGTGAATAGACTACTCAGTACGCATAAGAATGACCACAGAGTAACCTAAAAGAATTACAAATATATATATAGGTAAGAAAAAATATCCTAAAGACACTACAATATGCTGGAAAAGCACAAAGTAGTCAAAAAGTACATAAAGAAGAAGGAAAAAAACAGAAACCAAATTACAAAAAAGAAGGAGCTAATGAACAAGGGGATGGAGTTACAAGATGTGAGTCTCCAAGCCCGAGAACAATCAAACCAAAAACCACTGAAAGAAGCAAGCAATTGATCTCTAGAACTATTTTCATCCAATTCCTCCAACCAAAAAGAAGATCAAGCACCATTCTTGGTAAGACCTAGGGCACCCCAAAAAATCGAAAGACGAAGCACCATAATTGTTGTGCCTTTTCACAATGAATCAACAAATGATCCACAATCTCCCCACAACAGTGACACATGCAACACCAATCAACAAAATCAAACCCCCCCTACTCCTCATATTATCACTAGTGAGTATCTTACTCCTAGCTGCAGTCTAAACAAAAAAAAGAAACTCGCCTAGGTGTCTTCACTCCCCAAATACCTTCCCAAGGAAAAGTGACAGAGGAGGAGTCTCGTAGAGCATTTCTAGTGCGAGTGAATGTCAAAATTCTCATTCTTCCTCAAAATCCATCTCAATCAGTCCCCATTATCAATTAAAGGGGCATTATTCTCCAAAAAATGAAGAAAATCCACCATAGAACCCACCTCCTAATCATTCAAATCTCGAGCAAACCTCACATCCCCAGTCCACCTTCCCCCTTCCCTCTGTCTGGTCAAGGATAATGCAACAGATGTCTCTTTCTTCATGGCTATCTCATACAAAATTGGAAATGTCACTCGAAGAGGTTGAACCCCACACTAACAATCATGCCAGAATCTCACTTTATTCCCACCCTAATCTCAAACCGAGTATTTTTGGCTATAATCCTCCCAACCCATCCCATACAAATATCTCTCCACAAACCGCAACCATGAACACCCCTGCCCAACTTAGAACTCTATCTCCCCATTCTTCCCCAAACTTCATAGTTATCACCCTCCTCCAAAGACGATTCTCCTTAACCCCAAAACGACATAACCATTTTTTAATAGAGCTTTATTAAACGAAGTTAGTTTCCTTATCCCTAAACCACCATGGCCATAGGAATGCACACTTTATCCCATCCTACCAAATGTCGTTTAGATTTGCTTCCCATACCTTCCCAAAGAAAATCCCTTTGCATTTTTTCAATCTTATTTGCCACACTAGTAGGAATGTTAAAAGTGATAGGAAATAAGTAGGAAGACTTGATAATGTACCCTTAAATTAAAGTTAGCCTACCACCTTTGGACAAATATTGCTTCTTCCATCTTGCCAATTTTCTCTCAAATTTCTCCAATATAGGATTCCAAATAGAAGAAGACTTATGAGAGGCCCCCAGAGGCATGCCAAGATAAGACATGGGTAGATTCCCAACCCTACACCCCAAAAGCCTTGCCAAAACATGCACATTATCTACCTCCTCAATTGGGACCATTTTGCTCTTACGAACATTCACCTTCAAGCCAGTGACAGCTTGAAAGCATAGAAGCAACATCCTCATATGAAGAATTTGCTCCACATTTGCATCACAAAACAAGCTCGTATCATCTGCAAACAATAGATGTGAAACACAAACTCCATCACCCCGCCTACCATTAGCCTTAAAGCCACTAATTAAACCCCCCCCCCCCCCCCCCCCCTCCATTCTCTTCAACATCTTACTAAAGATTTCCATCATGAGCAAAAACAACGTAAGAGATAATGGATCTCTTTGTCTCAATCCCCTCAAACTTCCAAAAAAGTCAGTTGGAGATCCATTTACCAAAACAGAATACTGAATCGTCGAGATACAAGTGTGAATCCACCTACACCATCTCTATCCAAAGCCCATCCTCCTTAACAAATCTAGAAGTGCCTCCCAATTCACATGATCATAAGCTTTTTCAATGTCTATCTTGCATATAACCCCCGGAACTTGACTCTTCACTTGACTATTCGTGCATTCATTGGCAATAAGAACTGAGTCAAGTATCTGTCCACCACACACAAAGCCATTTTGAGATCAATTGATCCAAAACTCTTTTTAGGTGATTTGCTAACACCTTAGCCAAAATTTTATACACGCTCCCCACCAAACTAATAGGCCCAAAGTCTCTAATATATATATATAAGCTAAAGTGTAGTATTTATTGTTGTTATGCTCTTGTTAAGTCACCTCATTAGCCATATCATTATTCTTTTTCTTATTCGTTTTTATCTTTAATTTTTTTGACAATATTAAATATATTAATATATTGGTTATACATATCCCTCTTAGGTGGTTTTAACTTTCATACTCATCTACTTTAATTTTGATGTTATAACTAAATAATAAATGAATGGAAAATCAAAACAAAAATACTGTCTATATATATTCATATTAGGCGGTTTAAACTTTACATATAATTTTGTCTTTACATGTTCATCTACTTTAATTTAGATATTTATAACTGAAAATTGAAATCAATGAAGAATAATTTTTTATTTTTTTTTATAAAAACGGACAAACTATTAAAAGGTCTCCATAAGTCTTTCTTAATCTTTGATGGTAGAAAAGATACAGCTTGACAACTGCTCCATAGGAGTCGTCTGCCTAAAAGATAAAAGAGAATTGCCACTTGAAAGACCACACACACAAGACCAGTCAAAGTTCGAAATATCAAAAGTGCGGCTATTTTGTTCATTCCATAAAATCCACATTAAACATAAGGGGGCAATGTTCCAAATATCCGATGAGTGCTTCCCAAACCAATTCTTCCACCCAAACATGATGCCCACCATCCTTTTAGGTAGCACCCATTGATCCCAAGAGCTCCAATGATGCATCTCCACAAGATATCACAATGAATCAATAATTGATTAACTGTCTCCCTGCTACACCAACACTTACAAAACCAACCCACTAGAGAAAATCACTTTATGAGATTATCACAAGGATTTTTCCCCGATCTACTATCCATACAGAGAAGGATAGCTGCTTAGGAGCCTTAACATACCGGATACTATTCCAAGGGAAGGATGTGACTTGTGTACCTTGAATGGCCTTATTAAAAGAGCAAACAGCAACCCTATTACTCCCATTTAGTCCCCTTCTCATTTTATCACACCCCCTAGGGGACTTGGTGGATAAAAGATATAGGATAGAATGCACTTGCTCCAACTCCAAATCATTAAAACCTATGTGAAATCTCACATTCCACTCCACCCCTCCCCATCAACCAATGCTGAATGAACAGCAGCATCTCTAGCTACTACGCAAGCATTTACATCTGGATACAACACCTGCAGAAAAAACTCCCGCACCACTTGTCCTGCCAAAGTTCCACTCGTTCACCATCCCCCCGCTTCAAAACACACATATTGCAGGAATCTGTCCCAACCAGTCCGAATACTTTTCCATAAGCTACAACCATGTGTTCATGTAATTGGTTTCGAAGTCCAACCAAGTAATGGAATATTTTTTTACCAAATAGAAAAACTTCTATTGACTTTGCCCGCTGAGCATAATTATTATTACTTAATTTAATTGAGGTCATTGAAAACAGTTCAGGGGAAAAAGCAAACCAGAGTCCAATTCTTTCTTTGATTCCATCACAACCACTGAACATGTAACCCAACAACAAGAAATTTAATTAACAAAAAAAATAAAAAACTCACAATTTCATAACCAGAGAAAACAGATTCATTAATTCAAGAGATGAAAGAGACCTAAATAAATTGAGTCGATTAACAGCACAAAGAACTTTCCAATAACACAGCTGAGATAAAAGATTTGAGAAACATATTAAGAAAGTGATATGGATTGGATTACTCACCGAGACTCAACCCTTAATTGCAGTGGAGTGAATCATTGATGAAGTCTTATTGACGGCATACTGAGTTTGTACCAGCAGATGACATCTTCTCAGGGTGACAATTTCAACCAGTCATTGTTTAAACGAACCAAATATCTCGGTGTTGAGAATGTTGAAATCAGGTCTGAGGAATTATCAATGTCAGGTTTGAAGTTCCATCAACAGAAATTGACTGTGGGTGGTTGCAATTGGGAGTTGTGGTGTTGAACTCTGATCGCAGTGGTAAAATTGGGCTGTTGAGGTTGATTACGGTCATGGTTGTGACAAGGACCAATTGTGTTCACAGCAGAGGTCAAATGTAGTGATAGTCACAATGGTACAGTGGTTGCAGTGATGTCTTGGTTGTCGACACTTGTTGATTAAGGATGACAACGGTTCCACTGTTTACATGGCTCTAATACCATGTAACCCATTTTTTGGTAAATTATTCTTAGAGTTAATAAGTATGGCTCTTATACCATGTAAGAGCAACCACATCAGTGGATGCAAACTTTCCATCTATTTTGCACAAAACAAAACAAAAAAAACTACTTTTTTTCTATTTTACACGTCCATTTTTACAAAATACCCACATCAGTCTATCTATTCTACACATTTATTCAATAAAATATTCATTCTTTTACCAATTTTTATTATTTCCTTACTCACTGCCTCTCTCTCTTAGACCCAACCACCATCATCATCACTACCCCGATCGGCGAACAGACCCAACCAACATCATCATCATCACTCAATCACTCCACACCCAGCCATCATCATCACCCACCCAACTAGCATCATCAAGGAAAACCAACCCATTCAAGCCGAAACCCACTCAATCCGAAACCCATTCAATCGGAAACCTGTTTCCTTCTAGCGATTACACTTGAGGGTGAGTTTGCAGTAGAGGTTGAAGTTGTCAAGACCCAAAACCCCGTTGCCTCGTCACTTCAGGGCCATGGAGACATGGGTTCCGACAAAGCCAACGGCACCGATGACGAGGACGGTGAGGCCAGAGTCGGAGTGGCGGTGAGCCAAGCAACTGATGTGGCACTCCCAGTCAGAGCCGCCGAGAGATCGGCGAGGGTTGGAGCTAGAAGGAGAAGAGAGAAGAAAAAAGAAGCAGAGGATGGCTAAGAAGAAAGCAGAATAGAATATTAAATGAGAAAAATGGAGAGCAACTAGAGACAACAAGAGAAAAAAAATTATTAAAATATTAAATGCAAGTACAACCATGCATATATGCACGGTTACTGTAGCAATTGTGCATTTATGCATATTTTTACACCTATTGATGTGGGTGTTTTTTTTGTCAAAATGTGTAAAATGAAGAGTTTCCAATTTTTTGGTAAATTATTCTTAGGGTTAATAAATATCATTAGCCCTAATATAGTCTTGTGAATAAATACACTCTGACCAATTTACTCTTACTCTTACACTAATAAAACATTACTTTTAAACTTAATTTTATTAAGGAATTGGAGTATCAAGGCATCATACTTATATAAAATAAAAAAATAAAATAAAAAACAAAAAAAAACACGTCATACTGTTTACAGCCAGCTCTCCCCTAATTTTACCTTGGCATTTCTTAATTCTAAGCTAGACATGTCAAACTCAGATATTTCTATTTCAAGTAAGGTTTAAAAGATTATGAAACATGTAAGGTAATTACTGAATCAAGTTCTGCCATTTCACATAATAAAACCAAGCTTGAATGCTAATAATCAGTAAATAATCAAGCTCAAATTTAATGTTCCCAAACCTTAACTTGAATCTACTGCAGTTGGTACGTCATAGCTTTGGTTGGCTGTCCTGATTTGTTTGTTATGTGCTGAGAAGAAGTTTCTTATTCGGAAGTTAATATATCCAGGGATCATTGGCATGCTTAAAGCCTCGTGGGTATATGGTGAATTTTGGTCAGTCATCAGGTACACCAGATCCACTTCCATTGTCAGCTCTTTCTGCGAAATCCCTGTTCTTGACCAGGCCTTCCCTCATGCAATACACTGCAACTCAGGATGAGCTACTGGCAACTGCTGGGGAGGTATTTGCTAATGTCGAATCTGGTATCTTGCGAGTTCGAGTAAATCATACCTACCCGTTGTCTCAGGCGGCCCAGGCACATGCAGACCTTGAAAGTAGGAAGATTACTGGATCCGTTGTGCTGATACCATAAGGTATCATTCGGTAAGTCCTTCCCATTATCCATTTGAAATTCCTTGTAATCTGTGTGGAACGAAATAAATGTCTTCTAGATCTAGATATGGCTGGGTAGCCGAATGTAAATTAATGTTTTGAAACTAGTCATCAAGAGTACCATTGTGACAGGAATAAATGGATTTGAACTGTATCTTCCGTTTTCTCAGAATTTATAATTTCTTTTACTTTTGTATATGTCTGAATTTTGTATATATTTAAATATTGTTTAAGCGATTAAATTTACCATTTCTTAATATATTAAGCTTTTAGGACAATCAATAAATTATCATAATATCATAGCATGTCGTCCTAAGTTCGAACTATGTCTGTACTTTAACTCGTATTTAAAAAGTTAAAAATTGCATGCTTTTTTTTTTTGTGGGGGGGTATTAGAATAATAATTAAGTGATTAAATTCACTATTTTTTTTACAGTTTAGTTATCAATATGTATCGTGATGAACTCATTGTGAGAATATAGATACAGCTAGCATTCTTACAAGGTGATTTAGAGTATGGCTAATGAAGCAGTAACAATTTAGATGGTATGTTTCTTTCATTTCACATAATGGCAATTACTTCATCCCATTGTGCATTGTTTGTGGGCTTTGCTTGTTTGTTTGTTTGTTTGTTTTTTATTTTTTATTTTTTTAAGAAACATACCATTGTTGGTTCTTTGTGTAAGTTAGATTAAGAAACAATCCCATTGTTACCAATTTAGATTAAGCGTTAAATGTCCCTTCCACTTTCTAAAAATAGTGTTCTACTACTACTTCGTAGCATTTCTTTATTGAGCAAGACTTAGGTACAGTATTTAGGTACCGTTCTTTAGGTTCTCATTTTAAAATTCTGCCATATGGATTTTTTCTCATGAGAATGAAGTGTATTTTTTTAGTTAAGTAGCCACATGGCTGAATCTTAAGAGAGAAATTTAAAGAACAGCACCTAAAGTATTGTACTTAAGTTTTGTCCTTCTTTATTACACACTTTTTTTTTTTTTTTTTTTTTTTTAAGAAATCTAAAGTAGTAATGCTCTATATAAAAATTACAAGAGTGTAATATACAGAAAATGACGCTTCTATTTTACATTTGAAAAAGCCTTAAATATGTTGTCCCCTTAAAAGTTAATTAAAACGTTGTACTTAGAAGAAGGATTAACGGATCACACAAGCAAAGTTGGTGTCTGCCCTTTTTTTAAGAAAAAAATTATTTTTGACTTTGTTTATTGTAGTGTAAAAGATGCTCAACAAGAAAAATAAGAAACGGAAAGGAAATTAGTCCAAGAAATTTAAGAGAGAGAAAGAGAGACGTTAATTTCTTGTGCTTTCCCTTCTTTTCAATTTAATATTTTAATTATCAAGTTTTATAATTTTTTTTAATGATATTTCCAAAATATAATAATATTATGTTTTGTTAAGTAATAACCATAGTTTACAACTACAAAGATTAAGCCATTTTGTAGTTATATTCTGGTTATGTAGTGTATTATAAATCTAATTTAAAATACTAGTATTACTATTTTCGTGTGTGTTTTAATAAATATTATTGTTTACTAAAAAAAAAAGGAATTTTGATATTCAAATTGTGATACTCATTTATAGACTAATTAATAACAAAATTTATTCCATTAAAAAATGGATGATTACACTATTTTCCTTTGAGATTTGGGGGGATTACACTCTACCTCAAAATTGAAGGGAAAAAACATTTCTTTCCATTGATGCGTGTTTGACCAAAATACACTTTAATTAAAAATGCAAAGTTTAGAAATGTCGTGTACAAGCCTACTCTTTGTTCAAGGGCAAGTTTCCAAAATTACCCTTCATTTTAGAATTAAAATTTATTGTTTAAATTTTTTTAATTAAAGTGTATTTTAAATTATTATGACTTTTTTGCTTCTTTTTTTCTTTTTTCTTTTTTCAACTAATTGTGAAAAGATTTGTCATTACAAGTCTTTTGGTATTTGATAAACTTTGCATTTTTATTATAAATTTATCAATTATGTTTTTACTAATCATGGATAAACTTTTGTAAAGATATTCTCATAAAAATCTAGAATATTCAATTGCTAATATAAACATAAGAGAGAAAGTGTTAATTTCTTCAAATATCAAGGGAGAAGAGTGTTGTAGTGAGTGGAAAAGTCTTCACCCAAACTTGAGGCCCAAATACTTGCTGGACCCCGTGGAATGGAATGGGCCAAACCCATATGCTTAAGGTAAGGCATAATAACTTAGAGGACCTTATGAAGTGGAATAAGGTCGGCTTGAGTATCTAGGAGGTGAAGGGAATCCTCACAGATCGTTCTCGCGAAGTTGGCAATAAAATACATGGGGCAAAGTCTTATCCGAGGGAATGTACACAAATAATACACGGCGTACCTACAACTGGCACTTGGAACCACGAGAAATCTTTCAGACACATAAGAATGGCAGAGATCTTTACCTCCACATTAATGAGAGGACCTCCACCTAACCTCTACCGCATTGAATGCATATGAGACAACCTGAACAATGGGAACACCCCCAAAAGTCATGTTCTAGGATAAGAAAGGGGAAGGAACCAATAAAGAAGATGACAAAAATTCCTAAGAATCTGGCTGGAGACAAGATAGCTGGAAGAATAAGGGTAGAAAATGTGCTAAGGGAGGGAACTGGCAAATAGAGAGGGGATTGGAAAAAAGGAAAGAGAAAGAAATAGAGAGAGAACTTCTAATTTGTTATAGTGCAACACCATGGGGAAGAGAGTTTTTCCTATTGTATTGTGCTAGTTTTAATTGAAATGCAAGCCGTGTTCGTTAAATCAATTGTTTGAGCTTCCCACTGTGGAGTTTTATCCCTACCTGTTCAGATAAATAAATTGTGACTCTCATTCAAACACCATCTTTGAGTTAGTTTCAATATTCTTAGTTGAAGGGCAGTTTTTGACCCCCACAAGTGTAATTACCAAAATATAATAATAATAATTTGCATAGTCATCAAATCTTTGTTTGGTAGAAAGAAAAGTATAAAAAAAAAATAGAGGACCTCTTTGACATGGTGAAAAGGAGAGGATAATGTATATGTTTTTCCCATGTTGGTAACATGTTTTAGTATTACAATAACATGTTACGATTCTTAAAAAAAAAGGCATAATTAAAGGACTTCAGGCATGTTTGGTGTGTGTGAGATTCCCCTATTTATTATTATTATTTGGTAAATAAGGATTTTTTTTTTTTTTTTGGGAAGGATAGAGACATAGGGAATCAGCCCATTAGCATCCTCAGCAAAAGTCCAAAGAAGGATGGAGAAAAAAAAGGCTGAAGTCCCCAAGACATATATTAGGAGACTCGATGGGCTACGTGAGCAAGCCCACTATGAGATTTGGGGCATAATACACCTCAAAACATCATTTATACTGTATACTATTTATAACAGGATTTCTATTTGAATTCATCATTTTGCGTACTAAAATATTTTTACACAAATTTTTAAACTCTTTAAAATATCCCTATCTTTTAGTTGGATAATTTTAAAATTTGAAAACACAAACTAGTTAAAATAGTAATTTACTATTTTTAAAAGAGTTCCTAAGTTTTAGGCGTTCAAACTTTTATCAAAATTCTAAAAATTAGGACACTATCTCAATCTCACTTTTAAACATTATTTCACTAAACCTAAAATAAAAAAATGAAAAAGAGCCTTATTTTGCGCATATGATGAGTCTAGTTTATACAATAACCATATCTAACAAGGAAAATATGTACCCTCTTGAACCTTTTGTGTGTGTGTTTGTGCTTCTTTTTTTTTTTTTTTTTTTTTTTTTTTTTTTTTTTTTATAATTCGATAATTACAATGGGGAGGGGGTTGAATCCTTGACTTCAAATGTTTTATGCATTAAATGATATATATCGTTAGAGGTACATATCCAAATCAAAATTACCTCAAAGTTTAAAGTTGTAAATTGCGATTTAGTAATTTCTTTTCTAACCAAGTACATTTTATATTTTTCATTTAAAAAACAAATTTAAGAAAGTAATTTTCTTGAATTATAATTCAAGATGAGTTTTAATAAATTTTACTTGAAAAAATGAATTTTTATAATAAAATAGTCTAGTAAATCAAAATGGTTAATTTGGTTAATTGCAATTGTGCAAGATAAACTATCATGAATCAAAATGAGCATGGGGATTATGGACCAACAGAGCCAACCCTTTAGGCCTGAATGGGATCCTAATCACATTTTCATCTCCCTTGGGATTTAGGGGACTATTGTACATTGTGCCTTAGACTTAGAGTCCCTTGGATGGGTTTTGGAAGAAGGACCTGAAATGGTAGGGGATAAAAAATGAGGCTAAGCAGAGTAAAGAGGAGAAGGAGAATGTCGATAAGGCAAAAGTATACGTCACCTCTGCATTAAATGAACCCACCCATTAAGATTGACGAGGATGATGGGTGATTTGACGGAAACATTCACCCATGTTCATTTGTTCTTAAGTGTCCACCCCTATTTCTCTTATCAATACCAAGGTCAAGAAGAGAGTCGAGGAGGTTTTCTAGAGCGTAGAGAAGAGAGGTATGAAAGTTAAAAAACAAGAGGGACTTTTTTTCGAGATTGTAATTTTTAACCTTTAGGCATTTTTGTAATTGTGACTTTTTCATTGAATTTAAGATTTTCATTGTGTTGGATTCTTTTGATCCTCGTTTCCACCTATAACAACAATATCTAAGATATTTAAAGATTTAAAATAATAATATAGAGATATTTTTTATTTTAAAATAAAGAATGGAGATGTTTTGAAAATGTCATAAATATCCATGAAAAATTACACTTTACCCCCTAGACTATGAGTAGGGCTATCCACAGTTCAGGTTAAATCAAATTTGGACTTAACCCGCATCTGACCCAACCTGATTGGGCAGAGCAACCTTTAACTCATTGCCGATTGAGAGGATCATGTGGATCAGACCTCCAAAGGGTGGCGAGTGGGTTATTTGGAGTCAGAGATCTGAGAAACGATGAGAAAATGGTGGAAATCAGTTTGAAATCAGTGAGATTCACCAGATTCAACATAAATCTCATCAGATTCGATGAGATATTGTTAGATTTGATTGAAATCTCACTGGATCTAGTGAGATCTTGCCAGAAATGGTTGAGATCTTGTTGGATCTATAAATTTTCATTGGAAAATGTTTAGTAAGTCAGACGGTTCAAGATTTTCGGGTTTTGGGGGAGAAGAACCGAAACGGACCTACCAGAGTAGGTTTCTAGAGGAAGAGTGTCACCACCGACTATAAAGTAGTCAGGTTAGGTGGCGGTCGGCTCAGATTCCTAGGGTGGATCTCCAGGTGGTTTGGACAACCCTAACTATGACCCTTTTATACTTATTAAATTATAAAAATGCACACTTTACTCCCTAAATTATGACTCATTTTATTCTTACCCCTTAAATTGTGCAAAGTGTTACATGAAAAATAATTTAAGGGGTAAGTGTGCACTCTTATAAGGGCAAGTATTATGCGAGTTATAATTGAGGGGGGTAAAGTGTGCATTTTCATAATTTATGAAGTTAGTGTAACATGGATATAGTTAATTTCGCCTTAATATCATATATATATATATATATATTTTTTTTTTTTTTTTTGATGGACATGTATATTTTTTTAAAATAAATGAAATTACCATCAAGTCCTACTAGGTTGTAAGCCTGCCCAACCCAATTTATGTAGGATCAAACTGAAAGTCGGTCGGGAAAAGCAGTGAAATACCAAGAATACCCCATGATCTCTATATATACCCGAATGCTCCTTATCCCATCGTTGCATTTCTTCATTTTGTTTACAGACCAAAAAACTCACTCTTTGACAAACCCATTCACCCGTTTTAACCTCATTGCCTAGGGTTCCACTCGAAAGCGAGAGCAAGAGGGTCAATCAGCGAGAGAGATATGCCCCGTCGCGGTGGAGACGAGGACGACGATGACCTGGAGCCCGAGGAGGAAGGGTATTTTGAGGAGGATGAGCCGGGGCAGCTCTACGATGAAGATGAGGAGGAAGAGGAGGAGGAGGAAGATAGACGCGGATCGAGTAGGAAGCGCCAGAGATCGGCGTACATAGACGATGTAGCCGAGGAGGACGACGAGGAGTATGAAGATAGCGATGAGGATTATGGTGGCGGCGGCGGCGGGGGCGGTGGTGGCAGGGACAAGAGGAAAAAGACCAAGAAGAGTGGCCAGGAGTTCTTCGACCTCGAGGCGCAGGTCGATTCCGATGATGAAGAGGAAGAGGAGGAAGGCGAGGATGGTACGTTTAGTTTCATTTCTCCTTTTTTAGGGTTTCTAAGTTGATTTGATTTGGCTGTGGTTGAATTCATGTTGGTTGCTTTGAGTTCGCTTTTAGGGTTTTGTGCAATTGGGGATTGGGAGTTTATGGATTTATTTTGACAAATACAATGGCATTGCAAAATTTATTAGTTAATTGATTTTGGGGTCTGGGAATCTGGATTGAGAATTTCTAGGGTTTCTAATTGCTTTGATTTGGTTTTGTTGGAATTGAAGTTCGCATTGGATTCTCTGTTGAGTTAGGAATGGAAATTTTTGTTTTTCCATTTTCCCTCATTTTCTCAGCAACCAAACTGTGATAAAAGCAACGAATAAGTAATATTCTAATAAGAACCTGGGCATGTTGCAGTCTCTGGACTGATACCTCTTTGGTACTCACTGTACCCTTTAATCTGCACCCTTGTGAACCTCTCTTGGTCTGGAAATAGAAACCCTTTAGCCACATCTTTATAATTCATGTAAAAGAAGCAGAAAATCACACAATTACAAAAAAAAGAATACCAAAACACCCACTGAAGGTGCAAAAAGTCTCAACGGCTTAAATCTCTTGAAAAGTTCAAAGACTGTCATGAGTTCATTGTCTATCTCAGATGGATTCTTAGACATTTGAGCAAAAGAGCAATTTTTTTTACCTGTAAGATGAGGGGTGTGTGTTTGTGGACATGGGCTGGCATGATGCTCTCAAATCTCTTTTTTCATGGGTTTATTTGAATTATTTGTTAGATTGTACTTCAAGAAATATGGTAGTTGTGTTCTTAAGGGATGTTGGTCACAAGAAATGGTCACCTTAATGTTGGTTGTTATGAGATACAGAAACCATCAACACAGTTTGAAGTGAAAGTTTAGAATGACACTTTTTTGAATTCCTATCCAGTAACGATTGATTATGGGTGGTGTCTCCAAATTTCTCTAATGGCCTCAAAACTGGTGACAAGTAAAATGCTCAGAGAACATTAATGGGGCCAGCCTATAACAGTTGGTCCTATAGGTGATCAAAATTTATCTAAATGTGTAACTTTCCAATAATATGTGTGTATATATATGTGTATATAAAATGTATACTATTATTGCTTTTAAATGTGTGGTATGCCAATCAATTACTATGGGTTGCTTAAATTTAAGTAAAATTGTGGTGATTTACTTTCTGGAGGTTGTAATTGAGTTGTGAGATTGACCACTATTTTAATTTTGAACCTTCCCTTCATTGTTTTGGTATTAGTTTTGATACCTAAAATGTTCTTTGCATTATGCTGCATTTGGATCATCCCAATGTAAAGAACACAAAATATATGCATGCATATGCGCAATGACAGATTTATGCATGGCTTTGTATTTGCACGAAGATGCCTATTGTTTTTTTGGTGGTGGCGGTCCTTTACAGTGATGTTCTGGAGTCTTTGGAACTTTTTATAAGAATAGTTGTACTGTAATTGCATGAGAGAATTGGAAACAAAAAGTGACATACTTATTTGTAATGTAATTGCATTTACATTGCATGATTATTGAAGTTAGACAGATGTTTTAGGTCCCAAGTATTGAACCTTTGAGAGCAAGTTGGAGATTATTGATCAAGGTGCTTCCACCATTATAGGAAGTGACGATTGTATTTTTGGTATTCACAGGTTAATAATTTACAGTTATTTTTCCTGTTTGAATGTACAATGCAGGCTTGGAAAAGAGGGTGCAGTTGTTGTTTTTTGTGTAATTTTTGGTCCTAGAAATTTGCAGTTTTAACGTGTGGGTTCACATGAATCAGTCAGGTTGGTTTTGAGGTTTGTGTTGTTAAGAGTGAAGCATTTTTCTTTTAGTCCTTTTTCCTTTGGTTGAGGTATAAGTTATATGATTTATAAGGTAGTTTTCATTTTGGTAAGAATAAACCCATCAAATGCACTTAAAAAACATGAATTTCTTCTGTTAGAATATGCAGCACCTTATTTCATATTCTTGAAATCTCAGACCTTTAAAACCCTTTGAAAAGCTGTTCAATCATAACTGATCTTTTTCTTATGGAAGAAAGCTGTGAAACTCAAGGTGTTAGGGCTGTCCTACGCTGATATCACAGCTAAGATCCTTCATGATTCTTGCTTGTTGAATTCTGTTTCCCATGAAGCTGTTTTTTGGAAGTATGGCTCTGAAAGTAAGGAACTCATCCAAATAGGAGGCCTATTAGAAGATGACTCATGGAAGTTTGATTAACAAAACCATGATGGAGATGGAGGTGATGTTGCATGCGATCTCTCTTCTTGGTCCTGTTGAAAAAGATGGGTTGTTTTCTATTTCAAAGGATCTTGGCTGTAGTACCCACCTAAACCAAGTTTAGAAACCTTTTGCTTGTTGCCAGAATTTCCAGTGATTACTTTTCCTAATTCTTTCAACTAACACCTACAAAACCCTTTTACAAGCCCTCAGAGTCATTGCCTACTTCTTTCTTGCTGTTTTAAATTCAACTTGCTAAGGCTGTCTTTTTTGTCAATATAAGGTTATACGAGCAGCCTATGATCAAAAAAGGTTTTTCAAAAAGCCTAATTTGATGACTGAATCTGTAATACTCAATTTATGATATTTTGGCTGTCTATTGGTTCAATAACCTAGAAATTTTTTTATCAGTTCAAGATCAGCATGTTTGAATTTTTGATGGATAAAAGTAAAGTTGATTTTCAGTTAATTCTCCCAAAATTTTTCTGACGACGGTTGATACCCATTCCGTAAGGCTTGTTATTGCCTAATCATTAGTTTACCTGACTGACTTGGTTAGTTGATTTGTTCTCAATGCTGTTGGCTGTAGCCATATTTTGTTCCAAACAAAGATGTTACTTCTAATGTTAAATACTGTTTGTGGGTTTTAGTTAGCTCAATTAGTAAAATTTCTTATTGTTGCATACGCGACTTGGGTATGAATACTGCTTTATACAAAAAATCAATTGGTGTCTTAGCCGAATAATAAAGAGCAATCATCGTGGAATGGATGCCATATGTTCAAATCCTATTGTATCTTTGAAAAAAAAAATATTAATGTTAAACTTGGCTTGTGGGCCTCATTTTTTGGAAGAAAACATTTTTTGTGTAAGAAAGGTCTATAGGTCCTTTATTTGCTTTATTTTGATTATTATGTTTGATAGGTTATTTTTAGTTATGATTTACATTCTTGAAATAGTGGTCTTGTTGAATTCCTGTTTCTGTGACGAGCTAAAATTAAAAAGAGAAAATAACAATGTATGGGGTCTGCACTAGTATAGCAGTGAACTACTCCTCCCCCGCCCCCCTATTCTGCCTTCTTTTTATCCTTTGGGTTTCTTCATCCTCTTTATCATTTTAAATCTTTGCGATTAACGTTTGTCTACTTGAACTACACTTAAACTTAGTCCATTGAATTAAAATTTGTATCCCCTCAACTACTACAAAATTTGCAGTCATGCTTGAATGAATTGTCAGTAAGCCCTCATTCTACTCACTGATTGCTGTATTGTGAATGATCCTGCATTAATTTGCATGATCTGAAATGACTTGTAGTGACTGGAGTTTTTACATTATGTGCTTGAGTTTAGATGTCTTGGTTGCCCAGTTCTGTTTGTTCCTTCACTGCCCTGTCACCTTCTTTGTGCTTGAAAATGATATGCTTAAGATCATTCCTTGCTCTGTATGACTTTTATATTGGCTAAAACTACTGCATCTTATGGAACTGATCCACCTGCATTTTATTTGTACTGCTGGTAAATGAACAACTTGAACATGCAGACTTCATTGATAATGGTGGTGCGGATCTGCCTGATGATGATGATGGTAGAAGAATTCATCGGCGCCCATTGCTGCCGCGGGAAGATGAGCAAGAAGATGTTGAAGCTCTTGAGAGGAGGATCCAGGCTAGATATGCAAGGTCTAGCCACGCAGATTATGATGAGGAGACCACAGATGTAGATCAACAAGCTCTTTTGCCATCTGTTAGGGATCCAAAGCTGTGGATGGTGAAATGTGCGGTATGATTATTATTCCTGTTGTGTTTCCATGAGTAAATGATTTTCCTTTAATTTATACTCTTTTTTTTTTTTTTTTTTTTTTTTTTTTTTTTTTTTTTCGATAAGTTAAAATGCTTATTAAATTACTGTACTCTTATATATCAGATTGGTCGTGAACGAGAAGCAGTTGTTTGCCTGATGCAAAAGTCCATTGATAAAGGATCTGAATTGCAAATCAGGTCTGCTGTTGCCCTTGACCATCTCAAAAACTATATATATATTGAAGCAGACAAAGAAGCCCATGTTAAGGAGGTAATTTCTGCTTGATGTAAGCATAATATGTGTTGAATTGTGTGAGAATACGAATGGAATTATGCTGTAATTGATTATACATATTTAGTTTAATCATTGAGATCTGATTTGTTATTTCTTTACACTTCAGGCTTGCAAAGGTTTGCGCAATATATTTTCTCAGAAAGTAATGCTGGTCCCTATTAGAGAAATGACTGATGTTCTTTCAGTTGAAAGCAAAGCAATTGATCTCTCTAGGGATACTTGGGTCAGAATGAAGATTGGGACATATAAAGGGGATCTTGCAAAGGTACGTATATGACCTTTTATTTGATAATGCTTTTCTCAAAATTTCTTATCTGACCTTCAATCTCTCATTTCCATAGGTGGTGGATGTAGATAATGTGAGGCAAAGAGTTACAGTAAAATTAATTCCAAGGATAGACTTACAGGCTCTTGCAAGCAAATTGGTAATTCATTTCCTGCCTTTTAATTTGATTTTCCATTTGATAAGTTGTCTGTGTGTGTGTGTGCAAGTAACCTGTAAAAAAAGTGTGTGCAAGTATCAACCTTCTATTAATTAATTATTCAATCATTTTAAAGGAATTGAATTGTATTGAGTTTTTGGTATATCCTGGTAATCACTAATTTAATTAATTCATGATGCAGGAGGGCAGAGAAGTTGTGAAGAAGAAGGCATTTGTTCCTCCCCCACGTTTTATGAACATTGATGAGGCTAGGTACTGATTATATGTTTCTGTTGCAATGTAGTTTCTACATTATGTATGCATGGTATGATGTCTCAGTTTTCAGCCTCATAATATCTTGTGCTCTATATTCTCAGAGAACTCCATATTCGTGTAGAGCGCAGACGAGATCCAATGACCGGAGATTATTTTGAGAACATTGGTGGCATGATGTTTAAAGATGGTTTTTTGTATAAAACAGTATCCATGAAATCAATTAGCTCTCAAAATATAAAACCTACTTTTGATGAACTTGAAAAATTTCGGAAACCTGGTGAGAATGGAGAGAACGATATGGCTAGTTTGTCAACTTTATTTGCAAATAGAAAGAAAGGGCATTTTGTGAAGGGCGACGCAGTTATTGTTATCAAGGGAGATCTCAAAAACTTGAAGGGATGGGTTGAGAAAGTTGAGGAAGAGAATGTTCACATCAGACCAGAAATGAAGGGCCTTCCGGTAAGAAATGATTGTACTGCAACGAATTCTTCTTAGGTTGGCTGCTCAAAGTGGCTTTACACTTTTACGGTTTTACCTAATGTACCTACCAACTTTTTATTCTGTTTATTAGTAATTACTTGACCATGTAATGGATGGTATTTTTGCAGAAAACTCTTGCTGTAAATGAAAAAGAGCTTTGCAAGTACTTTGAACCTGGGAATCATGTGAAGGTTGTCTCTGGTACACAGGAAGGTGCAACTGGTATGGTTGTTAAGGTTGAGCAGCATGTCCTCATAATATTATCTGATACAACAAAGGAACACGTAAGTGATAATTCTAATCTTGATGTGGCATGGGAGCAACGTTGTAGACTTCATGATTAGCTGAAATAATAGAAGTATCTGTTATCTTCAGATACGTGTGTTTGCTGATGATGTTGTAGAAAGCTCTGAGGTAACTTCTGGTGTCACAAGAATTGGGGACTACGAGCTTCATGATCTAGTGCTTCTGGAGTAAGATGTTCCTATCTGTTCAGAAATTACTTAATTTTTTATTTATTTAATGGTAATATACGGGGGCTCAAATTTTTTTAAACTTGTTTTGGTGCAGTAATATGAGTTTTGGTGTAATTATTCGTGTAGAAAGTGAAGCATTTCAGGTTGGTGATCTTGCTAGAGTGTTCAATGTTCAGCACCCTGTTCTGTAGATACTCATGTGTTTGACTTTCTTATTTAGGTTCTCAAGGGAGTTCCTGACAGACCTGAGGTTGCTCTTGTTAAGTTAAGAGAGATTAAATGCAAGCTTGATAAGAAAAACAGTGTGCAAGATCGGTATAAGAATACTGTAGCTGCAAAAGATGTTGTGAGGATTATTGAGGGTCCCTGCAAAGTGAGACCCTATTTCTAGCTTCTTTGGTCTTTTTAGAAGGGTTTGTAATCTTTGTCTCATCACTGTTTTTTTCATGTTAGGGGAAACAAGGCCCTGTGGAACATATACACCGAGGAATCTTGTTCATCTATGATCGCCATCACCTTGAGCATGCAGGCTTTATATGTGCTAAAGCCCATTGTTGTGTTATTGTGGGAGGATCACGTGGCAATGGTGATAGAAATGTGAGTAATTTGCTCTCTTATTTTGAAATTCAATGTTATATATGTTCTTATTGATAGATGTGCACCTTGTTTTTAGTACTTATTGTTGAGTTTTCTTATATATTAGTTCTGTGTCTATTTTTAGGCTGTTTGCTATATCCATCTTTCTTTTCAGCATGCGTGTTTTGTTATTTGTACTCATTAATGATGCTTCTTTGCTGCTTTTGTGTCAATTATTAGGGTGATTCATACTCAAGATTTGCTAATCTCAGAACTCCACCTCGTATTCCTCAATCCCCGAAGAGATTTTCTCGAGGAGGTCATCCAATGGACTGTATGTTTCTGTTCTTCAAGGCCTCCTCTTTTGTACATATGATGCCACTAGGCTTTCTTAAAGTTAATTCTTGTATCAGAAAGAATTTTGTTGTTAACTTCTAGTTCTATATGGTTTAGCTGGGGGAAGGCATAGCCATAGAGGTGGAAGAGGAGGGCATGATGGTTTGGTTGGTACAACAGTAAAAGTCCGCCAGGGTCCTTTCAAAGGCTACCGTGGGCGTGTAGTAGAAGTTAAAGGCTCATTAGTTCGGGTAGAATTGGAGTCACAGATGAAGGTTGTCACAGGCAAGTTTACTTTATCTGGGGGAAGTGCTTCCTTGGTTACCATTATTTCAATGTGGCTTATAACTTTTGTTGTATGTGCAGTTGACCGCAATTTTATTTCTGATAATGTGGTTGTTTCTACCCCATATCGGTAAATATCTAATGTTCTTCTGACTCTTCTAATTTGTTTAAAAAATATATAAAATTTGACTATTTGTATTTTTTTTTACCAGTGATGCTCCTCGCTATGGCAGTGGGAGTGAGACTCCCATGCATCCTTCTCGAACTCCATTACATCCGTATATGACTCCTATGAGAGATCCTGGAGGTTTGTTCTTTCAATCTTTTGGTTTCTGTTCCAGAAATAAGGGCAACTTAAACAACTCAACTTTTAAAATACAATTAAATTTAGTGTTTGCTATTTGAAACTTTCCCCCTTTTTGGTCATGAAAATATATCTTCTTATTTATTTATTTCATTTTCGTGTCTATTTCTGCAGCAACACCCATTCATGATGGCATGAGGACACCTATGCGTGATCGAGCATGGAATCCTTATACGCCAATGAGTCCGCCAAGGTTGTCATAAAGTTTGGCTATATTCCTTTCTTTCCCCATCTCCCCATCCCCTGTTTTTTCTTGTTATGGGTAAAGAAAGATTTGCATATGAAATTGACTTGGTTGTTTTGTGGTTGGATAAGCATGCTGGCATTAATAAATTGGGACTCCTTTTTTTAGTAGAGGAATTTTAAGTTTCCTTGCTTTCAAAGCTTACACAAACACACACATTATTGATAAATAGCTTCTAAAATTTTAATTGGTACATGTGTACTCTGCGATGTTTATAAACTGTGTGTAATGCTTTCCTGTGTTCAGAACTGGATTATAGATGTGAATAGTTTTGTTGCTTATTTGTTTTGGAGAGTTGAGGGATAATGCCAACATCCAAGAACAGTCTTGATAATCGAAAATGAAATTTTGGTAGTCTTGGGTTTGAAAGAGAAATTTGAATCTATGATTTCATTTTGAGAGTGAAAGTTTCAGATTGGCATGAGCATGGAGAATTCTTATTTTTTTTATAAAAACATAAGCATGGAGAATTAACATGAGTGTGTTTTAAGTTTTTATGGTTAGATATTCGAAACTACCTAGCAAAGCATATTAACTTGTACTTCCCGAGTTATAAGTGACTCGTTTAATATATGCTGCTGTTATGTCTCTCTCTTCCTAGTCTGTCTCCTTTTTCCACTCTTTTTTCCTTTTGTTGGAAAGCTTCCTTTTATCTATTTATATTAGGATGCTCTAGAGAATACTGTGTGCATTGTGACTGATGACTGATATTCTTGAAATTTTATTGCTGAAAATTTAGGGATAATTGGGAAGATGGAAACCCTGGCTCTTGGGGAACCAGTCCACAATATCAGGTCAGGAATCTTGCATATTCAGTCTGACAGGTTGGGAATATTTTTGTTTTTTGTTCTTTCGCATTCGTAGTAACTGTATTGTATTTTTTTTTTCCCCTTTCTCCAGCCAGGAAGTCCTCCTTCACGTACATATGAAGCGCCAACTCCTGGTTCTGGTTGGGCCAGTACTCCTGGCGGCAATTATAGTGAAGCTGGAACACCAAGGGATAGCAGTTCTGCCTATGGTACTGATTTACATTATTTAAACACCCAGACACATGAACACATTTTTTTAACATTTGATGTGCTCTAATCTTGCGTGAGAGTAACTCAGTTTATGTCCCTGTTGCAGCCAATGCTCCTAGCCCTTACTTGCCATCAACTCCTGGTGGACAGCCAATGACACCAAATTCAGCTTCCTATCTTCCTGGCACTCCTGGAGGGCAGCCAATGACACCGGGAACTGGTGGTCTGGATGCCATGTCTCCTGTCATAGGTTCGATTTGAATTCGGCTTTTTACCTTTGCTACCTTAGAGTCATACTGATGGTTCAATAGACACAAGATTTTTTCATATTGCTTAAGTATTCTTTTTTTAAAATTATCGTATGACTGGACAACAGCTTTTAGCAATATCCTGTTTTTCTCTTCTCTTGATTTTTTGGATGTTTAAATTTCCAATTGTAACTCTTTTGGGACTTTCCTGTCCACATGCTGTGTACTTGAATATCTCTGTTTTCTGATAAATATTTATTTTCTTCTCAAGAAAATAAATTGATGAAAGTGTTTTTAGAAACAGCCCAAGTCTAACTACTTGGAGTTGGCTGCAAGCTCCCCAACCCTCTGCTATTTTTGGCCATTGATCTTCAAAATATTTGAAGATAGAGTTTTGTTTTTGTGAATATCAATCTAACTATTCATCTAATTTGCAGGCGGGGACAATGAAGGGCCATATTTCATGCCAGACATATTGGTAAATGTACGCAGGTCGGGAGAGGATTCTGTTGTAGGAATTGTCCGGGAGGTGCTTCCGGTATGTCTGGTTAAATTCTTATATTAAGTCTTTCTCAGCCTTTTTTTGTATTTAATTATGATATGAAATCCCTGCAAGAGAAGTTGGGCGTACTTGGGGCTGAGGGTTGCAACAAAAACTGTGGAGATATGGAAAGCATCTAAATCTTTTTAACATGTTAAATGGATGGTCACCCAAAAAACGTTTACCATTTTTTCATTTATTTTGCTGATCTACACTGCCAAAAAGTCGAAATTTGTTAGTGTGAATGGGGTAATAATATATGTTAACAATGCTTTTGTTCCATATCTTCCAGGATGGCTCTTGTAGGATTGTTCTTGGGTCAAGTGGCAATGGTGAAACCATAACAGTTCTTCCTAATGAAATGGACGTGGTAGTACCAAGGAAAAATGACAAGATTAAAATCATGGCTGGTGTGCTACGTGGTGCCACTGGTAAGTTGATTGGTGTGGATGGCAGTGATGGAATTGTAAAGGTGGACGACACTCTTGACGTTAAGATTTTAGACTTGGTTCTTTTGGCAAAGCTAGCACAGCCATGATTGACATGGCAATAAGAAGAAAAATGTGTATTATATATATATCATTGTTAGTTATGGAAAAAGGTTTTGAGGGATTCATCTTTTTTTTGTTGAAAATCTCTCTCTGTTGTTTGAAATGTGTTTATAATGTAGGTCATGGTGGTAGACAAGTATGTTAAACGGGGTTGAATTTAAATTTAGTATTGGATGACAGCCTAATGAGGAAATATTTTAATATAAATGCTGTTAAAAGATGGGTCACTTGCAAGGTTGTCAAAATCGGGATCCTATGTAAGATCGTTGAAGGTATGTGGGATCGTGAATCGTAGGATCGAATCGTGGATCGTAAGATCCTACATTATTTAAGGAAAAAACAAAAAATACATATTGGTATGTTAAATAATCACATAAATTATACATTCATTGATATAATTACAATACATCATTACATCCATTTGCAAGCATCATTTAAAGAGGCCAAAAACCTCAAAATGTGACACTCTATTGGGATATTTTTTATTTGAGTCCAACTGACACTCTCTCTATATTAGAGTAGAAAAACTTGGTCTATTGGGATTTTATTTTTCATTTTGGTCCAACTGAGTCTTCTGTCAAGTTAAAGAAGATTATAAGAAACCAAAGTTGTTTAGGATCGTCAAAATCATGCGATCCTACCAATCCTGAACGATCGCTAAGATCCTTGAAAGATCTATATCGTTTTGAGTAGGTGGAATCGTAAAATCGTAGGATCGTAAGATCCAGATCGGGATTTTGACAACCATGGTCACTTGTGTGGACCTGGATCTGAAAAGATGGAGATGGCAGCCAGAAATGATGAAGCTGTTGGGAAACGGCGAAGAGCTTGGAGCAGTGGAAGGGCTGGTGGCAGAGAGCCAGCGGAGGTGGTTGGATATTATGAAGCTGGTGCCAAAATGGGAAATCACAAAGATGTTGGGAGACTTGGGAGTAGAGGATGGGGGGTGGATGCTTGATAATTAGAGTTGGAGAAGGGTGGTGCTACTAGAATGAAATGGTGGAGTTTGGGGAGTTATTTTGTGTGTAATGGTGGTGGGTAGAGGTCAGTTGGACTTGCCTTGGTAGAGGTAGAATGCTTTCAAAGGAGGCGGAGCAGATGGGTGGGATTTGTAGAGCTATTTGCATAGATATGGGTAGTGTTAACCTCTCTCTCATCCAGAAAGTCCTCACCTCCCTCTCTCAGCTCAGCTCAACTCACCTCCTCCTCCTTAATGGCTCCACTCTCCTCTTTTAAGTTACCGTATGTATATGTGGGTTCTATTTACTGAGGTAGCAAAAACTATATACCTCGTGTGGGACGGAAGGATTCTACATTTCTACTATACATACATATAATCATATAGATAAGTGAATATACATAATTAATTAAAAAAAGAGTAAATTGTCTGCTAAATCCCCATTTAAGTGAAATTCAAATCTTTCAAAATGGCTGTACTTTTAACTACAAATATGGCTGTTATAAAGGAGCCTTATATTATCAGAAGTCCCTTTAAGGGGCACGTAAGCGGTTCGTAACTTTGGTAATGAGCGTTCGAGCTCGGCTGGTAAGAATAATAGGATGTTCAAGTAGTTTGAGGCTTTGAGCTCACATGCCATGTTTGAACTTACGCTTCTTTGAGCTCACATGCCATGTTTGAACTTACGCTTCTTCAGACTTCTAGTAGCCTGAACAGGGCGGTTCACTAGTGAGTTGTCAAGTCAGTCTAGCTTTATGCTAAGTGTAAAAAAGTTTATTTTTATTAGGTAATGCTACGGAGACATCAACTTTCATATTCATTATAATTTAATTCATATTCGCAATAATTGATTGTTATTGACAAGTTTTTATTAGTTTCAATTAAGGCTCACTATTGATATCGTATTTTTTTTACCTACAAATAACAATTTGCCAAATTGATAGTTGTGAATTTTTGTGTGCATTCAGAATTTTTGTTTAATTATACCTTAAGTTACACCAGGATTAAATGATGTTTGATGAAGTATAAACTAGGTAATATGGAATTGACTAGTGCACACAATTCTATGTGTAGCAGGCACTAGTGTGTAATAAGCAATTTTTTTTTTTGGGGTCAGAATGGGGTACTTAGACACAACAAGTCTATTACAAAATGTGTTAGCTTTGTCACTAGCTAACAGAAATTTCGCCACAGGCGGTGGTTCCACAAAAACTACAAAAGAAAAACTACGTCTAGTCCCTACTCTAGCTAGAGCATTCGCGCAATGATTTGCTTCACAGTAGAACCCATTTGTTGGGGATGGCTCTCAGAAGGGTCCTGCTTGTAGTTAGTCAAAAGAGGCTCCATTAGCATATTGGTAGAATCACTATTCATTAGTTGAACAACACTCTTAGCATCCAATTCAACAATAAGGCTATTAAGATTGAGATCCTTGGCCAAAATAAAACCATCTCTTAAGGCCCACAACTCTGCCATAAAGCTATTAGTGCAGCCAAGACTTCTAGAAAATCCAACAACCCAGTCTTCATTGTGATCCTTGATCAGTCCACCTCCTCCAGCATTACCAGGAGACCCCAATGCCGAACCATCAGTGTTGAGTTTAGCCCAACCCACTGGTGGTTTCCTACAAGTCATAGGGATAATGGACTTGGAGAGATTTTAGCTCTCATTCCTATAGCAAAAAATTCAGCAACACTTTGTTTGCATTTCTCAACAGCTTTAACATCAAGAATACCAGTCCTAAACACACAAGCATTACGTTGCAACCAAAGGTGCCAAATTCCCATAAGAAATACCATACCCCACAGGATTCCTATACATTTGGAGACAATTTTTGTATTACAGTTAACTTCCAACCATTCCTTAATGGGTTTGTTGAGTGATTCCCTCAGCATATGGGGGAAATTTAGCTTCAGCCAAAAATCTTGAGCAAACTCACATGAACGTAGCAAGTGATCAAGTGATTCAGTCTCTTTAAGGCACAACGGGCATGTAGTATTGAGGTTTAAACCTTTTGAACCTAGTACTTCACCAGTGGGAAGGCTATTATGCATGCACAACCATAGGCAGAACTGAACTCGAGATGGTGCAGTAATCTTCCAAACCCATGACATAGCTATAGTATCCAGGTTCAAGGGGTTTAAGCCTCTTGCCAATAAATAAGATGAAGAAAGAGAGAAAGAACCATTTTTGGAGTAGGCCCACATGAGTGAGTCTTCAGCATTAGTGTCACTGTCACATGAGAAAGGGGTTGCTTTCATGCTTTCTAGAATTTGATCAGGCAGTACAAAGGAGCTGTTTTGCAAATTCCAACCAATGCCAATGTCAAAGCATTGGTGCAACATCACTTTGTCTTCATCTCTTGAAAGTGGTCCTTTAATAAGACTTCGAAGGGTGCTATTAGGGAGCCAAAAGTCAAGCCAAAGGTTTACATGGAGGCCATTTTTCACTGACCATCTTAGACCTTTGACATAAATAGGCCCTCATTTCTTGCAAGTTGTCCAGATTCTTGAGCATGGGAGATTTCTGCCCTCCTCAAACAGCCTCTTAGGAGTGAGATATTCCTTAGCCAACATCTTTGCCCAAGGGGCTCCATTTTCATTAGCTAATTTCTAGCATAATTTAGCCAAAATGGCTTGATTCCTGTACTACATTTGGTATAGGCCAAGACCACCTCTGTCCTTAGGGAGAGTAACAGTGTTCCAGTTTACCATGTGCATTCTTCTATTCTCAACAGTTGAACCCCACAAGAAGTCTCTTAATAATTTGTCAATTGCTTCACACACTTTAATCAGCAAGGATTGGCATTGCATCTAATACTCTGCTACAGGGATAGTTGTTGATTTGGCTAACACCATTTTCCCAGCTTTAGACAGGAACTTGGTTTTCCAACCACTTAGTTTCTTTTGAACTTTGTCAATAACAAAGTTAAAAGCATCTCCACTCCTACCTTTATAAATTAGAGGAAAGCCCAAGTAACGACCCAAATTCTGAGTTGCATTTATCCCTAGTTTTCTGCAAATCGATCTTTTACATCTTCTAGAAACATTTGAAGAAAACAAAGCACGAGATTTAGCCAAATTCATCTTTTGTCTAGCAAGCTTGCAAAAAGTATCCAACACTTCTACAATTACTTCACAATTCTTGGCATTGGCTTTAGCAAAAAGCATGAGATTATTTGCAAAAGACACATGAGAAAAACTTGGACTGTTCTTGGAAGCCTTGATTTTGTCCCATCTATTGTTTTCACACATGGAACTGATCTGAGCTCCCAGAAATTCTATGCAAAGGAGGAAAATGTAAGGGGAGATGGGGTCTCCCTGTCTAATTCCTCTTGAAGGCTGGAATGAGTCCAATTTATTGCTGTTAAAAAGAATAGCAGTTGAAGTACTGGAGATGCAACTCATAATAAGATTGATGATGTTGGAAGGGAAGCCAAAATGATTCAACACCATCCTAACAAAACTCCATTCCAAAAGATCATAGGCCTTTTCCAAGTCAATTTTAACCACCATGTACCCATCATTTCCTTTCCTCTTCTTAAGTGAGTAGATCAGCTCTTAGGCAATTATCACATTATCCGTACCCATCCTGCCAGCCAGAAAAGCAAGTTGCATTGGAGATATCAAGGAAGGCAACAAAGGTCTTAGTCTTTGAACCAAGATTTTTTGTCACAATCTTATACACAGCGTTACATAGACTAATAGGTTTATAGTGACTAACCAATTCTAGCCCACTAAGTTTTGGAATTAAAGCAATCAGAGTTTGATTTAGGTAGTTCGAAACTTGTTGGCAAGAGAAAATATTCTTGACCTCCCTTCTGACTAAATCTCCAACTAGCAACCAGAACCTCTTGAAAAATCCAGCATTCAGTCCATCTGTCCTAGAGCTTTGAAAGGCTTCATGGTCTTTAGGGCACCCCAAATTTCCTCATTAGAAGGGCAATGTGCCATGGAGTTGGCTTCTTCCATTTTGATGAGGAAATTTGGGGTGCCCTGAAGACCATGAAGCCTTTCAAAGCTCTTGGGACAGATGGATTGCATGCTGGATTTTTCTAGAGGTTCTGGTTTACTCATACTAAAAATGGTATAGACAAAAAAAAAGGATTTAAAGGCAATTGACTATGAGAATTCCAAAGAGCCATTTGAACCCATAAAATCACAAAAATAAGAATATTTTGCAAAAAAATGAGAATTATGTTTAGACTCATGCCACAACTTAACTACCAATTTTAATGGATTAATTTACTTAGTTGTCGAGTAGTTATTAATCAATATTTAAGCAAAATAGTATAGAAGACTTGCACAAAGACAATATTAAATCGCAATAGTAAATGTTGATAAACACATTCAAGTCAACACAGTAAAGAAGACTCACACAGAAATTCATGGAGTGAACCAAAAGTTGTAAAAATACTCAAGGTCAAAACAGCACCTAACAAGTCCACTATTGAAGGTTGTTGTGGTCTAGACAATGCATGATTTCCTGTATATGTGGTCAACCTAATTGCTTGAGCCCTTCTATGCTCTAGCTATCAATTGTAGTCAACCTAATTACCTTGTGCATTCAAAGTTACTTATTGCCAAAAGTCGATTTGTTGACCACAAAAAAACCAATCTCCTGATCACTCCAAAACTTCTTGAAAATTTGATCTAGCTTATGTGGTTTCAAAACTACTCCGACACAACTATGCCGATTATCTATTCTAGAATCTATTTCTCTTTTATACAAATCCACTATTATTTAGATACTCTCATAATAAATAGGTGTAAAAGCGTTTTGCTATATACTACTTTTAAGGATACAAAGAAGTTGCCCAATTGGAAATTCAGCAGTCGCTCCTTGACATTCGAAGTAACTTCTTGTCCACTCGATCTTCATTTTGAGCTGGATCCAAAGAGAAAGGAAAAGAGCTGCCCATTCTCTAGCCAATCCTTGGGTGGTTGCTGTCAGTTTGGTCTCAAAGGCGCCTGTTCCAATTTTGAGTGTCTTTGAGAATAATTTAAAGGGTGCTATGTAGACATGCGACTTCGTTCTTTTGCGTTTATTCCTTCTTTCTACTTGTATTTTGTTTGCAGGTTTGCTATTGTTTTTTTTGATATTAGGGAAAAAAAATGTTTGTCCTTTTTTTTTTTACCCTAGAGAGGAGGGGTCTTAAGATGAAATTGAATTTGTAATGGAAAATTGGTCCTTTGATTCAGCGTAATCCGTCACTCATTATTAGTACCATTATAATTTATAAAGCAAAGATGACAGGAATAAAATTCATCATCATGGCTAACCCCTGAATTTCTTGATTAATGACCTAATCAATGAGGCTCCAAGCACAACGTTCAAGTAAGATCGTATTATCATGAAAGTGTAATCTATATATGATTCTATACTTCAAGTGCATTATATTCTTCTCAAAAAAAATAAAATAAAAGAAAAGTGCATTATTGGTGCTCTCGCAGTAAAAGCAAAGCATTTTTTTTTAGTTCACATCACTCTCCAACTACCGAGAGGAACATACACACAATACTGGATCTCCTTATTATGCAACTTTAACGTCACACATAATGACAAAATTATCATTAAGCTTCCTAACATTAACTTCTACGACGTCGGTACCTATGTTATGTAATCTTTCACACTTGCAAATTCAATTGCTATGTGTTTAAGTGATGACAGGTCTCATTAATGCTTAGATGGGCCCATGTTATAACGTTGTGCAGAGTTTAAGTGGTGCGGGATCGGTGTGGCAGTGACCATACATAGGACTCCTTTTTGTAGATTTCAAAAAAAAAAAACAAAGACCCGAAACTTCCGCTAACCAGAGTACCTCCAAAGTGAATAAACAACTCATTGAAGGGCATTTTGGTCTATAAATATCCTATATAAGGACTTACCTCCTTTCCTTGCTCAATGCTCATACAACTCTCATCTCATGTACTTATTATTCACATAACTAAACTGAGAGAGAAAAGATGATAAGTGGGAATGATTTCTACAAGGTGATGTGTGCAATGGTTCCTCTGTATTTTGCAATGCTGGTAGCATATAGCTCAGTGAAATGGTGGAAGATATTCACACCTGAGCAGTGCTCTGGTATTAACCGGTTTGTTGCTGTGTTTGCGGTTCCAGTACTTTCCTTTCACTTCATATCTCAGAACAATCCTTACCAAATGGACACAAAATTCATACTTGCTGACACTTTCTCTAAGCTTCTAGTCCTTGTTTTGCTCTCAGTTTGGGCTGTCTTCTTTAATGGAGGCTTGGATTGGCTTATCACTCTCTTTTCAGTAGCTACGTTGCCTAACACACTTGTCATGGGCATTCCTTTGCTCAAAGCCATGTATGGAGATTTCACTCAGAGCCTCATGGTGCAATTAGTTGTGCTTCAGTGCATCATATGGTATTGTGATCACCACTAATTCTCTTTTCCCTTCCTTTTAATTTTTATTTTTTCATTATCAAATTTTAAATGTAAATAGCCTAGTCTTTATCTTGACTCTTGTAAAAGCTTGAAAGGTCTTTTTCTTTTTTCTGCTCTCTCTGTGTATGTGATAGTTACTTAGCTTGAACTTTTATAAAAAGTATGTAGAAAGTTAAAGCAGTGATTTTTTTCCCCCACAGTGTTCACATTTTTTTTGTCTCTAGATGTATTTAATTAGACACGTCCACACATACCAAGTAATTACATTGAAAAAATTTTGAACCTAGAATCTTGTTAATCTTATAAGGTTTTGGCAACCACTAGATCATTCTTGGTATTCTCGTGACATTAAAAAAAGAATACCAATCCTTCCTCATATGTTTATATAAAAATTCATGAAGTTTAGAAATAAAGTATTTTTTACGATATCTTTCACACTTGGATTTATTATGATTAGACTATAATAAAAATAGTATCTATGAAAATGTTTTGCGTTTCTCATATATGTCCAAAGAGTATATAATATATATATATATATATATATATATCCAAGAAATGATAGTTGTATTTTTATTTTCTTTGCAGGTACACACTATTGCTAATCTTGTTCGAATACAGAGCTGCAACCCTCTTAATCCAAACCCAGTTCCCAGGCAAAACAGCAGCCTCCATATCCAAAATCGAGCTAGACAATGACGTGATCTCCCTAGACGGCCGTGACCCACTTCACACCGAATCAGAGGTCGAATCCAACGGCCGAATCCGCGTCCGAATCCGAAAGTCGACCTCCTCCGCCGCAGACTCCATCAACACCCCACGACCCTCCAACCTCTCCAACGCCGAAATCTTCTCCGTCAACACCTTCGGCGGCGGCGGTGGCTACCGCTCCGGCGCCAGCCCTCAGTACTGCATGTCAGGCTACGCCTCTTCCGACGCTTATTCCCTCCAGCCCACACCTCGCCAATCAAACTTCAACAACAACGAGTTGGATCAACTGGAGATGATGAACGCTGCCAATACCAACAACACCAACACCCCTGTTTCGGTTTGGTCAAGATCACCAGTTGGGAGGCTTTTTCGCCACCCATCTCCGGTTTTCTCCGGCGTTAAAATGCTTTGGGACTCATCACCATCATCGGTGAAGTTCAGTAATACTCATCATGAAGAAGAAGAAGAAGAAGAAGAAGTAGAAGAGAGACAAGGGTCATCTACTAACAATCACGTTGTGGTTGCACTTGCTGCAGCAGGTACGTACGTAGTTACTTACGTTCGTTTTTTTTTTAACGTGCTCTCTCTCTCTCTCATCTCTCTGTGTCTCCACCACACGCGCTATAGTCTATACCATAACACAGTGTAGTGTCATAGTGTGTACATGCTAACTTTATCTGCTCCATGCGTCGTCGTTTTCTTCAACAAACGTCTGTCTGTATTAAACTTTATCATTATGTGTGAAACATGTAAGCCTTTTTCAGGTGGGCTTGTACGTTTTGTCTCCAAAGTTTATCATTTGTATCGATCTGACCCGATAAAGCTGCTCTAATTTGGTCTCTGTCTTTATAGCCCAAATATTCTCAAAAAAAAAAAACTTTAAATTTTTCATTAATAATTTTAAAGACTTCAAATTTTTCTTCATAAGTGATGAAATGTGATTGAATCGCATATCATGACATAACAATAATTATGAAAAATATTGGGACTCTAACATTTTTATAAAGAGATTAAATTCGGTAAAGATATGGTGTAAAACTTATATTTTACACTTCTTATCTTAACATGTTACACCATCTTATCACATATTTAAGAATAAGTATAACACCTAATTAATTTTAATATCCATATATAAATCTAACCAAATTATGAGTTCATTAAAATATTATTAGGTGTGGTAGGATGTATTAAATTTTAAGTAAAATATTGATGTGATAATATTTTATTAGATAGTATAAAACATAGGTTTTACCTTTCATCCTTACTAAATTTAAACTCTTTTATAAAATATATTTTTTACCCTTTAAAATGAAAATAACTTTAACCTTGTTTTTTTATGATGTCATTGGAAAAAGAAAATAGATTGAAATAGATCTTAGATAGTTTAGGGACAATTATTCTAAAACACAAGGGTTCTATAAATAACAAATTACGCATTTTGTTATAATATGATAATATAGTCTACTTTAATCGGTGACCCATCACAAAAGTGGTAGCCATAAAAACTCTCTAAAAAATATCCCTAGGGGAAACAAAAAAGCAATTGAGATCTCTCTCATCTCTTAAAAGCAAATAACCTCTCTAGATGGGAAAAAAAAAAGAGAAGACAGGTATTTCTAGGATTTTATTATTATTTATTTTAAAAGCTTCTAAGAATTATCTAAGTCAATATTAAACAATTTTAAATAGAGGTTCAATATATATGATTAGGTTAATATACTCTAATTTTGTATCAAATTTCCTAAATTATATTTCAAATTCACTCTAAGCAATTTGTATCATATACCCCTCTAATTTGAAACAACTTCCAACAAATTATTTCACTCTATTTAAAATTACTTTTAAACCATTTGAAGCTAATACAATTTTTTTTTTTTTTGACAATTCCAAAAAGTTATCATTAACAGCACACAAACTTCATTGAAAATTTAAAGATTATGTTTCAAAGAACTCGTTGAACCTTTTCAACAAATTTTCATAACAATTGAAATTTAATAACTTCTTTGGAAAAAAGTTAAACATTAACCAAAATCATTGTATCATATATAACAACAGAAATTACGTTAGAAAAGTAACAATTAAGTACATAAATTGGTCAACAAATGTCCTTTTTTCTTTTAACCTAAAGTGAAGCAATCTAAAGATCAGCATTTTGCATACCTTTATCAAATGATATCTTTATAGAATTTTTTTTTCAAGATTTTGCAAAACTAATAGAAAAAAAAAATACATAGGTAGTTTTAAATTTATATAATCTCTTGTACTTAAATTTTTTGTCCTATTAATTGCAATTCCCCATTTAGAATTTGTAGTCATTTAGTATATATCACCAATCATTCTGAGATGTTTGGTGAATATAGATTGATCATTTTTCTAAAATGTGTCCCAGTCAACGCAGGGAATATAAACTAGTACTTTGTACTGATACCGTTAATCTTTAATATATATATATATATATATGCTACTTCTTTTTTTTATTTTTATAAGTATATAAAAGCTACTTAGTTAACTAAGCTTTCGTTTACTAGATTAACTATCTTATTAGAAAACATACTCTAAATTTTGCATAAGAAAATATGCGCGTTTGTAATGATTAGTTGAAAAGGCTATGATTGGGTTGAGGTTATAATACTTTATTTGAAACTACATTCTTAAAAGAATGATTAGGATTATAAGGTTTTTAGTTTTTTATTATTATTTAATTTATTGAAAAAAAAAAAAACCTTCTTAGCAATTTAAATGTTTCTTTCCAAAAAAAAAAAAAAAAAAATTCCTTAATTTTGATTAATAATGAATAGAATTTTGAGAATGATAAATTATAAATTTGAACCTCAATCTCATTTAGGGAAGTATATTTTGTTATTTAATACGGAGTTAACATTATACAAGATGTGTTTGGCTTTCCTCTAATGTATTTGAACACTAGAAGTGAGACAGAAGTGACATTTGTCTTAAATGGTCATTTGCATGCTTGTGTTCTATTTTATGTCCTTGTGCGCATGGTGCAAATCGCACCCATAACATAAGATAGGATATATACCAACTTAGAGTCTAATGATAAATAGTTTTATATGGATAGTCTAAAAAGTTAGACAACGCTTCATCACGCTTAGTACATAATTTTTTATAGAAATATTAGCACGATTTATTATAATTAAAATATAATAAAATGATATTAACAATATATCTAGATGCAAATGATGTTACTATAATAGCAATAAATCATATCAATAATTGTGAAAATATATATATATATATATATATTTTATGTCCAAAATGTCTACATTTTATATTCATTGTATAAATTGTCACTTTTAATTTTTGCTTTTATTGTTTTTGGATATCCCCTAATTGAGTGCTCACAGATGACTTGACAGAACAAAACAAGTGGCCCCCTCCACTCCGCACCAATAGCAAAATAAATATGTTAAAAAAAAACCTACAAATGTGGTCAAAAGTAATCTCCAATTTTATACACCCAACATTTTGCTTAGTCAGAATTTTAATCGATAGGTGCCATCATTTGTTCGAGGCACGTGTGTAATGATATAGGAGGGCCTACTTCATTTCCAAAATGTTAATCATGTTAAAGAATCCAATATGGTAACCCCAACCCAAAACTTTCATTTTGTAATTATTTTGTCTATGTGTCTCCTAAACCTAAAAAAAGAAAAAGAAAAAGCAAAGTAGAGTCTAACACAGTAACACTACTACCTTGCCACGTGAATAACCATCCAATTTTAACGTTGATAATTTGATTAAACTGGGTATAACTTTCAGGGCCATAAAGCCAAAAAAACCCTAACTCAATTAATAAAGTATTTTATAATTGAATGTTTCTCAAAAAAAAAAGAATAAGATTTATGTTCAATTTTCTGTTTATATTAAAAATTATTTTATGTTTTGACCTAATAATAAAGAATAATTATCATAAAGTAGGCGTCATAAACTTGAAATATTATTGTATTTATATAAATAAAAAAAAGGGGATTTACAAGTTAATTGTATCTCATTTCGATATTAACAATGCATTTATCTTTCATTATTCTGTCAGGAAAAGAAATTAGCTTCAGAGATAGCACAAAAGTTCAAATTCCAGAGGAAACAGATACGAAGGGTGCTGAGATTAGTCAAGAAATGCCACATGCTTTGGTCATGTTGAGGCTTATACTAATTGTGGTTGGACGGAAGCTTTCTCGCAACCCAAATACATACTCAAGTGTATTAGGGGTTTTGTGGTCTCTAATCTCATTCAAGTGAGTAGGTTTATTTGGTTTATATTTGATTAGGTAAATGCATTATATTTTCAAATTAAATAAACCAAGAAAATATAAGTAATCTGAAACACACACATTGAAGTCATCCTTATCAACTTAAACTCAATGGGAAAAAAAAAGTCATCCTTTTCAACTGACATACTTTTGTTTTATCAAAGTGGTGTCATGAACCCCAAGTCAAATAGATATTGTAAAATAAAGGAATATAATCATTTTCATTTCACTTCAAAATAGAAGAAAGATATTTTTTTGTTGAAATATGGAGAATCGGAAGTCACTTTGACAAATCGTTTGATCGACTCAGTGGATGTATTCCATCAACATCGATTATTTCCTGCTCGAGGAAGTGTGCAATCGTTCATGAATGAGGTCATGTCTTGTGTTTGAAATTGATTACTCGAAAAAAGAATTAGATTGTGCAATAATGAGAGTAAAAAAAAAAAAATACTTACCTAAAATATATTATCCTTTAAAGAGGGTTCAAATTGTTATGATAATTAAAATTTCAAATGAACTTAACAGTGTCATTATATTTAGATTTATAATATTTAATTTGAATTAGGCCATGATTTTCCTACTGGCATGTACAATCTTTTATCATACATGAAGATTTTTAATGAATAATTATATATGTAATAATGTCAATCATAACAAGGTTTTTTTTTTTTTTTTTTTTTTTTTTTTTTGATCTTGCAGATGGAATGTAGGGATGCCCAGTTTGGTGAAATACTCAATAAAAATAATATCAGATGCAGGTCTCGGAATGGCCATGTTCAGTTTAGGTATGTATTATGTCAGCATAATATATGACAAACGCAACATACAGACATTTCATACATTTGTTAGCACAAACTTGGTCATAATCACATGCACACTTCAAAATTCATATAATTTTCATGTTGGGCATGAGATATACCAAAATTGTATTTTGATAAAAATAGTGTTTATTATTACACACAACTTAATTCACACATTTCTATACACAATTGAAAAAGCAACTGAAATCATGATCGAATTTAACTTTTTGATAATGAGCTATTGGTAATTGCTGCAGGGCTGTTCATGGCCCTCCAACCCCGGATTATTGCTTGTGGAACAAAAAGGGCAACAATAGGGATGGTGATTCGCTTCCTTTGTGGGCCCATAATAATGTCAGCAGCATCGGTTGCTGTTGGATTAAGAGGTGTAAAACTACATGCTGCCATTGTACAGGTACCATATATGATATGCACAACTGAAGAATATATATACATGCATGCTTATTTCTTGTATGAATGTACCTATTTTTTTGGACAGTACACTAGAAAGAGAGAGAGTAGAAGAATATGTATGTATATGTTTTTTACGGGTGGGAAACATTTCTGTTGTGTATTTGATAATGTTATTACTGAATCTCAGGCAGCTCTTCCACAAGGGATAGTACCATTTGTCTTTGCAAGGGAATATGGGCTTCATCCCGACATTTTGAGTACAGGGTAAGTTAGATGAACTCTGATTTTGAAGAATTTTCACCTACGTTTGTGAATAATAATATTGACATATAATAGAGTTTTATATCCAAGATAACATTGGATTAAAAAAAAAAAAAAAAATCTTGAGAGAGTTTTTAAAATTTGCTTTAAATTCATCAATAGCACCATGCATTGGAAAATACTCGGCAACCAGGTATATTTACTTTTGGCTTATAACAAAAAAGATTGCACTACATTGGCCACCCTGACTTTTCTTTTAACCGAATGAAGAAAATGCTTGTTTCTTTATTTCTGAGGCATGTGATTGGAATCTTGCCACTAAATCCTGCTTGAATGCCTAGAATTTATGTAGGCAACTCTAGCTACACTAAGAATAACCCTAAAATTAAGCTAATTAGGGAATGCGGATTATATATTGTAGGCGCAATGGGGATGCCTTTTGTGTAATTCAGTTGCTTCTTTTTGATATCCTAACCTTCATCACCACTTTACCAGTACCCCACCAGTAATAATTCTCATTGGAAACCCCTAATGTCTCTAGTAAGTACCGTGTTTCAAGTTGTAGGGTTATAGGATTTCCTTTATATTGAATAATGTTGTCTAATTTCACATGCATATTCATAAAAAAGAAAAAAACTACTGAACTTTTAACCTACCCCACGCTGCATAATGCAGCCCTAGAATATCATACATCAAGGATCTGCCTAGCTAGGAAATGAATAATTAACTAGGAAATTGTGGAGACACAATAATTTGGACATAACATAACTATATATGTGATTTGTGACTAGAAAGTCATTTACCTTTTGTTTCTTGACCTTTTACTTTAGTTATCCAATTAACAGTGGAAGTCCTTTTTACATTTGTATATTAGACTTAGGAATAGGATGATCCGTATGAAGATTATTTTGTAGCTGAAAACTTACGTTTCATTGTCAGAATGGCAGTAACTTCAATATTTTCCAACGATCATGTCTTTGACTTCTGTTTATTTTAGATAGCTTAATTATTTTATATAGTATTTATCAAAATATATGGTTTTTGGTAACATTTATGTTAAATGTGTTATAAAAAGCTAAAATTCAGTTTATTTTAAAAATAGTAGTATTTATCATACACACCTTAATGCACACATGCACTTTTCTACACAATTGAAAAAATAACTGAAATCATGATTTTAAAGTTAAAAATAAATTGTGACTAAAAGTCACGATTTCAGTTATTTCTTTTTTAGTTATATGTAAAAGTATGTGCATTAAGATGCGCATGGTTATCTTTTGCTAATTGTTTTGGATAATTGTAATTTCAACGAAGAGACTATGATCCTCTATATATAAATCTTTCTTTTGCAGGGTTATCTTTGGAATGTTAGTTTCATTGCCTGTAACACTCCTCTACTACATATGCATGGGTCTATGAAGAAAAAAGACGAGGATTAGAAAGTTTGAATAAAGCATATATGTATTGGAGCATCCAAAGTATTACGCACCTAGTAGCAAGCAATTAAGCAAGGAGTTCAACGAAAAGTACCATGTCCCAACAATATCATACGTTCCTTACCACCGACCATTTATATATGTGCATATATGGTCGGCCCCGTAATGTTGGATCTGGCCAACATGCCATATCATTACATTAGCTAGATCAATGCTTCGTAGCCTTTTCCTATTTATTGTAATCGCTATGAAAAAAGAAAAAAAGAAAAAAAGAAAAAAAAAAAGATTGACTTGCGTAGTGGATATATTATCAAAAGCCAAAAGGCTATTAATTAAGGTCAAACTAGAATGTGACAAGATCATATTTATATATATTAGGGTTTTCATGCTCCTGGGGTGACTGTCCTATAGTACATAGATTAGTGGTAGCCGAAAGGGAAAGCTTATCATGACCTATGATTAAGGTAGGAGACTTATTTTCTTTTAAAGTTGTGGCAACCAAAGTATGTTTTATTTATGAAAAAAAAAAAAACAAAGAGAAAAGTGAAAAGAAATTTATGTCATTTCCAACTTCTGTTTTTGTTTTTTCAAAATCCCGTAGCAATCATTGTTATACAGTGCAGGATTTTGATTTTCACATATCTACGCTTTTTTTTTTCATGTTTATTTTTATGTGTTAAAATGTAAATATTCTCACATTAATTATGAATTTGTGTAAAATAGTGGATGTGAACAAATGTGAAAGAATATTTTTCATAGGGTATTAGATGCTATCTCCCTAAAACTTTCATGTATGAAAAAGAGAAAATTTTGGCTTAAAATTCAAGCTTTGTACGAGATGAAGCAATATATCCTAAAGAAAAGGGAGGCATAAGGATTACATGTGCACAAAGCCTATGACAAGAGAACTTCCTTGCGGAAGAAGTCTTCGAACATAATAATTTTGTTTGTTTAGCTCAAAAGTATCTTTAGCTTCAAAATAGACTATTTATTGTCAAACATTCACGCCTACCAAATTGGACCTATATTTGGATTAGATACCCCCAGAGCAATGAATATGAAAAAAATTCATTCTAGAGGGACGTCATTCAGCAACCGAAATAGATTAATTTGTTTCTTTGCTAATTAGGTAAAATCTCAAAAAATGCCAATTTCTTTGTAATTGAATTCATACCTCCCTATGCACAAAGTACTTGAAGGTTTAGAAAGTGAAATTATTTTAATTGTAAATTTAGCAGTATGTTGTAATTATTTTTAAAAAAGAGAAGGGAAAAATCCAAAAAGAAAATGCCTTGCTTAGAAATTAACAATACTAACAAATTTTATTATCAAATAACGTACACGTATTGTATACTGCTAGTTGATGCAACGGAAAAGGTAAATGGTGGTTAAATTAATTAGGCCAAAGGAGGTCTTCTGTCTATGTTAGGCCACCTGGGTAATTTACTAATTAATACTAACAATACCAAAAAGCCCAAGAAATTGGGTAGCGATTACCTTAATATAATAAGTCTCAAGACATTCTATTGTCACCACCGCCCTTATTGGGTAAAGTGGTACCTTCTCTTGTCATAAGAGCATGGAGGTATCCATGGGCTCGCATATTCAAACCCTGGAAGGTGGATTTGGGGTGGGGTTTAGGATATTAGGATTTCTAACTATATTACCCGAAAAAAGAAAAAGAAAAATGAAAGAGACATTTAATTGTCATTTAATGGAGGGGGTTGGGGGTGGGGGAGTGGTAATTGCATGCATTACCATCATAGAGAAAAACTCAATGAGTAATTACTTAGAGGAGGCAAAGCAAGTGGGTGAGGTGTTCTCCTCCCCCATCATGACCTTTGATCAACCCTACAACTATTGTACAAAGATCAAAGAGGCCATCAATAGTGGTCACATAAACTATGTTGTATATTTTGATAAATACGAGGTTGTAATATTAGAAGTTGGATTAACAAGAATCCAATTGTGAAAGTGGGGAAAAACATTTATGCAAAATCTCAATCAAGTGAGATGTTGAGCAAGTGAGAGGCGAGTCTCTATATGGCTCTCTGTTTGAAATGCTGAAGAGTTGGGTTGATTGAGATGACAGGTGAGACTCTTTGTGAGTCTTTGTCTATGAGTTGGGTCAGCTGAAGTGCTAGGTGATAAATGAGTGGACCTTCTTGACTTGAAATTTTGCATAACTCGCTCAAGCAAGTGTTAGGCTAGCCTGAAATAATGTTTTTTTTTTTTTTTTTTTTTTTTTTTTTTTTTTTTTTTTTTGAGATTTTTTAATCTATTTGACATGGTTTCACATGTCCAACGGCCAAAGATTTTTCCGACTATTTTTTTGAAAGGGGTTAACACCTATTTAGTGTCCTTTCATGGTGCCTATTCATTGTTTATTATTATTATTATTATTTTTTATACAAGATAGAAATTTTACTTTAACCTAATCTAAGTGTATATGTGTGTGAAACTTTCTTCTGGAGACTTAAATCCCGGCCTTTACCCCCCACACCCCATAAGCACTTATACTTGTGGAGTGACCATCACACCAATAGTGTGCGGTGGTTGGTGCCTATTCATTTGAATCCTCATTACATCTATAAATAGAGACATGTTTAGTTATTTCTTGCAAGATATATAATATTTTTCTAGAAAATACATTATATAAGGAAGTTCTTGAGTATTTTCAGAGTTGCTATTTGCAAATACTCAAACTTTGTTGCATCCTGTAGACTGATTGCTTGTAGTCCTTAGCAAACTCTTTCAAGTGGGGGCAATTCCGACTTGGATTACCAGTTTCTCATTCACCTGCGAACAATTAGGGACAGATAGAGGTGGGATACTAGAGAGAGATCGTACTATTCGAAGTTTCTCTTTCAGCTTTCACCACTCGAACACTTCCTTCAAAAAGATTGGGATGAATTCTGATTAGGGAAGCCGGCACACACTGGGGACAGCTAACAACGTGTAGTGACTGTACCACTCTCTTTGACTCACATCGGGCACTCCACCGTCATGATTTAAGGAAGCAGGCTAGCTAGTGCTACAGATATAGATTGAGTCTGGCAAGCTTTTAAGTAAATACAAGGTGCTCCACTTCTAGAATATTAAGTAACTAATTGGTGAAGAAGGAAGGCTAGCTTATTTCATAGGAGAAAGGCTTACTGAGGGAGTTATACCCCGATGAAGCACCCACGGTAATGATGCCTTTGTATATGAGTTGTGCAGATTGATGAACAGGTGATGGAATTCTTAACAAAGTGACAAGTCTAACCAGCTTCTTTATATCGAACGTTGGCGGCTCGGAGTGAAGAGGGATCTGGCATGAGTAAGACGAAGTGTAGCTTAGTATCTTTCAAATGCAGATGGCATGCTGTCTGAATTCTGGACTTGAGGATTCTGGTGAGCTGCATGATTACCTGTTATTTGAATAGCTTTAGTAAGCATGCGCGGGAAGTCAGAGATAAGTGTATCCTTCTTACTTTTTGAATCATACCTACCTACACACTCTCTCTTTCCAATCATGATTTGAACCAAGTTTAACAGGCAGTTTTTTTTTTACCATGCCTTACTATTGATCAAGGGTCTTCAGGAGAAGCAACAACAGCATTGCTGTTCGCTGAATTCGCATTCATGAAAGACAGGACATGAAGAAGGAGTTCATTCTATATGGAAGGAGGAAAGGGAGGAGACCTATTCTCGACCAAAGCAAAGAAAAAGTAAAAAAAAATCCGATCTTTGCGCATCATACAGCTATGGTGGCTCGTTTCGTTTTAAAGGACTCTAAACGAAATGCTCTTCCACTTCTATTTACTATATACGCTGTTTGACTGAACTCGTTCTCATTTTGGCTCCGCGTTCATGAAATTCCAACACCAACAACAGAAAGAAAATTCTTCGATCTAAATTTCAGACGTATGGAATTCGTTCATCTCTAGTACTGAGGATAGAAAAGGAAGGGGAATCCATCAAGGTTTTTGGCTCGCAATAAAGCTAGGGTCCTGATCGAGCAACTAGTAGTCCTATCTATCCACCTCTCCAGACACAATATCTTGAGTACCTATGATGGTGACTACATCTGCTGGCATGTGATGTTTGGACATAGAATCGAGTCCTTGTAAATGGGCAGAGCCAGGTGCTCTTATTTTACGGCGGTAGGGACGATTGCTTCCATTACTGACCAGAAAGACACCAAATTCTCCTTTAGGTGCTTCAATTGCGGTATAGGTAGAAGGAGCTGGTACAGAAAAACCTTCTGTATAAGGTTCGAAAGTGAATTAAGGTAGAGTAGACCGATGATTCTGTAGTCATTTGGCCGGCTATTGAAAGAAAAAGCTTGCATCTGCTCCCCCTATTATATAACCGGTCCCATCTCTCTCCAAACCTAACGTGGTAGTTTCCCATCATAGGGCTTTCTATCTATAAATTGAGCCATTACCAAGGAGCTAATTCGTTCAGAACTCAGTTGATTGCTTTTATAGATAGGGTGGAGCGTCCTTGGCTCAGCATTATAGCACATAGGGCTTCGGCGCTACTACAGCGCTTCGCTAACTCAAAGCGCCTCGCTATGAGAATCTAGCTTCGCTAACGCTCAGCTAAGTCTTGAACCTTCGCGCTGACCGTTCGCTTTCTCAATAGCAAAGCGCTTCTCTTTGCCCCTTAAGTAGAAGGACAAGAAAGAGATTTTTGGTTTTATTGCTCCCGCTTCCTCACATCTGCGTTCGTCAAGCCAACTTTGCTTTTTGGGAGGTGAAACAGTGGTTGAAGCGGACTGCATTCCGGAAAAAGTGGCCTGCTTGAAAGAAAGGGCGGGCACTCTCGTGTTTCAACCCCACTATACTATTCATAGTGGTAAGGCACTATGTACTTACAGCCTCTACGATAAGCAAGTGAATGGGGCCGGTGCGTGGCAAATGGAACGGTTCATCAAGCCATTTCTCGCCTCAATCTCCTAAATAGGAAGAGGGGTACTTTACAAATAGGGGTAATTGCTTCGAACCTGATTGTGATAGCCCTTTCGATATTTTATTGGAGCTTTGTAACTAGTGGCCGGTTTCCCATTGCTAGAGCGTTTTCCCAGTGCGCGGAGCCCCAACGAGGAAGGTCTTAGTGCTTTATCATTGGGTCAATGATGCTAATCCCTCTTTTTGTGCTACTCCTACTCCTAGGGTGGGAAGAAGATAAGAAAACGCGAAGCGTTCTCTTAGTTTCCCAACCTGTTGCTTCTAAAGGTTGCCCTCTCTCGGCTGGATGTTGGTCCAGCCTACTACGAGGATCCCGTATCTAGCAACCCAACCTAAAAAAAGGGCATAAAAATGCCTTGTCTAGGTTGGAGCTATGAACCTTATTATTTTGAAAAAGGGAAAGGGCTTTTTCAGCTGGTGTGTAGGAGCGCACTTTCGTTTTCCCTTTACTAGTAGGGGGTCCCATGGTTCCTATGCCGCCGCGTTTCCCAGTCCTTTTCTTTTAGTGCTTCAACCCGAAGCGATAGCTTCTAGCTAGTTCAGTGGATAAGATGGTTGCGCTCCAGCTCACTCAAGAATGGGACGGCAGTGGTCTGCCGACAAGCTCGTTCTGATCTTGGACGCAGTACATTGGAATCTCGAAGCACCACCACGAACGCTACCGCATGTTCGCTTGCGGTGCGGTAAGGCACCACCCTGTTGTGCTAGCAACCAACTCCGGCGTGTCAGCTTAGTTATCCTCATCAAGCCACTTACTTGATGTCTAGCTTCCCAACTAGTAGACGGTTCCTTTTCCCCCAGATCAATGAAGAAGGGAGAAGTCAGTTGATTTTTCCCAAGAATCGGAAGCGAAGCGCTATGCCGGGGCGGGGGGACAGGAAAAGAAACGGCTCCGAAGAAAGAAATTGGGGTTCCCAATGCTTCTCTATGCCCAACGAGATGCACCAACCTTGGGATGCTTTACTCCTAACCCCACAAGGTTCCAAGACGGAGCTTAACCTGAGTCTCGGTTAAGAACGGCAATGATCTACGTTTCACATGGCGCACGATTCCATGGATAGTTTCATTCGACATCGTGATGGAGGACATAGCTTACGATCATCGGCTTTGATCATGCCACTAGGCATTTGATTAGGACATTGCACAATGATCCGAACACTTTGTCGCATCTCTTCAATACAAATACAGTAACGATCATAGCGATCTCCTCTGGTACCTATTGGTACGTCAGGATCCAATTGGTCATAAACATCGTAAGGTGTTGCTCTTCGCAAATCCCAGCATACCCCTGGTTGGGATGGGTAGGCCCACCACTTCACTTTCACTTAGGCCCGGGCCAAGTCAGTGGGGGGACCCTGTCGGGCTCCTTCCCCCCCAAAAAAAAAACAAACTGTACGTGAGAGTTTCCTTTCATACGGCTCGAATCATTCTCAGATGCCCCGAGAGGCATCCTTTCCTTGTTTGTTGGGTTGGTTCACGCGCACCCAAACAAGCATTGGCCGCAACAGCAGGGAACTATGACCAATAGAGTCAGACACTTAGCTACATCCGCATGCAAAAGGAAAATGTGGTTCTGGTTGAGGCTTTCTTTCCTTTGTAAAGGGGGCGCGGGACGTTCGCGGAGTCCATGCCTTCCGTACCACCACAGGACTGGTCGTTCTTGGGTGGATCCCGCTCCTAAACATAAGGGATAGGGGGAAGGTGGCCGGGCCTATCATATCAAAAGCAAGGTTGTCAATACCGTATCGGAGGCCGTACCGGTTTGGCCACCGGTAAGGTATATTTCGGATACCGGTCAATACCGGTGTACCGTTTCGGGTTTACCGCTATTTTATATATTTAATATATATATATATATATATACACACACACATACACACATACATACACAAAATCTCTATTTACCATAAAACAATACCTCAAAAATTCATGTTTATCATAAAACATTACTTCAATTAAGAACAAATAATTCATTGTTTGAAACTTTAACATCAACTAAAAAAAAACACATACATAAAATTGTTCATTACACACAAAGAAAACAAATAAACACAAATTACATAGGATTGTTCATTACACATAAAGAAAACAAATAAACACAAATTACACAAGATCTACTCCCATCCTTCAAAAGGATTTACATCAGGACCATAATACACATGAGTATTAGCATCTGTTAACACAACATCATTTTCACCATCTTCCTCATCAAGAACAACAACATCATCATCATCATCATTATCATCTTCTAAAGTCATTGTTGCTAATGGTTCTTCAATGCTATCCCAATTCACATCTTCCTCACTTAGTAACAAAAATTCAGATTCCTTAGCTACCCAATCCTCCATTAAATCAATATTATCAAGGCTTATAGGATCTAAGTAATCCTTTGTCCTTCTAATGTTCCTACCAAAATCAATATCATACATTGGTGACATTTTCTAATCATTCAAAATAAAAATTGAATATATTTAAAAACATACCTTTCTCGTAACAACAAATTATACCGAACATACACCAAGTCATTCAAACGTTTATGCTCAAGCCTATTTCTCCTCTTGGAATGGACAAACTCAAATGTGCTCCAAGCTCTTTCACAACCAGTTGCACTACAACACTGACTTAGCACTCGAATTGCAAACTTTTGTAATTCCGGAGTGTCATTTCCAAATTGCTCCCACCAAGCAACTTCCAAAAATAAAAGAAATTATTAATTTAGTACAAAGCAAATAACAAACTTTCAAATGAAATGTGTGTATATATATATATATATATATGTATAGATACATATAGCATACCTGGACTTAGTTTTTCACGTTGGCGGATTGCCATAGGCATTCCAAAGTCACCTAAAGACTTTTTGTATGATTCAATTTGAGAACTAAGAATATCTTGCTCATTAGGATCAGAAACCAGCCTTGTAATGGTACTAAGTAGGCCTTTTGTAACATCTTTTTGCTTCTTAAATGACGGCCTAAAGAAGATTCCAGGGTTAAGATAACAACCTGCTGCATGCAATGGACTATGGAGTTGTTTATCCCATCTAGCATCAATGACACTAGTAAATGGTATATATGCAGAAATTTTATTCTTCAACCTTGCTTTTATATTCTCCTTTGCTTTATCCATTGCCTCATACAAGTATCCCATTGATGGTTTTTCATCCCCATCTACAAGACGTAGTACTCTAACCAAAGGCTCACTAATCTTCACTATTTGTTGACATTGTAACCAAAACTCTCTATCTTCCAAAACAATTGCAGCCACCTCCTTTCCCATGACATCCCTAGCATATCGAGATTCGACCCATTGATCACAAGTAAACATTTGCCTAAGTTCTTTCTTGAACTTAGTCAAGCATTGAAGACTTAAAAACTCTGTTGCAAACCTTGTGATGGCTGGACGAATCAAATCCCTACCATTAGTGAAGTCGCTTCTCATCAAAGCTAAAATCTTGCCATGGTTGTATATGAATTTGGTAATCTTTTAAGCCTTTTGAATGGTTTCATAAATGATAGGAAAATATCTTTTATCAGAAAAATTTTCCAACATTAAATCAATGCAATGGGCTGCACAAGGAGACCAATAGAATGTCCCATATTTCTGCATTAGCTTCTTTCCTGCAGACTTGTAAGAAGCATCATTATCTGTAATGAACTGCACAACGTTCTCAGGCCCAACTTCTTGAACAACTTTATCAAACAACTTAAACAATGTATCTGCATCCTTTGTTAGGCTTGACACATCAAGGGATTTAAGAAACATGGTACCTCTAGGACAATACACTAAAAAATTAATGATTGGAGCTCTCTTTTGATTTGTCCACCCATCTGACATAATTGAACACCCATAAACTTTCCAATCATTTTTCACATCTAAGATATAATCATTCATTTCACCCACATGTTTTTGTAATAAAGGCCCCCTCAAGTCATGATAAGAAGGTCCCTTAAAACCAGGCCCAATAGCTGCTACACTATCTAAAGCTTCTTGATAATACACAGAGTGAGCGGCATTGAAAGGTATATTAGCATGGTACCACCATCTTGCAAAATTCTTTCTTGCCTTCTCAACCATTTGCTTTGAGGCCAAAGAAGACCTTATGGATGGTTGAGAACCAGGTTTTGTTCTTGGAGCAAAATAGGATTTAATGTTTGACTTTTCTCCAACTTTTTCTTTCCCCTTAGTGTTATAATTACTAGCTGATGAATGACTCTTTGAACCCCCTCTCTCATTATCATTATTACCTTCATCATGATGATGATCATCCTCCTCCTCCTCCTCTACATCATAGGGATTTGCAATTTCTCTATTTATTCTTCTTTTTTTTTTTTTCTGTTTATTTTTCTTTAAATCTTCAATCAATTGTTTCATTTGCCATTTTACATCTTCAGATACTTTTTTGCATGCTTCAACATCACCCGGAATCCCAGCTAAATGATACTTGAGCCTAGTAATTCCTCCCCCCCTTATCATTTTACAACAAAAAGTACACTGGGTGTTATTTCTTGCATTCGGCACAGCACGGCCATAAGCCCATGCTGGATCCTCGGACCTTACAGCCGGGCCAGATGCTACACTTGACTGATTTTCAGTCATAATTTACACTGCATATATACCATCAATTATTTGTTAATAACTCTAGTTACCTTTTTATTAATAGTCATACTAAGTTGTAAATTACTAACCCAATATTTGAAGCTAACCAAAATCAAGAATGAAACAACAATATATATCAATTCAGGAACACAGAACCAACACAATTCAGGAACACAGAACCAAAACCAATTCAGGAACACAGAACCAATTCAGGAACACAAAACACAATTCAGGAACACAGAACCAACACAATTCAGGAACACAGAACCAAAATCAATTCAGGAACACAGAACACAATTCAGGAACACAGAACCAACACAATTCAGGAACATAGAACCAAAATCAAGTTTTTATTTATCATATTCCACATGAAGTATAATTCCACACATAAAAAAATTAAGACAAAACGTTACCTGAGAGTGGCCGAGAGAGTGAGAGACGGAGCAGCGGCGGCGAGTGAGAGACAGAGCAGCGGCGGCGAGTGAGAGACAGAGCAGCGGCGACTGAGAAACAGAGAGCAGAGCTACCGAGTGTGAGAGAAAGATTGGCCTTAAACTACTACGGCAGAGAGAACAGAGCAGCTGAGAGAGAGCGTGAGAGAGAGAAAGAAAGAAAGAGGGCTGTGGCTTGCCGACTGAGAAACAGAGAGCGGAGCTGCCGAGTGTGAGAGAAAGATTGACCTTAAACTACTACGGCAGAGAGAACGGAGCAGCTGAGAGAGAGCGTGAGAGAGAGAAAGAAAGAAAGTCAGAATTAGGAACTTAGGGTTTTAGAATTAGGATTTAATAAAATTACAATTTTGCCCTTGATAAAGTCAGAATTAACAAAACAGCTTTTTAAACGTTTCGGTCTGGTATTCAAATACCGGCCGGTACAGCCAGTATTGGCCAGTACGGCCAGTATTTTTACCGGTACGAAACGTAGAGGTTAACCGTACCGGATCACCGGCCGGTACGGTATATTCCGGCCGTACCGGCCGGTGCGATACGGTATCGACAACACTGATCAAAAGGGTTGTAGAAAGAGAACCCAACCACCTATTTCATTCAACGTTCCGGGGCAGGGGCCCGCCCGATTCGACCGACTTTTGGATAACAAGAAGGTGAGCTGATCTGCTTTGATCCAGGAAAAAGCCCAGTCAGCCACCAACTCAGTGCAGGTCATGTAACCTACAGCTCGGCCTTCGCTTTTTGAGGCTTCCTCTACCTACATCTCTATGTGCCCGCAGCACTTCCATATGGAGAAAGATAGGCTTACCATGTTCCATCAATAGCACCTAACCTATGCCGATTTTGGCGGACCGTGCTCCACCCCGGTGAACTCATGCGGTTCCGACGTACCTAGAGGCCAGAGGCGAATCCGTTCACGGTTCGTAGGACCAACACCATTCGAAGATGGGTGGCCCGCCCCGCCTAGAACAGTCATGTTTGACTGGGCTTACACACATTCACTCACTTACACTGTCCCCCCTCAGCTCACCCTCGCCCCGGGCCTTTTGCTCTTCTAACGTAAGCTCCAAGGCTTCACACCAAGTCTTGACTAACATAATATGCATGCTTAAGTAGGGTCAGGCAGAACCGTTGTTGCCTGATGGGAACTTCCCCCATATTGCTATCAATGTCTTTATGTCGTACGACCTCTTAACATTACACCACTGAATCCCCAATCCTTTGCTTGCTGTGCAGTGACAGTACCAATATCCACTAATCGTTGTTTCCAGATACGGTTGCCGGTTGACATCTCTTCTAATTTGTCGATACAAGAAGCAAATTGTTGTGTGAAGGAATCAATATCTCGACATAAGCCAAGAGGCAGATCTTGTGCCTCTCCACCTGGTCGTATGAAATTGGCATGCATCCTGGCTCCCGAGACTCTTTCATAGAATTCCAACAATTTCTCCCGCTCCTCAAAAGCCCACCGGAATGGAGTTGATGCTCCCACATCCATAGCATGAGTAGTTAAAGCAAGTGAATGATTTGAAATTCGAGTTATTTCACGGAATAACACTCGTATATATTGAGCTTGTAATGGTACCTCGCAATTCAAAAGTCTCTCTACGGCTGAAGAATGAGCGTGTTCTTGGGCCATCATAGAAACATAGATAGGGTCGACGACGGAACGAACAACGAAACTTTACGACAGCTTTTTTGTACACGTTCACTTGCATCACATACACAAGTGCTCTCTGAACCGTGCAATAAGGTCACCCATAACACGGCTCTCCCACTTGAGTTACCTTAGCCCCAGGCCATGCTATTCAATGATATTGGAAAAAAAGCAGCGTAACGTAACAACTAGTATTGAAAGCTGGTCGCCTTTTGAAGCGTTCGCCGTTAAGGTAACCAAAGCGTATCGTTCCTGCAACCACTTTGGTACTTTGCTTATATAGCTTTTTTAGGTTATGCAATAGAAAGGGGGCTTTACTCTGGATCCCCCGTGCTTGCAGAAATGAATGGATCAGAAGGGTGCTGGGTTCTATTTCCGGGCCGGGCGGGTAGGGATGGCAATTTTTCCCTGCCCCGCTTGACCAGCCCCGCCCCATCCCCGCCCCGCCCCGCCCCGCCCCGCATTAATAAGGGTTAAATTGTAATTTTATTGTACCCTAAAACCCTACTATTTAAACAAAAATATCATCAACTTATTTTATTCTACCTAACGTGGCTCTACCTCTTTTTTCTCTAGCAAAGTTGGAAATAAGGTACCAATTTTAACTTTTTTTTTTTTTTTTTTTTTTTGTCTTTATTAGAAACAAATTTATATACTATTGAATTGATGATTTCATTCATGATTCATTCGGTCTTTCTCAACTTAGTTTTCATCATGAACATAATATAATTTTTTTTAATGAGTTACGGGTCTGTGGCTCTAAATATGTGTCTGTGTCATTGTTTTTGTAATTTTGTGTGGGCATTTGGCTGCTTAACAACACTGTTTCTTTAAGCTTGTTAAAATCCATATCTATTTTACTGGGTTTTTGTTTTTTAATTTTTGGAGACAAGATGATGAGGGTCAGGGATATGTTTCCCTATGGGTTTGATTGCCAATATGATTCTTTCTTTTTCTATTGATTCTTTTTTTTTTGATAGTCTATTGATTCTTTTCTAAAATCCACTAGACGGATAGAAAGATTAACCCCTATGAATAGAATCTAAGTGATTTCTATTTTCTACGTCATACCCTTTACTAAGCTACAGACCTCCTTCACGCCTGCCTTACTTGACTGGCTCGCTAGAATTACTACTGGAATAATATATACTATTCGGCATTGTTTCATAACCTGGGTCATTGCTACTAGCTCTAGCTGTTTGTTCTTGTTCTCCACGCAAAACATACTCACAATTTAATTTTGTTTTATGTATTTTTATTAAAAAATATAAGTTACAGGTTTTTTTTTTTTTGAAAGGGGTACAGGTTTGAGACTTTGTCCCATTCACTATAAGATAGTCACAAAATGGGAGGAATTAACTACTGCATAATGCTGACTACTTAGTGTAAAAGAGATTTGTTTTAGTGTTTTTTAGGCCAATGAAATATGAATACTCATTTGTGTATGTGCCACGAGTGCTATGATTTTTAATTTAATTGTTTAATGACGTTGCTAAATATATTTTAATTGTTTAACAACGTTGTCAAGGAGATTTGTTTTAATTTTTTTTTCGTTCCCATTATTTTATATTATCTCTATTGGAGAAATATAGTTTGTCCATTACTAAGTTGCTAAATTAATATCAGGAAAAAAATGACTTCACATGAAACATTGGTAGCTCCAATCCATCTGGCAGCAATCAATTTCCTTTGATAGTAGATGAAGATAATGCAACCCCATCATCACCTCTGTTGAATATGCCAAACGATGTCCAAGCAGTCCAGCCTAGCAATGAAATAATTCAAGAAGAGGGGAAGTACAAATCAATTGTTTGGAATCATTTTAAGAGAAAGAGAGTTGATGAGAAAGACAAGGCTGAGTGCAATTATTGTAAGAAATTGCTAGTAAGGGGATCCAATTATGGCTCTAAACATTTGCATGACCACGTGAAAATATGTCCAAGGAGAAAGTTTCAAGACATTAGGGATATGAATCAAAAAATTTTGGCGAGGGATCAAAATAAAGTGGATTCAATGGCGGGTGTGAATGCTTATAATTTTGATCAAAATGTATCAAGAAATGAACTTGCTCGTATGATCATCTTGCATGAGTATCCCCTCTCTATAGTTGACCACATTGGTTTTAGAAAATATTCAACTTCTCTTCAACCATTGTTCAGGATGGTTTCTAGGAACACAGTCAAGAAGGACATTTTGAGCATCTATGAGAAAGAAATGGAGAAATCAAAGCATGAAATTGATAAGAATCAGGGTAGAATTTCTATAACCACTGATATGTGGACTTCACAAAACAAAAAGCGAGGGTTTATGGTTGTAACAACACACTTCATTGATGGTTTGTGGAGATTACAAAGTCGAGTTATGAGGTACTTTTTTTAAAGTATATATTCATTTTTATGTTTCAATTAAATTCTTTTCAAATGTTTTATGAACTTATATCATTGTTGGTTCTAATTATTTAAATTTCTCATTTAAGGTTTATTTATGTGCCATCACCACATAGGAAAGAAGTGCTTTCTAGTGTCCTTCTAGATATTTTGTTGGAGTGGAATATTGATAGGAAGTTATCTACTGTGACTATGGACAATTGCAGTACCAATGATGCAGTTATAAAAATTATCTTAGATAAGCTTCAACGTGGTGCACTTATTATGCGTGGATCAATGTTGCATATGCGTTGTGCAGCACATGTTCTTAATTTAATTGTTCAGGATGGTTTGGATGTAATTGGATCATGCATTGAAAACGTTCGAGAAAGTGTGGGATTTTGGACTGCATCAACAAAGAGAAGGTAGAAGTTTGAAGAGACAGCTCGACAAGCACATGTTGAATGTACCAAAGAACTAGCCCTTGATTGTAAGACTCGTTGGAACTCTACCTATCTCATGCTTTCTATTGCTATAAAGTATCAAAATGTCTTTTATCGATTGAACATATGTGAGTCATCTTATAAGTGCATTCCAACGGAGGAAGAATGGGAGATGGCAAGTAATATATGTGAGAGATT